>NC_135820.1:50178696-50805784 GCF_964213995.1 Mustelus asterias
GCTGCATTCACCCACTTGATAAGATTGAAACTCTGCCTTAATTCATCACTTGTAAAGAGCTTTGGGACAAATGAAAAGTTTTTTTTCTCTCTATTTACATCATTAAAATTTGGATTACTTTATACATCCAAGTTAAATCTCACATGAGGCTGTATGCAATCTATTCAATGAGATTTGTGGAAATTGATTTTTGGGAATTTATGAGTGGGCTATTAGAAAGAGGGGTAAATCATGTTGAAAGTAACTGGCAAGAAACTTATTTAGATTTTACATATTGATATCGTGAATGGCAATGAAAACCAAATTTCATATGAAAAAGAATGAAAAATATATTTAAAATGACAAAATAAAACAGTGCTGAATGAGATAAGGTGCACGGAGCAATAATTGTAGCCCTAATAAATACTATAAACCCATAACCGTGCAATTTAAAGAACAAAGAAAATTACAGCACAGGAACAGGCCCTTCGGCCCTCCAAGCCTGTACTGACTATGCTGCCCAACTGAACTAAAACCCCCTACCTTTCTGTATCCCTCTAGTCCCATCTTATTCATGTATTTGTCAAGACATCCCTTCGTATCTTCTTCCACTACCTCCCCTGGCAGCGAGTTCCAAGCATCCACCACCCTCTGTGTAAAAACCTTGCCTCGTACATCTCTTTTAAACCTTGCCCCTCACACCTTAAACCTATAAATGTTTAATTGCTTATTTATTTATATAATGTTAGAAATCATGAATTACTGCTCCCCATGTTTTTCAATGTGGAACTAAACCTCATTGAGAGAACCATCAACACAATGTTGATTTCAAATCCCCATTTATAAATTTAAAAATCCTATTTCTAACTTGCATGAACACCTTTTTCACTCTCAATAGAACAAGGGGCGGCAATGGCCTAGCTGTTTTGTCGCTAGACTATTAATCCAGAAGCTCAGCTAACGTTCTGTGGATCTGGATTCGAATCCTGCCACGGCAGCAGGTGGATTTTGAATTCAATTAAAAAAATCTGGAATTAAGAATCTACTGATGACCACGAACCATTATCAATTGTCCGAAAAACCCATCTGATTCACTAATGTCTTTAGGGAAGGAAATCTGCCATCCTTACCTGGTCTGGCCTACATGTGACTCCAGACCCACAGCAATGTGGTTGACTCTCAACTGCCCTCGGGCAACTAGGGATGGGCAATTAATGCTGGCCAGCCAGTGACGCCCATGCCCCATGAATGAATTACAAAAACATTGGGCACGATTTTTCGGCCGTGCTCGCCCAAAAGCCGGAAGATCTTGCCCGAGGTCAACCTTTGCATGGCCCATGTCCCATCCGCTACAACTCCTGTGGCGGGAGGGACGGGAAAGTTCTGCCCATTGCGTGCAAACAAAATGATTCATTCTTGATACGAAACTCATACAATTTATAGAGGGAATGTTCAAAGAGGTTTAGTTTGTAAAGTTACATTCAAATAATGATTGCAGAATTGTTCTGTCACTCTGACTCAAGATTTGTCATGTGAAAGCTGATGGAGTGACACTTAAAATATATAATTCGTGTGACTCATATTAATGGTGAGAAACACAGGCCAAGACATTCTCTGGAGTGCTTTAATAAGGTTCCTGTGACAGTTTTTATCAACATGATGTTGACAAAGGATTGCTACTTTTCAAAGGTAAAAATATTTTTCTGGTTCAATCTTACTAGTGCTCTTTGGACCCAACTCATGTTGCCTGTCACTATTATTCGCATCAAGCAGCATCTTAAATGGTCACCAGTATAATAATTTATATCCAGTATTATGAACTATTAAACCATTCCAATTTAGTCCCATTTATGTGATATCATAAATACAGATAGATTTAAATTCAGAAGTTACACAAAACCGAACGACTTGGTCACTCGGGTCACCACTGCCCCAAAATGAAAGACACTTAAGCCAAACAAAGCTTCTTCTTGTGATGATAATCTTTATAATTTACCTGCTAAAACCAACCACTTTTGAAAGCGCTGCCACAATAAAATTTTATTTAATAGTAAAAGGAAAAATAGCAAACTATTACTCAACATACCAAAAATAGATAATATTCGAAGAAATTTTCTGTTCCAATTCTGCACACAAACTTGATCTGCTCATTTATGTCCAATTAACCCTCACTAAACGTATCCAGACCAAAAGGGAAATATGATTAATGTTTCTGCAGGTGAGGCTGATGGTATAGGCAGCATAGAATTCTGGCACAAATGTTTGTGAATGGAGACCTTTTTAATCACTGTCTTCTAAGGATTCAAATCAAGGCGTAAATTTTCTGCTCCTTCCCACTGTGGGGATCGTAACGGGTGGGGCAAAAAATTCATCAGACTATTTAAGAGATCTGTTGACCTCGGGCAGGAATTTCTGGTCTTGGGGCGTGCAGCCGGAAAACCTTGCCCATATGCCGGAATTTTACCACGCCCGCCCTAATTCCGGGGATAGGTGAGGCTCGCAGAACGGAATTCTCCATTGGACCCGGGTGCTAGTTTATGAACGCCGCCCGAGCGAGGTCGTAAAATCCCACCTATAGTCTCTGTACACATTTATGGGGGGGATTCATCAGCCCCGTTTGCCTCTGGTGAGAATCCCAACTTCCCTCGTGAATGGGGCATCGGGGCTCAAATGGGATTCCCAACGGGTGTCAAATTCATTGCCATTCACCTGGCTCATCCTGCCGGCCCCAATCAGGTTCTTGTCCAGACTGGGCAACAGCATGCAAATGCGATGATTTGCATTTCACCAACAGGCTGGAAGCGGCCCCCTGTGATGCATCCTGCCTACCTCATCAGAGGTTTTGTGGGCAGGATTTGGTGATGCTCCTGAAAGGCCAAGCCCTGGCACCCTGAAATCTGAGGGGGAGCAAGGAGCTAAGTGGCCTGGTTTAAAGATTTCTGCATTCCATGTGGGGAGTTGTACATGTCAACTGGGGAAAGCAGGGGTTGTGCTGGAGGGAAGGTGGGGGCCTCGGGGCTTCACCCCCCGGGGACGGGGGTGCACTGGCTGGCCGGTTTCATGATGTGTTTAAACAGTGGCAACTCACTCCTAGATAGGCAAATGGCTGGTAAAAGTGTTCAGGGGTACAGCATTCCGCCGTTTGAGGGTTATGTGCCAGGTCATACTGTGGCTGCCTAGTTCCTTGGAGTCTGATTAATTGCCTGGAAGAAGGTGGCATGATGTTAATTCAGGAGGTTCCACCAGGCATCCATCCTCTCCTGTGAGACCAACTGTGCCCAATGACATTCATGCTGGCCCTGATCCACCTATCAATTGTCCCTCATCATTGATCAACCTGCTATCCACCTCAGACGCTAAACCTAATCAAGGCTCGGGGGAGAGACAGTCACAGGCAGGGCCATGAAGCTGACAGCCATGCGGCCACTGAGTGCATCCAATATCAGTGGAACATGATGCTTACCATAACTGATGAAGTGAAGGTTGATGCGGTCTGGACTCCATTTAGCAAGATGGTTGGCCATGAGGCAGTGTCCGTGAGTGTGTAAGTTTGCTGGTGTGTATAGTAGCTGCTCTAAGCAGCTGGATGGTGGGAATGGTGAGGGTTGGTCAGCCTTCAAATGCTGCACCACAATGGGATTAGGGAGAATGGGAATGTCAAGGGATGGATTACATTGCTGACTCTCTTTCTCTCTCTGTTCCACTCTGTCCCGCTTTGGGCAGGAACCTAATCGGGGCCCAGAGGGAGGGTCAGGTAAATCCTGATGACCCTCACACCCATCATGAATCTCGATTTTCAGCTGACACCCCATTCATCAGGGCATCCGGATTCCTGCCAGCCATCTGAAGCAGTCAGGGAATTAAGCCCAGAAGTTTGTTGATGTGAAAAATTTACCAAGAGTCAAATCATCTATGGATAAAAGATTACTTTGGTAGTCTTAATAACTTCTGCCAAGCCTCTGAAATTCCCTCCCTAAAACCCTTTGTATCTTCACCTCCCTCTCCTCCTTTAAGAGCTTCCTCAAAATCTACTTTTTTGACCAAGTTTTGGCTTACCCTTCATATCTCCTAATGCTTGCTACCTGCTTTTGTCATATTACATTTTTCTGTTAAATGTGCTCCATTGATGCAAGTTGTCCTTGGCAGAGTCCTGTTTAGAAAATCTAACCACATCATGGGGCAGCTAACACTTTAAAATAGAAATTGTGGTCTGAGGAGCCTAGCAGTGAGGTTATGATCATGTCCTGTATTGAGACAATTGAATGTTTTGGCACAATGTAAACTTTAATATCCAGATTTTCGACCTTGAGGAGGGAGTCACAAGTTGGGCCATTTTCTGACCTCCCAGTCCCACCCCTGAGGTGAAAGTGGAGGTGGGTGGGTGCCAAAGCTGTCAGATTAAAAGGCCTACTTTCATTCTCTGGGACATTAGTCCAGTTCTGTAAATGAGTGTTAAGCATGTAGACCTCATTCTCACCCCCTCATCCTCAATCCATACTCAGCCAACCCCCATGCACCCTCCCTATGCCCCATGACCCCTTCATACCCCTCAAATCTCCCATGCCTCCTCTGTACCCCCCCCCTATATAAGCAATGTCCCCTACATGGCTCTCATGATACCTTCGTACTCACTCACCTAATATTCTCTAGGCTCAGAATTTATAAGCCCTATAATAACACTGTGAAGTCTTTGAAATGCTCATGAAACTGTCAGAGACAAACATCCATTCAAAAACATTTTCAAAATACTTTCATCCTATTATTAGTCATAAACAGTCAAAAAATTACACAGTCCCTTTCTCAACTATATAAATAACCCCGGCTGAGCTAGACCTATTATGGGACTTGGAACTCAGCCAACCATTCATAGTGAGATTCCATTGTGTAACTAAATAAACAAATCCTCCAGAGCTCAATACAATAGAGTCTTTGAAGTTGCATGAATAGATGGTCATATGTCATTTTTTTAAAGGCTCAGAAAAAGCCTGGACCTTAAATCCATGTAAAAATCAAAGGATAAGATAGATGTAGGTGACAAATGAAAATTTTAACCTCAACACTGTTGAATGCAGAATAGCAGCTTACCTACACTGGATATTGTATTCTAATGGACCTGAACACTTTCACAACACTGCTTAATTTAATTTTCACTTACCTTCTAAGAATAAAGACGAATCCTTAATCACTACATTAAAAACATACTGCATATATTCATGTAATAGTCAAATTTTTGAGACCAATATACTCCTCACTGCCGTGAAACCAGTAGTGGCGGTGCACCATTGGCGGAACTGAAAGATGAGTCATGAACAGCCAGAAAGTTCCAGCCAGTGTTTCCTATATTGTGGACGAGAATAGCAAGACGCCATCAGTATAAGACAGTCACCAAGAAATCCAATAGGAAATCCAATAAGAAGAAACTTCTTTACCCAAAGAAAGGTAAGACTATGGTACCTACTACCACAGGGAGTGAATGGTGGAAATCAATAGTACAGATGCATTTAAGGGGAAGCTAGACAAGCATATGAGGGAGAAGGGAATACGTAGTTTGGATAGTAGATTTTAGATGAGAAAGATAGGTTAAGTTCAAATGGAGTATAAAAACTGACATGTACTGGTTGGGTTGAATGGTCTACTTTTGTGCTGTACATCCTATGCAATCCTCCGCAGTGGGTGCCACCTATTGTTCTGGCCTGGAGTCGACAGAGAATGCAGAACTCATAGAATGCACCACTTGTTAAAAAATTCACTGGGTGGAATTCTCCCAATTTGAGATTAGGTGGAGTGTTTTCCAGCAGCTGGGAGGACAACAAGACAATCATTCAACCCTGACTACAATAATTATGCACACGGGTGCTTCATGCCATACGTAGTGGTGGGGCGGACCTTGATGGCACATAGTCCACCATCTTGTCTGGGTGCCATATTGAAAAGGCGCCCAACATTTCTGACCCAGTATTGAATAAAGAAAGTAGACCTCCTGAAAATGAAGATAGATCTCGGGGAGCTCTTTGAGACTGCAATATGAACCTCCTAAGAATGGAGATGGGTCTCCTGGAATATTCTGACATTTGAAGATGGATCCCCTCCTGAACACATAATCTGAAAGGTCCACCTACAGAGGCACCCCGACCCACTTCTGCGGTGTTTGTTCTAGGGCGCAGGATTGCGGGAATCCTCCATTTTGAACTCTGGAATCAGCACAGGCATTGTTCAGATGCGTCCTGCCATCTATACACCACATTATTTCGAAGGTATTTCATGGCAGTATGTTTTCTTGCCAGTGTCATTAAAAATCTGATGTAGGGGGTCAGGCCTTCATCTGCATCCCTTTAATTAGATGCATATGGGATCCACGCTGGCCTCGGGAGGGGGGGCGGGGGGTGGTTTCTGACCCACCATGGCAGACCCTAACAGAAGATCCTGTTCTAAATTCAGACTGGTGTGAAACCGAATTCTGGGCCTCCCGCCATATTCTCCCCATTTGCCTGCCACCGAACACGCCAGCAGGGGCTTGGGAGTATTCCACTGATTTGCAAAATAAAAGTAATTTGATGCAAATACATAATAATTCATATTCTGGGAATGTTGCACATAAAACTTGATCAAACACATTGCTATGGTCCTTAGGTTGCCTTTGAAAGCTGGCATTCATGAACGACCCTTATAATCTTTTTTATTATTCCCTTCGTCTTCCCCCATCTCTATGTTGTTCTCTTGCATTCGTAATTGCCAGTATATTAAAATTTTTAATCATTTACATTTAGATTACAGCAGCATACAAATACTTCCAGGAGTTTTGGGGGTGCAAGTTATTGAAGAATGTTTATCAGAATAAATAGTAGAGAGAAAAATAAACTCATTTTTGCCTGGTATGTCAAAATGTTCACTTCGACATTCTGCTTAAGTTTGTGTTGAGCACAGGCAAAAATACAAGAATTTAAATCCCCATATTCTGACCTATCTTTTTCAACATATATTTTTATTGGATTAAAGCTTGAGCATTTATATTAAACCCTTGCAGGGCCATTCTACAGATCTCTTTTTTTAATGAACGTTTCTTTAGTTGAACTCATTAAGGTATTATTGTGGCCTTTACTTCAAGCATTGTGAAGATCCAAGAAGCAACACAACAGCCTCCTGCACTTTGCACAGAAATATTTCACAAAAGCTTCTGCTATGTTCCCTTAAGTGCAAATGTCATCCAGATTAAATAACTTTTATCACTTAATCAGAAGGTCAAAATCAGCTAAACTTCTTCTGATATAACTGAATCACGAATAAAAGGCAGGGCATATATCTTTTATTATATATAATAATGGTTGTCATAATTTACTCACATCAGTGCATAATTCAATTAGATTTCATTTGAATGCAGAAAACTGATAGAAACTGTCAGAATGGTGGTGAGGTATCAGTCACAGATTCTAGTATAGAGTATTTAAAGCAGAATTGAACAGGACTATTGGGACAGACTTTACTCCGAGCAGTGAATGAACAAAGCCAGCCATTCACTGCACTTGCCTGCAAATTTTCCAAAGCATTTTATGCTGGACTTCACTGCAATTAGAAAGCCATTTTTCCAAGACAACCTCTGCAAGATATCTGGGACTTACATGCAAAGGGAAAGAAACTGTCTCCTTGAAAATCTTTTTGAAAAATCATTAAGGCATGCAATCTGAACCAGAACATGGCAGAGTAGCCAATTCAATGTCAAGTCAAGTACAGAAAGCAAATAAAGAGAGGGAGATGATTAAATATTGGAATAAGAGAAAGACCCAAGAGACAGAAAGAAAAGTAAAAACAATTTATATATATTAAAAATCTTGACTAATAATTAGAATCAGATGGAAATAAACTGTACACTTTGTAAAAAATGTACTTTTAGTGCCAGGTTAACAATTGTTATGAATTCAATACTTTATCAGATGGCTATGTTTTAAGTTGTCTCTTTTAATTTAATGTAAAATGGAATGCCCTAGAATGGGGGATGATGAACAGACTGAACTCTGACCGGAGATAGGCCCCTGGTTTTCATAGAGAACAGAGGCCCAGGGCGAAATGCATAGAGAATCAAGTGCCAGTTTTCACATCTACATTTCACTTAGTTTGGAATAAGCCACATCCCTAAAACATGCAAATTTACAGCTGATGATTCCGTGTAAATATTCATTTCTTTATGAAAATAAGTAAAACAAACCGATTTCAACTTGGGCAAGACAGGCACCATGAAAAGTGTTGCAGCAAAATTCTCCTGGAGGTGTCTGTCTGTAATCAGCGCAACAAATGTCTCGTCTGATTTTTTAAGCTGTTAATCTGTAACGCAGCTGTTCTAGCTGAAGGCAGACTCTCAGAATGATAGAGAAACTTGGACTGGATTTTATGTGCCCCCTCGAAGCATGCTTTAGGTGGGCAGGCACATAAAATAAGTCAAGTGGCTCGTCCACCACCTTCCCACCGACCCTGAAGCACCCCCCCTCCCCCCCCAACCCTGCCATTATACTAGACACCAACATCAGCATCAGTTAATTAGGCTTGTTAGTAAGCCTAATGAACTGAATAATATACTGCCCATCTCAAAATAAAATTGCCTCTTTTAATTTAATCTAAAATGGAATGCCCTAGAATGGGGGGATGATGAACAGACTGAACTCTGACCGGAGATAGGCCCATGCAATTTGGTTTTCAAAGGGAACAGAGGCCCAGGGCGAAATGCATAGAGAATCAAGTATCAGTTTTCACGTGTACATTTCACTTAGTTTGGAATAAGATACATCCCCAAACATGCAAATTTACAGCTAATGATTATGTGTAAATATTTCTTTCTTTATGAAAATAAGAGATGAGAAAGGTTGAGCAAAAGGGGTGCACTACATTAAGGTGGCACCCTGCGCTGATGGGGGGGAAGATGTCACCACCACAACCCCCCACCCCCTCCCATTCCTTCCATGAAACCTGGTCTCCAAATCCCAGCTCCCCCCCGCCAACCTCCCCCTCCCACCGCCAACTCCCCTGCCATCCTTCCCCCCCACCTCACCTCTTCCTTGTCCCCCACCCCATCCCTGTCCCCATCCCATTCCATCACCTTTTCCCTGGACTCTTGGATCACTTCCCACACTAAAACCAATCGATATCTATTGGAGCAGCCACTATCTTCTTTGTCCTCCTTCCCACAGTCCCAACAGTGCCCACTACTGAGCTCTGGTGCTGCTGGTGTTGTTGGAGCTGCCAGTCAATGAGTTGGCCTTCAGCTCCTGAAGGTGGGACATTTACCCACTGAGGGGTGGAAGTCCCATGCTTTACCGGTTTAAAACACCCTCTCAGCATGTATTGTCCCCTGCAGCGGTAGGAAAATGCGGTGAGCCATTCAAAAGTTGGTGGGACTGGAAAATCCCACCGGTGAGAAGAGCTGTAAAATTCCACCCCGTGTGTTTACAAAGCGTGGTTAGTTCTTTCAGGCTTTAACTTACCTGCCTTATGTATGCAGAGAATTGAAGGAGGTTCTGGAATTTAAAGAGGGATCATGTTTGTTTCACTATTTAACCTTTCAAATTCCTCACCTATTTAGACCTGTACACCTCGCATATTCCCAAAAACCTTTTGAGGTGATGGGAATGTTTAAATATCTGTTGGACAACACTGTAGAATGCATTAGAGGTGATCCTGCACACCAAAGTTATCTCCGATTGCAACGGGATCTTGATCAATTGGGCCAGTGGACTGACGAGTGGCAGATGGAGTTAAATTTAGATAAATGCGAGATGATGCATTTTGATAGATTGAACCAGGGCAGGACTTACTCAGTTAATGGTAGGGCGTTGGGGAGAGTTACAGAACAAAGAGATCTAGGGGTACATATTCATAACTCCTTGAAAGTGGAGTCATATGTGGACAGAGTGGTGAAGAAGGCATTCAGCATGCTTGGTTTCATTGGTCAGAACATTGAATACAGGAGTTGGGACGTCTTGTTGAAGTTGTACAAGACATTGGTAAGGCCACACTTGGAATACTGTGTACAATTCTGGTCACCCCATTATAGAAAGGGTATTATTAAACTAGAAAGAGTGCAGAAAAGATATACTAGGATACTACTGGGACTTGATGGTTTGAGTTATAAGGAGAAGCCGGATAGACTGGGACTTTTTTCTCTGGAGCTTAGAAGGCTGAGGGGTGATCTTATAGAGGTCTATAAAATAATGAGGGGCACAGATCAGCTAGATAGTCAATATCTTTACCCAAAGATAGGGGAGTCCAAAACTAGAAGACATATGTTTAAGGTGAGAGGGGAGAGATTCAAAAGTGTCCAGAGGAGCATTTTTTTCGCATAAGAGCGGTGAGTGCCTGGAACAAGCTGCCAGAAGTAGTAATAGAGGCGGGTACAATTTTGTCTTCTAAAAGGCATTTAGATAGTTACATGGGTGCGATGGGTATAGTGGAATATGAGCCAAATGCGAGGAATTGGGATTAGCTTAGGGGTTTAAAAAAAAGGGCGGCATGGACAAGTTGGGCCAAAGGGCCTGTTTCCATGCTGTAAACCTCTATGACTCTATGACCTAACTCTTGTCAGTAACATTAATTGTGATTGTGTGGACTTCAATTCAAAACCTGCAACTTTGAAAGCCTTTACTGGAACAGTTCCCAGAACTAAATAAATACTGATTTATTTTTTTAAAGGAAATGAACAACTGATCCTCAGATCATTGCTGCTGTTCTTTTATACAGGTGGTGGGTTTGTGCTATGGGAGCATTTACTAGAACCCAAGCAGCAGAATATGGATAAAGAAAGACAGAGACAGAGAGGCTTAAAGGCTCAGGTACAGTTTGTCAGATAAATCATAACATGTATAATTTATCCAATGTAATGCAGAAGGAGGCCATTTGGCCCATTGAGCCTGCACCGACAACAAGCTCACCCAGGCCCTATCCCCGTAGCCCCCTACTAATCCCCCTGACACTGAGGGCAATTTAGCATGGCCAATCCACCTAACCTGCATATCTTTGGACTGCAGGAGGAAACCAGAGCACCCGGACGAAACCCATGCAGACGTGGGGAGTGCAAACTCCACACGGGCAGTCACCCGAGGCTGGAATTGAATCCGGGTCCCTGACACTTCTAGGCAGCAGTGCTAGCCACAGTGTCGCCCGTCATTTTGATATTTTGCGATGGAAAGCTCAGCTCAGAACTGAATAGGACGCTGAGATTGCAAATTGGGGCAGCTTGAATCAGTGACTGGGGGGAGAAATGGAATGGTGTTGCTTCAACATACCTAACTGCAGGATATTGCGATAATTCAAGGCTGGATCTCAGGTGAGAACCTTGGCAATACCAAGGTGGTGGAGGTGTAGTGGGTGTTGGTAGGGAGATCGAGCTGGGTGAGCTCAACATAAATGTGGAGCCAGCATGAACAGGGTGTACATTGCTGGAGAAATTCTGGCGCTGATCGAATAGGTAAAACTGGGACCAAGTGAGGGAAATCTCATGGATGGCAGTGAATTAGAGAAAAGATGTGGTGAAACCATGTCAAAAGCTGCAGGTAGATAAAGGCCAGATATGCACCTCAGTCGCAGTCACAGAGGAATATCATTGCAACTCGGTCAGAAGCTGTTTCAGTGCAGTGGCAATGCCACAATCCAGATCAGAGAGATTCAAGAACCAACTTACAGGAAGGATGGGCACTGGAGACAACACAGTAATTTGTAAGGACCGAGGGATTGAGAGTTGTTTTCTTTAGGACAGGAGTTCCCATTGTGGAGGGACAGTATTTGAGGATAGTGAATTTTATAAACCAGTTCAGCTAGCATGGGAGGCAAGAAAAGGAAGTTGAGTGGTTAACAGTTTAATGGGAGTGGGGTGAATAGAGTGGAAAATTCAAGAAGCTTTTCTAAAGTATCCTAGTGTATCATGGTCTATTCTGACCACCACACCTCAGGAAGGATGTGAAGATTTTGGAGAAGTTATAGTTGAGATTTATTGGAATGGTTTCAGGGATGACGGATTACAGCTCATAGAATCATATAAACCCTACAGTGCAGAAGGAGGCCATTCGGCCCATCGAGTCTGCACCGACCACAATCCCACCCACACCCTACCCCCACACATTTACCCTCTAAGCCCTCTAACCTACGTATCTCAGGTTTCTAAGGGGCAATTTTTAACCTGGCCAATCAACCTAACCCGCACATCTTTGGACTATGGGAGGAAACCAGAGCACCCGGAGGAAACCCACGCAGACACGAGGAGAATGTGCAAACTCCACACAGACAGTGACCCGAGCCGGGAATCGAACCCGGGACCCTGGAGCTGTGAAGCAGCAGTGCTAACCACTGCGCTACCGTGCCGCCCAAGCTGCAAACGTTATGGGTTGTTCTTCTTGGAGACAAAAAAAAGCTTTGCGCAGATTTGATGGAAGTATTTAAAAGTCTGAAATGGTTTAGATGGAGAAAGTAAAGAGAAACTGCTTCCAGCAGCTAAAGGGTCAAGAAACAGGAGATAAATTTGATTGACAAAAAAAACAGAGGCGACAGAAGGAGAAAGGTCTTGCGTGTAATGAATGCTGTGCCTGACTAGGTGATGGAAACAGGTTCAAGTGAAGTTTTCAAAAGAGAATGGGGTAAGTGTTTGGAAGGAGAAAAAATTTACAGGGATATGGGGAAAGTGTGAGGCTAACCGGATTGTTCTTTGAAAGAGCCTACCCTGACTTGATGGCATCCTTCTGTGCTATACTATTCTATCCACTTCTCAGATTCCATGGCTCTCTGTGTGGAAAGATCATTATTGAAGCCAAAATACAAAGATTAAATTCTACAAATGACAGATGGATTGCTGTTCACCATCCTCCGAGTTAGAGGATATGAAACCAAAGATTTAACTGTCCAAATGATTTCCGGAAAGACTTTTGAACAGAGCATGGAAATGAATATGATGCAGTGCGTTCTAATGAGCTGATTTTTCAATCATTGCCATTTAATATATGTGTAGAGTTTAACATATAATTCAATTGTCATAAAATTATTATTGTGAGCAAAGAAATTGAAATTCCAGAACAAACAGAACTATCAAACTTGTTCAAATTCAATAGTTTAAAATTCTTACTTAATGTGAGTGGTGGGCCTGGAAACAGGAGAAGCAGCAGGGCACAAGATTTCTCTTTCCTGGCCCTGGGACAGGTGTCTGAGGATGAAAAACTTACATTGCTATGAACAAAAAGTAGGGGTGTCAGTCAACTTTTATAAAGCGTCAACACAAATTCAACGGTCCAAATGACATCTGTGTTCAAATTTTCTATGGCTAGCATTTTCCAGTCCATCCGTGGTGAGAGAATTTGGAGAGGCAGCCAAAAGTCCACTCACTTTCACCAGGAATTTTAGGTTCCACTGGAAAGTCCCAGCCAATGATTCGAAGTAAAGCAACTTTATGCTGTTCCATGTATTTAAATACCGAGCCTCTCAGTGATACAGTGTTATAGCATCCATAGGCGGGATGTTCCGCGATCCCCCGTGTCGCCTCTTCTGGAAGCGGAGGCGGCTCGCCATTGGCCGCCAACAGGCTCTTCCAGTCCCACCGGTGTTTACAGCGTTTTGCATGGCTCGCCTGTCCTGCTGCTGCTGGGGAAGCTGCTGCAGGGAATCATCCTTGACGGGACTGAAAATTCCGTCCAATGACTCTGGAACCCTCCCTGTACCCTGACAGAACATAGAACATAGAACAGTACAGCACAGAACAGGCCCTTCGGCCCACGATGTTGTGCCGAGCTTTATCTGAAACCAAGATCAAGCTATCCCACTCCCTATCATCCTGATGTGCTCCATGTGCCTATCCAATAACTGCTTAAATGTTCCTAAAGTGTCTGACTCCACTATCACTGCAGGCAGTCCATTCCACACCCCAACCACTCTCTGCGTAAAGAACCTACCTCTGATATCCTTCCTGTATCTCCCACCACGAACCCTATAGTTATGCCCCCTTGTAATAGCTCCATCCACCCGAGGAAATAGTCTTTGAACGTTCACTCTATCTATCCCCTTCATCATTTTATAAACCTCTATTAAGTCTCCCCTCAGCCTCCTCCGCTCCAGAGAGAACAGCCCTAGCTCCCTCAACCTTTCCTCATAAGATCAACCCTCCAAACCAGGCAGCATCCTGGTAAATCTCCTCTGCACTCTTTCCAGCGCTTCCACATCCTTCTTATAGTGAGGTGACCAGAACTGCACACAATATTCCAAATGTGGTCTCACCAAGGTCCTGTACAGTTGCAGCATAACCCCACGGCTCTTAAACTCCAACCCCCTGTTAATAAAAGCTAACACACTATAGGCCTTCTTCACAGCTCTATCCACTTGAGTGGCAACCTTTAGAGATCTGTGGATATGGACCCCAAGATCTCTCTGTTCCTCCACAGTCTTCAGAACCCTACCTTTGACCCTGATGTTTCATTTTCCTGATATGTAAATTGCAGCGATTTTCTTTCAGTATAGTTTCCCTTTAAGAAGGACAGCCTATCTTGAATGACACTAACTGTCCCACCTGCTGAACAAAGAGGCTGCAAGTAGTTTTTTGGAGAGAATGGCAATGCAGGAGACCATCAATCCAATGGTATAATCGTTCAGACCGAATCTATGTATTGTCCACTTTGATTTGAATCATAAGAGTGAATCTTAACACTCCAGTTTGCAGTCCAAGGTATCTTGTCAAACAGCTGAGCCACAATAGACAAGACTAGCTAACTAGTAGTCACGTAGGCAATCAGCTGTTGCAAGCACCTGCTTGTGCCCTTCCCTGTTGCAATGCAGCATGGGTTGTGAGAGAAGTGGCTGGCAGTACATACCTTGGATGTGGCAGCATGAGGAAGCCCTATTCAATCAAATTTCTAGTTCCCTTCATCTATCTCCAAGGCGAGAAGCTCCTTTCTCTTGACTATTCACCACTCCTGCCACTCTATGGTAACATTAGAGGAGTGGGAGAGCGATGATAGCAATCATTGCTGCTAAATCTGTAATTTAAAAAGTCAGCACCGACCTAAGGCACCCCTCCTTTAAGAGATATAGGCTGCCTTTAAATCAGTCCTGCAGATTTCCTGTTCCCTTCTATGGCTGAGGTTACAAGGGCAGTAGCAGGGATAGCACATTTTTTCCTGTGTTTTCATCCCATTGAAGAGAATTCAAGCCATCCACATCCAACAATCTGTTCTGAAAACTCTGTTCACATTTTGACAGCTGTAACAAATTCCACCACAACAGCTATAACCACAAAACTCTAAAATAGCCCACAATATTCTAATGAAAAGTCAATTCATCTGATCTCCCAATGTTAACAGACCCTTTAAAAAGTTCCAGGATCTGAATCAGGATCCAGATCTACATTTTTTTCCAAAAACGAATCAGCTCTTCCTTGTGCCATTTCTTATCTGTCTACCAAGTTTCATTGAAATCCACCCATTGAGATATACAGATATTACCGTCTTTGATGGCAAAGGTATATTATCTTTGTTCAGTAGTTCCGTCATAATTGTTTTTATTGTAATCCTCATAAAACAGTTAAAAGCTAGAAAATTGTTTCAATTGTTCTTAGCCAGAATGTGGGGAATTAAGGTTAGGGTTAGTTTGTTTTTAGCACTTGCAATAATACAAATCCACCGAAGCTTTGAATAATTGCATCAAAAAATTCCATTAACTAACATATCCCAGGCAATTTGCATAGGCCATTGTCTATTGGAAGAAAAAAGGAATGTCCCGAAGCACTTTACAGCTAAACTGTTTTGAAGTGTAGTTAATATAAGAAGGTAATTTAACTGTGCTGTCAAAATTAATAACAATGCACAGGTAATCTTCAAAGACAAGAGTGTGTGACATTAGTGGCTGAACATACAAAATAGGTTCATGCAGTTATTAAGTTTGGAAGATTTAAATTGTACTAATGCATTAAGTATTAATGCACTAATATCACAAATGATAATATTTTAGCTTATTTATAATGAACTAATCAATAACTCAGAGTTGGGAAAATAATGGGGGGAGATATATTAAAGTTAATTTATTAGTGTCACAAGTAGGGATACATTAACACTGCAATGAAGTTACTGTGAAAATCCCCTAGTCGCCACACTCCGGCACCTGTCCGGGTACACTGAGGAAGAATTTAGCGTGGCCAATGCACCTAATCAGCACATCGGGAAAACCGTAAGTTTGGATTTCTTGTGAATCCTGTTGAATTTCAAGATAGAACTTGTTTTGAATTTATTCAACACATTTCCTGAGAACATCTCTCTGACATTCAAATGGAATTCGCGGGCTGGCTATTTGATGGACTGAAAAGCAGCAGGTAAATAGATGTCAGAGAAGTCTGGCGTGGTTGTGGGGATGATAGGGGGTGGAATCAGACTTCACAGGGAATGAATGGACCATTGCGGTGAGATGACAGGACATCACAGGGTCTGAGGGGAATTTGATATAATGGTGACATGAACATTATAGGTGGATTGGACATTGCAGAGGAGATATTTGACACCAAGGAGAAACAGATATTATGAGGGGATGAAGAGGGTATCACTGGGGTTAAATGGTATTTTGTAGCAGTTTGAACGGGACGTTGTAGAGTGTGAAAGGTGCATTGTAGCGGCAAATGAGGCATTTTGGGGTTTTTGAATAGGAAAGCACGTGGGTGAATGGGAGATCATAGGGGTGAATGGGACATCACGTGGGGGTAAATGGAACATTGTGGAAAGTGGAAGGGAAATCGCTGGGGGTGAATGAGGCATCATGGGGTGAATGTAACATTGTGGGAGTGATGTATGACATCATGGGAGTGTTGGAGAGGTTGAACACTCTGCAGGGTGTGTGTATGTGTGGGAGCATGGGGGGCAGGAGGGTGGGAGGTGTGAGGGTGGAGTGGTATGAGCCGATTGTTGGGATACTTATTTGTGTGTTTAAATGGGAGATTATTGCTCCTGCAGGCCACAATGTGATAAATGCTCTTGCCTTTTCAGTCCTTTGTGTCTCCTTTCATCTGTCATCTTCCCTAGATTTGTGAATCCCCATCTGTAGGCGTTCAGAATATCACGAGCTAAAATGGAGTCATGCAACCTGCTTAAAAGTATTAGTGAGCAACCCACATTCTGGGAGTGGGTTGGTCACCTGTCCCCTCCCAGCTCTGCTAAAAGCAGAGGTGGATAGGTTAGATTCAGATTCTCAGTTTATCTCTTATTACTTTGAGCCCCTATCCTCCTGCCCCCTCCCATCCACCTTGAGAGCTAATAGTTACCTCCATTGTGCACGCAGGAAATCTAATCGTAACTGTTAACAATGCAAACGATTTTCAATAAAATAATCAGAATGAACAAATCTGTTTTGTATTATTTTTTAGTTGTTTGGTCGGTTAATCTGTATGCAGGGGACCTAGATGGAATTTTTGAGATTTAAGAGGATATTGAAATTGTCACATTTACCAATTGAATTAACTTCAGATGATTCATAATTAATCACAAAAATGTCGAGATATTTTTGTAGCTTTTGTAATGAACCTTGCATAATACTTCACTAAGTATTTCATTGCTGCTCATATGTGCAGCAGTATTAAAGGAGCATCGAAGCATGAATAGATGCTTAGAAGTTGCAGGCATGATTTTAGTCGTGACAATGGCACCTTCGACAAATTACATCATGAGGTAAAGGAGGTGGTTTTTGCTGTTGCATGTTTAAAAACATTTGCATGAAGACAGCGAATCTCTAGTTTTTTCAATTATATGCATTCATAATCGAGATTTAAATGTGCTCTTTATTTACCTTATTGAAAAGAAGAACAACGTGCATTGAATGGTTTGCTTTTTCAAGGCATCCATGTTCATCCCATCTACACTTCCTGCCTCGGGAAAGCAGCCAGCATAATCAAGCAGCCTGGACATACTCTCTTCCACCTTCTTCCGTCGGGATAAAGATGGAAAAGTCTGGAAACACGTACCAAACGACACACGAGCAGCTTCTTCCCTGCTGCCATCAGGCTTTTGAATGGTCCTACCACACATTAAGCTGATCTTTCTCTTCACCCTATCGGTAACTGCAACACTATATTCTGCACCCTGTCCTTTCCTTCTCCCCTATGTACTCTATGAACGGTGTATTTTCTTTGTATAGTGCGTAAGAAACAATACTTCTCACTGTATTCAAATACATGTGACAATAATAAATCAATTCAATTCAATTCAATTACTGGGGTAGGTGGGTGAGGAAAATGGATTGAGAGAGACATTGCACATTCTTGCATCAGAGGCAGCAATTAGATACATGTCGTGATCATGGTCGTGACAGAGTAATGTCAAGCTTTTAACATCATCATCCTAGCAACATGAGCCATTAAGAAGCCAAGACATAAACAGATGTCCAGTAATGGTGAGCAAAAATACCACTTTGACAAACTTAGATGCCCATACCTTGAGTGCAGCCAATGAGTCACCCACTCCAACATATTTCAAGTTGGTAGCTGAAAGCAAAATGTTCAATGATTGGAAGTTACTGGAGGCACCCAACTGTTTCAGCAACAGCTATTCCTCCCCCTCTCTCTGCCCCCGCGCTGAACAACCTTGGCACAGATATATAGCACTTAAATGGAGCCCACCTTAAAATGTGTATCTGAGGCTGAGCCTGGAGAATGGACAGGAGCCAGTGGAGGTGGAAATCCTGCTCCATCATACTCCTGGCAGCGAGGAAGAGAGGAAGAAATCCAATTAATCAGCGTCCAAATACTCCCATCATTTGCAAGATAGCTATAAATATGCTTATCAATAATCCCCTTTTCAGCAGAAACAAATCAAAGCACATCAGGAAATATATCAAATTTTCCAGCTTTTACTTCTGTCAGTGTCACGATCATCTCTATAAAAATTATGTTTTTGTCTTACAATAAACTTTTCTTATAATCAATTTGACAATCAGCAACTCTGAATTTATATGGTGAATTTATATGAAATACTGAAAAGAAAAATGGTGGTTCCCATTACATATAATCTGTAGACAATCTCCACCTAATGGTGGCGCAGTGGTTAGCACTGCTGCCTCACAGCGTCAGGGACCTGGGTTCGATTCCCAGCTTGGGTCACTGTCTGTGTGGAGTCTGCATGTTCTCCCCGTATCTGGGTGGATTTCCTCCGGGGTGCTCTGGTTTCCTCTCACAATATGAAAGATGAGCTGTTTAGGTGAATTGGCCATGCTAAAATCTTCCTCAATGTACGCGAACAGGTGCCAGGGTGTGGCGACTAGGGGATTTTCACAGTGACTCCATTGCAGCGTTAATGCAAGCCTACTTGCCACACTAATAAATAAACTAAAACTAATAGCAGTTGTGAGAAAAAATCTGTGCTGCCTGAGTTACATCGGTGACAAAAAAATGTTTCTGTGTGAATCGATTTTAGTCCCTGTAATGGCTACATCAAAAATCAACCCCAGAATAATAAATGCACATTAATCCTGAGAGATCAATGTGTTTGTTTTATCCAAAATCATCCACTTTTATAATTTTGCTTCAGACGCCCATTCCCATAGATTATTTTATACAGCTTCTCCTTGCATATAAATTACGTGCTATTGAATAAAATGAATATTATGTAGGTGGATTAAACAATGCTATGCAATGATACTGACCAGCAAAGGAATAGGATATACTGACAGGAATGTGCATCTGCAATGATGGGCTTAGGCTTATTATTTCAGAAATCTTAAGGCAGCATCCATCATAGAAATAATACTCAATGGTTTCAGGCAGGATTACGGGTTATCAGCAATGTTTTCTTTTGTGTTTTGACACATTTATTCTGAGCCTGAAGCTCTAAATGCCAAGTAATTATTCTAGATCACTAATGAAAACTGTTTTTTGACACCCCTGCTGGCAATTACAAGGCAATGGAGCCTCCATCAATGGGGGTAATTTTCAATGTCACTGCCTGGCTAGTAACCTGGATGGTTATCACACAACTGTTACTGAATCCACCTGGTTTTCATTTTTATTGATTTCTGCAATAGGCAGGCAATCTGCTACAGGGTAAAGATGAAAATAATCCCCATGATATCCAGTATTCATAATCTATTGAACGCTGCACCGTGACTATCCTATTCAAGGCATATCTCCAAGCTAAACATTGGTTTGGAGACACTTATTTGCATCAAATAATTCTCGCAGCTGGATTTTGCTATCAGTGTTTACCAATTACCCTGTTACTCCACTGTGATACATGAATCTAATAAAAACAATAGGTTTTTATTTTATGCTTAGAGGGGATGTTGGCATCACTGGCAAAACTGGCATTTGTTTTACCTATCTCAAATAGTCATTGAACTGATTGGCTTGCAAAGGCCATTTCAGAGGGCAGTTAAGCGTCAGCCACATTGCTGTGGATCTGGAGTCACAGAAACATCTGGAGATCAGACCAGGGAAGGATGGCAGATTTCCTTCCCTAATGGACAACAGAGAACCAGAAAGATTTTTAAGACAATCAATGATTGTCTCATGGTCGCCATTGCTGAGACTAGCTTTCAATTCCAGGTTATTTATTGAATTTAAATTCCACCAGCTGTGGTGGTGGCATTAGAACACAAGTCCCCAGAGAATTAGCCTCTGGATTACTAGTCTAGTAACATTATTTGGGGGGGTTTTGGGGGAGAATCTTACCAAAAAATGGTAGAGTGTTGATTCAGGTGAGAAAAATGGCGTGTTTCTCTGGTCTTCTCTCCAGATTTTACAACACCTGAAAAAGGCACGAGGTTGATTATAATATTTAAATCAATTTCAAATTTCACAAAACAGCTATGCGTGTTTCACACCATCAGGTAGTGGATAGGGCCTTAACACACTGGCAAAGCCCAACTGCACGCAAATCGGGGAGCCATGTTTAAAGGGCACCCCAATCAGACGAAGCATTGACTTCCCCTCCAGCCCGCAACAGAGGTCTCAGGGGCTCACCCCCCCTTAACCCCTCCCCCCCAACCCCCACCCTCACATGATCGGAGCTGGCACTCATCCCCTGATCGGAGCCAGCACCCCACCTACCAACCCCGCCAACCCCCCCCCCCCCTCTGGATTGCAGCTGGCATTTCCCCCACCCCCCTGCCCCCCCGCCAATTGGAGCTAGCACTTCTCCCAGCCACAGCAGTCAGTGCCGGCACCCCTCCCCTTCCCCCTCCAAACGCCCCCCCCCCCCCCCCCCGCCCTCCCGAACATCGGACTTCTTCCCCCCAAAATCTCACCCACAAAGTCAATGCTGGCACCCACCACGCCCACCCCAGCCATCGCCGGCATCCCCAGCTCCCATGTCTGCTCACCCCCCACCACCACAAATAACTCAAACCACCCCCCTACCATAGGTTTCCACTGGGATCCACCCCTAGCACTGCCCTCTGGCACAGGTTGGCACTGCCATGGTGTCCAACTGGCAATGCAAACATGTGCCTGGCCATGTCCTCTCGCCTGAGGACTAACCGCATCTTTATGCCCCTGGGGCATCCCCATGATAGGTTCAAGACTGGGAGTACCTGTTGTAAACCGTGCTGACTTGATGTCACGTTGGTGCCGTTTGAATATATGTAGGGGGTCAATGTACAGTGAGGGTGGGGGGTTAATGACATGAAAACACATAAAAGTGTATTTAAATTAAGTTCATGCCCATTATGGGTGTGAATCTGATTATGATACTGGTGAGGGGCGGCAAAAATCAGAAACTGTGATCTTGAGCCCCTGCCGCCATTCCTGCAGACATCAAACATGGACTCAGGATCATCCCCTTCTCTATTGCATTGTCTTCCCCTGTAATGTCCTGGCTATGTTAGGGGTTGTGAGTTTTAAACAAAAAGAATTGCACACATAGATCCAAAAGGTTTATTCTAGGAACT
The DNA here is from genome assembly GCF_964213995.1 of Mustelus asterias. Taxonomy (NCBI): domain Eukaryota; kingdom Metazoa; phylum Chordata; class Chondrichthyes; order Carcharhiniformes; family Triakidae; genus Mustelus; species Mustelus asterias. Next base: position 50,200,546 of record NC_135820.1, read on the forward strand.
CTTGTCTGTACAGAGTAGAAACTGAAACTAAACAAGAGCCTATGATACACCCCAATGACATCGCCATCAAATCATGTGACAGGCTCTAAAAGCAATCATGCAACCACTTAAATATATATCACCCCCCCTCCAAAAGTACAAGAGTTTAAGATTATGATAAAAATTAAGATAACAAGATTACAGGAGTACTGTCAGCAGCACAGCTCTCCATCATAAAAATGATGAAAATCTCAGAGAAATGGAGGCTCAGAAGACCATGTGTTAAGTCTCTCCATATATTGGAATGCTCAAAGTTAAATCTGTCGGGATAAAATGCAGAGAGCAGAGGAAAATGTGTCACAGTTCCAGATTGAAACCAACCATATACATGCCCCATGGTTGAATAGGAGTAACCAGAAGCAAATTCACTCAACATTACCATGGATAAACCAGAGGACAAGAATGAATGAAATATAGGAATAATATTGTCAAAACTAGTAGGTTGTAAGTAACATGCTGAAATATATTGTAAACCTACATGGATAGGCTTGTTATCACAAACTAGAAGCCTTGCCACCTTAAATAATCATATATAATAGATATAACCATGTGCTGAAATATAATCATGTTAATTCTGAATTTTGAAGCATCTAAACTATCGAACCATCATATTTACTCAAGTATTTCATGCACCCGATAATGAGTAACCTTGTAGTGGTATTAATATTATTATTGTGGATCTGTTAATGAAGTGATACCTGAATGTATCATACCTGACTGAATATTTGGTGGCTATGACAAAGGGACAGGAAGCTAAGTAACTCACTGATATGCAGTGTTCCTAACCGACTTAGTCTCTCCTCATTTTTTTTAAATTCATTCGTGGGATGGGCATCGTTGGCTGGTGAGCATTTATTGCCCATCCCTAGTTGCCCTTGGAGGGCAGTTGAAAGTAAACCACATTGCTGTGGCTCTGGAGTCACATGTAGGCCAAACCGGGTAGGGACGGCAGATTTCCTTCCCTAAAGGACATTAGTGAACCAGATGGATTTTTCCGACAATCGACAATGGTTTCACAGTCATCAGTAGATTCTTAATTCCAGATATTTTTTATTGGATTCAAATTCCACCACCTGCCATGGTGGGATTCGACCCAGGTTCCCAGAACATTAGCCGAGTTTATGGATTACTAGTCTAACGATAATACCACTAGGCCATTGCTTCCCCCTGACAAACCTGTCATCCGAGGAATCAACCTGGTAAACCTTTGCTGTACTCCATCTATAGCAAGGACATCCTTCCTCAGATAAGGGCACCAAAACTGCACACAATGCTCCAGGTGTGGCCTCACCAACAATAGCAAAAAAACATCCCTTTCCCTATACTCAAATCCTCTCACTATGAAGATCAACACACCATTTGCCTTCTTTACTGCCTGCTGTAACTGCATGCTTACTTTCAGCAACTGATGCATGAGGACTCCAAGTATCCATCTCTCTCAATTTATATCCATTCAAGTAATAATCTGTCTTCCTATTATTGCTCCCAAATGTTGCAAAGTTTAGGGAGCAGAAGAGAAGAAGGCAGGGGAGAAGTGGCAATAAACTGGACTATTGATCCAGAGAGCCAAGTAATGCAAAGACTGGGGGCATGGGCTCAAATCGCCATTATTGCAGCTGGTGGAGTTTAAATTCAATGAATAAATCTGGAATATAGAAACATTGAAAATAGAAGCATCAGTAGGCCATTCGGCCCTTTGAGCCTGCTCCGCCATTCATTATGGTCATGAGTGATCATCCAACTTAATACACATGGTGGTACAGTGGTTAGCACTGCTGCTTCACAGCGTCAGGGACCCAGGTTCGATTCTGACCTTGGGTAACTGTGTGTGGAGTTTGCACGTTCTCCTCGTACGTCAGTCTCAGGTAAATTAGCCATGCTAAATTGCCCCTTAGTGTCCATGTTTATGTAAGTTAGGTGGATTAGCCATGGTAAGTGTTTGGGTTTACAAGGGGGTGGTGGGCCTGGGTAAGATGCTCTTTTGGAGAGTTACTGCAGACTCGATGGGTCAAATGGCCTTCTTCTTTACTGTAGGGATTCTATGAGAACATTTGTCTTCTTTACCGTCTGCTGTACTTGCATGCCTACCTTCAGCAACTGGCATACGAGGATACCCAGGTCTAGTTGCACATTCCCCTCTCTTAGTTACAGCCATTCAGCCATTCAGATAATAATCTGCCTTCCTGTTTTTGCTACCAAAGTGAATAACCTCACATTTATCCACATTATACTGCATTTGCCATGCATTCGCCCACTCACTCAGCTTGTCCAAATCACATTGAAGCATCTCTGTATCTTCCTCACAGCTCACCCACCCACCCAGCTTTGTGTCAATAAAATTATTACCAGTAAAAGTGACCATGACTCTCAACATAGATTGTTGCTAAAAACCCATTTGGTTTACTATTGTCATTCAGGGAAGGAAATGTGCCATCTTTATCCAGTCTGGCCTACATGTGAGTTCAGACCCCCAGCAAGAAGGTTGACTCTTAACTGCCCTTTGAAATTCCCTAGCAAGCCACTCAGTTCAAGGACAATTCGGGAAGGGCAAAATATGCTTGCCGTCTGTGATAGCCACATCTTACGAAAGCATAATGAGAAAAAAGGCTGTTCTGACCAATAAGGCTCAATCTTCCACTGAACAATGGCTTTCTTAACTGATGATGTGGAGGTTTCTTAATTGAGGCAGTGGAAGTCTTGGCAAAGCAGTGCTAACAAAACATAAGAAGTTATTAATTCTCTATGAATATTTATAGCTGCACGATAGTCCGTACAACACCATTATAAGGCCAAATTTCTGACCCTAACTCACTGCTATCAAAAGATCTACACTGCCAGGGAGGTTTAATGGAATAAGGGCCAATGTATAATAATATGACCATTGACCATATCATTACATTATCTCAAAGTATCATTACATACAATCAAAAACGCATGCATCAAACCACATCACTCGGGTGCCAAGCGCCACATCACTTGCTGATAAATATTCACTAGACTTCAACAAAAGAAAGTTGTGTATTAATTTGAAGTTTCTACTTTTTCAGTGATTATATAATATTATAATTCCTAGACATCATGCTCAGAGTTGTAAGGGCCGGCAGGGAGATTCTGTTCACCACAATGAGAAGACAGAATGCAGCCAGAGAAAACGAGGAGGTGCGGCTGGAAGGAGAGTCATATAAAAAACAGAGGAGACAGAGTTCATGGGCGGAATCTTCTTTTTTTTGACTATGTGTTAACTCAGGCAGGAAATGTAGTGTGTAGCTCATCTGCTGCACTGCCTACTACCCACCCCCCATCATATTTTCTTGTTAGATAGTCAAAAAGGTCATAGAGGTGGGTCCCACAACGTCACACTTGTGGCAGAGCCTGCTGCCAGCAGGCTGACAGATCCCTGACAGATTGAGGCGCCATTTTTAAAGGGCAACCCAATTGGAAAAAGTAAAACCGAAAATAAATACCACCACAGACATGGGAATCACTCTCCCCCCTGATGCGCGTTATCATACACGAGGCTTGATGCTCAGGAAATAAAGGCTTTTATTTGCTGTAACGAAGCAGCTAACAATTATATACACGATCCCAGACTGAGGGGTCCCAGCCAGAGCAGGGACCTTTATACCTCTCCCAGGAGGCGGAGCCCGACTGGGATGTACCACAACACTACAATACAAAGGTGTAACAACCCCACCCTAACCCCAACAGCAACAAGTAGCACAACCCATCCCTAACCCAACAGCAACATATGTACATACTTGTAGTACTGGCCAGACCCTGGCTCAGTACTATCCAGTGGGAACCAACGATGGTTCACCACACCCCCACAGACACGGCATCTCGATCGCCACCCCCCCCCCCCCACCCCGCAGATATTGGAATCCCCTCTCCACAGACACATGACCCCTCCCCTAGTGCCCCCAAACCCCAAAGGAAACACCTTGGCCACTGGAGTGCCGCAAGGGAGCAGTGCCAGGATATTGCCCGGGTATTACCATCTCCCCTACCCCAAGAGATGTACTTACCTGTGCCTCCAGTGGGTTCTCTTCATTAGGCCCCATTTGTTCAGACCTTTGTAAACCCCACTGATGTAACATTACATCGGTGGTGGGGAAATTACTTATGTGGGGGGGATAATACAGCGAGGAGGCCTGCTAATGACACTTAAATGTTTGTTAATGGAGTTCCTGCCCTTCCATGGCAGGAACCTCATTATGTCGTGAGGTGGGGGAGGCAGGGACTATCTCAGTGAGGAATTCTACCGGCATAAAAGCCATTTTGGGAATCCTGTTGGATTTTCCGCTCCCTTCAGTTTTCCCTCACTGTTTCAAGTTCAATATGACTCTTGTTTGGAGGGTGATGCCTCACTCAGGGCTACAGTGCCACAAGAGGTTTAATGACATCATTTGGGCTGGAAAGGTGATTGGAGTGGCACATTCAAGTACAAAGTCCCCAAGTCTGACTTCCCCAGCTGTTCCCTGAACATCAGCCTCAGAACAACAAATCTTGCACATGTCCCATATCCCCATCTGACCAACCACCAGTGCCACTCACTACCATCTTATTAGAAAGTTGCAATTCAGGCAATGCAGTGGCACAGTGGTTAGCACTGTCGTCTCAAAGCGCTAGAGGCCCAGGTTCGATTCCAGTGTTTGTGTGAAGTTCACACGTTCTCCCCGTGACTGTGTGGGTTTCCTCTGGGTGCTCCGGTTTATTCCCAGGGTTATGGGGATAGAGTGGGTGGGTAGGGGAGGTTGGTGGGCCTGGGGAAGTTGCTGTTTCTGAGAGTCGGTGCAGACTCAATGGGCCGAATGGCCTCCTCCTGCACTGTAGGGATTCTGTGTGATTCCATCCTCAGAGTGACCCTTGACAAATGTTGTCTGTCCATCCAAGCAAAACGTTCCATATTCACATCCACCAGCCTCTTCTTTCTCTCCTTTCGGATGAACGTACAACCATACAAATTAGAATTTGGTAAGTTGGAGAGAACACCAGGGAGAAACAGAGAACCAGAGGTAACCGTCCAGTCATCAGTACATGTGGGAGGACTGGGGATAAGCTGGGTCTTGGTATGTCTGGCTATTGAAGATGGAGAGAGGGAGATTCTCCCAGCCACACGGTGTAAGCATTGAATATGAAATGGCCAGGTGGCGCACAGCACTCACTCAGTGTAGGTTTAATGGTACAAGTCACTGAATTGTGATGATTCACACAATGGTGACCCTGAACACTTTCACCTTGTCAATTTGAATTCAGGCCTTCTAACTCCCACAAGTAATACAGACATCTCTCAGGAGGTGGTGACTGAGGAGGACTTAAGCTTCTAAGAGGAGGCCTCTCATTCTTGAGGATGCACAATCACATGACTCATGCACACTCTCCATCAGTACAGATACATACACCTTTGTAAGACTTACAAAACAGGTACCGTAAACTGTGTGTTATCAGTCACTCTATGAACCTGAATTGTTTGCTGACCAGAGTTTCTGCTGTTTTGTATTACAATTCATCACTTTACCAACCAGAAGCAATTACAAAATTATCCGGAGCCCATCCTCGCTACTGTATTATTTTATACTTTATTTTTTTAAGATACAGTTGAAGAGTAGAAGTAAAAGCAATATAGTTCTTTATTTTCTGTTTACTTGAATCTTGGTTATTGCTGCAAGTATTGCGCTGTATTCCATTGGTGAACAAAACTCTTCATTAACCAGTATTTTTGAATAACCGGCAGCACATACTCTTCACACAGGCTAGATAATGAAGATTGATTGTCACATGATAAAACACACATCACAATAAGTGAGCAGAACAACGATGCGGACACAGGGACAGCAGTAGAGAGCGCTGCTGAAGGGTGCTGGGCTCAGATGCTGAGACCCGGAGGATCTTCAACAAAAGACTACCCTGGAGTAGCAGCAGAAAAATGCGTGACGTTCTGGCAGCCTTTCTGGAGGCACATTTACATACAATTGGAGAGATATTTGAGGAATCCAACTCCAGCATTAGGTCTCAGGCTTTTGTGTTGATGTCTGCACCAATGGAAAGAGTTCCCACCTGCATGGAGCATCAGATGCAGCAGATAAATGAATGTAGGCTGGCCTTCCTCACTGACCTGAAACATCAACTTGCCATTATTAACCAATATTGAGGAAAGCTTCTCTTTGGCAGGTCACAGCACAGCAAAGTGTTCTCCAGCTGTTGGCGAGACAGGGAGTGCAGTGGGCCATGAAACAGAAGAGAGAGTAGGATCACTGCACAATGTGCTTCCAGTTCTCACCCCTTGCCCCTTCCTGCTCAGTCAGAACCCGGAATGCTGACCTCTGCCTGATGGCCAAGTCATCTCTTGTACAGCTACAGATGGGTAGCTTTTGGCAAGACTCAAAAATGGCAGCTTGCTTCAGCGAAGAGCATCTGAGCATTCAGAGCAGGGATCTGAGCAGCCTACCACTACCTCTGCTGAAATTGTAAGGGTTGCACCATGTAACTGGTAGAAAAGGGAAGGGAAATTGTTTGCAGTTGCAAATGTGTTTAAAATTGTGTTACATTGTCGAAATTCTGTTTAATGCTTATGAATCATGAACTTCATTTCAAAGCTCTACTGTACCACCCTCCCCAGTTTTGCCTGCTGTCTGCCAAGTGACCCCCTGCCTTGTGAAATTCTCATCCTGATTGCCTTTTGTTGGAGATGTGTTTCAGAATTCCGTACAGTTGGTATTTGCTGCACTAGTACCTGCAAGGCTGTATTCACCCAGGCCTGAGAAGACAGGGTTCGGGTTAGGTTTCCGGGGAAGTAGGGGTAGCTATATCGGGATAGCTTCCTTACAACATTCCTATCCCCTGCAGGCTTTTCAAAGATAGGACTGTGTATTAACTTTAAAGATTGTCTCCAACAGTTAACTTTTAAACACAACAATTAATTGCTACTATAAACAATTAATTACAGAGTGCTTGAAACAACTTTTCCATACCCAGCTCTAGTGTTCAACTGCTGGGACAAGTCTCAACACGTCCCAGTGAATCCCCAGCTCTATCCCTGATTAGAATAGTGGGTCACATGACTCCTCCCCCAGTGAATGTCTCTTAAAGGCTCGAGCTACTACGGACTGGAAACTGAGTCAGCTGCCTTCTCCGTAGGGGCGTGGGGCCAGTGCAATGAAGGTCCTATTTAGAGGCCATTTTGCACCAGCTCTGGTATTGTTAGTGCAGTCACACCCACCATGTACATACATTATCAGCTCAATGGAGACATCCTCTCAGCAGTCGGCAGGGTGGCTCCAACGTCCCAAAGACAGGATGACATTCATTGAAAGACTGCAGCCATATTTGTGAAAAGGCTTCCAGAAGTGTTTCCCCTCTAACCCAATGATCCTACCATCTTCAGGCCTCTTCACTTCAATGCAAGGACTGAGGGAACCCCCATATTGAGACATCCTCAGCTAGCTGCTGAGCCCACCTGTCCCACTGGAGATACAGTAAGAAGTCTCACAACACCAGGTTAAAGCCCAACAGGTTTATTTGGCAGCACTAGCTTTCGGAGCCTCAAGCTCCTTCTTCAGGTGAGTGAGGACTTGTGTTCACAACCAGGGCATATAAAGACACAAACTCAATTTACAATCCCAGTTGAGGCCGGGGTTGGGTTCTTTTCACACTATCTGTAACCCTCACGACTTGCCTGGGCTTGCAAAATCTCACTAACTGTCCTGGCTGGAGACAATACACATCTTTTTAACCTGTGCTTAACCCTCTCTCCACTCACATTGTCTGTACCTTTAAGACTTGATTACCTGTAAAGACTCGCATTCCAACCATTATCTTGTAAATTGAGTTTGTGTCTTTATATGCCCTGTTTGTGAACACAAGTCCTCACTCACCTGAAGAAGGAGCTTGAGGCTCCGAAAGCTAGTGCTGCCAAATAAACCTGTTGGACTTTAACCTGGTGTTGTGAGACTTCTTACTGTGCGCACCTGAGTCCAACGCCGGCATCTCCACACCACTGGAGTTAGCCAGCCTGACTGCACTGCGGGCCCTCAGATTGGGTCTGCAGCATCAGAAACTCGACAAACTCGACAACAAGCGTGGAGACAACGAATTAGGAGGCCGCCACCCAAAAAGTTACACCATTGGACAAGCTGAGGACGTGGATGGGCCCCGGTCTGGGACTCAATTGTGGGCCCGAAGTCAGGGTCACGATACCCACTAGAAAATTCAGTCCAAAGTGTCCCCAATGTTGCCATAAAAGAGGGTTGTAAGCACAGTAGTAACACCTGTCAGTTACCACACTCCTTGACAAGATTGTTTTTTAGGACCTGCACAAAAGCACAATGTTCTTCTATCATTGTCCTTTTCAGGTGAGTACCCATTGAAGTCCGAATGCCAAGTGAGAACTCCAAAGGTCTGTAGTTTCTGGGAGAATGGAGTACATGCTTCAGGTGGCAAGTTGCAGGGGGTTCGGGGAGAGGATGCAACAATTGAAAGTGGTGAGTGGCTGGCCCCTTATCCTCCTCTTTATCATCATCATCCTCATTGTTAAATGGTATGTGGGAGGAAAAAACAACTTCCCGTGATCCCCTCCTCATCATTTTCCTGTAACTGTGTCCCTCATCATTGTGGTGAATCTGCAGGAAATGGTGGCAGAAGCTATAATTGGTGAGCATTATCCCCTCCGGATTGAGGAGCCAGAATTTATGTGTATGATGCTGCAGATGGCTGCCTGGGCAACGGCATACGATCTCGGTTACTAACCTGGCAAGCTGCAGCAGTCCTTGCCATCTGTCAACGCAATAGCTGTGTCAGTACCCAGCCTGATCCTTAAACTTGATAAGGGGTTTCAAGATGCATAAACTCCCACCAGTAGGCTGTTGTTGGTGGATATCGTGCACCAGTTTGTTCTGGAAGAAAAACGAATGAATGAGGCTATAATGTGCAGTTGAGTGGCAAGTGTCAAATGGCATTGGAGAAGTGAAATAAGAAATGTAGTTAATATGATGCTTTTGAGGTTGTTCTATACAGGCATTTTGATCTCCAAGAAATGAAAGTGTTCTGTTTATTGACCAGCTTTTCAGGGTACTATTGCATTTCCTGATACTTTTGATAGCAAGCTCTCAGTGGAGCTAGTTGAGGAACTAGCCATACAGAAATGAAATTGAAGTTGAAAAGATGAGCAAGAACAACTAAAGTCACTTTGCTCAGCACAAACCCATGCAGGACAGTCCTTTCCATAGAATACCTACAGTGCAGAAAGAGGCCAACTGGCCCATCGAGGCTAGACCCACTCTCCAAATGAGTATCCCATCCAGGCCCATCCCCATAATCCTGTACAATTAGCATGCCCAATCCACATAACCTGCACATCTTTGTGCTGCGGGAGAATATCAGAGCAACTGGGGGAGAATACATGGGGTGAATATGCAAACTCCACACCATCACTGTAGGCTGGAATCGAACCCGGGTCCCTGGCGCTGTGAGGTAGCAGTGCTAACCATTGTGCTACCGTGCCACCTTTCCTTCAGCAGTCAATCTCTGACTCTAATTCCTCAGGGCCAGCAATTACTCATAGAACCTGTCAGTTTTTCTTATAGAATCCCTACAATGCAGAAGGTGACCACTTTGGCCCATCGAATCTGCACCAACTCTCCAATGGGAGTATCTTACCCGGGCCCTATCCCCACACTCGCACATATTTCTCCCTTACCTGCACACCTTGGGACACTAAGGGGCAAATTAGCATAGCTGATCCACCTAACCTGCACATGCTGCTGTGGGAGGAAACCGGAGTACCTGGAGGAAACCCACGCAGACATGGGGAGAACATGCAAACTCCACACAGACAGTCATCCAAGGCCAGGATCGAACCTGGGTCCCTGACACTGTGAAGCAGCAGTGCTAACCACTGTGCCATCATGCCGCCCCATTTGTGGAACTCCTCAATTTCCTTTGCCTTTCTTAATTCCTTTTGTACTTAGGCTCCTAATGTTCAAATATAGAATCCCCTATTCAGTGTTCCTTGCAGTTCCTTATCTTTACATTATTTTGTTGCTGTCCAGAACTATAACCCTGCACCTCAGTTTCCCAAGAGAAGAAAAACATTATTTTAGATAGTCTTTAGTTATTCTAGTTAGAGCGATAGCATAATATATAATTGAATGCATTTTGCAGCATGATTGTTAATTTTCTCAGCCACTAATTTGATATTTGAAGTTTGGGAAACAATACTTAAAATTCCTGAGCAGTATTTGACATTTATGATATCCTTCAAACAGGTAATTAAAGTTCCACGAGGATTCACTTAATCATGGAATTGGAGAGGAGATTTCAGCAATAATCTTCCATTCTATCATTCAGCTGAAAATTGTGTCAAGAACGATTAGTTCTTTGGGACTTACTGTATTTAAGAGACAATGGACAGATTATTGTGTTTGGCATAAAGAAACTAACCACAGAGGAAAATTGTTTTGTTTTTATCCAATCGTGGTGTATGGATATCAGTCAGCCTATGTATATTGTTCAACAAGAAGTTTAGCAACACCAGGTTAAAGTCCAACAGGTTTATTTGGTAGCAAAAGCCACAAGCTTTTGGAGCCTTAAGCTCCTTCTTCAGGTGAGTGGGAATTCTGTTCACAAAACAGGGCATATAAAGACACAAACTCAATTTACCGAATAATGGTTGGAATGCGAATATTTACAGTTGACCCGTTAGAGAAAATCTCCATTACAAGGGAGGAAGTGTTAGGTTTTTTAGGGAATATAAAGACTGACAAATCCCCAAGGCCTGATGGAATCTATCCAAAGCTGCTCAGGGAGACGAGAGATGAAATCGCTGGGCCTCTGACGCAAATCTTTGTCTCGTCACCAGACACAGGTGAGGTCCCAGAGGATTGGAGGATAGCTAATGTGATCCCGTTATTTAAGAAGGGTAGGAAGGATAACCCGGGAAATTATAGGCTGGTGAGCTTGACGTCTGTGGTAGGGAAGTTGTTGGAGAGGATCCTTAGAGATAGGATATATGCGCATTTAGAAAGGAATAAACTCATTAACGATAGTCAGCATGGTTTTGTGAGAGGGAGGTCATGCCTCACTAACCTGGTGGAGTTTTTTGAAGAAGTGACTAGAATGGTTGATGAGGGAAGAGCCGTGGATGTCGTCTATATGGACTTTAGTAAAGCGTTTGACAAAGTCCCTCATGGTAGGTTGGTGCAAAAGGTTGGATCGCATGGGATAAAGGGGGAGGTGGCTAGATGGGTGGAGAACTGACTTGGTCACAGAAGACAGAGGGTGGTAGTGGAAGGGTCTTTTTCCGGCTGGAGGCCTGTGACTAGTGGTGTTCCGTAGGGCTCTGTATTGGGACCTCTGCTGTTTGTGATTTATATAAACGATCTGGAAGAAGGTGTAACTGGGGTGATCAGTAAGTTTGCGGATGACACGAAAATGGCTGGACTTGCAGATAGTGAGGAACATTGTCAGAGGCTACAGAAGGATATAGATAGGCTGGAAATTTGGGCAAAGAAATGGCAGATGGAGTTCAATCCAGATAAATGCGAAGTGATGCATTTTGGTAGAACTAACGTAGGGGGGAGCTGTACGATAAATGACAAAACCATAAAGGGTGTAGATACGCAGAGGGACCTGGGTGTGCAAGTGCACAGATCCTTGAAGGTGACGTCATAGGTGGAGAAGGTAGTGAATAAGGCATATGGCATGCTTGCCTTTATAGGACGGGGCATAGAGTATCAAAGTTGGGGTCTGATGTTGCGGTTGTATAGAATGTTGGTTCAGCCGCATTTGGAATACTGCGCCCAGTTCTGGTCGCCACACTACCAGAAGGACGTGGAGGCTTTTGAGAGAGTGCAGAGGAGGTTTACCAGGCTGTTGCCTGGTGTGGAAGGGCTTAGTTATGAGGAGAGATTGGGTAAACTGGGGTTGTTCTCACTGGAAAGACGGAGGATGAGGGGTGACCTAATAGAGGTGTATAAAATTATGAAAGGCATAGATAGGGTGAACGGTGGGAAGCTTTTTCCCAGATCGGTGGTGACGTTCATGAGGGGTCATAGGTTCAAGGTGAGGGGGGGAGGTTTAACACGGATATCAGAAGGACGTATTTTACTCAGAGGCTGGTGGGGGCCTGGAATGCGCTGCCGGGCAAGGTGGTGGAGGCGGACACACTGGGAATGTTTAAGACTTATCTAGATAGCCACATGAACGGAGTGGGAATGGAGGGATACAAAAGAATGGTCTAGTTTGGACCAGGGAGCGGCGCGGGCTTGGAGGGCCGAAGGGCCTGTTCCTGTGCTGTATTGTTCTTTGTTCTTTGTAATCAAGTCTTAAAGGTACAAACAATGTGAGTGGAGAGAGCATTAAGACAGGTTAAAGAGATGTGTATTGTCTCCAGACAGGACAGCCAGTGAGACTCTGCAAGTCAGCCCCAGTTGACCTTGAGAAAGTGGTGGTTGGCTACCTTTTTGAACTACTGTGGTGTGGGTACACCCACAGGGCTTTTAGGGATGATGTTCCAGGATTTTGATCCTACAAAAGTGAAGGAAATGTGATACAGTTACAAGTCACAATGCTGTGTGACTTGATGGGTAGCTTGCAGGTTTGCCCATGCATCTGCTGCCCCTGTTCTTCTGTCAGAGATCATGGGTTTGGAAGATGCTGTCAAAGGAGCCTTAGCAAGTTGTTGCAGTATATCTTGTAGATGGTACATACTGCCCCAACCGTGTAATGGAGGGAGTGACGGATCAGGGTGGTGGATGAGATGCTAATCAAGCAAGCTGTTTTGATCTGGATGTGTCGAGCTTCTTGAGTGTTGTTGGAGCATTGACCACAAAATCACTGAAACAATCATGCAAATATTGTGGCTACAAGAGCAGTTTAAAGGCTGGAAGTTCTGCAGTGAATAACTAACCACCTGACAGCACTGCTACCTTCCTTCTTGCTTTTCTTCCATGCATTTGTGTCTGAAAGATCCTTAATGGAAAAATCTGAATATTAATTCTAATGGTTGAAACAGATACTGCTGTCTCATTGGTCTTTTGAAATATTCCTCACATCAAGAATAGATCATTATAAACCAAAAGAAGAGCTAAGTTTCAATATTTACTTTTTTAAAATCAAATTTACTGTCAAAGTGATGTTAGAATCCTCAGGATTTTAAGACCAGCTTTACAATTGAAAATTGGAAAATTTGTATTGTCATTCGATTTGATTTATTATTGTCACATGTATTGGGATACAGTGAAAAGTATTGTTTCTTACATGCTATACAAAGCATACCGTACATAGCGAAGGAAAGGAGAGGCTGCAGAATGTAGTGTAACAGTGATAGCTAGGTGTAGAGAAAGAGCAACTTAATATAAGGTAGGTCCATTCAAAAGCCTGATGGCAGCAGGGAAAAAGTTGTTCTTGAGTCCGTTGGCACGGTGTCCTCAAACTTTTGTATCTTTTTCCCGACAGAAGAAAGTGGAAGAGAGAATGTCCGGGGTGCGTGGGTTCTTTGATTATGCTGGCTAATTTTCCGAGGCAGTGGGAAGTTTAGACAGAGTCAATGGGTGGGAGGCTAGTTTGTGTGATGGACTGGGCTTCATTCACGACCCTTTGTATTTTCTTGCAGTCTTGGGCAGAGCAGGAGCCATACCAAGCTGTGATACAACCAGAAAGAATGCTTTCTATGGTGCATCTGTAAGACTCTTGGTGAGAGTTGTAGCGGACATGCTTGATTCTCTAGTCCAAAATTATAACCTAAATCACACATATTATGCAAAATTCATAATAAAATCATATTATAGCACATTCTTTACAGGGCAGTTACCTTAATGAAAACACACCATAGCAGTTAACTGATTTTGGATTGGGGGCGATTCTCCCATCCTGGTGTGCTGATTGTTTAGTGCAGCCAGCTGAGAGATTTAGGCGGCTGCCAGATTAGCGCGATCTGCATTGGGCATCTGGCCCATTGGAAGGGAGGGTGGAATTGTGGGGGGAGGGCGGGACCCGATCGAGGCTGCGGTGTGGGGGGCGGGGGGGGGGGGGGGGAATCGAGAATAGGCCTGGGCATGCTGAGGGGTGGTCAGCGATCGGGTCATGGGGGGGGCAGAGGGCCAGTGTTGCGGGGTCACGGGGCTGGCCAATGATCGAGCTGGCCAGCAATTGGGAGGTGGGCAGACAGGGGTCACTGCACATGCACCGATCTCAGCGCTGACAGTGGCCGGCTCAGCACTCTGCTGCCTGTCTCTCCAGCGGTAATGGGCCTGGCCCTCTGACTTTTAACGGGATTTACGCTGAGGCACTCAGCAGTGCACAGATTCTTCTCTGAACATCCACTGAAAAGAAACAGCGTGATTTACTCCAGTTTTCACACAAGTTTGACACTTAGAATTTTTTTGGACAATTGCCCCTGGCTTCTTTCGTCAAATAGGTTCAAGAATTTGATCAACTACCTTTTCAGAGCAATTAAATAATCCCACAATTGTTCAACAGAATCACATCAGAAAATGATGACCAACCTTATTTCTAAACAATTGGCAAATGGTACAACATAGAAATGAAACAAAGCACCAATTTCCAAAGAATCGACTTTGCATTACCTAGGTGTCACCTTTAATTTAACAGATATCTTTTTAAAATCAAAGTCTGAGATACACTGCAAGGCTTTTAAATAGGATTGATTAGGATAAAAATTGCAGATTACAGGGCTTTGACACATTCATGTAAGGGTATCATATGTAACAGAATAGTGTTTCATGAAATAACTGACTGATAGTTTCAGAATTTGTTTCATGGCCTACCAGAACATAATTTTTCCATAATGAAATTGGAATGCATTTTAATATCATTACTCATTGATTGGAGAGGATTTTTCTCTTTTTAATCAGATATTTACAAACAACTGGATTTTTTTTCTCTGTTCTTTTTGCAAAGTCTCAGGCTAATGTCAACGTGAAGTTAGGAGAGGAATGATCAGTATAGGCAGTGATTTTAAAAGAACACACACACACACACACCAAATTGTTTGAGCTACTTAACAGTTTTTTCACATCATATTCAAATATTTTTTATCTTTATTTGACAAAGGCATTAACTCAGGGTTAAAAACATAAAACATTGAAGTATAAAAAGCAATACTTGGCCTCTGCTTTACTCATCAAAACAGCGGAAAGCCATTGTCTATCGTTTGTCATTTCCACTTTATTCAGCGTCAAATTCGCCATTTTATTTCCAAAAATGAAAATCTGGATATCATGGTTCCTCTAAAGATATCCGAGTTCCATTACAGGTACCACTTGCGATACATGGATGCTTCAAAACATTGAAGCTGATGGTTCTTATTTCCTAACAGCAAGAAAGATATCATGCTGTCAGATTACCCCCGTGGTAACGTTTGGAAATATACAGTTATTTTCACAGCAGTTTCCATATTTTTCATTAATTTTGATCACCATTAAGAGGACCCTGATGGCAAAATTGCAATCCTGTAACCACATAAGCAAACACAATATGCATGTCAAATGTGAATGCAAAGGAATTTAATTTTAAAGTGCCCCAGGAACTGAATAAATTGTAAGCTGTTTGATTCAAGTATGCAGATCTTCAAAGTACATTTATTTTAAGTTTTCCATGCCCTCTGCATGTCTGCTTCACAGGCAGCTGGGTGCATCCATTACATTGCAGCGTAGGTCTCACACTGCTTCCCATAGTCAGTTACCAAGCTGTCCAATGAGGTCCTATGAGAGATAACACACCAGTGTGCGAAGCAATCGGATTGTATTATTCAAGGAATTGAAGTTAGCCAGTCAATCAAATCTTTTCTGTTTCTCTCACTCAGATTGATATGAGACCATTCTCATTTATCGTGGGGAAACAATTATATTTCAGCATAAAAACATGATGGGTGGAACTCCCCCCCCCCATAAAATTCCAAGTGCCGAATTTGCGTAAAAACTGAAGTAACTGCCCGCCTGACCTGGCAGCACGAGAAATTGTGGGAGAAGGCGTTGGACCCGTGTCCTGACATCATCATGCACTTGTGCAATATTTCAGTTAGTGGGCATGCTGATGCGCAACTCAAACACGAGGCCTGAAGCTCAGTAAATGAAAGGCTTTTATTTACTGTAATGAAGCTGCCAGAACTTATATACACTATCCCAGACTGAAGGGGTCCCGGCCAGAGCAGGGACTCTTATACCTCTCCCAGGAGGCGGAGCCCGACTGGGATGTGCCACAACACTACAGTACAAAGGTGTAACAACCCCACCCTAACCCCAACAGTAACAATAGCACAACCCAACAGTAACATATGTACATCCTTGTAGTACTGGCCAGCCCCTGGCTCAGTACTATCCAGTGGGAACCAATGATGGTTCACCACACATGCGCAAGAGTTGGAAGCGTATTGGCACGCCACCAATCAAGCAGGCAGTTTCGCCCATAGGGGGGCCAATTCAACGCAACTTTATAGATGGCCTGTCTATAGTTACGGTTGGCAGGTGGGCTGATTGGTCAGGCGGCCTTACCGTTTTAGCAAAAACCTGAATCCAGGATGGGATGAACGAGCAGGGCTGAAATAAAATTAACAAATGTGTCTGGGAATGATTGTGCTGCCCAGACACTCATGGCATAGTTTTCTGAGCATCAATATTTACATTTCAAGGGTCATCAGCTCCCTGAGACATCTCTGCAGTAGCTATCACCCTGAGATGGCACCTTGGAAGCTCCCTTTTCTTGGCACCGCCCTCTTCCTGTCCTCCCTGGCATCACTCAGTCTTTCACAGAGTGCATTTTACATTTGAATACCATTAATTAGCCAACCAACGTGAAATTGCACCCCAGATCCAACAGCGGCCAGGAACACATTTTGCGACTGCTTTTGAGCCCACAAAGTGTGTGGATGATTAATTCAGGCCAATGTTCTTGCAAGGTTAAAATTACCCTTTGTTTTTAAAGACTCACTTTTCAAATGAAATTCACACGTTTCAATATAGAATGGCTTGGCATCTGTACAACTGCACCAGATAGAATTTGTAATGTGCACAAAGATACCAGGAGCTGAATTCATTATAGGAAAGCATTATTATAATGAATAGCCTTTTATCACTAAGTAAGGGGTCAAGAAATGAGAAACGCAGCATTAGTCTTTTTTTTTAAACAGGTTATGGATTTATTTGTGCTATTGGTTTTATGAGTTGTGTTTTTGGAAATATATAATTCTAACATTACTATTGCTCCAATAAAGATGTACTAATGGAAACCCTGACCTCTTGGTTCTCTAACAGCTGATCTCCCTCCCCACCCCCCCATAGCTACAACCTCAGGAATACCTGATCTCCTTCTCCTCACCAACCTCCCCCCAACCCCCCGCACCCCCCTGCCCCCCGTGCACCCCCCTCTCCCCCCGCAGCCCCAACCTGCATGCTCTATGAGCTTACCCCAATCACTTTCCCATCTCAACAGTGTTCCTCCGTGTAGTTAAGTATCTGAGGCTGCGCAGTTCCTTTAGGAATGCTGCTGTTCTGCAGGGGACAAAAAAAACACTTTCTGCCAAATTACCTTTCATGTGGCTGCCAAACATAATTCTAACACTTTGGGGGCAATTTTACCATCGCGTTGCGCCCGTTTCCAGGCACGATGTGGTGGTAAGATTGGGTGTAAAGCGCTTTTCGCGACCGGCACCATTTTACGAGCGCCGGATTTCTGGTGCGGTCAGCCTCTCACCGGAAATAGGCAGCAGGTAGGTTAATTTGTGGAAATGTATTATAATGCTGTTTTACATCTGCTTAGCGAGCCCAGCACTCAATAGTCCGGGCCTGCTCCCCTTTACGACTTCGCCGGGAAAGGTTCGCGCTGGCGAGGAATAGGCATGCTCCCCATGAACAGGGAGCAGTCGACTTGGCCTCACTGGTGGAACCAGAGATCATTGAGACCCCTCCCAGGGAGGCCGAGGGCAAGGGGAGGGGTGCTGCTTGGGCAGTGCCAGACTGCCCAACCGGGCACCTGGACAATGAATCTTTAAAGGATTTCAAGTCTGAGGACTCTTGGCATGACCAACCTCTCATTGTTAGATTAATAAATTGACCAAAATAATGAGATGCCTATATTGTTTGAATTATTGTTTCAGGATGAAATCATTTGGAACATATTCTGGCCAACCACTTCTGCAGTACTCTTTAATTCTAGCACATCCTTCATCTGCGTTCTGCATTTGCCATATTTTGTTGAGCTTTTGTGTTGTTTGTCTCGGGAATTTTGTAGTCAATGAGCTGTATAACTCTACATCCTCAACAAGATTTATGTCCTCCTTTTCAAACATTCTAACAGAAATTCATGGCAATGCACCTGCTGTTATTTGTTGTTCGCCTTGGGCACGTTTGTCCAGCATTAGGGAAATCCTCTGTCAGGTTTGCTCAATGCTTTCTCAGAGATCTGTTCGACTGAACAGTGAACATTCTTGATTCTGGAGCACAGACAAAGTTTGGGTGATTCCCCTCCGATTGTACTGGAGTTTACCAGTCTCTTGACTTTCAGCTGAATGCCTCTTGGACTGTGGAGTATTATAATTGTTGGCTGGAGTAAATCTGGCTTTAACCAGCTTCTGTGTCTGAATGAATTGAAACACCTACTCGAATGTCCAATTGTGAGTTTTTTTTATGTCTGCCGACTATAATACCTGTACTCGAATAGTTCCCATTTGATCCTGACATTTCACATAAGAATTTCACTTGAGTTTCTTTCTTTTCTTCAGTAGTCCCTGATTTTTGCTGTTTCTCCTTTAATTTTGTTAAGAGCAGCTTGCTGTGGCAAACTGATATAAGATGGCTTCTTTCCTTGCAGGAATGGACTCCACATTATTGGCAGTGCATTCTTCACACCGATGCAGCCCTTTTCTTGAGCATTGAATAATGGCGATTCTTGCTTTTTCCTCTAATTGGGATTTCTATGTGCTATGAACTGCACTGTATCGGCTGCTTTTCTCCACAAGATTACTTCTTCACCATGAATAAAAATGTTGTTTTGCTTTCTGTCTTCTTGTTATCTCCACAGCATTTGATAGAGATAAATCTTCCCTCAACTGCAGAAAATCTTCTAAGACTCCCGCAACAATGCAATCCCAAATTTGCTTTTCAGGGCTTCATGTTTACAATTTTCAGTGAATAATAAAGAAACATAGAACATAGAACATAGAAAAGCTACAGCACAAACAGGCCCTTTGGCCCACAAGTTGCGCTGAACAATTTCCTTACCTTCTAGGCTCATCTATAATCCTCTATCTTACTAACCTCCATGAACCTATCCAAAAGTCTCTTAAAAGACTCAATTGAATCCGCTTCCGCCACCACTACCGGCAGCCGATTCCACGCACCCACCACCCTCTGAGTGAAAAACTTACCCCTAACATCTCTTCTATACCTACTCCCCAGCACCCTAAACCTGTGGCCTCTCGTGACAACCATTTCAGCCCTGGGTAAAAGCCTCTGAGAATCCACTCTATCAATACCTCTCAACATCTTATACACCTCTATCAGGTCACCTCTCATCCTTCGCCTCTTCAAGGAGAATAGACCTAGCTCTCTCAACCTATCCTCCTAAGGCATATCACTTAATCCCGGCAACATCCTCGTAAATCTCCTCTGCACCCGTTCTATGGCTTCCACATCCTTTCTGTAATGAGGCGACCAGAACTGGGCACAGTACTCCAGGTGGGGTCTGACCAGGGTCCTATACAGCTGCAGCATTATCTCCCAATTTCTAAACTCAATTCCTCTATTGATGAAGGCCAGTATTTCATACGCCTTCTTAACCACAGCCTCTACCTGCGACGTTGCTTTGAGCGTCCTATGAACCCGGACCCCAAGATCCCTCTGTTCTTCCACACTGCCAAGCGTCTTACCCTTAACATTATATTCTTCCATCCTATTCGACCTGCCAAGATGAGCCACCACACATTTATCTGGGTTGAAGTCCATCTGCCACTTCTCCGCCCAGTCTTGCATCTTATCTATGTCTCGTTGCAACTGCTGACATCCCTCTACACTATCCACAACACCACCAACCTTTGTGTCATCAGCAAACTTGCCAACCTATCCTTCCACTTCCTCATCCATGTCATTTATAAAAATCACAAAGAGCAAGGGTCCCAGAACAGATCCCTGGGGCACTCCACCGGTGACCGACGTCCACTCTGAAAAAGACCCATCTACAACCACTCTTTGCCTTCTGTGGGCAAGCCAGTTCTGAATCCACAAAGCAACGTCCCCTTGTATCCCATGCCCCTTCACTTTCTCCATAAGCCTTGCATGGGGCACCTTATCAAACGCCTTACTGATATCCATATAAACAACATCTACCGCTCTTCCCCCATCTAAGTGTCTAGTCACATCTTCAAAAAACTCAATCAGACTCGTAAGGCATGATCTGCCTCGGACAAAGCCCTGCTGGCTACTTCTGATCATACTATTCCTTTCCAAATGTTCATAAATCCTGCCTCTCAGGATCTTCTCCATCAACTTACCTACCACTGAGGTTAGACTCACCGGTCTATAATTTCCTGGGCTATCTCTTCTCCCTTTCTTGAATAACGGAACCACATCCGCCATCCTCCAATCCTCCGGAACCTCTCCCGTCTCCATTGACAAACCTATGCTCTTTCTCTCAGTTGTTGGGTGCACCTTTGAATTTTGCACTCTCTATAATGGTCTTTTATTTCAAAGACTAAAGTAAGTATTAAAGGATTGATAACCAGTTCATACATCAGCATGTATTTTTTATGCCCTTTCTGACCACTATGTCATCTGTATTACTGCCTATGCCACAGAACAAGGTATGACCTGATCCTTGTTAGTCTCCTTTACTAGTCCTGATGCTGTTTTAGGAACATAGGAATTAGGAGTGAGAGTAGGCCATTCTAGCCCGCTCCCCCATTCTATATGATCATGGCTGATCTCCATCTCATCCTAACTCCACTTTCCTGCCTTTTTCCCATAGCCCTTTATCCCACTTTTGATCAAGTATTTATCTATCTTTTTCTTGAATTCATTGATTGATTCTGCATCCACTGCACTCTGAGGCTGTGAATTCCATAAATTCACAACCTTCTGTGAGAAGTAGCTTCTCCTTATCTCTGTCTTGAACCTCCCCCTCTTACTCTACAACTATGACCTCTTGTCCTAAACTGTTCTAGAAGGGGGTGACATTTGGATAACATTTACTTTACCAATCCTGTTGAGTATAGTATATACCTCAATCAAATCCCCCCTCATTCTTCTGTACTCCAACTAGTACAAGCCCAAGTTACTTAACTGCTCTTCATATGACAGCCCCTTCAAACCTGGAATCAATCTGGTGAACCTCTTCTGAATCACCTCCAGCACACCACATCTTTCCTCAAAGAAGGTGACAAAAACTAAACACAATACTCCAAGTGTGGTCTCACCAATGCCTTATACAATAAACCTGGTAAACCTGCAATGCCAGATCTGCCACTTTCGGTTTGATCTGGGCATTTCACATGTTAGAAGCACTCTGATAATGGTGGGATTTTTTTCACATATTTTCACTGCTGGCTTCTCTGGAGTTTGGTTAAAGATCTTTCTGAACTGAGCTGGTCCTGCAATCGTTTCTCTTGCTGCTTCTTCGAGTTGCTGGACTCTTCACTCGTCCACCATCACTGTCTGTTATCATCATTGTGGTCTTAGCTGTGGCAGTCATGAATCTGGATTTAAGGCTGGAGGTTAGACTGTTGGCAACCTTCACATTTTATTGACCATTAAGCTAACTATATGCAATACACTCAGCACAAGGCTCTACATAGAACTATCTCTGTGCTCTGCTGTTGTAGAATCTTACATCACTGATGATGCGGACTATATATTTACACATTTAACACTAACCCTTTACACTCCAATTGTCATAATTGTAATTTCACAGAATAGGCATTATCTGGCAGACCAAGTCTGAAGCTCAGAATAACTCTCCTGCTGTCCTCCAACTTGTTCTAACGTGTCGTCCATTTCGGTGAAATGTTTTCCCTCTGTATAAGTATCTCCTGTGTGATTTAAGATTTGTGCTGTGACACTTATATTGCAGTGCTTAGTGGATTCATGTGAAATTCATCTTTTAATTATTTTAACTCACTTATTTTGAAACTATATAAATTAGTGAACATGGAGTATAGGGCAGAATTTTACACTGGTGGAAATTTACACCGGTGGGATTTTACAATCCAACTAAAGTCAATGGATTTTACAACACCACAGAAATTTCCACCCATAGAGTAAATATGCCAATTTTTAAGCCATGTGTAACCTTCATCATGTTGACAACAAGACATTGCAACTATCACATAGTAGATTTCAGACTATAGTATTTAATAAGCAAGTCCCTGTCGTGCATCTTCTTGATCCTTACAGAAAATTACATGTCACATTCTGAGTTTAAGTGTGTCATTTAAGTGTGTCACGTGTGGGACAATGTGTTTTACATCAGTCTGATACACGGACACAATTCAGAAGATATCATAAACAACAAAAGTGAAGGTCAAATTCTTTACAAACGAGGCACTAGGGTTGATTTTTATTTTGGGTACATATCGGGTGAGCAGAATGATTGGCATTTCAGGGTGGGAACTTATCAGTTTAAAGTTTATTTAGTAGTGTCAAAAGTAAGCTTACATTAACACTGCAATGAAGTCACTGTGAAAATCCCCCAATTGCCACACTTCAGCGCCTGTTCGGGTACACTGAGGGAGAATTTAGCATGACCAATCAACCTAACCCACGCATCTTTGGACAGTGGGAGGAAACTAGAGCACCCGGAAGAAACCCAAGCAGACATGAGGAGAATGTGCAAACTCCACACAGACAGTCACCCAAGCTGGGAATCGAACCTGGGTCCGTGACGCTGCAAGGCAACAGGGCTAACCACTCTGCCACCATGTTGCTCTGTGAACTCCTCTTTGACAAGACAGAAGTAGCATTTTATCGGAAAACTTTTCTCACTCAGTGCCACTCCCAATGTATCCTTGCTCTTCAATCACTGTGAAGAGTAAGGATACATTGGGAGAGGCATTGAGTGAGAAGAGTTTTATGGGTTCGGAAGAGAATCCAGCAAAAATCTTGGAGTAAGATGTGCCTCCATGTTTCTGAAGCATTATACAGCGTGGCGCCTATAAGAATCATTGGTTACCTCATCATACGTTCCGTTCCACTCGACATGTTGACCACCAATTTCTGACATCTATAGATTTGTATGATTAAGTAGAATGTTTCTGGCAGGTGCATTTCTCAGCTGTTTATCAACCCACTCCAGATATGCGGCAGAGTGCAGGTTGGTGGGACCAGGTGGTAATATTAGGCTGCAAACTTGCCCAGCTACTGCCCTGACACAGTTAAAATCATGGACGGAAGTAGGCCCACTGTCTTCACGCAATTAATTGGGTTTGGACAAAGGCCTGGGAAATTGGATTAGCCTGGCTAGCTCCTTTTCAGCTGGCGTAGGATGATGGATTGAATGATCTCCTTCTGTGCCATCAATTTTTAAGACATGTGTAACTTTCATCATATTAACATCAAGGCGCTTTGCTGGTCACGGGTATTCAATCAGAATTACAAAAGCTAATCCTATTTAATCAATTTATTTTCTCCCTCGATCCAAAAAGCTTTGACTTTAAACACAAGCCTCTCAATGAGGTGTTTCATGCAATTTCTTTCTGAAAATCAACATGTATCATATCTGGTACATTGTGAGAATTTCCTAATTCTGTTTTATCCTCAGAGAATTCCAATAACATTGTAAGCCATGATCTGCCTTTCACAAATACACTCAGGTTTTGAATTATCACCATTATCCCTGTTCAATGTGTATGAATTGCTTCAATAATGAAAAATAATATTTTCTCTATCACAATAATTGCCATGACATGCTTCTGATATCTCCTTTCTTTAAACAGAAGACCAGACTTCTGGAAATATCTGGTATTTATAATATGATGAACAGCTAAAGATTCCAACCCACACACAACTTTCCCGATTTTTACCGAAATGTCCTTGAGCGTTCTTAGGTGGATTCCATTTGGTACAGAGTTACCTTATGAATTAAAGTAAAGTTTACATTTATTTATTAGTCACAAGCTGACATGAACACTGCAATGAAATTCCCCTAGTCGCCACATTCCAGCGCCTGTTCGGGTCAATGCACCTAACCAGCACGTCTTTCAGACTGTGGGGGGAAACCAGAATACCCGGAGGAAACTTACGCAGGCATGGGGTGAACGTGCAAACTCCATACAGGCAGTGACCCAAGCCGGGAATTGAACCCAGGTCGCGAGTGCTGTGAGGCACCAGTGCTAACCACTGTGCCACCATGCCGCCCAAAACAGACACTGGCGCCGTGCTGTCATGGAACTTGACAGCTCCCTGTCAGGGAATTGAACCCTGGTCGGCCACGTGACAGGCGGAGATACTAACTTCTGCACTAACAAGGAAGTTGCAGTGGAATGTTTCAATAGTCCAGTTTTTAATGGTCATTTGATTTGCAATCTCCATTTTTCCTGTGAAATCCATATGTATCTCCTATTTCTTCAAATACTGGCAAGGATTCAATTCAAATCAGAAGGTATCTGGATATGCACCTTAAGTGCCATAACCTGCCGGCTACGGATCAAGTGTTGAAAAGTGAGATTAGGCGGGGGGTCTCATTTTTCGGAATAGCTCTTTCTGTGCCTTCTATTGATTCTGAATGATAGAAAATGACTGTAAAGAATCCAATTCAATTTTCTACCATATTTCATTCCTCCTGTTATACTGCTCCACATCAATAGGTCTCTGAAATTCTTCTTTAATGCACTGCTTACTAAATATATCCAAATATCGCATTGCTTGTTCCCAGTCCCTCTAATGAAGCTATTCTTTCAAATATAGATGATCAAAATTGACATTTCTACTGTATTCTTTCTAGACAATAAAGCACAAAATCATTGTTTGACCATCGACTTAATTAGGCACAGCAAGCCATCTTTGAAGTTATCTACAATAAGGTATGTATGTAGCTTAGGCAACTGAAAAGAAAGCATCCATAAATAACTAAGAGACAGAGAGAACTGAGTACCATTCACAGAACCATTAGCACTGGAAGGTACTTCTCCTTTGCAGTTGATTAGTCATCCCTCTCACTGATGTTAGAAGTGACCATTAAATTAAAAGTAGCTGTCCTTTTACCAAAAGCCAAATATTCTATGAAATCAAATCAAGGAATAGATGCAAAAACCAATTGATATTATTTGGTCAGGTTGCATTTAGCAAAATTATAAGGAAAAATAAGACATGCATTTACACAGTGTCGTTCATGACCCTGTCAAGTGGACTGATCCAACAGCAACTCCACTTAAATTTAGCCCCACAAATCAAAAGCGTTTCACTGTAACTATAATTAGGATTGATTCTGAGAATAAATTTCATTATTTTGCAGATGGTACAAAGCTGATGAAGATGGCCAATGCTGAAGTTACACAGGCTAACTAACAGAATGTGAACATGATAGGGAATCCAGAAAACCAACTGGACGAACCACATAAACACAGTGGCTAGGTCAGAAGCTAGGAATATTGCAGTGAGTAACTCTCCTCCTGACTCCCCAAAGACTATCCACCATCTACAAGGCACAAGTCAGGAGTGTGATGGAATACTCTCCACTTACCTGGATGGGTGCAGCTCCAACAACACTCAAGAAGCTTCACACCATCCAGTACAAAGCAGTCCGCTTGATTGGCACCACATCTACAAACATCCACTCCCTCCACCACCGACGCTCAGCAGCAGTGTGTACTATCTACAAGATGCACTGCAGCAATTCGCCAAAGATCCTTAGACAGCACCTTCCAAACCCATGACCACTTCCATCTAGAAGGACAAGGGCAGCAGATACATGGGAACACCACCACCTGCAAGTTTCCCTCCAAGCCACTCACCATCCTGACTTGGAAATATGTCACTGTTCCTTCGTAGTTGCTGGGTCAAAATCCTGGAATTCCCTCCCTAATGGCATTGTGGGTCAATCCACAGCACATGGACAGCAGCTGTTCAAGAAGGAGCTCACCACCACCTTCTCAAGGGCAACAAAGGATGGGCAATAAATGCTGGCCAGCCAGCGACGCCCATGTCCCCTGTTGTGGGAAAATTGCCACTTGTGAGTCAGACTTGGAGGTTTCAACAATACAGTTTTATTTGATGAAGCTTCGTGGAGAAAAGGCACTGGCACTCCACAGTACATTAGGCAGCTACCTTCTCTCAATGGTACAATAGGAGTGGTTCATTTTTATACTTTTCAGACAATGGATAGTCCGGACATTAGCCATTTAACACGTCGTTATAGCTGAGTAGGATCGATCGTTTAACACATCGTTACAGCCAGACATATACAGACATTGGCTTTTAACATCGCATTGTTTCATAGAATGGGTACATTTTCCCTATCAATGACTTCGTTTCGGTCTGTACATACAGTAATTGGTTTTCCTGCATTTATGTATTCCCGTTCCCGTTTGTGGCTAACCTCTTTATCAGTCCTTATTGTCCTAGATCTGTCCTTATCTTAAAAGTGCCTCAAGCCCTGGCTGGCTTCCTGCAGGATCTGATTCCTGCATGTTTAACTTTAAATAACTGTCTGTCCCGTATGTTTCAATTTCAAGTAGCTGTCTGCACTAAAAGTTACTGCCTGCTTAATGTCTCTTTCCCAGGTGACTGTTTACGTGCTAGGCAGCCATTTTATGTGTTGTGTACCCATCTTTATGTTTTTCCCCACTTCACTCCCCACTTTTGGTCCGGATTATGACTTTAATAATCCCCAGACCAACAATTATACATTCACATGTATAAGTCAATCTTCTTCTTTCCTCCTTCGTTTGCTCTGATGTCTTCGGGGATCTTCATCATTGGCTCTTCCTCGATGGATATACTGGCTCCTGGCACAATTCTTGTCACCATAATCTTGCAGCAGACTTTTAGGCGTCCAACAATTAGACAACAGACAATTACAATTGAAATGAGTATGACCAATCCATGTAATAAGTAAGATTCCCAGGACCCCTCTACTAGCCATTCCAGCCAGTTATTTTCTTTCTTGGGTCCCTGTCTGAAGCTATCAAGTTGTTCTCTGATGTTGTTGATGACTTATGTAATGTTATAAGACTCGTCTGTGACATGGGTTATGCATTTATTGCTTATAATTGTGCACACTCCCCCCTTGTTGTGCTAATAGTCCACTGCATATCGTGTCTGCTGTGCATATAACTTCAGTTCAGCCATTTCTTGGTTAACAGCCTCCAGTGCTTTTGAAGTGCTGTTTCCCAGGACTGTTAGCCCACAAACAATATGATTCCTATTCTTTGCACTAATCACTCCTGCTGCCCCTCCCAGAGATAAGGCTCCAAGGAACCCATATCCCAGTGAGGATCCCATTGTGCCCGGGGCTTCCCAATCAGCGCTGAATTCTTTGCTGATAGCCCGAGTTACTATTTTCCTCCGAATATGCCCCTTCTGAGGGCATGGAACAGTCAGTGGTCCCATTGTCCCTACTGCAAAACGGTTTGGGAGGTTTGGTGTTTCTGTCATGTAAGTACCATTGAAGAGGAACACATATCCCTTCTTAGCCCGGTAACATTTAGTGTCTTGATTATGAGTTTGTTCATATTGCCAATTGTTCGGTTTACTTGACTCCCCGTTTGATCCCATCACCTGGTAAGTATCAAATGGGTATGTCCATCTGGCTAAGCTTATGTGAGTTCCATTGCATTCTCCTGAAATGAGCTGTCTTCCCGCGGTTATATTCACAAGTGCAAGTAAACTGTCCCTTATTAACCCGACAATGTTGACGGACACACTGCGTCTGTACGCAGGAATCATTTTTAGGGACCAAGGCATAGGCACATCCCCATCCCTGCCCCGTAAAACAAAGCGGATAGCTTGCAGTATCTAAACAAGCTTTTCCTCCCACCTGTTGGAACCCCCTGCACACAGGATCTGTCGGGTTTACAAGTCCCACACATCTCCCCTGTATACCTCTTTTATATTTGCCAATTTGTCCCTTACAGGGTGTATCTGATGTATCTACTGTATATAAATCATGAGGGGTCCACCCAGGTGTGGCTACAAATAGGGCTTCTACCGATTGTGCTAACGGGTAACATACAGTTCGATTCCTGTGTAAATGTATGTGAGCTTTGTAAAACAAGTTATCCTCCAATCCAGTTAAATTTACAGTCGCGACAATGCCAAGTAGTACAGTTACATACGCGATTACATACATATCCGCAATGAGCAAATATCAAACCTAACTCTATAATTCATATAATCTTTACAAGTTATATTATCTATTAACCCGCGCGCGCCAGTTGTTCTTGCTTGCAGTCTTTGCCTGCGTTGAGGAAAGCAGTTCTGTTAGTTCATCAATTTAGTTACTCATTTGTTCCCTTGTGTAATTTTAGCTGTGTCCAATGTTTCCATGTACCTTTCCGTCTTATGTCTATACAGGCACAGGTGTCTCCACTAATTATAACTTCATATGGCCCATTCCATTTTGGTGCAAACCCTGGTTTGTCAGGTAGTGTTTTCACTCGGACGCGACTTCCCGCTGTTGGGACGTCAGGGAGCATCTCAAGCTCTCTCTCTGCGTCTTTTATTTCCTGATTGTCTTTTACCAATTTGCGCATCCCTTTTAGTTGGGTGCTTAGTTCCAAAACATATCTCCCGATTTTATCTTTTAGTGGACCTACATCGGTCCCACCTGTTATGATGCTTTCGGGTAATTGCATCGCCCGTCCCGTCATTAGCTCATAAGGGGTTAATCCGGTTGTCCGGTTTGTGGTAGCTCTTAATCTCATTAGTATAGTGGGCAATACCTCTGTCCACATTTTTCCCAATGTTTGTGTGGCTTTAGCTAGTGCATTTTTAAGTGTTCTATTCATACGTTCCACCATTCCAGAACTCTGTGGGTGGTAAGGGATGTGAAATTTTTCTTCTATCCCCATTAATTGGCATACTGTTTTTACCACCTTTCCAGTGAAGTGCGTCCCTTGGTCCGAATCGATTTGTAGGGGTACTCCCCATCTAGGGATTACCTCTTCTGCCAATATCCTAGCCACCGGGGTAGCAGTACAATTTGTAGTAGGGAACGCTTCTAGCCACCTGGTGAACTGGTCTATAATAACCAGGCAATAAGTTTTGCAATGGGATTGTGGTAGTGGCCCTGTGAAATCTATTTGCAGATGTTCCCAGGGCCCCTTTGGTCTTGGCTGGTGTCCCATTTTAATTTTTATGAGTCTACCAGGGTTGTGTTGCGCGCACGTCATGCATCGGTGACTGTGTCGGGCTATGTCTCTTCCCATTCCTTTCCACCACCATTCCTTTCCTATATTAGTTATCATGGCCTCTCTACCCAGATGCGAGAATCCATGGTGTAGTTCCAATAGAGTGTTTTGTATGCATTCTGGTGCTATTACCTTATCTTCCCATCTCGAAATGTTATCAGTCCCTTTGACTGCTCCCTGGGCTTCCCATTTCTCCTTTTCCTCTTTTGAGGTATCCTCATGTAAGTCCCGAATATCTATTTCGTCTCCTGTCTGTTCTGTTGCTGCTATTGGCAGCTCGCCAATTGTCTCCTGTCCTAAGGCTAACTGTGCCACCCTGTCGGCGGCTTGGTTCCCTTTGAAATTTAACCAGTCCGGGTTATCTCTTCCTGGTTCTTTCTGGTGCGCTTTAATTTTGATTACTGCGGCTTCTCTAGGTTTCTCGCTAGCTCTCAATAATGCCTCAATTCTTTGCTGGTGCTGAATAGGGGTCCCTCCCATGGTTATGAACCCTCTTCTTCCCCATGCTGTCATGTAGTCATGTATGACTCTGAATGCATAGCAACTATCTGTATAGATGTTCACCGTTTTACCTTCAGATAACTCTAGTGCCTGTGTGAGTGCCATTAGTTCTGCCACTTGCGCGGATAGACCTCCGTCAATCTTTCCTGACCTTACTGTCTCTAATTTGTCATTCACTACTGCCCACCCTGTCCGGGGTGATCCTTCCACATATTTGCATGACCCATCTACAAAGAGGGTCTCCTCAGCTGTTATTAAGAGTATATCCTTTATCCTACCCTCTCCTTCATCCATATCTATATCTTCACAATTGTGTGGCTCTCCTTCGTCTAAAATCCCTTCTGCTGGGTTATTCCCTGTATCCCTTATCGGCATCTCCACATCATGACCCTTATTATTATCACAGACTTGATTGGAGATAGGAGGACAGCTTCGCACTTAGCCCTTCTCATGTTTGAGACTGACCTTAGTTTTCCCGTGTTCAATATTTCCACCAAGGTGTGTTTGGAGTGAAGGATTATATTCCCTGTCATGATTACTGGCTTGCTAACCTTTACGGCCCAGGTGGCACAATCCAAGGCGGCTATGCACCTTGGCAGTCCGGTGACTACCGGCCCTTCTGCGGTGGAATAATACCCTATGGGTCTCTTTCTGTCACCATGGTCCTGTGTTACCACTGCGGAATAGAACCCTCCCTCTTTGCTACAATGGATATGGAAGTCCTTATTAGAATCGGGTAGTCCTAGTCCAGGGGCTGATATCAGTTCTATTTTTAGTTTATTGTAAGCCTCTTCCTGCTCGGGTCCCCATTCTATGGGATCTAAAGCTGGTTTTCCCCCTTTGACGAGTCTTTGTATGGGTTCTGCTAACTTTGCGAACCCTGGGATGAAACTCCGGCTATAGTTGAATAGTCCTAGTACCTTTCTGACCCCTCTTACGGTGACGGGTCGCGGCATTCGTTGTACCGCCTTCTTTTGGTCCATTGATATTTCTTTAAGTCCTTGGGATATAAGGTGTCCTAGGTATGAGACCTGTGTTTTCCCGATTTGTGCCTTTTTGGGGCTCCCCTTTAACCCTGCGGTTTTTAATTCATTCAGTACTAAATATAAGGCTTCTTGATGTCCTGACTTGGACTCCGAAGCTATCAGGATATCGTCTACATATTGTAGGACCGTACTGCCCTCTGGCAGTTCTACCCTGTTCAGGATGTCACTCATTGCTCGATGGAATATAGCGGGGGGCTGTCGTGGAATCCCTGTGGTAAACGAGTCCAAGTGTACTGCTTGTCTCCCACTGTAAAGGCGAATTTGTCTTGGGATTTTTGATCCAATGGTAAGGACCAGAATTCGTTGGCTATGTCCAATACTGTGAATATTTTGTGCTCCTGTGACAGTCGATTCAGGATTGTCGAAGGGCTGGCTACAATGGGGTGCAACTTGGACGTGACTTTGTTGAGTCCGGTGTAATCTATCGTGAGCCTATAGCTTCCGTCAGGCTTGCTCACTGGCCATGTTGGGGAGTTAGTGGTGCTTGTGGTTTCTCTCAGAATCCCCCTTTCCACTGACCCTTTAACTATCTCCACTACAGCTTTCTCTGCCTCTGGTTTTATTGGGTATTGTCGGTGTGGCTTATGCTCCGGTCCCGGTACCTTTATTGGGTCCGTTTTAGTCAAACCGGTATCTAACTTTGTTTTAGCCCGGGGATGGAAGCACAGATGGCTCTGAACCCTCCTGTCTCTAATTCCCAATTTCTGGTGGTGACTGTGGCCACCTTAATAGTTTCGAGGTGACTTGTAAGTTTCCCTATTCTAGTTTTCCGACTGTCCTGTCTTGGCCAGATTAATTCTCCCTTTCCGCAGTCTATCAGAATCTCATATTCTTTCATCAGATCATTTCCCATTATTGTACCCTCATTATTGTTGCACACATAAAACCTTATTGGTATATACAGATTATTTATTTCTACTAACGTGGTCTCACTCAGGTAGGCGGGTGTTTTGTTCCCTCCTATCCCGGTCAAGTAAATCATTTTATTTGTAGTGGGTAAGGGTAGGTCGGTGACAGATATGGATGCTCCTGTGTCCACTAGCATCTCACATTGCCTGCCCCCTACTAGTGCCGACACGTAAATCCTTCCCTCCTTCTTACCCTTGTGAATGCGGGCTGCAGACCGTCAATCTTGCTGACCCCGAAGGTCCTGTGGTTCCTCCGGTTCTGCTGTCGTCGTGGATTGGGTCGGGTGTCTCCCATGCTTATTCCAACACACTGCTTCTGTGTGTCCATATTTACTACAGTGGCTGCAATGTTTCCCACTGTTCCCAAATCTGTTCCCTTTCTGTGGAGTTCCGCAATCCCTCGCAAAGTGTCCTTGCCGGCCACAATTGTGGCAAGTCAGTTTAGACTTTGTTCCATTCCCGTTACTGTAGGCTGCTATTCTTTCTAGCCTTGTTCTTGCCTGGGATTTCTCTTCTCCTGGTACGCCGCTAGCCCACTCTACCAACTCATTGTAATCTTGGGACATAATCACTCCCATTTTTAGGATGACTTGGTGAGCGCTAAAGAGTCCATCCTTAAAAGCCTGGATGAACGCTCGATCCCCTCGACCTGGGTTCCCTTGTCCTGAGCACTCTTGATATACCTGGAACAACCGTTCCCCGTATTCAGAAGCTCCTTCCCCTTTTAACTGTTTTGTTGTGGTAATTCTGCTCCAGTTAGTGGGAGCATTCCCTAATACCCTCTGAATCTCTGCTTTAAACTGGGTGAAGGGTGCCTGTTGGGCATCTATCTCAGATGTTAGGGCGACTGCATGTGTCCACTGTCCCTCACTATAATCCTGTGCTGGAGGAGTGGCGGGTCCACCTGCTACCTGCCTCCACTTTTATCCGCTAGGCAGGCTGCCCTGACCAGCTGGTGTACGTCTCTCAGGTGTAATTGGTGTCCTACCCAGATTGTGTCTAATTCTTCCCAGAATTTAGTGTTTGCGCTTCTAGGTTGTAATTTACCCAGGGAGGCCATTATTTGCTGTCTCTCACCTGGGGTGAAGGGTTTATAATTTGCCTTTGGCTGGGCATCTGTTCCCCCTCGGGTTACTGGTGCTAAGTTGTGTTCTAGCGCTTCCCACTCCTCTGGAGGAGTGGTTGGTCCCTGTTGTGTGGACTCATAAGGAGGTAGAGGAACAGTTTCCCCTCTCCATTGCTTTTCTTCTAATACCTGGTTTGTTTCTCCAGTTCCCTCACTTGGGATTCTAGTTCTCTAATCCTTTCTTTATCTTCACTCCACTTTTTAGTAGAGGCAACTACTTGCTCAATTAGACCAGCTAACTGATGTATTAACAATACTCCTATCTTCTTTGTCTTGTTTCTCTTTTCTTTATCTATCCACTTTCTCTGCTGCTCTCAGGTCTGAGAAGTATCCTGGCCATCGCTTTGCATCCTCTTTGTTAATGCTTTCCTGTGTGTCATGTATACTTCAATGAGACAACCTGTTGATCCCCTCTTTACTTCATTATCTGCTATTTCGCAGACTTCACTACCCCCGGTCACTATTACCACCCTGGCAACGTGTTTTAGGCACCATACGGCCACGATTACTTCCTAGTAAAGTGTGCTGTCTACCGTAGGGACTTCACTACCCCCGGCCACTATTACTACTCTAGCACCGTGTTTCACTACCGTCTCAGGGTTTCAATTTATACTCACAGCTTCCACTATTACCACCTCAGCAATGTGCTTCTCCACCGGAGTCCGGTTTAGGTCAGAGTTGATCAGGCTCCTTTTCCACCCCACTTTTACAACATTGACAGTCTAGTACCCACTTTACAAACTTTCATGCAATCAGATGGCAACTCTGCGTTTGTTTGCCACTACAGAGTTTGATGTAAACCGACCTCTGCCACTTGTGCTTCACAATCCTAAGTGCCCTTGGTGTCTCTTTGCCCACTTCAATTCCTGACCATCGCGTGGGGGATTTCCCCTCTTAACATCCGGTCTAAGGCTGGGTTTTTCAGACAGGCACTACCTTGTCCTCTCGTGGGTCAGCACAAGCAAGAGTTACTTATCACTATCAACAGTTAGTACTTATCACTCTATCATATACACCAATACTTATTACTACAAATAACCCTTAAGTTTAACCCCTTTCAAACTGTATTCTTGACCCTGTCTGACTCCCACAGATTCAGTGATCTCTACCCCGGCTTTCCAATCTTGGCCAATCGATCAGAGCTTTACCAGCTTACCAGTAATAGGATCCTAGCCGACTACGCCAATTTTTGTGCGAAAATTGCCACTTGTGAGTCAGACTTGGAGGTTTCAACAATACAGTTTTATTTGTCGAAGCTTCATGGCAAAAAGGCACTGGCACTCCACAGTAGAATCAGGCAGCTACCTTCTCTCAATGATATAATAGGAGTGGTTCATTTTTATACTTTTCAGACAATAGATAGTCCGGACATTAGCCATTTAACACGTCGTTTTGGCTGAGTAGGATCGATAGTTTCACACATCGTTACAGCCAGACATATAAAGACATTGGCTTTTAACATCGCATTGTTTCATAGAATGGGTACATTTTCCCTATCAATGACTTAGTTTCAGTCTATACATACAGTAATTGGTTTTCCTGCATTTATGTATTCCCGTTCCCGTTTGTGGCAAACCTCTTTATCAGTCCTTATTGTCCTAGATCTGTCCTTATCTTAAAAGTGCCTCAAGCCCTGGCTGGCTTCCTGCAGGATCTGATTCCTGCATGTTTAACTTTAAATAACTGTTTTTCCCGTATGTTTCAATTTCAAGTAGCTGTCTGCACTAAAGGTTAGTGCCTGTTTGATGTCTCTTTCCCAGGTGACTGTTTATGTGCCAGGCAGCCGTTTTATGTGTTGTGTACCCATCTTTATGTTTTTCCCTACTTCATCCCCGAATGAATAAAAATAAATTGGACAGATAAGGGCCAGATGAAATTCATTGTAGAGAAATGCAAACTGTTTTACATAGGTACAAAATATCCATGAAGGGACCATTACTTAAACTGAAAGAAAATAATATGAATACAGAATGAAAGGTACCTATGAGACCTGATTGAGAATAATTTGACGTTTTCACAACAGGGCTCAGTAGCAGTGAATAAAGCAAATCAGACATTGGAGAGCATTTAAAGGCCTTTATCAAGCCAAAATAGTACTGTAACCTTGCAATTTTACAGACCATTTGTTCAAAAGAACTTAAAATACTGAGCACAGTTCTTCTCACCACAGTACATTAGGAATAGTGAAGCCAATGGAAGAATACAGAAGAGAGCAACCAGAATGATTGAAGGGAATGGCGGAGCAGTTTTGTAAATTGAGGATGTTTTCATTGGTAGAGCGAAGGTTGAGAGCTGATGCCATTACTGTTTTTAGAATTGTAAATCGACTTGATAATGCAGACGTTGAAGAGGCATTTTATCTTGCCTCGAATAGTAGAACCAGCCTCCTTAAAGGAGGGGAACATTCAAAGCAAATTTTCCAGCCTCGCAGTGCCTGGCACAGATCGCACCGATCCCGGAAGATAGCACGCGGCCCTAAAAATCAGTTCTGCGCCTGGTGCCAAATGGTTTGCAATTGTCCCAGTCCCTTTCCACTGGCGCAAACCGGAACCTGCCCTTTCTGAGGCTGATTAGTATGAGATTGACTTGATTTCAATCGCATTCGCGAGTTCAGCACATGATTGTCCCCCTTCCTGGAATGTTCCCACATCTCTAGTGGGACGTCACACGGGTGCAAATCAGTACTGGTCCCTTAAAGTGTGGTTCAGGTGCCACAGTTGTGAGGGCAAGTGAAGAGGTGAGTACCCCTCAGCACCAACCTCCAGGGTGCAAGAGGACGGGTTAGCCATTGTCATGGTGCGGGGTGTGGGACCTTCAAGGGTGCAGTGGCTTGAAGGGGTGCTCAGGCACGGCCAGGGGTCCTCAGGTCAGGGGTCACTGCTGGGTTGGGGCTTGAGGAGAGCATTCTCCCTCCCTGCTGAAAGACCTCCGCGGGTTTTCATATGATGTTGAGTTCAAATCCCACTACTGTCACATTGGTCACCCTGCCTTCTGTCTGTTTGAAACTCTCTGTGGTTTTTTGCTGACTTTCCATCCCAGGCCCCACTAACAGTCACAAGCACCAGGTCTGGCAATTGTAGCCTCAATCTAGGTAGCTTGGCAGGTGTTGGTACGGCTCCTCACACTGCATGGACTCTGCACTGCTCCCTACAATGGGTACCCGTCGCATGAAAGTCAGGAGGGTGCTTCTCCACCGTCTGTCTGAACTGCATGCCATGTCTGGAAGCTAGCTTTCACCATATGTCCAGGTGAGTGCACACAGGTTTATACTGCAAGGTTTCCTCAATACTGTCATGGGCAGTTGCATCTGCAGCAGGCAGATTGGCGTGGATGAGGTCAAGTATGTTTTCCCCCCCTTGTTGGTTCCCTCACCACCTGCCACAGTCCCAGCCTAGCAGCTATGCCCTTTAGGACCCAATCATCTCAGTCTGTGGTGGTTTGACTGAGCAACCTCATTGCTGTGGGTCTGAAGTCACATGTAGGCCACCACATGCAGACCAGAATGGGCGAGGACAGCAGGTTTCCTTCCCTAAACCAGTTCGGCTTTTACGACAATGATTTCATGATCATCATTAGTTTCAATTCCAGATATTTAAGTGAGTTTAAATTCCTCCTTCTGACATAGTGGGATTCGAACCCGGATGCCCAGAGGATGACCCTGGGTCTCTGGATTACAAATCTCGTGAAAATACCTCAGCTCCACCAGCCATCTGCATTGCACTGGAGAATCAACCTGGACTTTGTACACGAGTCTCTAGAGTTGAGCTTGAATCAATGACCTTTAGACTCAGAGTGCTGAATAGCTAATCCAAATTCAATATTGCAAATGACTAAAAATTAACCAACCATGATGCATCTAGAATTACTTCATTTTCAAAGTTTGCAATCAGCTAACGAGTTAAAGATTGATTATCCAGCTTTGGAGGAGTACACACAGCTGAGGTACAACCTGGGTCAGAATAAAATGTTTAGCATCGCTGATTTTAAATCCCAAAGGTATCATTTTAAATGTACGCACAGTTAAACAGCTATACAACAATAACTTGCATTTTAAAACATGTTTAATGTAACAAAGCACCTCCATGTTCTTCACAAGAGCATGATAAAGCGACGTTTGACACTAACCCACAGAAGATGATATTAGAGCAGTTAGCCCAAAGCTTCGTCAAAGAGATATTGTTTTATGGAGCACTTTAAAAAGGAAAGAGAGTGGGAGAGGTTTAGTGATGGAATTCTGGAGGCTAAGGCTTTGACAGCTGAAGGTACTAATGCTAAAGGTAGAGCAGTTAAAACTGGAGATACTCAAGAGGCCAGAATTAAAGAAGCACTGATATTTCAGAGGATTGTGGGGCTGGAAGAGGAAGGGTTGAGGCCATGGAAGATTTAAAACAAACAAGGAATAAAAATTTTAAAGCATGGCATTGCTTCACCGGCAACTAAAGTAGGTCTGTGAGCACAGGATGATAGGTGAATGGGATTTGGCATGAGTTTGGAGACAGGCAGCAGAGATTTGGATGACCTCAGGTTTATGGAGGGCTGAAGGGGAATGGTTGTCCAATAGTGCATTGGAATATTCCATCAGGTGACAATGGGATAGATGATATTTTCAGCAGCAGATGAGCTGAGGCAGGGATATATGAAGGTGAATATAGATGCCTTCAATGATTTGTTGATGTGCGGTCAACTGTTCATCATGCGGAAAATATGCACCAAGGTTGTGAACAATCTGACCAAGCCTCAGGCAGCTGGTAGGGAGAGGGATGGAATCAGTACCTACTGAACAGAATTCATAGCGGGTATTGAAAACACGAGGCAACATTTTTACTGAGCTGATCCACAGGAACCTACAATTCAGGAATTCCCCTCACCCTGTGAAATTGTTACTTCACGTTGTGTCTCGAATATCAGTGATTGGTTCCCTGCCAGAGACCCAACCTGAATGACAATGGGACCTTCAATTAGGCAGTGAGTTGGCCGTTGACAGCCAGAACAGCAGGTATGTTCACATCTTACATGGGGATCAATCAGGTGAGGAGGGGCTGAGAGTGAGGACTGGACAGAGAATCACAGAATTGGCAGAAGAAGGGGAAGCAATCGGGGTTGGGAATCAAACAGCAGGGGCTGCCAATCATGGCGGGAGAAGGTCAGATTCTGGGATGGGTGGGATGCTGGTTGGTAGGTGAAGAAGGTTAAGTTGAGGGGGTTTGGAGATCTCAAAGGGGGGAGGTCGACCTGGTGGCATTGGGAAGGGGGGTATCACAGACAGGTGGCAGGGGGTAGTACTTCCTCAGGCAGGTATCTAAACCCAAGCGGTAGGTCTGAAGGTACTTACATCCTGGATCCATCGAGTCTTTGTCTGGAGGAAGCTGCCAGCGCATGAGAAACCCAACCAAGAGCGGTTGAATTCTGCAATGAGAGTGACAATGAAGCTCGCAGCTTCGTTATCAGATTTAAAGCTCCAACTTCCTTGGATTGCATTGCTCACAAACACTACGTCCGGATTTCATTAAAACCAGAAATGGGCAGGTTGGAGTAGGTGTGGGTCGGGAAACCGATTTCAGACACTCCCACCCATCCCCCACCCCTCCCCCTCCCCACACCCCCCCATAACCCGACACTAACCCCTCTGTTTTTTGTTCAGTTAAAATTCAAGTCAATGGCTTCCCAATATTTAATTGGAGGAATTGTCTGCTGATCCATATTGGAGGTCGGAGGATAAGCAGTCTGGTAATTTAGCAGCAGTGGAGCAGTTGAGAGAGGGGGTGGTGAGGTAGAGTTGGGCATTGTCGGAGTACATGTGAAAACTAACACTAGTGTTTTCAGATGATTCACGAGGGGCAACATGCAGATGAAAAGTAAGAGAGGACGAACAATAAATCCTTGGAAGATTTATATTTCAGAAATAACATGGACATTATTCTACCTAGAATCCATGACATCGCTGTACAATGCGTCTTGGTGTTTTGGTGAAGCATCATTTTAATTTTATGCAAACAATTGAAAACACTTCATGCGTAACTGTGGCTATGAAAGTCAGTGATGATTTGAAGTCAGAGAATAGAAGGAACATTTATGGTTCAGTAAAACATTTCCATCATAGTCCTGTAAGCTATCTGGTGTACTGGTAGCACTCATGAGAGCAAAATAGATCTGTCATTATCCTCCTCTCCTGATGGTGTTTTTGTGCAGTACCACACTAAAAGAACAAGTTAACAACATCCTCTGAATCCATTTGCTGATGATTAGTATTGCTCCAGAATTTATACAACAACTGACCTTCCGAATTGAGTGGCTGAGCTGGTTCTGTGTCTTCTCCCGGAATGATGATGTTGGCTTCTGAGACATTGGGGTGATGTTGCTTGTTCCTCCCTGAGTGCCTGTCCTGGGTAAATCCAGCTTCTCTACTAAACTAGCTGCTCTAAAATCTAATTTCCTTCATCTTGATTAAATGTGTAAATTACTTGTTCTTGTACTCTTGTATTTGGCAGCCACCAGCTTGTATAGCAGTACAAGACCATAAGACCATAAGACATAGGAGCAGAATTAGGCCACTTGGCCCATCGAGTCTGCTCCACCATTCAATCATGGCTGATGTTTTTCTCATCCCCATTCTCCTATCTTTTCCTCATAACCCTTGATCCCGTTATTAATCAAGAACCTATCTATTTCTGTCTTAAAGACACTCAATGACCTGGCCTCCACAGCCTTCTGCGGCAAAGAGTTCCACAGATTCACCACTCTCTGGCTGAAGAAATTCCTCCTCATCTCTGTTTTAAAGGGTCATCTCTTTAGCCTGAGGTTGTGCCCTCTGGTTCTAGTTTTTCCTACTAGTGGAAACATCCTCTCTATGTCCACTCTAGCCAAGCTTTGCAGTATCCTGTAAGTTTCAATAAGATCCCCCCCTCATCCTTCTAAACTCCAATGAGTACAGACCCAGAGTCCTCAGCCATTCCTCATACGACAAGCTCTTCATTCCAGGGATCATTCTTATGAACCTCCTCTGGGCCCTTTCCAAGGCTAGCACACCATTTCTTAGATGTGGGGCCCAAAACTGTTCACAATACTTCAAATGGGGTCTGGCCAGAGCCTTATACAGCCTCAGAAGTACATCCCTGCTCTTGTAGTCTAGCCCTCTCAACATGAATACTAACATTGCATTTGCCTTCCTAATTGCTGACTGAACCTGCACATTAACCTTAAGAGAATCTTGAACAATGACTCGCAAGTCCTTTTGTGTTTCTGATTTCCTAAGCATTTTCCCATTTAGAAAATAGTCTTTGCCTCCATTCCTCTTTCCAAAGTGCATAACCTCACACTTTTCTACATTGTATTCCATCTGCCGCTTCTTTGTCCACTCTCCTTACCTGTCCAAGTCCTTCTACAGCCTTCCTGCTTCCTCGATACTACCTGTCCCTCTACATATCTTTGTATCATCTGCAAACTTAGCAACAGTGCCTTCAGTTCCTTCTTCCAAATCATTAATGTATATTGTGAAAAGTTGTGGTCCCAGCACTGGCCCCTGAGGCACACCACTAGTCACCGACTGCCATCCTGAGAAAGACCCCTTTATCCCCACTCTCTGCCTTCTGCCAGTCAGCCAATCCTCTATCCATGCCAGGATTTTACCCTTAACACCATGGGCACTTAACTTATTTAACAGTCTCCTATGCGGCACAATCTTGTCTGCTGTGATTCATTTGGGTGACACAGTGGTTAGCATTGCTGCCTCACAGCGCCAGGGACCTGGGTTCAATTCCGGCTTCAGGTCACTGTCTGTGTGGAGTTTGCACATTTTCTCCGTGCCTGCATGGGATTCCTCCGGGTGTGCCGGTTTCCTCCCATAGTCCATAGCTGTGTGGATTAGGTTGATTGGCCATGCTAAATTGACCCTAGTGTTAGGGGTATTAGCAGGGTAGATATGTGAAGTTACGGGAATAGGGCCTGGGTGGGGTTCTGGTCAGTGCAGACTCGATGGGCTGAATGGTCTCCTTCTGTACTGTAAGGATTCTACAATTTTCCTTTGTTATTAATGCACCTTTGGAGTTTTTTCTTTGTCCCTCATCTATGTTCTTTAATTATGAATTACTTAAAGTAAAGAAGAGAGAAAATCGAAAGCCTGAGAAACCAAAAATCTGAAATTCAAAACACCATCATAAGTACTCTTGATTATCAAAAAAGATCCTTTCCATTTAATGGAGGATTCTGAATGACAAATGTATTAAAACAGTTCACTTTATTTGGTGTCAGTCATCTTGTGGGTGGCACGGTGGCACAGTGGTTAGCACTGCTGCCTCACAGCACCAGGGACCCGGGTTCAATTCCCGTAACTATCTGTGTGGAGTTTGCACATTCTCCCCGTGTCTGTGTGGGTTTCTTCCCTGTGCTCTGGTTTCCTCCCACATTCCGAAAGACGTGCTGGTTAGGCGCATTGACCTGAACAGGCGCCGGACTGTGGCGATTAGGGGAATTTCACAGTAGCTTAATTGCAGTGTTGGTGTAAGCCTTACTTGTGATAAATAAAATTAACTTTAATTTTTAAATAGCCGCATTAGTGGCCTCCGGTAATTTCAGGTGTCAAAAATTGCAAAACCCAGACATGTGGGATGCTGATTAATTCTTTCAACACCTCATAGAGAACTGGGGTATTCTGCTGCCAATGACAGAGTCACGAGTTTATTTACCCTATTGAGCTAACTGTGTGCCATGGACTGGATGGTACACATTTCTCACAATGTTGTTACAATTTCTGTTTGTATAGTCATCCAGTGTCCCATCAGGCCACCAAGTAGGCACAGCACCTCCACATGGCGTGGCCACCACCTGCCACCGGTAGAGTACCAGCAGCAGTGGGACCAGTAAGTAGTCACTTAAGGGCTTCAGTTGGTCTCTGGGTCGGCAAGCTGTCTTCAACCTTTCCCGCCTCAGACTTAATCAGGGAGTTGGGAAACTGATGAGGTCTCCACCCTGCAACTTGCCGTCCAATTAGATGGCCACACTGCCTCCCAGCCCACCTCCAGGGGAGCATTAAATTCCATACCTTGCATATAAAATTATAACAACAACTTCCACTCATCAAGTATCTTTAACTCAGTAAAATGCCCAAAGTACTTCAAAGGTGGGTTATCAAAAAGAAGCTGACATGAAGCCACATGAGGAGATATTAGGACAGAAAAGAGGGAGATTTTAAAGAGTATTTTAATGGAGGAGAGAGGGATCGGAGAGGCAGAATGATTTAGGGCAGGATTTGCAGAGCTTAAGGCCTGGCAGCTGAAGGCACAGCCACCAATACTGGAACAATTAGAATCAGTGATATGCAAAAAGTCAGAATTGGAGGACTGCAGGTATCTTAGAGATTTTCAGAGATGGTGGACGTAACAAAGGTAGGAAAGGATAAGGCCATGGGTGAATTTGAAACAAGGAATTTTAAAATCAAGGCAATGCCAGACCAGGAATCAACATAGGTCAGAAGCACGGGAATGATGGGCCAAGGTGGGACTCAGTAGAATTTGGGCAGTAGAACTTTGGATGACCTCAGGTTTACAGGAGGTGCAAGGTGAGAGGCTGACCAGACATGCTTTGGAATAGTCAAGTCGAGAGGTTACAAAGGCATGGAAGATGACGTCAGCAGCAATATGAGCTGAGATGTTGGATGCAGGCAATGTTGTGGAGGTGAAAGTTGGCAGTCTTGGAGCAAATTTCTGCTCATCCAATGTTGGGCAATAAGAGTGACAAATGAGTTTGAGAAGCTGAAGGATGTGGTAGTGACTCCAGTGATTAATTTTATGAATTGTAATGCATTGTGTTTCCTCTCATGGTTTAGTATTTATTGTGACAAAGTAGTTATCAATAAAGTTAAATAATTAAGAACACTCACGCTTACATAGATTAATGGATTTGTATGGACGCTTTTCAGCAGTAATAAGGAAGCTGAAGCCATGTTCCTTATTTAT
The DNA here is from genome assembly GCF_964213995.1 of Mustelus asterias. NCBI lineage: Eukaryota > Metazoa > Chordata > Chondrichthyes > Carcharhiniformes > Triakidae > Mustelus > Mustelus asterias. Next base: position 50,243,463 of record NC_135820.1, read on the forward strand.
TACCAGCAATCAAAATCATAATAAGAGTCAGTCAATAACACCAGCCAGATCTGACCATTCTTTGACAGAGCTTTGTTCCACTCTGAATGGCTATAAACAACACAAATTCCCCTCGAGAGTTAGCCATCTACTTCCCAACATAGATCCCATAGCCATGGATTTTTTTCTTATTCTCTTCACAGGTATTCTAGACTGTAGGAAAATTGAAACATCATAATGATAGAAGAAAAATTATGGCTGTTTTCCTAATTATTTCAATCTATTTGTTGTACCATTAGCACTCAGAGCAAAACATCCCCAAAATATAAACAAGTAAATTTTGCTATTGTCAATGCCGGCAGATCTTACGATCCTGCTGATGGCGTACCCCAGCCGTGGGTTTCCTGGCAGTGAGCGGCGCGATCAATAAACAATCCTGTTGGAAACAATGGGGCCATAAGATCCCTCCGCCAGCAAGTGCGTGCTGTCTCCCGCCACCACTAAACCAGCCATGGAGTGGAAGAAAAGTCCCATAGAATACAAACATTTATCATGGTTACAGCCATCAGCAAACACATCTTATCCTTCAAATAATGTTGTTGTTATAAACTAATCTTCTTAATTATTTAGTGTAAAGGGGTAAAGGTATTTAAGTAATGGAATTTTCCATTACATTATATGAATAAATTGACAAAGAATGCATGACATTTTGAATAAAGGATGAGAGTCCTGGTGAGGTGGTACAGACCTAAATATTAGGCCACACATTGCCCATCTTCAGTTACCAAATGGCTACCAAGTAACCAAAATGGCAGGCGAGGAGTGCATGTGCAATCCTGTGCCTGACTGCATCATTGGCCATTAGATAAAGGACAAACAAGAGGTATGCTTCACTATACTCAAGGCTGAAGCAGGAGTTAAACATCATGTACTTTTGCATGTGCAAGGGGGCAAATAGATCTCCCTGCTATTCAAGACTGTCTTACGCTGAGGGTGCTGGCTGTTCTCAGAATCTAATGAGGCATCGTTTTGTTCAAGGTATATGTGCAAACTGTGGTAACAGCTATGCAATTGAAAATATATCGGGAGAGCAGGATAATCACTCATTTCAACCTTGCAAGGGATTATGTTAAGTCGAGTAAATGAAATTCTGTTTATTTAAGTTCCCCCAGGATTTTGGATGAGAGTAATTGACAGGGTCATGTGATGATGTGGTTTATGTGCAGTCCTGGGTCAGTAGCAGAGAAAAAGAAAACTTTTACAAAAATGAATTGGAGTTTGGCTGTTCTGGTTGAAGTTAGGGGAGTTTCGCAGGCTTCCGAAAGCTCAATATCTCTTCGAAATCACCAAGGCTGCTACACTTTTTATTGCAAGTATATTTGTGATTGCTAACTCTATTTAGGACCCTAACAAAGCCATATGTTTACCCAATACCTGGGGAGCCTCAAACCTCACCACTCTGGTGCAGTATTCCTACTTTGCATGCCTCCATGCCCTTTAATTAGAGGTTACCAAATTTCTGGGACACAGGGCAGTATTTTGAACTCTGGGCAGAGTGCTAGCTGAGGTGGGAAAACTGGTGTGCAGCTCTCCAGCTGCATGGCTGAGTTTTCTCTCCAGATTCTCCGGCAGTCTGGGCACAGAAAGTCTGGAAGCGTGGTTTTTGCTGTCATGCTGGCGGGCGGGGCCTGATAAAGGCAGCAACATTAGTTCCACTGAAAAGAAGAGCACCCTGATCCATGCTGAAAAGCAAACTCTCCCCCCTCCACCCCCCAACAACCCTGCTTCCCACACATAAGAGGAACCCCACCAATGAAGCTCTTCAGAAGGTCCACCCTGGCGGTGCCACCGTGTCCCTCTCCCCCCAGGGGCTAACCCTTCCAGCAGGTAGCCCTCGATTGCTTCACGTATTTAAGTACCTGTTGTAAACCTTGCCGACATTTTGTGGGGGAAGCCTATGGCAGGGAAGCCCTTTAAGTGTATTTAAATTTATCAAGATGTATGTAAACGAGGGCAGGAACCTCAATACGTCACCGGCAAGGGGCAGGGAAAATCGGAGAACAAGATCTCACCGCTGAGACTCATTTTAGCAGTCTCACAAGATCTTCCGCCAGTTTCACCATTTTCACCCATGGCAAACATCGGCAGCAAATCCCAATCACAGTCTCTTCAAATAAATGGTTAATTGGACCCTCAAAATATTAATGAGAAATCAGATACAGACATGCTGGCTTAACAAAACAAGTGTCACCCTTACTCAATGCAATGCTGCTGTCCAGAATTTTTATATTTGGATTAGCAATAGATTTCTCTCACTCTCCTTTTTACTAACATGTTCAACCGATTACCTTTTAAGGTGTATATATCTTCCTTTCCAATACCACGCACTGTCTATATTCACATATTATACGTGCTGCATCCTAATGCACCTCTCCCTGAACAGAGATGTGCTATTTTTTCCATGGAAGCTGTTTACAGCACCTTTCCATTTTAATGCTAACTACTCCACATGCTGCTCAATGCAGTGGAACAGTCATCTTTACCACTTACAGCAGGAGCAAAACATATCTCCCCCTGAGTTGCAGCTCCACTCGCAAGATTATGATGATCACTAAATGGGATGCTTCTTCCAACTGAATGTCAATCATCTCCTCTTTGCTGTATATGTAGATTCAATGAGGCATACGCCTCATTGTGTGCAGATTTTACATCTGACAATATTCCTCTGGTGTTAGGCACGCTTGACGTATCTAGCATGTCTGATTTGAGTGACTTCACCACCAGATTTCTCTTTCTAAGTCATTTTTTTAAAATCCAGAGCTCGACCCAGTGGTTTTGTGCCTGTCATAATACTAAACCACGCAGACCAGGGAAAAAAATCTAACTTTGAGGTGAATTAGTTAATCTCAACTGAGCCTGGGAGGAGAAAAGAATCAGCCAGGGCTCTTGCTCCTGTTTGTTTTCTGGAACATTTTCCGACAGATATGTGCCCTTGGGCTTTGGAAGGGGACAGACACAGAATTGGTCACGGTGCTTACCCCCAGGGTACCAATCTGCCAGCCTTAACCAAACAGACTGTCAGACAACTGATTACTCAAGTGAGTCACGGGGAATTGGCAACTGTGGATCCACCCCTGCACATGAGTCAATGCCTTGAACAGGATTGGGGAGAGAAAAGAAACGGTACCTTTCAAGAGGTGATGGATTATTCAACATAAATCACTTAGTTTCTAACGGACATTTCAATCAGCAATTGTAATTTTTGAATGATTCAACAAGATATCTCATAATCTCACTTTAGCTGTCTTTGATGCAAAAGGCAACAGTTGATTAAAGGTAAATTTGACTCACTGACATTGAAGAGAGGCAAATTGTTCCATAATCTATGTATTGTATAATAGCTATAGTCTCACAGTCATTTTTAATCAAAGTTTCCCTTGATATTCGGAATATTTAAAATGCCAGTAAAATGATTCAACAGAATTAATTTAAAAGCATTAAGTTTAGGAAATAGGTATCTTCTGAAGCTTTTTTGACTGGTTGCAAGTGCGTGGTAATTCAAGTCAACAATTATTTACTAACAGCACTATTCATCTTGTGAACTGTTACTGAAAATACAGGGCACGGCAAATTTTCTGTATGCATTGAAACTTTAAAGACCCAATCATTTTGCCTTTGAGTGAGTAGCAATGGTTTATTCTGCTCGCAGTGGGAATGGGCACTGTACTTCATGTCCTGAAGGAGAAAACTGTTGTATTAATTCCAGTAAATGAAGCCATTTAGCGACATTAATGTAGGAATGAGAGGAGACTAGACTACAAGAATCAATGCCAACTTCTGAGGCACATGTATGAATTCCAAAGAGAAGTGCATGTTTATAACATCCAGTCCTAGAAAGTAAAATGTGAGCAAGAATTTTACGTATGACATGCATGCACATCGTGCTGCACTGGAAGTGCTCACAATTTGCTGTTCCACCCGAGATCAATGAAACAAAATTATGCTGGCTGGTCGCTTAATGGCCCTGTTGGGGATGGCTGACCACACACACAGGAGACATACAGCTTACCCAATCTCTGCTCCATCCCTTCTCATCACATGCCCTTTTTTACTTCTTCAGACAGGCCAAGTTGGGACACAGCAGGCATGAATGATCACAGACTGGAGGAGGGATGACTGCCATCATTGCCCTCACTGAGTTCTAGGAGGCTGCAGGCGAGCTGGTTGGGGAGGACCGGACTCACTCCTGTGGAGAAGAGGTGAGCAGCCTCTCCCAGCAATCTGGTACAGCTCATAAAAGTTCATAGAAACCCGACAGTGCAGAAGGAGGCCATCCGGCCCATCGAGTCTGCACCGACAACAAACCCACCCTAGGCTCTATCCCCACAACCCTACACATTTACCCCACTAATCTCTCTAACCTACACATACTGGACACTAAGGGGCAATTTACAATGGCCAATCAACCTAACCCGCACATCTTTGGGCTGTAGGAGGAAACCGGAGCACCCGGAAGAAACCCACGCAGGCACGGGGAGAATGTGCAAACTCCACAGGGACAGTGACCCAAGCTGGGAATCGAACCCAGGTCTCTGGAGCTGTGAGACAGCAGTGCTAACCACTGTGCCACTTCATCACCTCATCAAATCCTGACAATCACAATGAGTCACAGGCAGCCTTAGATAGCTTGTGCTCATCAATTGAAACTTTGTTCTCTAGTTTCTAGGCACCAGCAGATCGAGGTCCTCAAGACAGCCGAGCAGCTGTCCGTGCCCCCAGACCAGGTCTAAAGAGAAAGCTCTAGAAGAGCAATCACAGCCAGCACTCACCCACACCCTCCACCAGCACAGACATGCACCTCGGTGGGATTCAGCTCTAGATTAGGCTCAGACTCAATTTCTGGAGAACATCATGCAGACATGTTCCTGTTGCAGTTGGATGGTCAATGACACTTGGAGGGCTACTGGAGACCTGCCAGTCACTCCGTCCAAGTCAAATGATGAGCCTCGGGAAGCAGACACCAACTCAAAGTTGGAGATGCAATGACAGGCTGCAGAATGTCAGGCAGAAATTTTACAGTCACTCAGCAGACTAGAGTGAATGATAGGAGTGTTAAAACAGACAGCATCTTCCAAATCCACAACTACTACCATCTAGAAAGACAAGGGCAACAGATAATTGCGGGTTAAATACGTCAGTGGGTTTCTGACTTTGTGCCTACTGTTGGATTCTCCTCTCTTACCCGCCATGAAACAGGCCGTGAACAAAGTGGAAGAATTCGCCCAACAAGTCTTTAGAGAAGACCACTACTTCTCAGGCTGTACCAGAGAATACCCAGAATATGCAGGAGATCAGATACTTGTACTTCAGTGGGGGAACTTAAGAGTTTTCACGTGATGACGCAGTCTACACAAAGGAACAAGAGCAGAGTTTTGGAGTAAGGAACAACAGCTGGAACAGCTGCTGCCATTTCTTCAGAAGTGTCCCATTCATCAATGATCCCTGAGAGATATCAGAGCAGAGGAAAGATGGAGAGAGTTAAAATCAAATCATAGGAAAATGAATAGGATAGCTGAGTGAGGAACCATCATTTCTCCAACCGGGTATCTGTTTCTATTTTTTCCAAGGGACGATATGATTGAAAATGCCGGAATCTGCCACAGTAGAATATATCTACTGACTGCATGAGAAGTGATGTCAAGCACTTTTCAGAATAATGTACACTCAGCAGCTTCAGAGATGTATGCCGCTTTGGAAGATTTTTAACAATACATCATAATCAACAAAGCATTCTGCTTCTGGTTCCAGAGATTTATGATCCTGAAATGTTGGAGTTGCAGAAAGAAAAGCACTCTTGAACTCAAAATTCAATTCATAACTGCTTGATTAAAAAAGATATACTGAGCCAAGAGGTTGAATAACTGAAGAACTAACACTTGGTAAAGCCTCAATCTTGGGAGGATTTTCAATAGATTCAAGTTGATAAATATTTCAGAGAAATATTAACAACGACAGTATGCCAGCACGCAAGATATTGGGCCCTAAGTGCTACTAAAGAATAATGAATGAGCTTTGCAATGCAATCCCAATTGTGACGTTTTGACTCCACACAAGAAGAATGTCCTTTTTAATTTGATTCAAAATGAACTCAGGGGAAAGGACCATCTGTCAGCTTGGAGATATACAATTGCTAAATTGGCAGAAATATTGGCAGGAATTCTCCCAGCATCCTGGAGATTTGGTAGGAAATGATCTGGGTGTGGGGTTGGATGGTCGGGGGGTGGGGGCGCGGGAAACGGGGTGTGGGGGAAGGGGGGACCCAAAAATAGAAAATAATGCCAGCTGCCTGGCATGTTTCTGATTTTAAAGGCTTTTACCAGAGGCAACGTCAGCATGGTGACAGCAATCCAGGCAGTAGTGCTGGGAAGGTAGTTGAATAAATTGTTAATCGAGATTTTCATCGAGACGTTACAATTTTCCCAGGGGCAACCGGGACCCCTGCTGTATCCACAACTCAGCCACACAGAACCATAGAATCCCTACAATGCTGTAGGAGGCAATTTGACTCATCAAGTCTTAATTCTCCAAAGGAGCATTTTACCCAGGTGCACACCACCCCCACCCAATTCCCGTAATCCCGCACATTTACCATGGCTATTCCACCCAACCTACGCATCTTTGGACACAAAGGGCCAATTTAGCATGGCCAATCCATCTAACCTGCACTGCTTTGGCCTGTAGGAGGGAACCAGAGCACTTGTAGGAAACCGATGCCGACACAGGGGGAACCTGCAAACTCCACATAGACATTCACCCAAGGCTGGGATCTAATTCACACCCCTGGCACTGTGAGTCAGCAGTGCTAACCACTGTGCCACTGTGAGGTGAGTGCACAGTGGGAGATGCCAGTAGTTTGATTTTTACATGCAATCTGACCTTTACTTACCAAAAACAGAAAGGCTGTGGTCATCAGTATTCCTGACTGCTTAAAATGGGGAAACAGGGAACTCCCAACTATTTAGTAATATGACTAAATGTTAGTGATCTACATGTCATACAAACCTAACTTCAAAGCAAGTCATGATGTGGAGATGCCGGCGTTGGACAGGGGTAAACACAGTAAGAGTTTTAACAACACCAGGTTAAAGTCCAACAGGTTTATTTGGTAGCAAATGCCATTAGCTTTCGGAGTGCTGCCCCTTCATCAGATGGAGTGGATATCTGCTCTCAAACAGGGCATACAGAGACACAAAATCAAGTTACAGAATACTGATTAGAATGCGAATCTCTACAGCCAACCAGGTCTTAAAGATACAGACAATGTGAGTGGAGGGAGCATTAAGCACAGGTTAAAGAGATGTGCATTGTCTCCAGACAGGACAGCCAGTGAGATTCTGCAAGTCCAGGAGGCAAGCTGTGGGGGTTACTGATAGTGTGACATAAACCCAAGATCCCAGTTGAGGCCATCCTCACGTGTGCGGAGCTTGGCTATCAGTTTCTGCTCAGCGACTCTGCGCTGTCGTGTGTCGTGAAGGCCGCCTTGGAGAACGTTTACCCGAAGATCAGAGGCTGAATGCCCGTGACCGCTGAAGTGCTCCCCCACAGGAAAAGAACAGTCTTGCCTGGTGATTGTCGAGCGGTGTTCATTCATCTGTTGTCGTAGCGTCTGCATGGTTTCCCCAATGTACCATGCTTCGGGACATCCTTTCCTGCAGCGTATCAGGTAGACAACGTTGGCCAAGTTGCAAGAGTAGGTACTGTGTACCTGGTAGATGGTGTTCTCACGTGAGATGATGGCATCCGTGTCGATGATCCGGCACGTCTTGCAGAGATTGCTGTGGCAGGGTTGTGTGGTGTCGTGGTCACTGTTCTCCTGAAGGCTGGGTAGTTTGAGGTTGTGTGGTTGTTTGAAGGCAAAAAGTGGTGGTGTGGGGATGGCCTTGGCGAGATGTTCGTCTTCATCAATGACAGGTCGAAGGCTCCGGAGGAGATGTCGTAGCTTCTCCGCTCCAGGGAAGTACTGGACGACGAAGGGTACTCTGTCCACCGTGTCCCGTGTTTGTCTTCTGAGGAGGTCGGTGCGGTTTTTCGCTGTGGCGCGTCAGAACTGTCGATCGATGAGTCAAGCGCCATATCCTGTTCTTATGAGGGCATCTTTCAGCATCTGGAGGTGTCTGTTGCGATCCTCCTCATCCGAGCAGATCCTGTGTATGCGGAGGGCTTGTCCGTAGGGGATGGTTTCTTTAACGTGTTTAGGGTGGAAGCTGGAGAAGTGGAGCATCGTGAGGTTATCCATGGACTTGTGGTGCTGAGGTGACCGTCCTTAATGGAGATGCGTGTGTCCAAGAATGCAACTGATTCTGGAGAGTAGTCCATGGTGTGTCTGATGGTGGGATGGAACTTGTTGATGTCATCATATAGTGGTTTCAGTGATTGTTCACCATGAGTACAAAGGAAGAAAATGTCATCGATGTATCTAGTGTATAGCATCGTTTGAAGGTCCTGTGCAGTGAAGAAGTCTTGTTCGAGCCTGTGCATGAAGATGTTGGCATATTGAGGTGCGAATTTGGTCTCCATGGCTGTTCCGTGTGTCTGGATGAAGAACTGGTTGTTGAAGGTGAAGACACTGTGGTCCAGGATGAAGCGGATGAGTTGTAAAATTGCATCTGGAAACTGGCAGTTGACGGCGTTGAGTACTGAGGCCGTTGCAGCAATGCCATCATCGTGGGGGATGCTGGTGTAGAGTGCCGAGACATCCATTGTGATGAGGAGTGCTCCTGGTTCAACTGCTCCATGTGCGTTGAGTTTCTGTAGGAAGTCCGTAGTGTCGCGACAAAAGCTGAGGTTTTTTTGTACAATGGGTTTCAGGATGCCCTCGACATAGCCGGAGAGGTTCTTGCACAGGGTCCCATTGCCCGATATGATGGGACGGCCAGGTGTGTTTGCCTTGTGTATCTTCGGGAGGCAGTAGAGATCTCCAACGCGGGGAGTACGTGGGATGAGAGCACGGAGGGTGCTCTGAAGGTCTGGATCAAAGGTCTTGATCAGAGTGTTGAGTTGACGGCTGTGTTCTTTGGTCGGATCTGTGGGTCACTGTCTGTAGTGTTCCTCGTTGTTCAGTTGTCGGTACACTTCTTTGCAGTATTCCGTTCTGTTCAGTATGACGATGGCCCCTCCTTTGTCTGCTGGTTTGATGACAATGTTGCGGTTGGTCTTGAGAGCGTGGATGGAGTTGCATTGTGCTTGGGTGATGTTCGGGGCTGTCTTGAGAGTGCGGCTGATGAATTTGGTGTTGACGCACCTCCTGATGGCTTGGGCATACATGTTAAGTCGAGGGCAGCGGCCTTCCGGAGGAGTCCAATTCGACTCTTTACTCTTCGGATGCACTGCGGATCTCTCTGTCGGCTATTCCGGATCATTGGCTGTCTCATTGTGTTCGCTGTTGGCCTCTTGGGGCTTGTGGAAGAACTCCCGCAGCCTCATTCGCCTGATGAATTCCTCTGTGTCTGCTGCGAGACTGATGGGGTCTGGAGACAATACACATCTCTCTAACTTGTGCTTAATGCTCCCTCTACTCACATTGTCTGTATCTTTAAGACCTGGTTGGCTATAGAGATTCGCATTCTAATCAGTATTCTGTAACTTGATTTTGTGTCTCTGTATGCCCTGTTTGAGAGCAGATATCCACTCCATCTGGCGAAGGGGCAGCGCTCTGAAAGCTAATGGCATTTGCTACCAAATAAACCTGTTGGACTTTAACCTGGTGTTGTTAAAACTCTTACTGTGTTCAAAGCAAGTGAAATACGATCATCTTCATCATGATAAGTTGTTCAATTCTTACCTTGCCTTTCCATGTGCAACAAATCTGATTGCTGAGAATGATTGCTCAGAGAAGTGGAGCCCTGTTAGAAATGAGCAATATACCTGTCATGCATGAAGAAAATTACTGGATCGATTATTCTTAGGTGATGACAGCTATGCCTAACTCGGAAGGAGGCCCATGGGCAGGGGAGATCTGGTGGGAAAGTAATTGTGCAGCTACCTAACACAAACAACCACACCACAAAACTGTGTTAGTCTCTTCATTTCGCCCTGCTCAATTCAAATGCTTGCTGAAGTCTCTAAGCCCATTAGTGTGTGAAAGAAGAAGTTACTTATTCATAGAACAACTCTATGGCTCACTTTGATAACAAGTACTAAGCTGAGTGGCCATTATGTGTTGCTTGCTAATAGGCCTTATGGACATCTTTGGGCATAAGTCAGTGATGATAAGACAGGTACAGTTAATGAAGCTTCTGCAAATTAGCTTTGAAGGCCAAGGGTGGACTTTTTCTTTGGGAGGACGAAACTGACCATGCGGAAAAGAGTAAGTTAAGGAAAGATGAGGTCTGAATGATTGATCAAGGACAGAAGGTGCAAGCAAAATCTCAAGAAGTTTGTCTCAGGTGGTGGAATGACATTAGAGGCAGGATTTCAACCCAAGTTTTAGAGAAAGAACTCAATGTTTTATTATGTATTGACCGAGCATTACAGCAAAGAGAAACGTAATGAAGTGCCACACTTGTGGGTTTAAGTCAAACATGATGCAGGTTTATTCAGGAGATCATGTTTATTTCCAGGTCCAAGATGGAACAACTTCAAATGCCTGTGAATCATTCTACTTACATCACTACAGGTCATGTGAGGTTATATTCGCAGAGATGGAACCACTTTAAATACATAACATGTTTAATGGGGTATTTTGCTGTAAAGTGAATCTTTACAGAGCAAAAGAACTATGTCAAAGATTCATCCAGGTCCACTCCAGAAAAAGGGTATCAAGTAAGTGGTGTCAATGCAATAGGCAGTGGGGCAAAATGCCTAAGGCTAGATCCACGGTAACACTCTCGGGTAACTTAAGAAGTCATTAAGATATAAGACATCGAGAAGAAAAGTCTAAAAAGAAGAAAGAAAGAGCTGTTCATGTATGCCTGCCATCCTGACCAACCTAGACTGGTACTTGCTATTTGTCATGGTCGAATGTTTTTACTGTGTAAGCAGTGTGTTATGTTCCATCTTAAACTCTGATTAAACTCAACAGCCCAGCATATTGGTTGCATTTGATGCTGATTGATTGGATAGTGTCAACATCAACTATCTTTTGAAGATACATTTTATTATCCCTTGTATTTCTGTTCTACTGGAAGCCATTTTAAACATCACTTGTATTTCTGGTTGTGAGTACAATGTAACCAAGTTGTGGTGTGGACCAGCGCGTAAAGCTCACTGGGTGGGAGGAACATGGAGTGAGGAGCACATCAGGGGGAGGGAAGAAGAATTTTGAATGAAGACATGATCATATTGAACTTTTCAAAAATCAAGACAGTTTAACTGAACAAGGACACACGCACGCACAAATGCGCGCACACATGCACACACACACACACACACATGCACGCATGTGCACACACACCCGCACACACACATACACACACATGCATGCATGCACACACGCACACACAAGTTTGCACGCACACACACACACAGATGCACACACACACAAACACATGAACGTACACACATTCACATGCACACATGCACATGCACACACACACTTGCACGCACAGATACGCGCACACACGCTTACACTTGCACAGATGCACACACACATGCATGCACACATGCACGCAAACACGCACACACACACGGACATACACGTGCACACACGCACACACAGTGGCTCACCACCAGACACTCTGGGCGGAAATCTCCTATCCCACCCGCGGCGGATTTTATGGATGGCAGGAGTGGAGAATCTAGCAGGAGCCAAAAAACTGGAAACCTGCCAGCTTAAAATCATGTTGCAATTCCCACAATGGCAGGTTAATAGCGAGTTGGTCTTTCCATTGACGGGTGGCAGGAATGCTACTTGCATTCATTTGCATCCTCAGTTCACAAGAGACTTTGAGGTGAGTGCAACCAAACCTATCTGTCAGAAAGCTGTGCTGTTCCTGTTGTGCTGTACACTCTGCTGGAGCAAACTGTTTCCGCCTCCATCGTGCTGGACTGGTCTGCAAGGACAGCAACGTGCTGCTGGACACATGCTCCTGTGTCACTGTACTGCGATTAGAGATGGAGAACACAGGGGCCTTCCCTCCCCCACCACAACAAAGGTCTGGAATTTGACTGGAGTGGGTTGTGAGATGAGACCAGGAGATTGGGGAGGGGGGAGGGGAGAAACGGGGTGGGTGTCACTGGCCTGATGAAGACAAGTTGGGGGGAAAGGGCAAACACAAGTGGGGGAATGTGGAATGAAGTTGTGGCCAGTGGACGGGTGAGGGGCAGGGATGTGGATGAAAAAGATGAATAATGGAAGGCTGAGGAGAGGGAAGCTGGGCCCCGATTAGGCTGCATGAAGCATAGGCAAACAAGGGGGTCAGTTCTAATGGACAGCACATGTATTACTGGAAGGGGATGAACAGCAGATTATGGGGTGGGGGCTTGTTCATGTGGCACATCAGGGATGGTTTGCACAATCACTAAACGGGTCAGAGCTGCAGTTCTTTGTGAAGGTCACTATTGCCCATAGTCCTCTGGAAACGGGAGTTATGTCAAGGTTCCTATTGAAGTTCAGGGGTTGGCAGACAGGAGTCAGAGAGTGCAGACATTCCTGCTGTGAAATGGAAAGGAGTTACAGATGACAGGCAGTCCAGGGGCTATGGTGCATCTCACAGTCTGAAGTCAGAGAAAGGAGACAGTGCAGAAGAGCAGCGGCCATGCAGCAGGAGCAATCATTGGAAGCATGGTGTACCCCAGCTGCAGAGAGGGAAAAGGGTTGTGTGCTCCACAAGGGAAATGCACAGCTTGATGTGCAGGGCTGTCCTACGGTTGATGTACCTGAGTGTGGAGGGGTCTGTACTGGGCTGCAGAGGGTATGGTGATGGTCACAGGGGGCATCTGCAGCCTGTAGATAGGGAATACAAAATACGTGGTGGATTTGTGAAACTCTCATGGGGGGGTGGTAGTGGGGTGGTAAGAAACCATGTAAGTGATGGTGTACGCAGCCTCCAGATGGGGCAACTACGACTCCACGTGAAGCATAGGCACCTCGCAGGTGATGGGCTTGGGAGGAGAGTGGGAATGTCCATCACCATGATGACAGGATTGGGGAGGGTGGGGGAGGCTGGAGAATAACAGGTGGCACCTGTACCTGAGGAGCATGAGGCTCCAGTAAATCAGAGGGAGCGAGGGAAGGATCGAACTGAATTGAAACTATATCGTCGATCCTTCACCACCACTAGGTCAAAACCTTGGAACTCCCTTCCTCACAGCACTGTGGGTGTTTCTACACCACATCAACCACAGTGGTTCAAGATGGCAGCTCACCATCACCTTCTCATGGGCAATTAGGGATGTAAAATAAATGCTGGCCTAGCCAGTGATGCCCATGACCAATGAGTAAATAAAGTTCACCGGCAAATATTAGGAATTACTGGGAAGTGATTTGAAGTATCATTGTAATTCAGCAATTTCTATATGTTAATGGGCAATCCAGAACCTCCAAGCAGTTTGTGCACATGGAGCCAAATGCTTTCTAGTTAAACCAGAAAGTTGGTTGGAGTCAGCTTCCCAGTGCATTGGCCTTTCCACTGGTTGTAAGGCCCCAAACAATCCCAAACCCAGTTCCGCTGCCTGGTTAAATTTCTCTCCATATTTTGTAGGATTGTAAGGTACTAGGACAAAACAACAATTCTTCTTGTAATTGCTTTGTTTTGTCTTGAAAGCATCATTAAATTCATGACTTTAAGGTGATCAGTGCTCATTATGCAAAGCAAAATTGAAAACAATAATGCATATTGGAACGCAAATTACTGAAAATTACAGATGTCACCCTTCCAGCTAAAGAATTCTACTGAGATCCCGAGATCTGACAAAAATACATGGCAAACTAATGAACATTAAACCTTTAAGGTATATGTTACTGCTCAGCTGTAACATTTAATAAAGCAATACCTTGTTGGTGTACTTGACAGTGTCATAATTACTATTCTGAAATTAGTAATTATTCCATTTATTTAAATGCAACACTGTAATATGTTTAAAAAAGGAATTATTGCCTGACTTTAAAAAAAAAGTTCTTTGTTGTGCATCTAAATGATGGTGTACGTCTGCCTAAAATGATAATTATGGCAATACGGTAACTTCAACTTTTAGCGTGCTTCCATTGCTTAGTTTTTCCATAAGACTCCAGTGCAGTTTTTGTGCTCTCCTGCTCACTCTCAATGATGGAATTAGTCTCGGTACGTGTGGACTGAGGAGGAAATAGGAATATTTTCCATTTCTGATTATTGACCAGTGACTCTTGTTGGAAAGTACACGTGTGGTGTGGTGATCCATTAAAATCAGGAACAGGATGGGATGTCCTCCACAACAACAGCCAGCATTTCTGTAACATCTTCAATGTAGAAAAATGTCTGAAAGTATTTCACAGAGTCACAAAGTTAAAAACATGGAGACACAAGTCCAAGAAGGCAATGTTAACATGGGTGGCCAAAAGCATGGTAAAAGCACCAAGTTTTTAAAAGAGGGAGAGAAGTGAGGGAGTTCCAGAGCATGGAAATTGAACAGTTGAAAGCATGGCCACTATTGATAGAGTGGGAGGCAGATGTACAGGAGGCCAGAGTTTAAAGTCCAAAGATGCGCGGGTTAGGTTGATTGGCCATACTAAAATTGCCCCTTAGTGTCCTGGGATGCGTAGATTAGAGGGATTAGTGGGTAAAATATGTAGGGATATGGGGGGAGGGCCTAGGTGGGATTGTGGTCAGTGCAGACTCGATGGGCCGAATGGCCTCTTTCTGTACTGTAGGGTTTCTATGATTTCTATGATTTCTATGATGGTGCTTTAGGGAATCAGACACAGAGGTCAGTCCATTCCATTTGCAGAATTCGCAATTTTCCTGGGATATAAAATGTGAACTATTTGAAGGCCTCGATGACAGAGTGACAGCCAAGTTACTGAGTGAAAATCCATCCAACACGGATCTGTGTGACATGTACCTGATCAAGCCCCCTTGATTTATTTTGGTAGGGTGTCATAGTCTCTGGAGAGAAACATGTCAGCTTCCTCGCTCGATACAACACTTTGCCATTATTTGTTGAGATTCCCCCCGCAGTGTGAAAATGCTTAACAACACCTTAAAGACAGGAAAAAGTTAGAGTCAGAAAAAAGCTAAGCAATTTTTCTTTCCATGTGTGCTTTTTACAAGTGTTTCTGGGATTAGTAAGAAGAGCTCTCAGCTAGCAACCATACTGCGAGCTCCAGTGATCTGTAGGCAGATCTCCAGTGGAAGGGATGTTTGGTCTAAAGTAATGACTTCAACCCTCTAATTCAGATGGTTTGGATCATACCAGTAGTCGTGGTGATGGGGAGAGGGGCGGTAGAAGTAACATCAGCACCAGTGCAGATTACTCTTCTTGACCAGAAAATGGTGCCCAAAGGATAGTGTGCCATTGTTAAAAAATGGTCTTCAAAAATTTAAAAAGCAGTGGGAGTAATGTTAAACCTCACCAGGGTCATAGAATTGCCACTATCAGATTGACTGCTTGCTATACAAATCAGCTGATTTTTCTTTCCATGAAAGTCAGTGGAAAAGAACATGGGCAGGGTAAAGAAGGGGAAGTCAGCTTGATACTGCCAATCCTCTGGCCCTGCTGCATGTGAAAGCTATTCCCAGTAACAATTGAATTTAGCATAGAAAATCATCGCACAGAGCTTCATTCAGAAAAAACAATGTCAACCCTTAGAAAGCGTGGTCAATCAGATTTGAGCTTTTAAGGAGAAGCTTAGGGGAGAAGTGGAAAGTAAAGACAAAGAAGCTCAGGGAAAAAATTCCAGAACATGAGGCCCAGGCAGCTGAAGGCACTGCCACCAACTGTGAGGAGATGAAAGAGATGGTGCTCGAACAGGCCAGACAAGTAGAGCGTTTGAGGGCGAGAGGAAGTTATGGAGATAGGGAGGGATTTTGGGAGGGATTTAGACTCAAAAATGATTCTATGATTGGGGTGGCACGGTGGCACAGTGGTTAGCACTGCTGCCTCACAGCGCCAGGGACATGGGTTCAATTCCCGGCTTGGGTCACTGTCTGTGTGGAGTCTGCACATTTTCCTCGTGTCTACATGGGTTTCCTCTGGGTGCTCCAGTGTCCTCCCACAGTCTGAAAGACGTGTTCGTTACATGCATTGACCCAAACAGGCGGAGTGTGGCGACCGGGGGAATTTTACAGTAACTTCATTGCAGTATTAATGTGAGCCTTACTTGTGATTAATAAATAAACTTTAACTTTAAAAATAAGTCAAAAGAAACAAATCTATTAATCATAAACTAATGAATCCATAAATGATATCAGTGAAAATGCTGGCAGATTGCTTAATACAGGATACTGGCGGGAGTTTCCTGCCCCTCTACGGTGTGTCTCACAGCTGCAGGAGGCGATGTGCCACTTTCTGGTGACGCGATCTTATGGTCGTGTCATTGTCAATGGGGTTTCCGGTTGAATGCAGCCTTCGCTGCGGGTGGGTGCACCGTCGGTGGGACATAAGATCCCGCTGGCATAAATAGCAGCAAGAATTTGATGTATGATTCTGATCTTCTACATCCGTTGTGCTTTTAATCACAGCATGTTGTTTTAGAAAGGCACTGGGGAGAGTACTGATCACATGAGCAGCACCACTGCAGATGTTTGGGTGTATGTAATATATCCACTTATCCTCTGAGCCACAGTTAGTGCATTTCCCAGCAGAGCAATAGGACCAAAATAAAAATAAAGGGATTTAAGCATTCCCCAAAACATTTACAATATTTCCTCAAATTAATAACCATGAGGTATCAGAGCTGATAAACTGTAGCTATAATTATTTTCTAAGTTGCCTAAACCCATGTAATCTTTTTTAAGATTCTATTCAACAATCACAGATTTTTAAAAATGGATTCATTTGCATGAATTTGATCTGTAACACAAAAGTAAAAAAAGAAAGGCCAGAATCTTATCATTGTTCACCTGGTGGTATTTTCCCATCCTGCTGCAGTGAACCGAGATTTGGCTGGCAGCCAAATTCTTTGAACTCACTGCAGCCAGAGAGTGGCATGAACAGCCAGTAAGATCATGCCTGTTATAGGGCAATATCAGGGATTGTGTCTTTTATATTTTAATTTATATGTCCGTTCATATTTTATTTAAATTCAGTGTAATACATGCAGGACTACATAGAGCAAGCCCAGAGTGCCAGGACTCACCAGAGGGAAGGAAAGGGTTAACGCAGACAACTGGAGGCTGTCTGATTAACACATGCTATCAACTTCTGATGTGCAGGAGATCGTTCCAAATTATCATGACAATGGGAGAACCAGCATTAAGACAGCCAGGCTCCATATAGTCTAGGGAGGGCATAGTCTTCTGTAAAACATGATCACCTGGCAGAGGAGGGGGGGGGGGGGGGGCAGGGGGGGAACAATTAACATATCATTGTAAATCGGTTGGGCAAATACAATGCTTTGACATTATAATCGGGTAAATGGAACTGTCCAGAGAACTGATTAACAAAGTTGTCGTGAACAATGCAATCTGCATAACGAGATTAGAAGAACCATCTTGTATCCAACTCGAGGAATTAATATGCTAATGCAAACCTTTGTGACTCAAAAAAGTATAATAACATGTACAAAACTACTAGGGTCAGAGAGGACTCGCAGGGAACCTGAGATTTCAGGCCAGAGTCCATCTCTCCCTCATGCATGTGGAATAAAAGCTTTTCTTGAAGTTCCAAATGGTCCCCAAGGCTCTACTCATTTTATTTCCCTCCTACAATGCCCCAAGATTTTGGTAATAGGAAAAGGATCATGGTCATTCAATGCTTTAATAAATATTCCTAACTTTCTGAGAGGGGGGTGTGAAATTGCATGGACAGGATTCCCTTGGGATCCAATCCGCCCCAACCTCGAAGGAATTTTACGGTGAGGTGGGAGGGCCACAGACTCAACAGACAAGAGTAACCGATGGATGAGTCCATCGTCATTCCCTCTGATGTTGTGAGCATCTCAAGGTTATGATGGGAAGTTGGGCAACCGCAATGGAGACCTTGGCCCAGCAGGTCTTGCCAGATTTATGGTCAGACCTGCACATTGCACCCTTAATCCCAGGCACATTGCTGAATTGCCTCTCCCAGCCACTGCAGCACTGTGCCTGGAAGGATTAGAGAGCTGTCGGCCATTCAGATCGGCCAACAGCGTGACAAGATGGGACTTCCATTCAAGTGAAGACGAATGTCCTGCCTGCTGCCAATCAATGCTCATTAGAGCATAAAGTGACATTAAACCTGTTGGGATAACTGGGGCTGTTTTTCCTGCCAACTCTCCAGTTAGTGTGGCTTGAGCCCCCAGCATTCTAAAAAATCAGCCCACAATATAGGCTGCCCTATCAGTGAAGTATTGAGGAAGTACTGCCTTGTTGGAGTATCTTTCAAGTGAGATGAACCATTGCCCTATCTGGCAACTTTTGTCAAGAGAGAAACCGGTAATTTAATGCACCCCTAGAGGACAAATCAGAGGCAGGTCAGGGGGAGGGGGGGGGGGAGATGAAGCATGATGTGATTGAATGGGAAGTTGTGGGGTGAACATAGCACCACACTCCTAAGGGTGGCACGGTGGCACAGTGGTTAGCACAGCTGTCTTACAGTGCCAGGCATCCTGGTTCGATTCCAGCCTTGGGTGACTGTGTGGGTTTCCTCCAGGTGCTCCGGTTTCCTCTCACAGTCCTTTGTCGGCTTAGGTAGCTTAGGTTCAGCCCTGTGATAGCAGGGGAGGGAGGGGAAATCAGCCACAAAGGCCAGCAGTAGGGGGAGGCATGCACAATTGCACCCCCTGCTGCAATCTGTGGGCTTTTGGCAAGTTCCAGCCCCACCCTCTCCTCCTGCTGCCGAGAAACAAGCTTGGCTTCATTTCTTTTGACAGAATTAGGTAAGTTTCGATTTTTAACTCGTGCAAAGAAATGACAGGAATTTCTCCATTTTCACACTCATTTGGTATTTAGAATTGTTTTGGTAAGATCGTCCCCTTAGAATTTGGCCCTGTGAGTTAGTGGAAGGGTGGGAAGTAGCAGAGGCAACTGATCTCCATAGTCTACACCTTAGAGACAAAGATGTCTATGAATGTCTCGTAATTGTTGTTGGCGAAGGGAGCAGAGGAGAGGTGTCTAAGGATACAGTTTGCAATAGAGAAAATAAGACAGGGCTATACTTGCAGATAATCCTGGAATAGTGAGCCATTCCCACACTGAGAGGAGGACCCAATAACGATTTATGTGACTCAGCCGGACCTGGTGGCAAATGGATACACCAGTTGTCCTCTACATCCATTAAAATCTGCATTGCTTGGTCATAAGAGAGTGGAGCCAAAGATCATACCACTGGGAACAACCAAAGTCAAAACAGTAGTGGTTATAGTGAGGACTATAGCATACAAAGCGACAGTGGGCATGTGGTTGAGCAACTAAATAGCTGCAGAAATGTAAGGATTGGAGAGCCATAGTTCAGACATTTGGGCTTTTGAAAGTACCGATGTAAGTAAAATGAGGGATAGCATTTTCCAGGGAAGGATACAGGAGGAAGTAGCATTGATACAGGGAAGGGAGATGTGAGTGGACAGCGATACAAGTGATCAGGGAGAAACATAATTGATGTTATGAGAGTGATGTGGCCATGCAGGATGATGGCCATGAATATGAGTTGGATGTTTACATGGAGGGAGAGATTAAGATAGGATAAGAGGGTTTAGAGAAGAGAATGTATGATAATCTGAGATAGAGATGAAGATCACTGAGGTTGAGCACTTATTCGTCGCAGAGGCCGAGGGAGGAAAGCAGTGAAGATATCTCAGTGAGAAAATTGTTTTTGTCCTAAGGGGTCAGTAGAGAATGAGGATTTTAAAGAAAGGTGAGGGAGAGGAACAAGTCCAGATGCTCAAGGTGAAGATGTTAAACAGAGGCCCTTCCCGCAATCAATATTGGGGAATTTATAACAACAGTAACTAAAGAAGTATTCAATTCACTATAAAGTGACTTGAGATGTCTGATGATTTGATTTGAATTATTATTTGATTTATTATTGTCACAGATATTAGTATACAGTGAAAAGTATTGTTTCTTGCGTGCTATACAGACAAAACATACATAGAGAAGCAAAGGAGGATGCAGAATATAGTGTTACAGTCATAGCTAGGAGGTAGAGAAAGATCAACTTAATATAAGGTGGGTCCAATCAAAAGGTACTATATAAATGCAAGTATTTCTTTTAATTTCAATGCAGAACTTGGAATCCATTTTTGGAATTTTATGTTTATTGCAAATACAAATCAATAAAATAATGATAAAGTGATGTCAGATTAGATTTTTAAACACACTTAGATTATAGAAAATAAAATTAAGATTTATATTTGAAGTCTGCTAGAAAGAAAATAATTCCTAGTAAGTGGAACAGTACTATATAAAGAAAATCATTTGTCTTTGTTTAGACCTGACACAGTAAGTTCTCTAACATATTGAATGCTCGGGTAATGATCCTCAGACTAATATTCAGTCATCATTATGAAAATGATGGCATCAATGAGAATGAGTGAAAGAAGCCACTTGCGTCTTGGTAGAAATGATGATTGTGGTATAAGGAGCAAAATGGGAACTTTGCACTTCAGCATGACAATGTACCAAGAACAGTTTCGGAGTGTTGCAAATTGCTGCACTAAGATGAAGAAAATAAGATTATAATACATAGTACTTCAAGCCAATGAGAGACAATTACATATTCTGATGAAATCTGTAATGCTGTATATTCTTGTCTGTGATCCAATTATGTCTTCTTATTCTACTTGCTGTTATTCAACGCTTCCGCACCTTTACCTCACATTCTTTTTATCTGAAGTCTTTTGGATTTCTAGGATTCATAATTGGATAAGAAAGGAAAGAAAGGCTTTTAGCATGTACAAATGGAGCAAATCAGCAGAGGACTTAATGGAGGATCGAAAGTTCAGGAGGGAACTCAAGAAAGTAATTAGGAGAGTAAAGACAAGGCACGGAAAAGCACTGGCGGGTAGGATTAAGGAGAATCCCAATATATTCTTTAAGTATATTAAGGGGAAGAGGATAAGCAGGGAAAGAGTAGGGTCCAATGGCGGCAATCAGTACAAGGAGCTGGAGGCCATTGGTAGGGTGTTAAACAAATACTTCATATCTGTCTTCATTCAGGAGAAGGGGAATGTAGGTATAGAATTCAGGGAGAGGGATCGTGAGGTTTTTGAACAACTTGACATAGGAAGTGAGGAGGTTTTGGGCGGCTGAAAAGTGAACAAATCCCCAGATCCAGCGAAGCTGCATCCCAGGCTGCTGTAGGAGGCAAGGGAGGAAATTACAAGGGCTTTGACCCAAATTTTTAATTCCTCTTTGGCCACAGTCGAGGTACCAAAGGACTGGAGGAGGAGAAGTGTGATAGAGATAAGCCATGGAATTACAAACTAGTGAATCTCACATCAGTGGTATGGGAAACAATTGGAGAAAATTCTGAAGCAGAGAATTAATCTCCACTTGGAGAGGCAAGGTTGGAAAAGTGCGAGGTGATACACTTTGTGTTATATTTGTCGCATTTATTACAGGATAAAAGAATGGAAAGTGATAGCATGTACATTTTGGGTGGGACAAGGCAGGTTTATCGGATAGCTGTTTATTCCACAGTGACTGGATCCAGACTGAATAAAGCCCATGAAGTAGCCGATGACATCATGGACTGGCCACATGACCAAACCTTTAAAGGGACCATGCAGCACACAATAACTCAAATATATAACATCCCTCCCCCTTTACTTCTAAGGTCCTATGGCAATCAATAACTATGATATCCTTCAATAATCATCAGAAATCATATATATATACATTGATAGGCAAGTTATCATTACACAGTAATTATAATATAGTAAATAGGGAAGATGATCTGGAGGGCATCTGATCCACACTGTGAGCCTATTCCCACTGAAGAGGCTGAAATCAGCGCACTGAGCGGGCCACTGCACATGCACCAATCTCTGGGAGATCACTAAACAAGTTCTCCCAGCATTGAGATTGCTGGCCTTAACCCCCCAAAGATATTGCTGGCCTGATTGCTGGCCCCTCACCCCTTCCCTGCCACAAGAACATTGCTGGCTCCTCACCTCCTTCCCTCCAACAAGGACCTGCATGATGACCAGGCGATGGTCACAGACAATTTGAACATTCAGTGAGTGGAACCCCTTCCTGCAAATGAATAGTTTCCCTTCACTTCGCGGGGACCGCAGGGTGATGTGTGTCCCATCCACTGCCCCCTGAACATGGGGCATCCCAGCAATGGCGGTGAAGCCTGCAGCCTGGGCCTCCTGCTGTGCCTGGCCAACATCAAAATGGATGCATTGGCCTGTCCGGGCGTACAAGGCATCTGTGACCTGGCGAACACATCTGTGGACAGAGGCTTGCGAGATTCCACAAATGTCCCCACTGGGTACCTGGAATGACCCTGTGATGTAGATGTTGAGTGCCGCCGTCACCTTTACTTCTACTGAGACGGATGGCCTCCCCCAGCATGAAGTGCCAAGTGTGCTAGGACCTCACACAAGTGCCAGACCATTTCCTTAGACAGGCAGAGCCAGTGACGACACATGGCATCCACTAGGCCCTCAATGGACCTCTGGGTCCTGTATTTCCTTGGCCTCCGTATCCTCCTTCTCCTGGCCCCCCTTTCGGGAGATGCTCTCCCACCTCATGGGCATCACCGGCAGACCTCTGCCCTCCTTCCTCAGGGTCTGCCACTGGCTGCTCCTGGAGCGGCCTAGCTACTGCCTCCGCCTCCTCAGCTGCCTCCTCCTCCTCAATCACCACCATAATGGCAGCTGTAGACCAATAAGTCCAAGATTCATTCTGCTCGGTGGGGGTCAGAGAGAGAGAGATTTATAGATACATGTCATTGCTTGTAATTATCCCAGCACCATCCCACCCCTCCCTAAAACCCCAGCACTCAGTACAGACTCTCACCACAGCCCACAGCCAGAACAATGGAACATCTCAGTGGCTGCAGACAGCAGCCTGACCAGCACTCAGTAAAGGACCCTACCCCATTCCACAGTGACAACATGGAACACCCCTGGGCCTGGGGACAGCACTTCCAGCTCTCCAGGAACTTCCCCATACCAAGGAGAATTTTTCCAGCCCTTGTTTCCAACCTCCCCTGCAGTCCCGGGGCTGCAGCCCCGTAACGGTGGCACAGTGGTTAGTACTGCTGACTCATAGCTCCAGAGTTCGATTCCCGGCTTGGGACACTGTCTGTGTGGAGTTTGCACGTTCTCCCCGTGTCTGCGTGGGTTTCCTCTGGGTCTCCGGTTTCTTCCCACAGTCCAAAGATGTGCAGGTTAGGTTGATTGGCCATGCTAAATTGCCTCATAGTGTCTCAGGATGTGTATGTTAGACAGATTAGCAGCAGTAAATATGTGGGGTTACGGGGAGAAGGCCTGGGTGGGATTGTTGTCGGCTTGGTGGGCCGAATGGCCTCCTCCTGCACTGTAAGGTTCCTATGGTTTCTATGTTCCTATGATAACACTTACCTTCTTACACCTGTTCAATGCTGCCACGCCAGGTACTGACTTTTATAGAGCTATTGTAAACCCCACCAGTGTGACGTCACGCCAGAGAGCTGAGAGATGCTAGCGGGGAGGGAGGGGGGAGAATTTAGTGGTGGACCTGCTAATGATATAGTAAGCTATGGTAAAACATGTAAATCGCTGCCATGCTGATTTTCAGCGTGAATTTGTTGATGCTGAGAAACTTACACTGGGAGACGTGCAGAGGCCTGGATGCCCAGCGTGAATCCCACGAAACGGCCGCTGCTAATGTCTCCCGCTCCACTGCGCTACTCGATCAGCGCAGCAGGATGGGAGAATCGCCCCAGCATTGTTTTGAATGATCATCCTATCATGGGATTTGTGACTATTGATTGCGTTCTACAATTCAGACATCTCCTGCATTCTGAGTAAATCAAAAATGGTTCTCAGCTTTATCTTCATGGGTAGTAAAGCTGATGGATTTTGTGTTATCACATGTGTCACATGCAATATGTTGCCAAGGAACTGTTTCGATGGCAATTTAATGAACCTTAGTCCTTGGAGGCTTTCAATACATGTTTCAGGGACTGGAGAAATCTTTCGGCTAAACCATTCATCAAAGAGTGACATGCTGTTGATTTTATGTGTTGGATATCATTCTTGTTAGACGGTCTTTGACCTTTTGAGCCATGAATAGTGATCCATTGTCACATACAATTTGTTATGGTTTCCCCAAATCTGGCAAAAATCTCATCAAGCTTTTTGATGGCTTGTTGTTGACTTCATTGCGACCACTTTTGGCCACTTGGAGTGTGCATCTATGACAACCATGATCATGTGCTCTTCGTATCTGCTTGTTAACCTATATGTAAATGTTGCCAAGGCATTTTAGGCCACTCCCATAGATATAAAGGGAACGATGGCAGTGCATTCCTTACCCATGCACAATACTGGCAAAGTTGGGCTTTTTCCTCGATTTGAGCATCAAGTCCAGGCCACCAAAAGTAACTTCTCACCAGTTCTTTCATTCTGACTGCACCTGAACCTCCTTCATGTAATTGTTCTGAAACTCTTTGTTGCAAATTTAGAGGAATTATCACTCTCATCCCGCACAACAGACATTCATTCGCCCTGTACTGTCAACTAAAATTTCCGAGAAACATATGCTTTTATCAGAATGCATTCCCGCTATCCTCCCCTTTACCACCATTTCCAGTACCTCCTCATCACGGGATCATCTCTGGTACGTCGTTGGATTTGAGCAGCAGTCACTGGGACGTTGTTTATCTGCGAAAAGATATTGGAAACACTGCTTGCTGGTACGTGTCCAGCAGATAAAAGTAAATGTGAAAATGCATCGGTGTGGCTTTCAGATTGATGGTATTTGGGCCGCGATTCTCCCATCGCGACCCGCAACTTTTCTGGTGGGTCATGGGTGGGAGATGCGTGTCGCCGGCCTTTTACCGAGATTTGCACATGCGCCAGGAACGCATGCACATCTCCCAGAGCCGGCGAACAGTCACCGGTCAGACCACGCTGGAAACTGGTAGCAAGGCAGGTAAGTGATTTAAATCTTTTTAAAATGTATTTTAAATATGCTTTAAATGTGATTATTGGGAACTTACCGGTCCCGATTGAATCTCCCACCCCACCTGGAGTATTTCATTCCGGCGGGGTTTTACCCTAGCTCCCCGCATTTGGGGAACTAGCGGAGACCCCGCCAGAATGAAGGGGGGGCAATTGGGGCTCCCCAGGGGGTCGGGCAGTGGGGGGGGTGCCCCCTGGGCATGGGCACCCTGGCAGTGCCAGCCTGTGCCCCCTGGCACTGCTCAATGGGCAATGTGCCCATGCCCAGGGGACACCATGACATTGCTCATCAGGCATCAGGCAGTGCCAAGGGGGCGGGACCTATTGTGGGCGGGGCCTAGGGGTGATCGGTGGGGGTGGGGGGTCCCGCTGCCACTCTGCAGACAGGGTCGGTCTGGGATAGAGGGAGGGCAGGGACTTGGGCGGGCTTTGGGGGGGGGGGGGGGGGGGGCGGTGGTTTGCTGGGGGGTGCCTGCCTCCGGCGGGTGGAGGTCTGACCCTGGGGTGTGGTCAGCGGGGGGGGGGGGGGGGGGGGGGGTCTGCTGGGCTGAGAGGGGTGAGGGGATTGCTACTGCTGGGGGGGGTGGGCTGTGCGTCAGGCCGTTCCAGGACAGGGGGTGGGGGTCAGGGCTGGCCTAGGAATTGTTGTGGGGGGGCCATGATCGGGCCGTTGGGAGGTCGGGGGGGGGCTGGAGGGGCAGCACTGCAGCATCCCGGGCTGGCCAGCGATCGAGCTGGTCAGCAAACAGGGAGACTGACAGATCGGGATCGCTGCACATGCACAGAGTTCCACATCTGACTCCGGCGCGGATAGGCCCCGTCCCCTCTGGGTTTTTAATGATATTCACGACTGGAACCTCTGTCGTGCACAGAGTGCGAAGATTCGGGTGAGAAGCTGAACTGAGAAAACAGCCGGGATTTAGAACAGTTTTCCTGCCAATTCAGCGCTTTTGGGAGAATCTCAGCAACGATTTCATACAAATGTGCTGACAGTATTAATGACCATTACTGAAGTCTGCTTGCAGTGAGCAATGGAATACCTTTGTATGGCCTGAAGGTGGTTGTTAAAGTTTAATGGTCCAGCAACAATGTGAAGCGACGTCCATAAAGGTATTGATGAAACTTTCTTAGTTTAAAAATAATGCTCAGTGCTTCTTTTCCTAACTGTGCGTAGTTTGATTCAGCACTCGTTAGAGTACGCAATACAGAAGCTATTGATCTTTCTTCTGCAGAAGTCAGTTTATGTGACACCATCGCACCAAGTCCATATGGCGATGCATCAAAGGCAAGTTGTCGTGGCAAATTTGGGTTGAAGTATATCAACACTTCTGACTTTTTAGCACTTCTTTATCTCCATGGTAAGGTTTTTCACAATCTTTTGGGTTGAAGTATATCAACACTTCTGACTTTTTAGCACTTCTTTATCTCCATGGTAAGGTTTTTCACAATCTGGTGTCCATTGTCATTCTTGTTGTGTATTGATTTAAATAGGGTTGCTAAGTTGAATACAAACTTCGCATAATTGTTTATTAACCCTGGGAATGATCTCAGCTGTGTTACATTTGTTGGTGTGGAGCTTCCATAATAGCTTTAATCTTCTTAAGTGCTTTGTGTAGACCTTTGCTGTCAATTTCATGGCCTAGATATTGGATAGATGTCTGGAAGGAATCATTTTTATCTTTCCTGACATGAAGATTGCACATCTGAAGAAATTGTAAGGTTGTTTTAAGGTTACTTAAATGTTCTTGTTCATTTGAGCCTGTAATTAAGATGACATCAAGATAATATTGTACCCTCTGTAGACCACTTATGATTTGATCCATTGATTGTTGAAATAAAGCAGGTGCTAATGTAATTCAAAAAGGCAATTATTTGTAGCGGAAAGGGCTTTATGAATATGATGGTAAGCAGGTGTTGAGATTGAGCTGCAATATTCATTTGCAGGTAGACCTGTGACAAGTCGATTTTGCTGAACTTCTGTTCTCCTGCTGGGCCAGCAAACAAGTTCCCAATCAATGGTAAGGGGTATTGATCCACACAGAGAACTGGGTTGATTGTTGTCTTGAAATCTCTGCAAATATTAGAAACATAGAAAAACTACAGCACAAAACAGGTCCTTCGGCCCCACAAGTTGTGCCGAACATATCCCTACCTTTTAGGCCTACCTATAACCCTCCATCCTATTAAGTCCCATGTACTCATCCAGGAGTCTCTTAAAAGACCCGATTGAGTTTGCCCCCACCACCACTGACGGCAGCCGATTCCACTCGCCCACCACCCTCTGAGTGAAAAACTTCCCCCTAACATCTCCCCTGTACCTACCCCCCAGCACCTTCAACCTGTGTCCTCTCGTAGCAGCCATTTCCACCCTGGGAAAAAGGCACTGAGAGTCCACCCGATCTATGCCTCTCAACATCATATATACCTCTATTAGGTCTCCTCTCGTCCTATGTCTCTCCAAGGAGAAAAGACCGAGCTCCCTCAGCCTATCCTCATAAGGCATGCCACTCAATCCAGGCAACATCCCTGTAAATCTCCTCTGCACCCTTTCAATCTTTTCCACACCCTTCCTGTAATGAGGCAACCAGAACTGAGCACAGTACTCCAAGTGGGGTCTGACGAGGGTCTTATATAGCTGCATCATTATCCCCGGACTCCTAAACTCAATCCCTCGATTGATAAAGGCCAGCACACCATAACCACCTCCTCCACCTGCGGGGCCGATTTTAGAGACCTATGGACCCAGACCCCAAGGTCCTTCTGATCCTCTACAGTACTAAGAGTATTTCCCTTTATATTGTACTCCTTCATCCCATTTGATGTGCCAAAATGGACCACTACGCATTTATCTGGATTGAAGTCCATCTGCCACTTCTCCGCCCAGTCTTGCATCCCATCTATGTCCCTCTGTAACTTCTGACATCCCTCCAGACTATCCACAACCCCAACAACCTTCGTGTCATCAGCAAACTTACCAACCCATCCTTCCACTTCCTCATCCAGGTCATTTATGAAAATGACAAACAGCAAGGGTCCCAGAACAGATCCCTGGGGCACACCACTGGTGACCGACCTCCATTTAGAAAAAGACCCATCGATACCCACTCTCTGCCTCCTTTGGGCAAGCCAGTTCTGGATCCACAGGGCGGCAGCCCCTTGGATCCCATGCCCTCTCACTTTTTCTAGAAGCCTTGCATGGGGGACCTTATCGAACGCCTTGCTAAAATCCATATAAACCACATCTACCGCTTTCCCTTCGTCAAAGTGTTTAGTCACATTTTCGAAGAACTCCACCAGGCTTGTAAGGCACGATCTGCCTTTGACAAATCCATGCTGAGTATTCTTGAGCATACTAAACCTCTCTAAATGCTCATAAATCTTGTCCCTCAGGATCTTCTCCATCAGCTTACCAACCACTGAGGTTAGACTCACCGGTCGGTAATTTCCTGGGCTATCCCTATTCCCCTTCTTGAAAATAAGAAACACATCCGCAATCCTCCAATCCTCCGGCACCTTCCCCGTCTCCATCGATGACGCAAAGATCATCGCCAGAGGCTCTGCAATCTCTTCCCTCGCCTCCCACAGGAACCTGGGGTACATCCCATCCGGACCCGGCGACTTATCTATCTTGATGCCATTCAAAGATTCCAGCACAACCTCTTTGTTAATTCCACATACTCAATCTTTTCAGTCCACCGCAAGCCCACAGTACATCCACCCAGGTCCTTCTCCTCTGTGAAAACCGAGGCAAAATACTCATTAAGCACCTCTGCCATTTCTACTGGTTCCGTACAGATTTTCCCGCCTTCACCTTTTATAAGCCCCATTCCTTCACGTCTCATCCTTTTACTCTTCACATATTTATAAAACGCCTTAGGGTTTTCCCTAATCCTACCTGCCAAGGCCTTCTCGTGAACCCTTCTGGCTCTCCTAATTTCCTTCTTTAGTCCCTTCCTATAAGCCATATACTCATCTAGATCCCTATCTTCGCCAAACTCTCTGAACCTTTTGTACGCTTTCTTTTTCTTCTCAACTAGGTCCCGCACAGTTTTCGTGCACCATGGTTCCTTTAACCGACCAACTCCTCCCTGTCTGCTCGGAACGTTGTCCTGTAGAACTCTAGACAGACATTCTTTGAAAAACTGCTACCTCTCTTCAGTACATTTCCCCGAGAATACCTCCTTCCAATTTACTCCTCTACTTTGCTGCCTTATGTCTTCATATTTCCCCTTACTCCATATAAACACTTTCCTAGCTTGCCTGATCCTCTCTTTTTCCAATGCAAGCATAAAGGAGAAAGAGTTATGCTCGCTATCCCCAAGATGCTCTCCCACTGAGAGATCTGACACCTGTCCAGGTTCATTGGTCAGTATCAGATCAAGTACAGCCTCTCCTCTTGTAGTCTTGTCCACATGCTGTGTCAGGAAACCCTCCTGAACACACCTAACGAACTCCTCCCCATCCAATCCCCTGACCCTAGGGATATTCCAATCTATGTTTTGGAAATTAAAGTCTCCTATCACAACAACTCTATTACTGCATCTCTCCAGGATCTGTTTCCCTATCCGTTCCTCCACCTCCCTGTTACTATTGGGCGGCCTATTGAAAACTCCCAGCAAAGTGATCGACCCTTCCCACTCCGAACTTCCACCCACAGAGACTCTGTAGACAATCCCTCCACAGCATACACCTTCTCTACAGCTGTGACACTATCCCTGATCAGCAGTGCCACTCCACCCAAATATGTACAGTGCCATTTTGTTTCATTACAAACATTATTAGGGTTGCTCAGTCACTGATAGTGACGGGTTCTAAGACTCCTGTGTCTACAATTCCCTCAAGTCTGATTCTACCTTTGGGTGTATAGCATAAGGTACTGCTCTGACATTGAGACTTTTAGTTGGGCTGTTTGGTTTCATCTTGAGTAATATTTGTACTACTTTCACTGATCACAGTGTATCTTTGAATACACTACTGTATTTCTCAAAGATGTTTTGTAAGTTCTAGAATCCATTAATCTGTTCACAGTATTCCAATTCAACTTTATCTTCTCTGGCCAAGAACCACCAAAGAGAACTGGAAAGTTTCCTTGGACAACATGAAGTGGCAGTTCTGTGGTTTCCCACTTAACTCTACTTTGATGGTGATGTATCCTCTGAGAGGCACTATTTCTTCTGTGTAAGTCTGCAGGATAACATTTGCTAGTTCAGGAATTAGGGAAATGGCAGCCCCCTTATCAACCTTGTCAATGGGGAGGCAGTGGCGTAGGGCTTTGGCACTGGACTTTAATCCAGAGACCCAAGGTAATGTTCTGGGGACCCGGGATTGAATCCCACCATGGTGAAATTTAAATTTAGGGCAATAGTGGTATAGTGGTACTATCACTCGACTTGTAACCAGAGGCGCTTTCTAATACTCTAAAGCCCAGGTTCAAATCCCAAAGCTGCTGGTGGAATTTCAATTTTGGGATGACACAGTGGCAGAATAGTTAGCCCTGCTGCCTCACAGCACCAGGGACCTAGGTTCAATTCCAACCTCGGGTCACTTTCTGAGTGGAGTTTGCACTTTCTCCCCGTGTCTGCGTGGATTTCCACGAGGTGCTCCGGATCCCCCCCCACAGGCTAAAGATGTGCAGGTTAGGTTGATTGGCCATACAAAAGTGTCCCTTAGTGTCAAGGGGACTAGCAGGGTAAATATGTGGGGTTACGGGGATAGGATGGGGTTGTTGTCAGTGCAGGCTCGATGGGCTGAATGGCCTCTTTTTGCACTGTAGGGATTCTATGGGTTCTATGAACCTCCTTTCTGACTGATTTCCCATTCAATTTTGGAATTGCCCAAAATTGGTGATATCCCTTGAATCAATAATATAGTCGGCTTTGTTTCTTCATCAGACTTGTGTGTTGGGTGTTCATTTATCTTGTTCGTTATTATAAATTCTTTTGGTGAAATTTGTTTTGTTTTTCTTCTTTGGTATATCCAGGTTGTTTTCAGAGATATTCTTTTCTGCAGAAATTGTTTCCTTCCAGCACCCCTGGCCACGTGACCAATCTTGCCACTATTTTTGCTTTGGCTGTTCTTGCCGCAGCTCACAGCCTGTGAATGGCCCATTTTTACACATTGATGACACGCCTGTTGCTGGGCAGACTTCCTCTTTGTGGCACCCATGTTATGGATCCTCATGCCTGCTCCTAGCTGAGGAGCCTCTTTTGCAGCAAGCTCCATTGAAACAGCTATCTCCAAGGGTGTTTTTAACCCTAACTTCCATTCCATTAACAATCTTTGCTGTATGGCTTCATTTCTAAGGCCACAAACAGGTCTGCCTCAGATAGCGTCATCCAAAGAGTCACAACACTCACAATGCTCAGCAAGGCATTCCAGAGTGGTGATGAATTGTACGGTATTTTCTCCATCTAACTAATTGTTTTTATGAAAACAAAAATGCTCCACTGTGATGTCTTGGGGCATAATGATCCTCTAAAATTTTGTTTAGTTCTTGATGAGTTTTACTACCAGGTTTCTTGGATTGAACCAAGGTCCTTAGTGGATTAAATGTTTTACTGCCAATAGTGCTTTGGAAAACAGGGACTAGAATATCCTTGGGCATTTTATTGACTTGAATATAATAGTGAAATAATTTTGTATAAGGCTTCCAATTCTCAGGTTCTTCCTCATATGGCCAATGGCCAAAATATCCTGCCACTTTTTATTAGCACTGTAAACTGTGCAACAGCACCCTTGATGGAAAATGGTTTAGATTCTATGGCAGTATGAGCCAACCCTACTTTTCTCCAAAGACTTACTGCCGTACAAATATATTTGCTTTCCCATTCTACCTCCACGCCTATTTTTCTTGTCTTTTTTTTAGTTGAAGAATTAAAATCTACTCCTCCTCACCAGTTTTCTTTTGATCCTGTTATATTTGTAGCATCTATTGTAGGATAAAAGAATAGAAAGTGATAGCATGTGGGTTTTGGATGTGACAACAAAACAGGTTTATTGGGTAGCTATTTACTCCACAGTGGCAGAATCAAGACTGAATAGAGCCCACAAAGTAGCCAATGACATCACGGACTGACCATGTTACCAAACCCTTAAAGGAACCATGCAAAACACAATAACTCAAATATATAACACTTTGGAAGGAGTGACAAGACAAGGGAGTACCCAATGAATGGTAGGACACTAGGAATCTCAGAAGAATAGATGGATGCTTGTCCACAGATCCCTGAAGGTGGCAGGATGGGTTAATAGGGCAGTTAAGCATTCATATAGGTCACTTGCCTTTATCAGCCATGGCATAGGTTATAAGAGCATGGAGTTTATGTTAGAACTGTACAAAGTGTTGGTTAAACCACAACTGGAGTGCTGTGTGCCGTTCTGCTCACTGCACCATAGGAAGGATGTAATTGCACTAGAGAGGGTGCAAAGGAGATTCACCAGGATGTTACCTGGGATGGAGCATTTGAGCTATGAAGAGAGGCTGGATAGGCTCAGGTTGTTTTCTTTATAGCAGAGGAGGATGAGGGGAGGGATGATTGAGGTGTATAAGATTATGAGGGGTATGGACAGGGTGGAGAGGAAGGGCCAATAATGAGACAGCATAATTTTAAGATGAGAGCAGGAGATTTAGAGGTGATTTGAGGAAAGAAAATTCACCCAGATGGAGGTGGGAGACTGGAATGCATTGCCAGGGAGGGTAGTAGAGGCAAAACCTCACAACCTTTAAAAGGTAAGCGGATGAACTTGTGAAATTGCAAAACATTCAAGGCTATGGTCCAAGTGCTGGAAGGTGGGATCAGTGTAGTTTTTGTCAATGCAGACTCGATGGGCCAAAGGGCCTCTTCTGTACTGTATGACTCTTTCCATTTTCTCTTTAGCTTTTATTTATTGCCTTCATAGTGCCAGGAAGTACTTAAAAAATAATGGCGTGTAAACAATTCACATCATTAGTAATCTGCAAATTGATCAACAACTTGGAGTAAAAAAGGGATATCCCATAAATTGTGAATCGCTGGGTGTGCACTCCAATTAATTTCACTAAAACATCTTTCATTTAACCTCCTCATGGGATTCATGAAGTTGCTGCATTTGCACATTAATTGCTGATAAATCATGTTGCAGAAAGTTAAGTCTAATAATTAATATCTTAAGTAATCTTTTAGCAATGTGATAATTGCTAATGGCAGTCAATCAACCACTCTGGTCCATGAATTGAAAATTGAAAAATGTGGAGTCTCATTCCTTCACTAGTGAATTGCTGTTGAAGGTTTAATAATGTCAGGTTTTAAAAATAACTTACTTTGCATTTCTCACTATTTAATCTTTCTTGTTTCTCTTTATTCCTATTTCTGTACTTGATTCAACACTGAGTTCATCCATGCTAATCAACCTCCTTTCTCTGTTCATTCTCTGTTTAGTTCTCAATCCTTAAATCTCACTCAAGAGAAGATGCATTGTTTGTCCCGTCATGCACCAAAATCGCAGATTCCCTGTTTTCGGCACGGTGGCACAGTGGTTAGCACTGCTGCTTCACAGGGACCCCTGGGTTCGAGTCTCGGCTTGAGTCACTGTCTGTGTGGAGTTTGCATGTTCTCCCCGTGTCTGTGTGGGTTTCTTCCGCGTGCTCCGCTTTCCTCCCACAGTCCGAAAGACACGCTGGTTAGATGCATTGGCCATGATAAATTCTCCCTTAATATACCTGAACAGGCACCGGAGTGTGGTGACTAGGGGATTTTCACAGTAAATTCATTGCAGTGTTAATGTAAGCCTACTTGTAACACTAATAAATAAACTTTTAAACTTTTTTTCCTCATCATGCCATTATCAGCTTCACTTCAAACAACTTACAGGGCAAAACAATTGTGAGCTGGGGGATGCAAGAACAGGATTGGTACAAACTACCCATGAAGTCATGAAGATTATACTTGAGAAGAAGTGGGATTGACTTATTAGGGTTTTTAAAATGTCACCATTAAACTGTTTGGAATCTGACATGATGTAATTCATACGACAATTGAAAAATTAGTAAAATAGGTGCTAATGATATGTTCTGTTTGAATGTTCATTCTAGATTCCATAATCTTAGTGTACTGACTCTGAAAATATCTATGTTAAACCCAATTCTTACATATGTAGGATTTATTAATATCTGCAAAACCATGAGATTGATTTGATGCAAACAGCTAAATAATTAATGCATCATAGGTAGCACTTTTCTTGTTTAGATTTCTATTTTATTTAGTGGACAGTTTCAATTAAAGAGCATCTATCCCCTAATCTCCTCATGAGTTTCTTGAACGTGGATGCATTTGTACATTAATTGCCATAAATCAAGTCTAGTAATTAATAGCTTAAGTACTCTTTTGATGATTGTGATAATTGTGACAATCAACCATCCTGGTCAGTAAAATTAATCATTTATAGTTCAGTGTCAACAATTCATGATTGAAACACTGCCAAGGGAGTGAGGAAGGAAGTGAGGGAGGTAGGGATGAGGGGAGGAAGGTAGGGATGAGGGGAGAGAGGAGATGAAGGAAGGAAAGGAAACAACATTTATGTACAAAATATTTCGAAGTGCATCAAATGGTTGAGGGAGCTTGGTCTCTTCTCCCTGGAGAGACGAAGGATGAGAGGTGACCTGATAGAGGTTTACAAGACGTTGAGAGGTCTGGATAGGGTAGACTCTCAGAGGCTATTTCCAAGGGCTGAAATGGTTGCTACGAGAGGACACAGGTTTAAGGTGCTGGGGGGTAGGTACAGAGGAGATGTCAGGGGTAAGTTTTTCACTCAGAGGGTGGTGGGTGAGTGGAATCGGCTGACGTCGGTGGTGGTGGAGGCAAACTCGTTGGGGTCTTTTAAGAGACTTCTGGATGAGTACATGGGATTTAATGGGATTGAGGGCTATAGATAGGCCTAGAGGTAGGGATATGATCGGCGCAACTTGTGGGCCGAAGGGCCTGTTTGTGCTGTGGCTTTCTATGTTCTATGTTCTATGTTCTAAATGCAATGGGGGGATCTTTAACTTTAAGAAGCAGATGGGTTTAGGAGTAGACAGGTAGTCAAAGGCACTGAAATTGATAGTATGTTTGGAAGCCAGCACGCCCACAAACTTCCACAATTAAATGCAATGGGGGCGATTCTCCTATTTAAATTTTTTAAGTGCTTATTTAAATGTAATTTAAATTGAATTAGTCGGCTCAGGACTGAAATCTCCCAGCCTGCTAGAGTCTCCGCCCCCCCCTCCACCCCCAACCCCCCACCCCCACCAGTAGTGTTTCACTCCAGCAGGGTTTACAATAGCTCTGCACTTGCGAGAACTGGCGGCCTGACCCTGCTGGAGTGACCCTCCCAGAGGGTCAGGGAAAGGGCCGACTGCCCTGTGGGCATTGCCAGCTTGGCAGTGCCAGCCTGGCCCACTGGCAGTGCCCAAGGGGCATAGTGGCAATTGATGCGCGACAATCAAGCACGAGGTACAAGGCTTCAGCTATTGAAGGCTTTTATTAGCAAACAATGGAACTAACTAACACGAGTAGACCAATTCAGACTGGAGGGGTCCCGCCTGAGCAGAGGGTCTTATACCTCTCCCCAGGAGGCGGGGCCCGACCGGGATGTGCCATAACAACATCTACCACAGGTAACACCCTAACCCAACAACATTATACAACCCCCACAGTGGCAACACCCTAACCCAACAGTAACATAGGAATAACCCCACAGTGGTAACCAACGATGGTTCACCACATTCACCCCTCCTTTAAAAACAAAGGCCGGCGGGGTGCGAAAACAGGTCACATATATACAAAATTCACAAGTCCAGACGGTCTGGAGGACCGCACCGTCGCTGTGATCTCCTCAACACCGGTTGCGACACCGGAGCAGGTGCTTGCGGTGGCGTTCTCTCCAAAACAGCGTTCGGCTGTCCCCTCGAGGACTCCCGGGCCGGTTGACCCTGGTGAGGCGATGGTGCAGGGGATCCTGGAACCTTCTGTGGTGGCGCCGATCTCCGAGTCTCAGGCAAGCTGTACATGGGAGTATAACTGTTATGCACTGGTCCCGGTGCTGACCGCGCCACGTCTGGGGAAGAAATAAGTGATAGGGGATTCGTGACAGGGGGTATGGGAGCGACAGGAGTTGCTACGTCCCCTGCGGGCGCCAGGTCTCGAATCGAGACTGTGTCCTCTCGCCCGTCAGGATATGCCACGTAGGCATACTGAGGGTTGGCGTGGAGGAGTTGGACCGGTTTGACCAAGGGGTCGGACTTGCGGGCCCTCACATGTCGCTGCAGAAGGACGGGTCCTGGGTACGTCAACCAGGCTGGTAAGGAGATCCCCGAGGACGACTTCCGAGGGAATGAGAACATCCTCTCGTGGGGAGTAGCATTGGTTGCCGTACACAGGAGGGAGCGAATGGAATGAAGCGCATTTGGAAGGACCTCCTGCCAACGGGAGACTGGAAGGCCCCTGGATTTCAGCGCCAGTAGGACAGCCTTCCAGACTGTAGCATTCTCCCTCTCCACCTGTCCGTTACCCCTAGGGTTGTAGCTCGTGGTTCTACTAGAGGCAATCCCGTATGAGAGCAGGAATTGCCTCAAGTCGTTACTCATGAACGACGAGCCCCTGTCGCTATGTATGTAGCAGGGGTACCCGAACAGGGTAAAAAGATCACTGAATGCCTTAATCACTGTGGCAGTCGACGTGTCCGCACAGGGGACAACAAACGGGAACCGGGAGTATTCATCTATTATATTGAGAAAATAGACATTCCGGTCCGTTGAGGGAAGGGGGCCCTTAAAATCCACACTCAGCCTCTCGAAGGGGCGAGTGGCCTTGACCAATTGTGCCCGGTCCGGTCGATAAAAGTGCGGTTTGCATTCCGCGCAAATCCGACAGCTTCTTGTTACTGACCTGACATCCTCCACCGAGTAGGGCAGGTTGCGGGCTTTTACGAAGTGGTAGAGTCGGGTGACTCCAGGATGGCACAGGTCATTGTGGAGGGCCTTCAAGCGGTCCTCCTGCATGATGGCGCATGTTCCGCGCGAGAGGGCATCCGAGGGCTCATTGAGCTTCCCTGGACGATACATGATATCGTAATTATAGGTGGAGAGCTCAATTCTCCACCGCAAGATCTTATCATTCTTGATCTTGCCCCTCTGCGTGTTACTGAACATAAACGCCTACTCTTAGTAGCGATGGGCTTGCAGCCTGGTACCAGATTCTTAAATAAAGAAGGTGTGGTGATCTTTAGTGTGGAGAGATTGCATGCGGGGCGCTTTGGGCAATTTGGAGGCTGCGGCTGATTCCCTACTGCCAGTGAAGGGAGTGGCCCACCGTACTGTAGGATCACACTCTTCATGTGGACCATAAAGTTTAGTCCGAGGAGAATTGGCGCACAAAGGTGCGGTAACACAAGGAGCCTGTATCGCTCGTACATTGTGCCCTGCACCTCTAGGGTTACCATACAACGTCCTTGGATCGGTACAGACCGGGACCGTGATGCCATGGAAATTGTCTGTTTGGCAGGTAGAACCCGGAGTCCACACCTTTTTGCAGTGTCAGGGTGAATAAAACTCTCGGTGCTCCCACTGTCAAACAGACAATACACAGTACGACCATTTACCTTGATGTTCATCATGGAACTGTCAAGCCTGTGATGCTTTGTCTGGTCCAGAGAGATCGACGCCACCGTTGGCCCCTGGGCGTCACTGCATGCAGCCGAGGTTGATACTGAGGACCCCTGCTGGTCGCTCCTAGTCGTCGTCGACCATGATGGCCGCCCCCATGAATCGCACGTGGGTGAGGGCGCCAAGCGTAGCGACTCCTGGTGGTCATCCTCCTCCTCCGCCAGCCACAATGGCGTCGTCCTGGGTTCGCACGTGGTCGGACCTCGTGGGTACTGCGACGCCGAAGGAGATTGTCTCCGCTCTGGAGGGTCACAGGCTGCACTGCCGTTCTTGGGCTTCGACCTGCAAACTTTAGCATAGTGCCCCTTTTTACCACACTGACTGCAGATCGCCGTTTTTGCAGGACACTGTTGCCGTGGATGCTTGGCTCCGCCGCAAAAATAGCATCGCTGGCCGCCTGGAGCTGCCGCCGTCGTCGGATCGATATGGGAGCGCGAGCCCGTGGGGCGAGGAGGGATTTGTGCTTGCTCCTGCCACGTTGTCTCCACGTGGTCTTCGGGGTACAGAGCCAAGCTTTTCGACGCTGCCTCCAGCATCTCAGCCATCTCCATCGCTTGGGTCAAGTTGAGGTTCCCTTTCTCTAATAGCTTAAGCCGGATGTACGAGGACCCTACCCCTGCTACGAACGCATCTCGGGCGAGGTCGTACATATATTGCTCTGCCGACACATCTTTGCAGTCCCAGCCCCTGGCAAGCTGCAAGAGCTCATTGGCGTAATCCTCCATGGTTTCGCCCGACTGCCGACGTCGTGTAGCGAGGAGGTAACGAGCGTGGATCTCGTTGGGTGGTCTCGTGTATCGTTTCTTCAAGAGCTCGATGGCCCTCGGGTAAGTGGTGGCCACACGAATCGCAAGATAGACCGTGTCGCTTACCCTCGCGTGGAGGACCTGGAGTTTGTCGTCGTCCGTAGTAACAGCTGCAGAGGCTGCCAGGTAGTCCTCGAAACACTTCCACCAGTGGTCGAAGGTGTTAGCGGCACCGACCGCACGTGGGTCCAGCGTCAGACGCTCTGGTTTTAGTATTTGTTCCATACTCCCTTTACTGTCGAGAGTTTTATGTTTGCTAATAAAATTGATGCGCGACAATCAAGCACGGGGTACAAGGCTTCAGCTATTGAAGGCTTTTATTAGCAAACAATGGAACTAACTAACACGAGTACACCAATTCAGACTGGAGGGGTCCCGCCTGAGCAGAGGGTCTTATACCTCTCCCCAGGAGGCGGGGCCCAATCGGGATGTGCCATAACAACATCTACCACAGGTAACACCCTAACCCAACAACATTATACAACCCCCACAGTGGCAACACCCTAACCCAACAGTAACATAGGAATAACCCCACAGTGGTAACCAACGATGGTTCACCACAGCAATGCCCAAGGGTGCGCCTTGGTACTGCCCACCAGGCATCGGGCAATGCCAAGAGGGCAGGGCCTAATTGGAGGGGCTTCTGGGGGGCAATTGGTGGGGGTGGAGGGTCCCACTGCCACTCTGCACTGGGATCAGAGGGAGGAAGGCCAGCAATCGGGGCTGGGCATCAGGGTGGAGGGTGGTTGGGGCTGTGGGGGTGGGGGTGGTTGGGATTGGGAGGAGGGTCAGGGCTGCCAGTGGGGGGGAATCCAGAGATCAGGACTGCTGGAGGGGGGAGGTAGATCGAGGCGGGCTGGGGCGAGGAGGGGTGCAAGGCTGGCCCAGACACGTTTGGGGGGGGGGGAGGCAGAGATTGGACCATAGGAGGGTTGGAGGGGCAGCAATATGGGGGTTGTGGGGCTGGCCAGCGAATGAGCTGGCCAGTGATCACGAGGCCGGCAGTGTGGGGTTACCGTGCATGTACCAATCCTGGTGCTGACAGATCGGCGCAAGGACAGTGGAGCGCTCAAAGCTGTCCTGCCGGCCTCTCCAGCGGGAGTAGGCCCCGCCCACAGATTTGTTGCATGATTTACACTAGTGATGCACTGAATGTGGGAGATTCATTTTCAAACTCCCGCTGAAAAAAAAGCGGATTTATTCCAATTTTTACACGATTTTGACACTTAGAATTTCTTTTGGGAGAATCCCACCCAATGTGTTTGAGTGCATGCACGAAACCCCTTCAGAAAAGTCAGGTTGCCAATTGAAAGATGCCGATACTTATTTAACAGCTACTTTAACAGGGGTTTTCAACCTTAACTGTGGTTGCTCTTAAGAGAAGAGGCATTCTGTACTTCCTGAAGTTAATTAAAGGAAAACAAGAGCAGTATGGCGATTGAGGGACTGAAGAAATGAGAGACAGAAATTGACATAAAAGTTCTGAAACCTCATTCCTGCTTCCTACCTCAGGAAAAGGGCTTTGCTCACAATACTTGTACTGAGAGTGCACTTCCATGACTTTCGAGGTTTGTGTGCCTGATCTGCGCTTTCCATCTCTCGTATACTAAATCAGCATGATAAGCATGACGGTGCTTTACAACGTGCGTTAGAAGTTGGAATGTTCCTTTCAAGCAAGGTGGAGGTTAATTAATCAAATACACATCGTCTACCTGCTTTGAAACACTGCCCACCTCCTCTTCCCATGGTATTCTTTGCGGAATCCGCCTCCATACACTTCTCAATCCAAATTATATCTTTTTATCGAAATAGATGCCCACAAATTTCATGCATGTATTATAAGCCAGACGCAACAACTTTACCTACCAACAGTCTCACCCTGTGACCAAACACACTGTGCTGTTTTCTTAATTGATTGACTTCTTGTCTTCACAGAAAACACACTGTGTTGATCACAGAATACCTTCACTTCTGATGTCAGATCTCCTTGCAAAGCCTGCTGGATGTTTTTTTGGTCAAATCATGCCTGGCTTTGTTTGGTCAGGTCGCACTCGCAAGCCAACTTTTATTGTTTCATGTATCTCTACAGCCTTTATAAGTTAAAAGACAAATACGAACTTCCAAGGTCTAAAGTGAACATTGAGCATATGATCATTTTCACTGTCTGATGATATCAGGGTAAATTGGTGTGAAAAATGATGTGCAGGAGTAGGCTTGGGAAGACAGAGTGATCGGGTTGGGGTGATAGACACATCAGGATGTAGTTGAATGCACCACTGTGCTCACATTTCCTGCCCTAAGTAGCTCATTAATCCATTTCTGGCACTGCTTCCAAGTGTGTGGCAATACAGTCCTATTGGTTAACCACTTCAGTGGATATCCAGCCACATCTTTACTCTCTGAGGCAGGTTTATTTCTCTCATCGGGAGGAAAGATAGCCCACAATAGGTCTGGAAAGGCATCTGTAAACCCCCAAGTCACATCCTTGCCATGTTGGGATATTTAAACAGAGGTAATTCCTCTATTCCCCACCTGCACAATCTTTTAACTGTCACCTATGCCTTTGCCTTTTCAATAGTTCCACTGAAGTAGACTTGCTCACTCTAATTAGTGAGGAAACCTTGAGGTCAGATAAAATGCAGTGGCTGTGCATCTGGCTGCAGATACTTTTAGGTTGTCTATATTCCATCAGGCACCCCCATTCCTGACAATGATAAAATTCGATTGAATATGTGAGGTGGGAAAACTGGTTGCAATTTTTATGGTGATGACATGGCATATAGGTAACGCAATCACATTTTCTTGATCCCAGTGACATGGCTCAAAGTTTTTTTTGTGCCATTCTGAGAATTTGTTGCACTGAATAAAAAAAATCAATGATACTGCCGATCTTTGTAAAAAAATTTGAAATTATGACTAAGCAATTGCAAAAGCATTATGAATACATTATAATGTATTAAGTTGGACAGCGTGGTGATTTTCAAGTTATTTGTGCACTCAAAGTCCCCTAATAGATATGCATTATGCTTTAGCCAGCGAAACAATTATAATGCCAGTTCAATCAACTCCCCAATTATCTATGCACTCTGTATACTTTACTTCAATATGGCCTTCATTAAAGAACTTTGTAGACATCTACTCTTACTGGAGAGTCTCAAATAACCGCATACTAATTACATGGCAATTCTGAAGGGACACTTGAACAAATAAGCATCATTGGAAGTACAAGAATAGTTAATAGGACTGCACTTTAATTACATTCTAATTACTGTCATTGTTCTTTTTTGTGAGAACATCAGCACTGAATCTGAATTTGATGTGGTCTGAACAAATT
Source organism: Mustelus asterias (assembly GCF_964213995.1). Taxonomy (NCBI): domain Eukaryota; kingdom Metazoa; phylum Chordata; class Chondrichthyes; order Carcharhiniformes; family Triakidae; genus Mustelus; species Mustelus asterias. The sequence continues at coordinate 50,285,489 of NC_135820.1, forward strand.
GCTAGTTGTTAATCCTTATCAAAAGTCTAGTTTGCCATAAAAATGCAACTTGGAGGTCAATCAATAGAGGCTAATGCTTGAGGCACTTGACTGCGATGAATGACCAAAGCCATAAGAACATAATGAAGAGGAACAGAAGTAGGCCTATTGAGATCATGACTGATCTGATGTGATAATCCTCAACTCCATTTTCCTCCCTTATCCCTATAACACTTAACTCCCTTATTGATTAAAAATCTGTCTCAGCCTTGAACATACTTGACAACCCAGCCGTTATAGCCCTGTGCGTTAAAGAATTCCACAGATTCACAATCCTCTGAAAGAAAAAAATCCTTATCATCTCTGTCTAAATGGATGAAGCTTTACTCTGAAATTATGCCCTCTGGTCCTCGACCCTCCCACAAAGGAAAAAAACCTTTCGGCATCTACCCTGTTAAGCCCCCGAGAATGCTATAGGCCTCAATAAGGTAATCTCTAATTCTCTAAACACCAATGAGTACAGGCCCAACCTATTCAACCTACCCTCATAAGAAAATTCCTCCATACCCAGGATCAATCCAGTGAATTTTCTCTGAACTGCCTCCAATGTCAGTACATCTTTCCTTCGATAAAGGACCAAAACTGTTCACAGTATTCCATGTGTGTTCTAACTAGTATCTTGTTTGATTTGGTAAGACTTCCCATTTTTATACTCCAGTCCCTTTGAAATAAAGGCCAATATTTTATTTGCCTTCCCTATTACTTGCTGAACTTGTTTTTTGCACGGGGACCCCCAAATTCCTCTGTGCTGCAGATTTCTGCAGTCTTTCTCCATTTAAATAATATTCAGCCCCATTGTTCTTCCCAACAAAGTGCATAACTTCACATTTTCCAACATTATATTCTGTCTGCCAAGATTTATCCTATTCATTTAACCTACCCTTTTAGACTCTTTTTACTATCCTCCCCACTTACCTTCTCACTTATTTTTGTATCATCTGCAAACTTGGCAATTGTACATTAACTTCCCTTCTTCAAATCATTAATATATATTGTAAATACTGCAAATATTTGTGGCACCAGCACTGATCCCTGTAGCACTCCACTAATTACAGGTTACCATCTTGAAAATGCCTCCCTTATCCCAAATCTGTCTTCTATTGTTTAGCCAATCCTTAATCCATGCTAATATACAATCCTAAACACTTGGGCTCTTATCTTATTAAGATTTGCATGGTACTTTATCAGATGCTTTTTGGAAATCCAAATATATTACACCCAATGGTTCCCCTTTATCTTGCTTGTTACCACCTCAAAGAATTGTAATTAATTTGTCAGGCATGATTTCCCTTTCATGAAGCCATGCTGATTCTACTTGATGATGTTATATTTTTTCTAAATGCTCTGTTATTCCATCCTTTATAATGGACTCAACATTTTCCCAATGGCAGATGTTAAGCTAACTGACCTAGAGTTGCCTCCCTCCCATTTTGAGTAATGGCCAATCCTCTGGGATTTTTCCAGAGTTTAAGGATTCTTGGCAGATTATTACCAGTGCATTCACTATATCTGTAGCTACTTCCAATAATATCTTAGGATGCAACCCATCAGGTCCAGAGGACTTATTGGCTCCATCATGATAGTTATTGTATTCATTTCCTCCCTCCCCTACCCACCCTTTGCCCCTTGATCACTTGGTATTTTTGGAATGCTGTTAATGTGTTCTACTGTGAAGATTGATGCAAAGTATTTATTTAACTCCTCTGCCATTTCCTAATTTCTGATTATTATTTCCCCAGTCTTATTCTCTAAGGAGCCTATGTTCACTTTGGCCTTTCTCTTCCTTTTTATATATTTAAAGAAGCTCTCAACACCAACACTTCAACACTATTATTCCCATGAAATTCATCTCCAAACTCCGTGGCCTGGGGCTCGGCACCTCCCTCTGTGGCTGGATCCTGAACTTCCTAACTCACAGACCACAATCAGTAAGGATAGGCAACAACACCTCCTCCACGATCATCCTCAACACCGGTGTCCCACAAGGTTGTGTTCTCAGCCCCCTACTATACTCCTTATACACCTATGACTGTGTAGTCAAATTCCCCTCCAATTCAATTTTCAAGTTTGCTGACGACACCACCCTAGTGGGTCGGATCTCAAACAATGACGGGACAGTACAGGAATGAGATAGAGAATCTGGTGAACTGGTGCGGCAACAATAATCTCTCCCTCAATGTCAACAAAACGAAGGAGATTGTCATCAACTTCAGGAAGTGTAAAGGGGAACATGCCCTGTCTACATCAATGGGGACGAAATGGAAAGGATCGAGAGCTTCAAGTTTTTAGGTGTCCAGATCACCAACAACCTGTCCTGGTACTCCAAGCCGACACTAAAGTTAAGAAAGCCAACAACACCTCTATTATCTCAGAAGACTAAGGAAATTTGGCATGTCAGCTACGACTCTCACTAACCTTTACAGATGCACCATAGAAAGCATTATTTCTGATTGTATCACAGCTTGGTATGGCTCCTGCTCTGCCCAAGACCGCAAGGAACTAGAAAAGTTCATGAATGTAGCCCAATCCATCATACAAACCAGCCTCCCATCCATTGACTCTGTCAACACTTCCTGCTACCTTGGCAAAGCAGCCAGCATAATTAAGGATCCCACGCACCCTGGACATTCTCTCTTCCACCTTCTTCCTTCAGGAAAAAGATACAAAAGCCTGAGGTCATGTACCAACTCAAGAATAGCTTCTTCCCTGTTGCTGTCAGACTTTTGAACAGATTTACCTTGCATTAAGTTGATCTTTCTCTACATCCTAGCTATGACTGTAACACTACATTCTGCACTCTCTCGTTTCCTTCTCTATGTATGGTATGCTTTATCTGTATAGCATGCTTTTAAAACATCATCTTGAGTCCAAAGGTGTACAAGTTAGGTGGATTGGCCATGCTAATTTACCCCTTAGTGTTCCAAGGTGTATATATTGGATGGATTAGCCATGGTAAATGTGTGGGATCACGGAGATAGAGTGGGGGAGAGAGCCTGGGTAAGATACTCTGTCAGAAAGTCAGTGCAGACTCGTATGGGCTGAATGGCCTCTTCTGCACTGTAGGGATCCTATGATGTACATTGGGGAAACTATGTACATGGTACATTGGGGAAACTATGCAGACGCTGCGACAACGGATGAATGAACACCGCTCGACAATCACCAGGCAAGACTGTTCTCTTCCTGTTGGGGAGCACTTCAGCGGTCACGGGCATTCGACCTCTGATATTCGGGTAAGCGTTCTCCAAGGCGGCCTTCGCGACACACGACGGCGCAGAGTCACTGAGCAGAAACTGATAGTCAAGTTCCGCACACACGAGGATGGCCTCAACCGGGATATTGGGTTCATGTCCCACTATTCGTAACCCCCACAGAGTTTCACTGGCTGTCTTGTCTGGAGACAATACACATCTTTTTAGCCTGTCTTGATGCTCTCTCCACTCATGCTGTTTTGTTTCTTAAAGACTTGATTAGTTGTAAGTATTCGCATTCCAACCATTATTCATGTAAATTGAGTTTGTGTCTTTATATGCTCTGTTTGTGAACAGAATTCCCACTCACCTGAAGAAGGGGCTTGCAGCTCCGAAAGCTTGGGTGGCTTTTGCTACCAAATAAACCTGTTGGACTTTAACCTGGTGTTGTTAAACTTCTTACTGGGGATCCTATGATAACAGTCTTCGTTGCATTTGGTTTATTTTAGATATCCATACAGTTTGGTACATCACTACAATAGGATACAATTTCCATGAGGATTTCAGAATTTATAAAAGAATAAACATTTGTTAGCATGTACTTAATAAGATATAATAGATTGGCTGGATGATGCCTTTGAATCTTCCAGATTTAGAATTTTCTGAATTAAATCATCAAGTTGTTTGTTATGAAGTGCCCTGGGCAGTGTGAAACCTTGATGACCTAATTCTCAATAGTTAGAAATGATGCCATCTGTTTTGTATTAATGGTGTATTAAACAATTGAAGAATCTCAATAAGGTAAAATCTTGGAGTAAATATTGATTGGGGATCAATATTGGTGTAGATAAATGGGTCTGTCAAGATCTACATCTGCATTTTAGAAGGTATTAAACTATCCACATTGGGAAAGGTGACAAGTCATTGCTTGCTGGTGCAGATAAAAATGTCAAACTTGCATTGTTAGTTTTCTTACAGGAGATGGTATCAGACACTTGATCTAAAGTAAAGATAAATACACTGGATAGATTTAGCATTTCTGTGGCTCAGTGGATAACTTCCTTTCCTCTGAGCTAAGTGCTACTCCAAATGCTTGCACACAAAAGTCTAAGCTGACACTTCAGTGCAGTAATGAAAGAGTAAGCACTGTTGGTAGGTACTGCCTTAACAGATGAAATGTTAAACCAAGGCGCTATCTGTCCTCTTGTGTGTATGCAGAATAACCCATAGTACTATTTTGAACATCAGCAGGTGAGCTCCCATTGCCCAGAATATCAATATTTATTTTTATAATCACTATCTGGTCACTATTACATTTTTGTGTTTGTGAGATTCTACTGTGTGAAAATTGGCCGTAGTATTTCCTAAGTGCTTCATTGACTGGAAAGTGGTTTGAGACCTCCTGAGTCACGTGCAAGGTGCGGCACTATATAAATTCAAGTCTTTCTTTCTGTAACGAAGTATTAAAAATTTCTCCAAAGCATATAATTGCAAGAGCGATTGTGGTACTAACAACCTTACGTTTTTGTGTTAGTGAAACCTTTCACTTCAAAGGATGGGAAATTTTAAAAATGGGCTCAAATATTGAAATTCTAATGCTGTTCAAGATAGAATCATAGAATCCACCAGTGTAGAAGGAGGCCATTCAGCCCATCGAGTCTGCAACCATCTCAATCCCACCCAGGCCCTATCTCCATAACTCCATGCATTTTTTCTAGCTAGTCCCTGACACTAAGGGGCAATTTAGCATGCCAATCCACCTCACCCGCACATCTTTGGACTGTCCCCGCTAAGTTTTTCAGGTGCATGGTCACCCAGCCGCCTACGAGAAAAATAGTTAGGACCATTATTCTTATTTCCCACTTTTTACCGGTGTTCCATTTTTAAGTGTACAGGATCAGTTTTTCCCCATTTTCACTGTTTATTTCCTTTGTAAGTTACTGTATAAGTCTTACTCTTGTTCTTTGCGTAGAGATTTAAGCAGATCACAACCTGTAAAAAATAGACTCTGTTCAACAATAGCATTTAAAGGGGACGCTGACTAGTACCATTACAAATTTCTTTCAGTTCCTTTCATCTAGCTTATGGGTAGACAAAGAACTAAAACGATTTCACTCTGTAAATTGGCTGGAGATAATTTATGTAATACTATATAATTGTAAAATTTCTATTTTCAAGTTTGCTGATGACACCACTGTAGTGGGTCAGATCTCAGTGATGAGATGGAGTATAGGAAAGAGATAGAGAATCTGGTGAAATGGTGCAACAACAATAATCTCTCTCTCATTGTCAACAAAATGAAGGAGATAATCATTGCCTTCAGGAAGCGTAGTGGAGGACATGCCCCTGTCTACATCAACATGGACGAAGTGGAAATGGTTGAGAGCTTCAAGTTTCTAGGTGTCCAGATCACCAACAATCTATCCTGCTCCTTCCATGCCGACGCTATAGTTAAGAAAGCCCACCAATGCCTTTACTTTCTCAGGAAGCTAAGGAAATTAGGCATTTCCACGATGACTCTCACCAACCTTTACAGATGCACCATAGAAAGCATTCTTTCTGGTTGTATCACAGCTTGGGATAGCACCTGCTCTGTCCAAGATCACAAAAACTACAAAGGGTTGTGAATGAAGCCCAATCCAACACACAAACCAGCCTCCCATCCATTGACCATTTCCCGCTGCCTCCGAAAAGCAGATAGCATAATCAAGGACCCCACGCACCCTGGACATACTGTTTTCCACCTTTTTCCATCGGGAAAACGATACAAAACTCTGAGGTCACATACCAACCGACTCAAGAACAGCTTCTTCCCTGCTGCCATCAGACTTTAGAATGGACCTACCTCGTATTAAGTTGATCTTTCTCTACACCCCTAGCTATGACTGTAACACTGCATTGTGCCCTCTCTCCTATCCTTCTCTATGTATGGTATGCTTTGTTTGTATAGCGAGCAAGAAACAATACTTTACACCGTATACTAATACATGTGACAATAATAAATCAAATCAAATCAAAATTATTCTAACCCTACACATCTCAAGACATTGAAAGGCAATTTGGCATGGCTAGCCCACCTAACCTGCATGTCTTTGGACTGTGGGTGCAAACAGAGCACCTAGAGGAAACCCACGTAGACACGGGGAGAACGTGCAAACTCCACACAGTCACCCAAGGCTAGAATTGAACCTGGGTCCCTGGCACTATGAGGCAGTGACACTGCAATTTTCATTGCTTTTTCTGGTAAGCTTGTGCACAGTTGTTGGATTTGCCACTGGGCCCCGAGTGAGTTTTTTAGTAGCAGATATTTATTCAAATGTTTGGGGCTAACTAGCAACAGCATGAATGTTGCTTCTTTTGATTTGATTTGATTTGATTTATTATTGTCACATATATTGGTATACAGTGAAAAGTATTGTTTCTTCTGCGCCATACAGACAAAGCATACCGTACATAGGGAAGGAAAGGAAAATGTAGTGTTACAGTCGTAGCTTGGGTGTGAAGAAAGATCAACTTAATGCAAGGTAGGTCCATTCAAAAGTCTGACGGCAGCAGGGAAGAAGCTGTTCTTGAGTTGGTTGGTACGTGACCTCAGACTTTTTTACCTTTTCCCTGACAGAAGAAGGTGGAAGAGAGAATGCCCGGGGTGCTTGGGGTCCTTGATAATGTTGACTGCTTTTCCGAGGCAGTGGGAAGTGTAGACAGTGTCAATGGATGGGAGGCTGGTTTGCGTGATGGACTGAGCTTTCATTCACGACCCTTTGTAGTTTCTTACGATCTTGGACAGAGCAAAAGCCATTCCAAGCTTCTAACCTTATTGCCCATGGGTAATTTCAACTTCCTGGCCATCTGAGTTGCCTTTTCTAATCAACAAGGTGGTGCTGCCCCAACATAGCTGCTGCTTATCCTTGCCAATGGCACCAGACACAAAGCTCCCAGCTCTATGACGTGCTTAGCACCACTACCTGGGCAGCAAGATCAATGCAGCTGAAGCATGGGGTGGAGGCACAATACTTATCTTGGGTGCTGTCAGGTCTCTGGTCCCACTTTTAAAACCCAGTCCAATGTTTCTCATATGTTGCTTATGTGATAATGCCAGCTGATACCAAATTGTGGGCAGCTTTGTGCCATACATCTGAATCTAGTTAATTGAAGCACCATAATGGAACAATGTAGAATCTATTTACATGGATGTACAAGAGTAGCAGCTTGTCGGCTGCTAGTTCTAGAATGCCTCCGCCTAAGAGAATTCCTCCCCCTGGGGCGATTCCTCACTGTGCCCCAATGGTCACCTTGGCCAGGCGACCCTTACTCTGCGGTATTGCCTTTAAAGGGACAATCACCTTTGTGTGCCAATAGCTACACTAACAAACAATTTAAGATCATTAAATGGTTCATTTAGCTTGCTAGAAGTGAAATACACAAGGATCAATTCTCAACAAACAAAAAGAATATCTTCAAGCCATACATCTTTTTTGAAATATCCAGGGGCTTGAGGCACCTTTAGTTCCCTGTTGCTTTCCCCCTGGCTATGCCACGGCCAGTCAACTTGCCAACACCCTTTCCTCCAGTAATACAAATCACTGTGATTATTTGGCATTCTTGTGTTTGTCCTGATGAGTGCAAGATGAAAAGCTTTAACAACATGTCCCTCTCCAGCAATATTTCCAAATCTCTACAATACAGCCTCATTAATATTTAAAACTGAGTATGCAAACTAAATAACTTCTGTCGTCACTTCTCTACTAATCTCCATGCACAATGCTTGCTCAGAGCTAGTCACCTGGGAAGTATTTTCTCATAATCATGGCCATGACAAGGTCATAATAGTTAGGAGATTATAAAAATATAATCCAAGGTTTGATTTGTACAGTTATCTGAACAGCAATTTAGCACTAGGCTGCAACAATTATTCTCCACTTATCTCCAAACTCAGAGGATCTTCCACATGCAAGGAGAAGCACCAGATGATGTTAAAATATTGTCAAACTGACAAGTTCCTTATGCCACATCCTGTTAGTACTTGTTGAAATTGTTATTGCTGTTAGCCGTCTTGATGGAACTGTCAAATGTAACATGACAAAATTGATGCCAAGAATGTTGCTGAGTCACAAACACATTGTTGATGTTATTAGGCTTTATTCGCAAGATTTAGAAAATAATTTTCAATTTTGCCCTAGCAAACCATCTGCACATTGTAGAAACATTTTTATTATGTCTCTGATTTTGGAATTTTTAAATTTTCTGTAAGTATAGTAAATGCTGAAAGAATTTATTTGTTAAATTCTACAACACATATTTCCAAATATTTTTGGCTTGTTTCATGATCATTAATATTTCAGCATTCGTGAAAACTAATGTAGTGGAAACTTGTGCCCTCCCCCTCCCATGGCAAGTTTGGTGGCAGAGGGGCACTTAATAGTGGTATGGAGGTGGGGATCCTACCTCCACTCCAATTAAGTCTGGGGCAGGAAGGCCCAGGGATGGTCTTCTTGCCAATTGAGATCCTTAAGTAGGAAATTAATGCCCATTAAAAGTTCTCATCCCGCTATCATTGGTAGTAACCAAATGGCAGCGGGTGGCTGGGGGGGCTTGCCTTTTCGGGAGCAAGAAAAGCAAAGCATAATGTATTTGCTTGTAGGTTCCTGGGGAGGGGATCCCTTGTTCAAAGATACTCAGTGACTGATTGAGGTACCTGGCATGAGGAAAGGGGTAAATGTCGGGAGCCAACTCCTGCCTTTATTGATCCCCGACACCCGCCAACCACCACCTCTTTCCACCTCCACTGGGACTCTCCAAGATCTGAGGCATTGGATGGATGTCGTACTGGCAGAAACTATGACAGTGGAGCTGCTGATCATGGAAGTGCCGCTGGCCTGTGATTCAATGGCAGCTCTTGGCAGCTGGGACTGCAGCCCCTGCATTCCTTGATCCCAAGGGAAATCTTGTTGCTGGCCTGTTAAGTACCTGAATGGCACAGGATGCAATGGGCCTTCACAAAAGAGGCAAGTTAGGGCTCTCACTGGCTCTTTAGTCAGCAGTCAGGACCCCTGCCACCTCCACAAGATTCTGCCCAGACAGTCATTACTGTACAAGAAAGCCATTTGGTCCATAGAGTTCATGCTGGTTCTTTGTAGAGATATCCCCCATTCTATAGCGCTGGAGGCTTAATTCCCTCAAGTGTCCATCCAATTTCATTTAGAAGTCACCGCTCAGCTTCACTTCCATAACCTTTATAGGCAGCAAATTCCAGATCATTATCGTTTACTGAATAAAAAAAATCTTCTTCACTGCATCTCTTGCCCAAAGCCTGAAATCTGTGCCTTTGAGTCCTTGCACCATCAGCTGACTGGGATGGTTTATTTTTCTCTACCCTATCTAAGCCTGCTTTAATGTTACACAACTCTATCAAACACTCCCAATATCATTTATGCCAAGGAAAACAACCCCAACTCCCAGTTAAAACCTCTCATCCCTCGAAACATTCTGGTAAATCACTTTTGTACCGTTTCAAGGACCCTCACATTCCTCTTAAAGTGTTCTGCTCAGAACTGGATACAAAGTTGGAGAGGTGATGGCCTAGTGGTATTATTGCTAGACTATTAATCCAGAAACTCAGCTAATGTTCTGGGGACCCAGGTTCAAATCCTGCCATTGCAGATGGTGGAATTTGAATTCAATAAAATATAACTGGAATTATGAATCTACTGATGACCATTGTCGATTGTCACTCATGTCCTTTAGGGAAGAAAAACTGCCATCCTTATCTGGTCTGGCCTACATTTGACTCCAGAGCCACAGCAATATGGTTGACTCTCAACTACCATCTGAGATGGCTTTAGCAATCACTCAGTTCAAGGGCAACTAGGGATGGGCAATAAATACTAGTCAGCCAGCCCATGTCCCATGAATGAATAAAAATGAAACTACTCAAGTTGTGGCCTAAGCAGAACTTTATAAACACTCAGCATAACTTCCTTGCTTTTGTACTCCATACCTCTATTTATGATGCCCAAAGATCTCATATGCCTTGCCAACTTTTCTCCAGGACTACTGTACCAGTACAGCTACAACACTGCCAACAATGCTCTGTCCATAAAAAGCTGTATAAATCCAACCTGGCCAAATATTGCCGTATACTATAGAGATTAGCATAGGACCGGGTACCCTACCACCCACATTGTGATGTAAAGGAGCACATGACACAAGTTTAAACGGCAGTCCAATTTAAAAAATAACCATCAGTTAAAAGACCCAGAAAAAGCTGGGGATCGATGGTTTCATGACCCCAAAATACTTATATACTGCAGGGAAGACTCAGAAAGGGCAATACAGGGAGTTGCTGCTGAAAATTTTAAAACACAGAAATCACCATTATTACAAGAACCCATCAAAACTGACAAGTGGGAAACATCTTTGTGAAGAAGTGAATGGCAGTGCCATCCTGGATTTCCTAACAGCATTAAAAACTATATATCCCTTTAATTTAAATGATCATGAATCAAAAATCTTACCAGACCAATTTGGACTCGTGCGGAATTGGGAGTTCTTGAGAAGAAATTTCTTAAATTACCAGAGCACATCAGGCCTAAGTAGGAAATCAGAAGTCCCGATTAATATAGTTTTTATACTCATTTCATGACCTTGCTGATGTTATCCTAATGCAGTGCATTGATGAATCCTTAACCAGTTTTGATTAAATATTAAAAAGCCTTTGACAAATACCTTAAACTTCAAACTGTATAGCACACAGAGCTTAAAAGGAGGGATAGAAAATCCCAATGAAAACTACAAAAGGGGAAATGTCAATTCTCAAGCAAACCACACAATGGCACCAGAGAGGCAGAGAACATTCCGGAAGTGTTAAAGATAAATCTTTCTGAATTCTGGCACATTAACCGAACTACAACAGCAGGTGCCAATGCCGAGCTACCTGACTATGTAATATAATGTTCCGAACTTCAATGAAAAGGCAGAAGCAAGATCAGAAAATATAGATTTAGAACTAAAGACCAAAGAACGAGAAGGATAAACACCAGGTGTCTCAAACATACTGACACCTATTGAGCCAATGAGTAATGAAATGGCTGAAATGGAGATCAAGAATCTAGGATAGCAAGAGAAGGTAGAAGGTCCCACTAGAAGAGGGTGAAGAGTCTCAGGAACAATTGGCAGAAGTGCAATTACAGAATGTAAGCTTGAAAGATAGTGTAGAGGAACTATACTCTGCTGAGGAAAAATGTTCAGTATATAGAACCAACTATTGAATACGGATTATAAGTTTATTAAGAAAAGAAGAACTGATGAGAACAGTGGAATGTCGCTCACAGGAAGTAGAACACTTGAAAGAGGACTTGAAACATCCAGGGGGATAATCTTATCTTCCTGCCGGTCAATGGGCAGGGTGAGCTGGTAAGATCGTGAGAGAGAAGCGGAAAATTAAGTGCACGCCCAATTTCTCGCCTATCATGATCTTACCGGGCCCGGATATCCAGCGAGATCAGCCTTGCACCCGAAAAGGTGCTATTTTATAGGTTTTATTTCAAATAAAATTTAAATATTATTAGTGAGCCCAGAAAGCAATTGTCTGGGCTCGTTTGCCTTAGTGGCCTTGCCAGTGAAGGCACTCACCAGCGAGGATCACATATGGTTCCCCTCAACGGGGACCTGTCATGATGGCGTCACTGGTGGACCAGAGGCCCCCCAGGAGGTTGGGGACAGGGAGGGACACTGCCAGCCTGGCACTGCCTGTAGGCATCCTGGAACTGCCAGCCTGGTACACTGGCAGTGCCCAACAGGCACCATTAGTGCCAAGGATGTGGGGCCTAAGGGGGGGAGGGGCCTGGATAGGGCAGGACATAACTGTGGGTGAAGGGGAGGTGTGCACTCTGCAACTGGGATCAAGGGGAACCTGTGCACTCTGCCCCCGGTGATCGACTGGGGAGGGGGTTGGCAATTGACTGGGGCGGACAGGTGGAGGGGGGCCCAATTGCCAGGGAGGCCAATGATCATGGGGTGGGGAGGTGTGCAATACACAGTGGGGTGGAGGTGACTGACAGATCTGCGCATTCACGATTGCGCCCTCTACTGTCAGCTGCTGGCTTTCCAGCAAGCTTAGGCCCCACCCCTCCCCTACTGGCAGGAAACAGATTTAGCATTAATTTTTTGAATAGAATGGCATAGATTGGACTTGTGACCTCACTGAAAAAATGGATCTGAAACTCTCCTGTTTTCACACTCATTCAGGATTAGAATTTTTTTGGTAAGATCGCCCACCTAAATGATAACTTTGTAAACTCAAATTCAACAAAGGTAGATCTTCAGTTAAAACATCATAAGTCTCTAGTAAACATTGTGGAAAAGGAAAATGTCTGGAAGAGGAGAAAGTATTGCCCATATGTCAGGACAGTTGTTCAGGAGCCAAAATAACAAGCAAAACTAAGTAAATTCTTGAACTTCAATCCAATCTGAATAAATGGAGGATTGGATACACAGTAAATTCAGACTTTGAAAGCAGGTAGTGAAAATTCTATGAAACAGATTCAAGATATAGGCCAGAATGCTCCGGCCTCGTGCACCCTCCTGCTGCAGTCAGCAAGAACAGAGAATTTGGCATACAGCCAAAATGTAAATTCCCACATACATCACCTGAACCACACATAGGAAGAAAAACAGGCTGAACCCGACAAGTGAGCAGAGAGTTTGTTCTCCCCACAGGAAAGGGATAAATGGATGACTATTTATAACATCGGACAGAGAGTTGATAAGGAGCGGTTCAAGAATGGAAAAAGATCATTAAGAGTCATCAGGTAACCAAATGCCAGAGTGACTATATTCAAAATAATTTTCTAGTCAGTAAGGTTTACCAAGTACAACCCTCCTCCAATCATTCTAAATATAAATGTAGAAGAATTATAAAGCCCCCAGACAGCCTGAACCTATAAATGCAGAGACTTGAGGTTGGGGGGGTGGTGGGGGGCGGGGGGGGGGGGGGGGGGGGGGCGGGTTACTAAGGAGTAGCAAAATTGTAAATATATTGGGTAAACAAGAATGCATTGGAAATAATTTGGATGAAGACTTGGGGGGGGGGGAGGTGTAGTATAAGGGTCTGAAAGTGGTATTGGGTACATACGGCTCACACTAGAGGGCAGTCTTGTACTGGACAGAGACTTGTGAAGAAGCAAGCATGAAGACAGCTCCTAGCTGAGTTCTTATACTGTATATGTGTATTAGTTACTAGTAGTTAATAAACACTTGCTGTTAAATTATACAATTTTCAAAATCTTTTTATGAGACCTACTGAACAATGCACAACATCTTACAACACAACCTGTCAGTGTATTCTTATTCATCAACAAAGTTATGGAAGATGCCTTTGACAGTGCTGTCAAGTGGCACTTAAATAACAATAACCTGCCCATTGATGCTCACATGCATTATACACCCTTTTTTAATTTAATCATATTCTCTATCTCCCTTGTCATTTACTGGCTTTGGTTCCCCTACCCTCCCCCTTATGGAATGTACTTATCCTGTACTTAAAACATCTCCTCCTAACAAATCACCCATTGTTCCTGGCTAAATCGCCTCTCATCCCATTGAATTTAACCATCTTCCAATTTAGTAGTTCTACTTAGATTGTTCCTTGCTCTTCTTCATTATTAGTCCGAACTTCATGATGTATTGATTATTGTTAGTTGAGTGTTCTTCCACTGAAATTGGTTCACTTGGCCCATCTTATTCCCCAACACCAGGTTCACCAATGTCTATTTTCTATTTGGACCAAGAACATACTGAGCAAGGAAGTTCTCCTGAAAATATTTCAGAAATTCCTATCCATTCCTTACTTTAACATTACCCCAGTCAACATTTGTGTAATTATGTCCCTAATATTTCCACTCTAGTCATTTGCACTTTCTGAGATTTCCCTGCAGATTAGGTCCTCTATTTCTCTCTCACTATTTTGAGGACTATGGAATATCCCCAATAGTGTGATCATGCCCTTATTGCCCTTCTCAAATCTAACCAAATGCATTCTGTGTTCTCAAGGACATCTCTATTTCCAAACCTAAGTGGCCAATTGGTGAGGTTGGTCAGGATATTCCAGGCCTTGCCTGCCCCCCTGTAGAGTCATAGAGTCATTGACATATACAACATGGCAACAGGGCCTTCAACTCAACTTGTCCATACCAACCAAGTTATCTAAACTGAACTAGTCCCATTGCCTGTGTTTGGCCCATATCCCTCTAAAACTTTCCCATCCATGTACAAATCCAAATAAAATTGAGAACAGGTCAGGAGGAGGGCTTGGTGACGGTGGAAAGGCCACTCAGGAAATGTTACTGCCCCCACCCCCATTTGTAAAGCCTCTGACGTGAGGCTCCAAGGATTGTAGGCAGATGATTAATTTTGATGTTGTAATCTTAAAAGCATCCAAAATGATCAGTGAAGCAGATACATGGAGAATTATTATATGGGCCAGAATTCTCCAGTCGTTCACGCTGGTGGGATTCTCCAGTTCTGCTGGCAGCACACCCCCACCCGTGGGTTTGCCGCTGGCGTGGGGTGATGTCAATGGGACCGGCAAATCTCACCGCTAGCACACTACGCACCACCTCCCGCCAGCAGGAAACACGCGGCTGGAAGGCAGGAGAATTTAGCTCATAGTTTTTAAACTGAAAGCAATGTAATATACACGGAATGGAAATGTTAACAATATTCACAAGACAAATCAGACATATTTTGATCATGCTAATACAAATATGTTAGACCAAATAAACCTAACCTGCAGTAGCATATGTGTTTCGTGTTAAAGTCAAGGTTGCATAATGGACATATCTATTTGGTAGGTCTTTATTGATGAAGAGAAGAAAGAGTATCGATTAGCATTAATGGTTAAGGAAAGAGTATCAATCAGCTTTAATGATTAAGGAAAAGCTTCTAGTTTGATCATTCACAACTTTTGAACTAGACAAATCAAGTATTAGAATACATCACAAAGGCTTATGTTCAGAATAGAATGAAAAAACTGATTCTGGGATTGGAAACTCTAACTTGTAAAGTGAGAATCACACCAATCAGTTTGTTTTTACTGTGGAAGGAAGGCTTGCGTCTTTAAAATTCTGGAGGTGTATAATATTGAACTGACTCTCAGCAACATTTATAATGCCATTAAGTGTAGACAGAAATAACCGTGTAGAATAAACATGACAATTTTTCATGCAGCTGTGATCATATGTAAGTCATCTGCGGTAATCAACAAAGTAATATTGAATAACTCTGGTGATATGATTAAATTAATACACCAGAGATTTAATCAATGCTGTTTGCTAAGAATGAGAACTTTTTCTGAAATAAATTTAGTTCAGATAATCAATTACATGTAATCTGAGGAAGGAGGAGCTAATGTGTTGAATGAATGTTTGGATTTTGGCACTTTGTTACATTCTGATCTGCAAGCACATTAACATTGGTTTTAATTGATTTTTTAAAGCAAGTCTTAAAACTGTGGACAAAGTGTTCAAACTGTAAAACAAAGGCTACCTTTCTTAAACTAGAAAGGAACAAACAGAACCACTAGTCATAATTTCTAAATGTTCTATTATGGTTAACTATAATGTTCACAGATAAAATCAGTCCATAGAGTAAAAGTCTGTTGTTTTCAATCGTATCATTAGTCTCGATTTAACATCTGTGAGAGAATGAGATGATAACCATTAATTTATGACAATTAGCTGACCCCAGAGATGTATCAGGCATTGAATGTGTTCTTTACAAAACTGCTTTCTGAAGAAATGCCTATCTCTGAACCTGGTCTGGATAGGCAAAGCATTTCAAAATTACGATAGCAGCATATCTTCGAGGAAGATAGGACTTTGGAACAGGATTAGGCCATTCAGCCCTTTGGACCTCTCGGTCAATCAATAAGATGATGACTGAATCTGGTTATGGTCTCAACTCCACTTTGCTCTCTGCTTCTATAGCCCTTGACTCCCTTGTCTAACAATAGTCTGTCTAACTCTGCCTTGAATAAATTCAGTGAGTCAGCTTCCACTTAAGGGATTTATCTCACTGCTGCCAGAATTTAATTGGCAGTGGGAGAGGCCCACACCAAGTGGCCAGCCTGGCAGTTTTCTTCCCCCAGCTGGTGGTGAGCAGGGAGAGTGGGGGTGGGTGGTATCCCTCCTTAACCAACCCACTGGGCACCCGTTGGGAGCTCCGCCAAGTTGTAGCATCCCCCTGCCGGATTTCTCTCCCCCAATGCCCCTCAAACAACACCCACCTCATCAAAGACCAAGCACTTAGAAAGTTTTGATCCATTGCAGCTTATCTCCTTATCACCCAAACACAGTATCAACAGTGGCCACTGTTTCCACAAGTGCAACTGGCACATCAAGAGCTGTCGGTCTTTAAATAGCCAGCAGTTCATTGAGGCAGGCCTTCCTATCCTTGAGGGGCACAGATCCCATCTCCGGCCCATTAACAGGCAACTGGAAGTTAAAGGTCTGCAAGGCAGCCATTCTTCACCTAAGTGTGCTCCTCCACAACTTTTTAGTGAGAGGTGGGAGGCAGAGACGATGGCATTTTAATTCATAATCTTTATTTTTTGATTTAATTTGATTTATTCTTGTCGCATGTATTAGTTTGCAGTGAAAAGTATTGTTTCTTGCACGCTATACAGACAAAGCATACTGTACACAGAGAAGAAAGGGAGTGGGTGCAGAATGTAGTGTTACAGTCAGAGGGGAGCACTTTCTAGTTTTGTGTCACATTAGGAAAATGCACATGCAATTCAAGTCTACATTCAAAAAGACATACGCTGACGTTCAATCCATTAACTTCAGAAAATCTCGCTTTGCCCAGTTGCTCAAGAGAAATAAATCACAGCAATTGTTCTTAGACCAATGAATTAATAATTCCAGCAAGTGAGCAAAGTGTCAGATTACAAGAGCTGGTACACTTACTAAACCAGTGACAGAATGTAATTCACTAAAATGACAACATAATAATCGACTATTCTGAATTGCTTTCTCTTTGGATTATCATTCTGAAAGTGTAGTCAGTGTCAAGTCAACAAACATATTCTTTGTCAGGCTGTTTAAAATTACACAACTGCAGGTCCTATCCGGTTGAGTGATACATTGAGAAATGGTCCATGTGATAGAATTAATCACCTTGGTTGATGCTTGATGGCTGTGTTTGTTTAAGTGGGTATTTCTCAGTTAAAAATAAAGGTTGTGCTGTACATATCTAAGTCAGAATGGCAGCAATCCCCTGTCAGGATGTTAGCACGTCTACACACCTTTGTCACTCCCTCATCTAATGCCTTGATGTCAGGAGGTCAGTGGGCCCAGGTTGACCCTTCAATAGCTGGCATCCAGCAATCTGCAAGCAGAACTCCTTAAGCTGGAGCAAGCTGGGCATGATATCTCAATGCTTCCAATACGAGAAGCGACAGGCACCAGGGGAGTATCTCATAACAGCAGTAGACTTTGGAAGATTTCTTATAATAAAGGCATAATATATTAGCACTTGGATGAGAAAAGAAGGCTGCGTCTGATATTAAATTCACTTCTTTCATATATGGAACTTTGATCTGCATTGTGATTTTTATAGCATCTTCAGAAACTACCTTATCATAATGTTATTAATATAAAAGTTGGCTGAATGATTGTAAATATTCTTTGATGCAGGAATAAGATGGGGTGAGGCTGAAAACCTTCCTGACAATCAAAATAGTACAATGTTACACAGATCATCTGACATATGCAGACGAGGCATTACTTTTTGGAACCTCTGTGATTTCAAGTTAAAGTTGTGTTGGCATCCTAGTGATATCGTAGGACCCAAGTTAGGCCACCACCTATCTCTGGGTACAGCAATGCTGACTCAAAACTTAATCATAGCACCATAGAATGAAACAGTGCAGAACAGGCCCTCCGGCCCATCGAGTCTACACCAACACACAGGAAACACCTTTTAAAGTTTATTTATTATTAGTGTCACAAGTAGACTTATATTAACATTGTAATGAAGTTACTTTGAAAATCCCCTAGTCACCACATTCCAGCACCTGTTCGGGTACACTGAGAGAGAATTTAGCATGGCCAATGCACCTAACCAGCACGTCTTTCGGATTGTGGGAGGAAATCAGAGCACCCGGAGAAAACCCACACAGACAACACACAAACTCTGCACAGGCAGTGACCCAAGTCAGGAATTGAACCCAGGTCCCTTGTGCTGTGAGGTAGCAGTGCTAACCACTGTGCCACCTGACCTCCTACTTAATCCCATTTACCAGCACTTGGCCCTTAGCTTTGAATGTTATGATGTGCCAAGTCTTCATCCAAGTACTTTTTTAAAGGATGTGAGGCAACCTGCCTTCTATCAGCCTCCCAGGGCAACTCATTCCAAACTGTCACCATCCTCTGGTTAAAAGTTTTTTGTCACATCCCCCCCTAAACCTCCTACCCTGATAAAAAGACAGAAATGCAGTGGGAATAAAGCAATCAGTAACCTGCAACATCTTTCCCATCAGGGCAAGTGGGGTCAAAATTACCCCTTAGTAATCAAGAGGTGGAGGTGCCAGCATTGGACTGGGGTGGGCACAGTAAGAAGTCTCACAACACCCAGGTTGCTCACTTACCTGATGAAGGAGCAGTGCTCTGAAAGCTTGTGATTCCAACTAAACCTGTTGGACTTTAACCTGGTGTTGTGAGACTTCTTACTTAAGAATCAAGGCTGTGTTTGATAGTCTTTCTGGAGGTTGCCTATGGATGTGCAATCTGTTCATCATTATATTTCCTCTGTAAGAACATCAAGGGTGTGAAACCCGTCAGTATGTTCCAGAAGTAGATGTGATTGTAATTAGAACTCGGCTTGAGGAGTATTTTTAGCAAACCTCTTTATTCACCTAAACAATAAGAAGTGCTGTTGCTTCTGCAGGGAGAAACTCTGAAAGTGAAGCATGAGGAAATAAGTATATCGCTACAATACTAAAGTAGAATGAACTGGCTAGGATGTCTGAGATAATTAAATTGATGTTCAAACACTATAGACCAGTTCTAAAATTAAAATTCCTTTAAGAGAGAGAGCTCAAAGAGATGGGAGTTGACTTAGGTGGCCCCTTGGAGGATATTTAAAATTTACATCACATCTTCATCCCTACATAATAAGGCCAGGAGCGCAGAAAACCCAACAAATTAAATATTTCTGCACCTCATTTATATTACAGAAACTGTTGGATACCTTCCATCACTTCCAGCAGGAAATTCTCAGAAGATATTCTGCCCCAAATCCCTCCCCCACCCTCCCCCTCCCCAACCCCTCAAGCTGGAGCAATGGATAATTCCAGAGAAAAAATACTTTCAGCAGATTAGGATATTATACACGCATGTTCCCACCAATGTTAAGGGCAAAGAGAAGGTGAATTTCTTAATCTGAACCCCTATGCTGCAAGGAATCGGGCTGTTGTGTATAAAAGACAATATCCTAAACTTTCTGTGAAAGAGAAAGTGATAAAGAAAACACAGGTCAGATGTGGAAGGCAAAATTCGGTTACAATTTTTGACTTGCACCATTGTTAATAATTATTAAATACACACCTACATCAATTTGTTTGAAGCCTTGACTGCAACTTAAAGACATTGTTATCTGCACTTGGAGTCGGTACACGGTGTTCCTTCGCTAACAACATTTTCCCAACAGGTCATGATCAGAAATGTCACCACAAAGTATTTGTCACTCTTTGGAAACAAAAGCTGCAGAAGATCTCTGAGTGCTATGGCCACAGCAAGGCTCAATGATAGTACAACAATGACTGGTCAAAATAAAACTCAGTCAGGAATCATCAAGGGTCAGCCATATCAAACTTCTAATCAACAAGAAGGCCAAGGTTCTCCCATCCCACTGCGCTAATTTTTTAGCGCAGCGGGTCAGGAGATTTTCCCGCCTGCCGATTTGCGTGGTTCGCGCAAGTGTTCACGCCCCACTTGCGTCTTCCAGCGCCAGATTTCCACTGGTGTCTGTTCTGCATCGGAAATCAGCGTGGAGGCGCAAAGACCATTTATATGGTCGTTCTAATATAATTTATATATGATTAGCGGGCCTGGGACTGAAGTCTCCAGGCCCGCTAACATCTTCCACCCTGCCAGAGTATTTCACTTCAGCGGGGTTTAGAGTAGCTCCCCACTTTCGGGGAGCTACCGGCCTGGCCCCGCTGGAAGGGGGGCAATTGGGGGCCCCCCCGGAGGATCGGGCAATGGGGATGGATGCCGCTTGGGCATTGGTACTTTGGCAGTGCCAGCCTGTGGCTCCTGGCACTGCCCAAGGGGCAAATTGCCAATGCCCAGGAGGCACCTTGGCACTGCCCATCAGGCATGTGGCAGTGCCAAGGGGGTGGGCCACCTGGGGTGGGGCTTATGGTGGCAGGGCCTAATGGGGGGAGGGCATGGGGGCAATCAGTGGGGGTGGGGGTGGGGGTCCCACTGCCACTCTACATAGGAATCTGTGAGGGAAGTAGGGAGGCCAGCAACTGGGGCAGGCTGGAGGGGGGGAGCACTTTCCCCTTGTTTTCGTGGCTATGACTCATCTTTCATTCCCTCACCCTGCAGTATAAATATCTCCCACTTTCTATGCCTTTTAGCTTTGACAAAGGGTCATCTGGACTCGAAATGTCAGCTCTTCTCTCTCCATACAGATGCTGCCAGACCTGCTGAGAATTTCCAGCATTTTCTCTTTTGGTTTCAAATTCCAGCATCCGCAGTAATTTGCTTTTATAGATTTATTGGGGTTGTGCAAATAACATAGAAACATAGAAGATAAGAGCAGGAGAAGGCCATTTGGCCCTTAGGGCTTGCTCTGCCATTCATTACGATCTTGGCTGATCATCCAACTCAATAGCCTAATCCTGCTTTTTCCCCATAATCTTTGATCCCATTCGCCCCAAGTGCTATATCCAGCCACCTCTTGAATACATTCAATATTTTGGCATCAACTACTTCCTGTGGTAATGAATTCCATAGGCTCACCACTCTTTGGGTGACCCTGATAAATATGGTCTACCCTGAATTCTCAGACTGTGACCCCTGGTTTTGGACCCCCCCATCATTAGGAATATCCTCCCTGCATCTACCCTGTCTAGTCCTGTTAGAATTTTATAAGTCCCTATGAGATTCCCCCTCATTCGTCTGAACTCCAGCGAAAACAATCCTAACCTAGTCAATCTCTCCTCATATATCAGTCCTGCCGTACCTGGAATCAGCCTGGTAAACCTTCGCTCCCTCGAGAGCAAGAACATCATTCATCAGAAAAGGAGACCAAAACTATACACAATACTCTAGGTGTGGCCTCACCAAGGCCCTGTATAATTGCAACAACACATCCCTGCTCCTGTATTCGAAACCTCTCGCAATGAAGGCCAACATGCCATTTGCCTTCTTTACTGCTTGCTGCACCTGCATGTGTATTTTCACCGACTGGTGCACAAGGACACCCAGGTCCCACTGTACACTCCCCTCTCCTAATTTATAGCCATAACCTCCCAACCTCTGATATAAAAACACATACACACACAAAAACACACAAACACAAATGCACAATGGCACCCACAAAAACATACATATAAACACACACATACATGCACACACAAATGTATGCATAGACAAACACATGCATAGACATACACACACACATACACAACAAAACATGCACACACATGCACATGCATATAGCTAAACACACGCACTCACACACACACACATTGACACACAAAACACACACTCAAAAAAAGACACATGCAGAAACACACGCACACACACAATAGACATTCACATAAAAACACACATACTCACGGCGTTGAACTGGGGTAGGCACAGTAAGAAGTCTCACAACACCAGGTTAAAGTCCAACGGGTTTATTTGGTAGCACAAGCTTTTGGAGCTCACCTGATGAAGGAGCAGCGCTCCAAAAGCTTAGACTACCAAATAAACCTGTTGGATTTTAACCTGGTGTTGTGAGACTTCTTACTGTGCACACACTCACATACACAAAAACTCACACATGCTCACACACATGCACATTCACACACACACACACACACTGACACACATACGCAGACTTTTCAGGTGATTATAGACTTTAATTGATCCTTATTCAAGTGTGCACAGCTCACATTCAGAGACAGAAGTAGTGTCGGATAATTTGTAAAGATATCCAGCTTGGGCCAGCACTACTGGCAATATCTCCAGTTTTACTGTCACTTCCTACTGGGTTACCAGTTCAGAACTGTCTTTCATTTTCCTGTCTTGTTTGGAATAAGATCAGTTGGTACCAGTTATAATGGTCACTTCCCTCTGGGAAGTAAGTATTGGAAACAAAAAAATAACAAATTGAAAGAGCGAAATGGATTTTTAAAAAGACAGAACGGGCTCGTTCTATTCTCCTGGTCTAGATCCATCAAGTTTAATGAATGGAAAATAGCAGGCAGCTTATCTATAATTTCCTGCCACTGTCCCCCAGGAACACAGGAGTGTGGAATCGATCCCACAAATTTAACTTTTGTTATATTTATCTTTTGAAGCAAAGAATATATGATGATATTGGTTTAATTAGCAGACAGACAGGCACCTGGGGATCATTATGTGCTGTTGCAGCTGTTGTGGTTAAAAGTTAGTCACATCATATAATTAAATTGTGCTGCGAATACGACACATTGCAGGAATGTCTCCTGCTACATGTTATTACTTTGGCCATATATTCTAATTAATAAAGTCTGTAAAATAAATATGATTGTTATCAAGAGCTTTGGCATTATGTCAAATCTGATACCTCACAGTAGAAAAAGGCAAAACCAATACTTTACTTGACTATTGAACAATCTGTTTAAATGGCAACTTGTAACAGATAGCTTATCCTCCAAAACCCTAAAAATGTCATAAGCACCTGATCAATCTCATTTTATCGCACCATTTAATATTGTGCAATGAAAAGCTTCTGGAAAATCATTTCTATTGTGACTAACATGCAGTCATTTTATAATTTTTATTTAACCACCTGATTTAATTAGTTTGCATTATCAACTACCTGCGAAAATTCATGACGACCTGACAAATTAATTTTGCAAAACATTTTTGTTTCTCTCCTTGCATTGCCATAGCAATGTGCTAATAAATCAAAGCTTTCCCCCCCACCTCTTTTAGACCAGGTTTGACAGCTTTCCCTACTCTCTGCTGATCAATGCCATCTACAACAAGAGGCTTGCATCTAAATGGCAGTTCTAATGCAAAATGTGCCAAGGCACTTCACAGGACTGTCATCAACAAAATTTGACCCATCACATGGCTGGAATCTTATGGCCGTTCACGCTGATGGGATTTTCTTATCTCGCTGTGGTGAATGGAGATTTGGCTGGGCGCCAAATTCTCTGACCTCGCTGCGGTGGGAGCGTGGCATGAACGACTGGTAAGATCACGACCCAAGAATGAAGTGGCACAGGGAGAGGTCATTCAGCACATTGAGCTGGTGCTGGCTTTCAAGTTAATCCTACTCATCACTCTTTCTGCTTATTCCTTGTAACTGTTTTTCCTTGTCTACTCTGTTCAGCCCCCTCATGACTTTGAGCATCTCTCTCAAATCTCCTCTTCACTTTCTTCTCTCCAACCATCGTGTCTTAACCCAAGGGAGTAGAAAAATTGGTCTACTGAGCCTCTACTGACTCATACACCAAGTACCAAGGGAATGCAGTGTGCTGGTAATGCCATTGGAGTAATAACCTAAAGGTACAGGCTATAACTAATGTCCTGTTTGCTCATGTGGGGAATCTATTAACAGATTTTGTGTCTCAGATGTAGAGAACCATAGACGTTCCCCAATTAGGAGGTTTCCCTCAGGTGAAGGTGTTCTGATTGCACCCATCCTGCCATAAAAGGCCCAAGTATGCGAACATCTTTATTGACTGGAAATCCTTCCACTCAATCAAAGTTCAAGTGGTTTGTAATCACAACAAGATCTTCCTACAATTTTTTAAAAATTAATTTTATGGGACATGAGTGTTGTTGGCTGGGCCAGCATTTATTGTCCGTCCCTAACTGCCTTCATTTCAGAGGGCATTTGAGAGTCAACCACGTTGCTGTGGATCTGGAGTCACATGTAGGCCAGACAAGGTAAGGATGGCAGAGTTCCTTGCCTAAAGGACATTAGTTTCTACAATTGACAATTGTTTCATTAATAGACTTTCAATTCCAGATTTTTATTAATTTCAAATTTCACCATCTGCCATGGCAGGATTTGAATCCCGGTCCTCAAATCTTACTCTGGGTGTCTGGATTACTAATCAAGTGAAAATATCACTGTCTCCCCACTTGCGTGCAAGATTCCCGGACTTCTTGATGCTGAGGAGCTTTCAATTCCCTCAGCTATTTCAATCAAAGCAGATCTGAACTGGCTTCTCGGAGACAAGGGCTAACTTGGATAATGAACTGTTCCTTCACTGTTGCTGGGTCAAAATCCTGGAACTCCATTCCTAACAGCACGGCGGACTACAGCAATTCAAGAAGGCAGTTCACCGCCACCTTCCCAAGGCCAGTTAGGAAAGGGTAATAAATGCTTGTCTGGCCAGTAATGCCCATATCCCAAGAATGAATAAAAATTAATTGAATTAATTCACAACCTGTCACCCTCATTTGAACATCAATGACTATAAATGAGGGGCCCATGCCACAAAATAGTCAATAATCACAAGAGGCGCACAATGCCGAGAGTGATACAACATCAGACTTCAAACCCTATACATGCTGATAGGATTGTTTCTTGCAGCATACATGCAGTTAAGGCATGTCATGCATGAGGAGCTCATAACTGTGGAATAATAGCCCTTTGAATTGTGCAAGTCAAGCTTGGATGAACAATGAAAGATATGAGGAGCATCTTGGTGCTTGATCTTTTGATCTCTGGATTGTTATGTGAAACAACAGAAAAGGAAGAACCCTCCAAATAATCACAAATCAGGCAACAGCTTTGATCCTGCTGTTGACATATTGTTGTCTCTGGTTTTGTGCTACCTTGACCTGCACGAGAGATTACAGTTTGTCAGTGAGTGTGTGGCAATAGAAGAAAATGTGTGCAAACTGAGATGCGGAGATGAGGCTTGTGGCAGTGCTAAGTGTGAGGTTGAGGCACAGAAATGAATGGTAGAACTGAGTTGTGACTGATTGATTGTGGGTTAATGATGGGGTGTGGTGCTTTGAAAGGTGTGAGGCCAATCGTGCAGTTGGTAAGATTTGGCTTGGGATGATGTATTCACTGACCTTTACCACTCTTGTGAGGTCATTGAACTTTGTGGCACTGAAACCATGTCCCTGAGGGATTTAATTCACGCATTGACCACCTGAGCAATCATCTGGAGGGCATCCTGGCCCCCTGTGAATACAAAACCTCTCTCCTCTCTTACACCTCCTCGATCAAAGCTTCCAACGCAGCATCTGAGAATCTTAGAACACATTGCTTTCTATGTTACATTATTTATCAGCCTATTTCCATGAAAGAGTGATCTGTAGCAGGACTTCCACCGCCTGTGTACAGGCACACCTCCCTTTTAAGAGGCGCAGACTGATTTTAAATAATGTTGGATAGCTTTGTGCTATGCTCTCACGATCCAGACCCCTAGCTGAGGTGTGCAGCCATTCAATAGCATGGTTAGCACTGGCTGCTTGCCACAATCGTGGCAATGAGCAGGCAGCATGAAATTGGTTGGCTTCCTGCATCGCATTAAACAGCCTGGGGTAATACTCAGTCCTATAATCATTTCTAGGGCTGTACAAATTAACGATCTGTCTCTTTAATAAATGAACTGAAACAACTTCTTCTTAGATATTGCTCCATTTACACAGCAGAGTCTCCAGATTCTATTTTTCAAAGCAAATGAATATGCTTCTCAGGGCAGACTTATTTCAAAGGGTTTAATTGTCAGGAGTGGAATGGTTATATCACAAATGATTCCACAAATATACATATTTCAATTGTTAAAGGGTTAATTTTTTAACAAGTCGTTTTTAGCAGATCATTAGATTTCAAATTATATTTTAATATATTCCTGTGAGAATCAATTACCATAACCTGTATTCTTTATGGGAACTTTATGATTCATGAGCTTATCATCAAAGGTTAATAGAAGCATTTCTGACCTATCATGATTAGTGATAACATTTACAAATGATGTTTTACATGTACCTGATCATTGACAGTCATGGACCATGTTTTTGGGGATATTCCTTGTTAAAATTAAAATGAGATAAATTGTTATACTTTGCTAAATATAGTGCACTAACAAAATGTCTCATTTTAGAAGCTGAAGTGTTCCTTTGTTTCCCCGCGTTCACACATTTTTGCAGTGGTGGCATCAAAGGTCTCAGTTACAGTGTAACACAGCGAAATATGTTCAGCAGCAATCCAGTCAAACTGCCATGGTTACACAATCTCATCAAAATTGGAGAAAGAAGAATTCAGTCTCTACAAAGTCGAACAGATGCATTGAGTGTCTCACCGGCCCCTGACTGCCAATTAAACTAGTGATGAAAGGAAGCAATGATGTGACAGTCAGCTGTTCTCGATCATTACAGCTGAGAAGCAATATTATGCTCTCCCTTTGCTTTTAAACCAGGCCACATCAATTGCAGTCAGATTGAACTGTTGCACACAGTTAATGATAGAAGCCTATCTTTTCCAATTGGGTTAAGCAAATGCCAAACTCTGCAGCAGTGTTAGTTCGATACTTTGGCCTTGGATTTCGGGCGGAGGAAATGCAAGTCGAGCCCATTTCCAACTTCCAAAACCCAGATCCACAGTAATGTGGTTGACTCTTGAAATGCCCTCTGACATGATCTAACAAGCCATTCAGCTCGAGGGCAATTCCGGCACTAAATGCTGGCCCAGCCAGTGACGCTTTGATTCCATGAATGAAAAAAAAGTGCAAGGAGCATCAAGGTGATTTAGACAAATTGAATGAGTGGGCAAACACATGGCAGATACAGTACAACATGTCTAAATGTGAAGTTATACACTTTGGTATTATTTAAATGGTGGTATATTGGAAGTGAGGATATACAATGTCAACAAAACGAAGGAGATTGTCATCGACTTCAGGAAGCGTAAAGGAGAACATGCCCCTGTCTACATCAACAGGGACGAAGTAGAAAGGGTCGGGAGCTTCAAGTTTTTAGGTGTCCAGATTACCAACAACCTGTCCTGGTCCCCCCATGCTGGCACTATAGTTAAGAAAGCCCACCAACGCCTCTACTTTCTCAGAAGACGAAGGAAATTTGGCATGTTAGCTACCTCTCTCACCAACTTTTACAGATGCACCGTAGAAAGCATTCTTTCTGGTTGTATCACAGCTTGATATGGCTCCTGCTTTGCCCAAGACCGCAAGGGACTACAAAATGTCGTGAATGTAACCCAATCCATCACGCAAACCAGCCTCCCATCCATTGACTCTGTCTACACTTCACACTGCCTCGGCAAAGCAGCCAGCATAATTAAGGACGCCATGCAACCCGGACATTCTCTCTTCCACCTTCTTCCTTCAGGAAAAAGATACAAAAGTCTGAGATCATGTACCTACCAACTTAAGAACAGCTTCTTCCCTGCTGCTGTCAGACTTTTGAATGGACTTACCTTGCATTAAGTTGATCTTTTTCTACATCCTAGCCATGACAGTAACACTACATTCTGCACTCTCTTCTTTCCTTCTCTATGAATGGTATGCTTTGTCTGTATAGTGCGCAAGAAACAATACTTTTCACTGTACGTTAATACATATGACAATAATAAATCAAATCAAATCAAATCAAATCATCAAAGGGATCTGGATGTTCTTGTACACCAGTCAATGAAAGTGGAAAGGCTGATGCAGCAAGCAATCAGGAAGACAAATGGTATGTCGGCCTTCATTGCAACAGGATTTGAGTTCCACAATAGGGATACCTTACTGTAATTACACAGGGCCTTGGTGAGACCACCACTGGAGTATTGTGTGCAGTTTTGGTGTCCCTACCTAATAACTGCCATAGAGGGAGTGCAGCGGAGGTTCAGTAAGCTGATACCGGGATTGGCGGGACTGTCCAATGAGCAGAGATTGGTTTGACTGGGCCTGTATTCACTGGAGTTTAGAAGGATAAGAGGAGATCTGATTGAGACACATAAAATTCTAATAGGCCTGGACAGAGTAGATGCAGGAAGGATGTTTTTCCTGGCTGATGAATCTAGAACCAGGGGACAGAGTCTCAGTATTCAGGGTATACCATTTAGAACTGGGACGAGGAAACATTTCCTCACTCAAAGGATAGTGAACCTATGGAATTTTCTACCACTGAAGGCTGTGGAGGTCAAGTCACTGAATGTATTAAAGAAAGAGAAAGGTTCTTTTTAGATTTTAATTGCATCAAGGGATATGGAGAGTAAGTGGGAATATGGCATTGGGATAGAAGAACTACCATGATCATATTAAATGGTGGAGCAGACTTGAAGGGCTAAAATACTTACTCCTGCTCTTAGTTTCTATGTCCAGAGGTATGCTGGTCAGAAGGCCTACCTTGGTTCTCATGGTGGCACAGTAGCACAGTGGTTAATACTGCTGCCTCACAGCACCAGGGACCCAGGTTTAATTCCGGCCTCGGATGACTGTGTGTGGTGTTTGCACACTCTTCTTGAGTCTGCGTGGGTTTTCTCCAGGTGCTCCAATTTCCTCCCACAGACCAAGGATGTGCATGTTAGGTGAACTGGCCATGCTAAATTGCCCTTTAGTGTCTCAACATATATATAGGTTAGGAGGATTAGTGGGGTAAAATACATGTGGTTACGAGGATAGGGTTATGGGGATAGGACCTGGGTAAGAGTTGGTGCAGACTCAATGGGCCGAATTACTCCTTCTGCACTGTACAAATTTTATGATTCTATGACTGCAGCCCAGTTCCCAACATCATTTCCCCTTAAACCTCACTCATCACCCTCACCCATACCCATATCCCCTTCATATCCCTCATCAAACCTAGCCACCCCAAGCCCCCTCCACACCCCTCATAATGCTCATGCTTGCTTATAGTCCCCTAACCCCAACCCTAACCCACATGTATCCTCCATAGCCACTTATCGATCCACTATGGAAAGGCCTCAGGATGTATTTGAAATACACCTCAAAAAATAATGTTCTAAAAATCTAATAGGACTGTTTTTCAAGTACACTTCATACTGATGAAAACTCTGATTCATAAAAGCTATTTTTTTTAAAATCCCCTAAAATGGTCAATTTGTTATAAAATCAAGCAAATACTTATTCACTCAGTACATCAAAGATAGATAATCCTTTAACATTCCAGCAGTAGTAAAGAAGACTTGTGCTCCAATAATATCACTGACATTAGCCAAAGCTGTTCCCTTGCAGCAACAACACTGGCATCTACCCGACAATGTGGAAAATTGCCCAGGTTTCTCCTGTCCACAGAAAACAAGACAAATCCAAACTGGCCAATTGTTACCCCATCAGTCCACTCTCAATCACCTGCAAAGTGATGGAAAGTGTTGCCAACAATACTGTGAGGCACACTGACACAGAAATAACCTGCTCACTGATGCTCAGTTTGAGTTCTGCAAAGGCCACTCAGTTGCTGACTGTTGTATCTTGTATGTTCAGTAGGTCTGACAAAAAGATTCTGAGTCTTGTATTAATTGTTTATTGAGAACACATAACTATGTACGTATGGGCGGCACGGTAGCACAGTGGTTAGCACTGCTGCTTCACAGCTCCAGGGTCCCGGGTTCGATTCCCGGCTTGG
Organism: Mustelus asterias; assembly: GCF_964213995.1. Classification (NCBI taxonomy): domain Eukaryota; kingdom Metazoa; phylum Chordata; class Chondrichthyes; order Carcharhiniformes; family Triakidae; genus Mustelus; species Mustelus asterias. Next base: position 50,315,544 of record NC_135820.1, read on the forward strand.
GTCACTGTCTGTGTGGAGTTTGCACATTCTCCTCGTGTCTGCGTGGGTTTCCTCCGGGTGCTCCGGTTTCCTCCCACAGTCCAAAGATGTGTGGGTTAGGTTGATTGGCCAGGTTAAAAAAAAAAATTGCCCCTTAGAGTCCTGGGATGCGTAGGTTAGAGGGATTAGCGGGTAAAATATGTGGGGGTAGGGCCTGGGTGGGATTGTGGTCAGTGCAGACTCGATGGGCCGAATGGCCTCCTTCTGCACTGTAGGGTTTCTATGATTTCTATGATATACAGGGCATAGCCCTGCGAACTCCAAGCTTGCTTCTACACATTTCTCTGTCAAGGTCACGGCTGGCCCTAGTCTCAGGCCATATGTCTCTTTAAATCACACTGTGGGTAGTACTGTTTCCCATTCCCACATTAACCCTAGTTATGCCAGAATACCCGTATATGATACTAACCTCATGATAGTCTTGCCCAAACAGGAAAAAAGGGCTGAACTCAAGCCATGAGGTGAGAGTGACTGTCCTTGGCATCAATACAGCATGTGATGGAGTATGATATCAAGGAGGCTAAGTAAAACTGGAGGCAGTGGAGATCAGGAGGAAAACACTTCACTGGTTGGAGTCATACCTAGCACAAAGGAAGATGAGTATAGTTTTTGGAGGCCAATAATCTCAGTCCCAGGGCAGCACTGCAAGACTTCTTCATTATATTGTCCTCAGCCCAACCATCTTCAGCTGTTTCATTAGTGAATGACCTTCCCTCCATCATGATGTCAGGAGTGGATATTTTTTGCTAAAGATTGTGCAATGTTCAGGATTATTCATGACTTTTCAGAAACTAAAACATATGGCATATGAGTCCATATGCAGCAAGACCTGGACAACCTTCAGGCCTGAGTTGATAAGTGAAAAGTAAAATTTGTAGATCATAGAATTCCTACAGTACAGAAGGAGGCAATTCAGCCCATTGAGTCTGTACCGACCACAATCCCACCCAGGCCTAATCCCCATAACCCCATGTATTTATCCTGCTAAACCCCAGCACTAAGGGGCAATTTACCATGACCAATCAACCTAACCCGCACATCTTTGGAGTGTGGGGGGAAACCGGAGCACCCGGAGGAAACCCACATAGACATGGGGAGAACGTGCAAACTCCACACAAACAGTGACCCAAGTCGGGAATGGAACCTGGGTCCCTGGCGCTGTGAGACAGCAGTGCTAACCACTGTGCCACGGTGCCACGCCTTGGAAAATTCCAAAAGGTAGGCAGAAAGGTATAAGAATCTGGCTCTGGCAGGGTTCAAACTGACCCCCACTCTCCAGCCTTCCTAGAGGCGCATGTGGACATGGAAAAGGCCAGAGCAGCTTGTCCTCAGACCGAAGAGAGAGAGAGAGAGAAAATCAACCCATGAAGAGAGAGAAAGAGTAAAGGAATGGACCAAAGAATTCGATGAATTGGTGAAAGTTACGAGTATCTGGGAAGTATTTAAGTTTCTAAAAGAATCAGGTAGTTAGAAGTAGATTTGCTAAAGTTAAAAATTGTGAAGTTTAATTCTTATCCTTGTTGTCTTCAAATAAAGTTGTGACTGTTTCATCAGCTGCTGGCTCGAGTGCGGAGTCCTGGTTGCCTGTGCCACACATTTGCCAAGCAACGACCATCTCCAACAAAAGAGAACTTAACCATCTCCACTTGGTATTCAATCGCATTACCATCATCCAATCCCCCACTATCAACATCGAGAGAATTACCAGAAACTGAACTAGACCAACCTTATAAATGCTGTGGCTCCAATACAGTAAGAAGTCTCACAACACCAGGTTAAAGTCCAACAGGTTTATTTGGTAGCACAAGCCACAAGCTTTCGGAGCGCTGCCCCTTCATCAGGTGAGTGGGAGTTCTGTTCACAAACAGGGCATATAAAGACACAAACTCAATTTACAAAATAATGGTTGGAATGCAAGTCTTTACAGGTAATCAAGTCTTAAAGGTACAGACAATGTGAGTGGAGAGAGGGCCAAGCACAGGTTAAAGAGATGTGTATTGTCTCCAGCCAGGACAGTTAGTGAGCTTTTGCAAGCCCAGGCAAGTCGTGGGGGTTACAGATAGTGTGACATGAACCCAAGATCCTGGTTGAGGCCGTCCTCATGTGTGCGGAACTTGGCTATCAGTCTCTGCGTTGTCATGTGTCATGAACGCCACCTTGGAGAACGCTTACCTGAAGATCAGAGGCCGAATACCATCGGCCGAATACCATCGGCTCCAATACAGGTCAGAGGCTGGGAATCCTGCAGTGGGTATTTCACCTCCTCACTCCCCAATTCCTGCCATCCATCATCTACAAGGCACAAGTGTGATGGAATGCTCTCTACTTGCCTGGATAAGTACAGCACCAACTACATTCAGAACAAAGCAACCCACTTGATTAACACCCATCCACCACCCTAAATATGCAGTCTCTCCATCACTGATGCACAGTTTACCATTTACAAGATGCACGGCAGAAATTCACCAAAGCTTCTTCACCAGCACTTTTCAAACCTGCAACCTCTATCACCAAAAGGACAAGGGCAGCAGATGCATGGGAACACCACCATCTGCAAGTTCCCCTCCAAGCTCCAAACCATACTGACTTGGAACTCTATCACTGATCTTTCACTATCACTAGTTCGAAAACCTGGAACTCCCACCTAACAGCACTGTGTCTATATCCATACCACATAGGCTGTAGCAGTTCAAGGATGTGACTCATCACCTTCCCAAATGCAATTAGAGGTGGATAACAAATGATGGCCTTGTGAGCCATACCCAGATCCTGTGCAGGAATGTATTTTAAAAAAAACCTGTTAATGGAACTGAAAGAAGTCTCGCAACACCAGGTTAAAGTCCAACAGGTTTATTTGGTAGCACGAGCTTTCGGAGCGCTACCCCTTCATCGGGTGATGAAGGGGCAGTGCTACTTCATTGAACTGAAGACACTATTCTGCTGCGATAATTGGTTCTGGAAACTTTAAAATTCAGCTAGGCATTCAAAATATGCTCAGCTGTAATAACAACCCCTTCAAAATATAAAGAATGGAATCTATTGAAACTGGAAAAGATATATATTTTATTTTCCCTACGTTGCATCAGGTGTTCTGTCAATCAAAGCAGGAGATGGTTGCCTTTTCTTTCTCTAAGTGAAAGCTACTGAGAGGGTTTTCCAATTTGAAAGGATGCTCAATATTCAAATCACTTCAGATCAGTACCCGAGAGATCCCAGTGCTTCCTTCAATTTGAATGCATACGAGTGCCAAAATCTCAACACTTAACCATGTTGGACAGTGTAATGTTCAACTTATCTTTTCGGGACAGAGCCCGATGATGAATTACTGCAGTTAAAACAGATCTACATTACAAAACATCATCTAACAGTGACTTTCAAAGTTGTCAAAACATTTAACAATACCTTTCAGAATGTTCTTGACTCATCAGCAGACTTCTCCCAGTAGACATGAACTCTCTGAAGAGATTTTTTTTTAGGTCTTCCAAAACCCACAACAGTGCACAGAAATAGCAGGGTGGAGGATATTCAAATTTGCTACGGGGCTCACAATGGTGGCCCAACCACAGAAGATGTTTTTTTGTCAGGTCACAACCCAAGTAATTCCAGACCTGTGAAAAGGACGCACAAAAATAACGCAGGTTCAGGAAGACACTACTAAATCGAACTGAGTGCAACCTCAGCCCCATTCCCACCTCCCATCACCAGATGAAAGTTGATCCCTTTATATTGCATATCTTTTGTTGGTGTGATGTCATTTTTATTCCATGCCCACCCTCAGTTGCATTTTTAATTAGCTTGGAGCAAGGGAATTTTTGCAGCATTACTGCGAGCCATAAACCAGGGCCAGAATTCAATGGGGAAGAAGAAAAAACCACATATTTTGTGGTTATGAGAAGTAAATGAAACAGTTAGGTAGCGGTGGAGAAATTAGGCATTGTTTTGTTCATTCCTTGGGTGCCACACTCACAATGGATAAAATGCTCAACTTTGCGGGGTTATGCCTGATGACATGTTGACTCATGTCTGACAGCATGTTGCCTCAAGCTTTCCTGGCAGCTATTTTAAACAGTAGTTCACCCCCTTTGCATTTTTAATGCCTGTGGACACTAGGATGTTACCCGCAGCTCAATGAAGGCCAAGGTCCAAATTCAGACAAGATTCAGGCTCAAAGCATATGAATTATTTTATTCCTAAAAATGAACATTTTTTAGAGAAACAGGCAGAAAGAGCAAATCATTTACACAGGGTAAGGGAAGTAGAAAAGGGGAAATAGTTGGGAAGAATGTGAGAAATACATCCATTTACACAGGGATGTTGTCCATTTACTCTCGTTGAAATTGATCACCTTCAGTGTTTCTACAGCCCAACAAAGAGCCTTGCTTTGTGAACTGTAATGCATGTGATTCTTGTATATGAGATCTTAATCATCTCTTTGTGAATGTAGGCAGTTATTGGGGAATATAGTTCAAATGATGTCTGGCAACTCGCATAAAATAGGAAGCTTAGATTAATCAACAATCTCTATGTAAGGCATCATCTATATCGAATTAAGAGTCAGATTCAACTCGAAGCATTAATGCTGTTTCTTTCTCCACAGATGCTGCCAGAACTACTGAATATTTCCCGCACTTTCTGTTTTTATTTCCTATTTCTAACATCCACTGTACTTTGCTTTTACCATCTGTATCCAATACAGTTATTTCACAGAATTCCAATTCCCATTGTAAATCTAATCCTAAACATTATGGAGCTTCTTCTTTCCAAAGAAAACCACTTCCTTTTGTGTTCAGCTAAAGGCGCTGATGCTTTGTTGAATTTAGGTCTAATACGCACATTGATAAGGACCTATTGCCACCTCAGCCCCACTCTGGGACCTACCTGAGTGTGCCTGGCAACATTGCAGCCAGGCGCAATTGGTCTACAGCAAGCTGCCAATGTTGGCAAAATTCTAGAATCCATCGTTAAGGATGAGATTTCTAAATTCTTGGAAGTGCAGGGTCGGATTAAGACAAGTCAGCATGGATTTAGTAAGGGGAGGTCGTGCCTGACAAACCTGTTAGAGTTCTTTGAAGAGATAACAAATAGGTTAGACCAAGGAGAGCCAATGGATGTTATCTATCTTGACTTCCAAAAGGCCTTTGACAAGGTGCCTCACGGGAGACTGCTGAGTAAAATAAGGGCCCATGGTATTCGAGGCAAGGTACTAACATGGATTGACGATTGGCTGTCAGACAGAAGGCAGAGAGTTGGGATAAAAGGTTCTTTCTCAGAATGGCAACCGGTGACAAGTGGTGTCCCGCAGGGTTCAGTGTTGGGGCCACAGCTGTTCTCTTTATATATTAACGATCTAGATGACGGGACTGGGAGCATTCTGGCCAAGTTTGCCGATGATACAAAGATAGGTGGAGGGGCAGGTAGTATTGAGGAGGTGGGGAGGCTGCAGAAAGATTTAGACAGTTTAGGAGAGTGGTCCAAGAAGTGGCTGATGAAATTCAACGTGGGCAAGTGCGAGGTCGTACACTTTGGAAAAAAGAATAGAGGCATGGACTATTTTCTAAACGGTGACAAAATTCATAATGCTAAAGTGCAAAGGGACTTGGGAGTCCTAGTCCAGGATTCTCTAAAGGTAAACTTGCAGGTTGAGTCCGTAATTAAGAAAGCAAATGTAATGCTGTCATTTATCTCAAGAGGCTTGGAATACAAAAGCAGGGATGTACTTCTGAGGCTTTATAAAGCACTGGTTAGGCCCCATTTGGAGTACTGTGAGCAATTTTGGGCCCCACACCTCAGGAAGGACATACTGGCACTGGAGCGGGTCCAGCGGAGATTCACACGGATGATCCCAGGAATGGTAGGCCTGACATACGATGAACGTCTGAGGATCGTGGGATTATATTCATTGGAGTTTAGGAGGTTGAGGGGAGATCTGATAGAAACTTACAAGATAATGAACGGCTTAGATAGGATGGACGTAGGGAAGTTGTTTCCATTAACAGGGGAGACTAGGACGCGGGGGCACAGCCTTAGAATAAAAGGGAGTCACTTTAGAACAGAGATGAGGAGAAATTTCTTCAGCCAGAGAGTGGTGGGTCTGTGGAATTCATTGCCACAGAGGGCTGTGGAGGCCGAGACGTTGAGCGTCTTCAAGACAGAAATTGATAAATTCTTGATTTCTCGAGGAATTAAGGGCTATGGGGAGAGAGCGGGTAAATGGAGTTGAAATCAACCATGATTGAATGGTGGAGTGGACTCGATGGGCCGAATGGCCTTACTTCCGCTCCTATGTCTTATGGTCTTATGGTCTTATGGATGTTCAATTGTTATCATAGCTTGAAGAATTATGCACGGTGGCACAGTGGTTAGCACTGCTGCCTCATAGCACCAGGGACCCGGGTTCAATTCCTGGCTTGGGTCACACTCTGTGTAGTTTGTACATTCTCCCCGTGTCTGTGTGAGTTTCCTCCGGGTGCTCCGGTTTCCTCCCATATTCTGAATGACGTGCTGGTTAGGTGCATTGACCCGAACAGGTGCCAGACTGTGGCGACTAGCGGATTTTCACAGTAACTTCATTGCAGTGTTAATGTAAGCTTTACTTGTGACTAATAAATATAACTTTAAACTTTATATCATAGAACTGTTTTCATTCCTCTGGTGATATTGCTCTTTACATGCCATGAACTAATGAATGCACTTTCACACTTTGCTTTTGAACTTATTCCTTCTCAGTGATGGAAGGCGAACATGAGAAGTTCTGGGAGTTGTTTATTGGGACTTTGTTATCGTTAAAAATGGTAACAAGTGCAGGAGTGTGCATCATATGTGGTGGGGTACTGATGCAACACAGAAAGCATCCAGATGTCCTTGGAACTTTTAGCAGAGCCATCTGCTGTGCAGCCTATCAGACATGAGGGAGAAATGGGAAATGATGGAAATGCTCAGCAGGTCTGGCAGCATCTGTGGAGAGAGAAACAGAGTGAACATTTCCAGTCCAATATGCTCTTCTTTGGAACACAGCCTGGACCTCTCATCTTTGGGACTGGACCCTGACACGGACACACCTTGTCCTGTCCTTCTCCTGGTCCAGTGGAACTATGCAGGAAAATCACCAAACCAGCTAGTTGAGCACAAAAGGTGGCTCCTTTTTATAATATAGAAGTCCCTCTGGATGCAGAAGCTCAATATCATCCAGTAAAAACCCATTTGATGAGGACCCGATCCATCACCTTAAAGGTCTACCACTTCAACCACCAACACACAGCAGCAGCAGTGTGTACTCATCTACAAGCTGCACTGCAGCAACTAACCAAGGCTCCTTCAACAGCACCTCTCAAACCCACAACTTCTAACATCTAGAAAAATAGCGGCAGCAGATGCATGGGGCACCATCACTTGCAAGTTCCCTCCAAGCCATTCACCATTCTGACTGGGAACTATAATGCCACTTCTTTAGCTGTTGTTTGGTCAAAATCCTGGAATTCCCTCTCTAACAGCACTATGTGCGTATGTACACCAGTGGACTGTGGTTGTTCAAGAAGATGGCTCAAAACACCATCTTTTTAAGAGCAGTCAGGAATGGGCAACAAATGCTGGCCTAGCCAGCGATGTCCAGAACATGTAAAAGAATTTTAAAAGATCAGCAGTTAGGACAGGACCTTTGCAGATAATGCTACTTCAGCAGAGATCTGATTCCATCTGTAGTTAGTTATGTTTGGTGCCACAAATGCTTGCAGGATGGTAGGGCCAAGAAAATCTCTCTACAGCTTTACAAATCCCATGACAGAGCTTCATGAAGACATATCAGAAACTTAGCTGCAAGTTACCCATGGTTTTCTGAAACATAACTGCAAAGTTTCCCGAATGATTTGCTCAAACTCATCACTAGACTGTTTTTTTCACAATTCCACCTTCCCCATTCCCATTTATGAAATGTCAGTGGTTGTTTCAAGTATAATCTTAACTCCAGGAAAGACTGGTCCCAGAAGATACCCTGACAAGAATGGTTCTACAACAGCATAGTTATCAAAGTCCAACGAGTGAAACTTCTTAAATTGGTGAAGCGCTGTCTATTTTTGAACCGAGGGTAGCTATTGAAATCAAGGACCCTATCACAAGCTGAAGTGGCTCGCTCTCTCTGAAAATGGCAAAATCGAATCCTTGTTCAAAGAGAACACCAACAGATGACAGAGCACGTCGCAAAAGAACCAAAAATTATAAATTCTTTTCATGGATTTTAGTAACTGCTAATTATGTTGCATAACTGCTCTTTGAAGGGTAATTTTCCATTTTGCAAACATGAATTGCAATCTCTAGGTTAAAAGCACCAACCTGACCTCTTGTTAATCCTAAAATTTTAGTGCTGCTTTGCAATCATCTTCTGCATAAATTGGAAGGAGTGGTTTTATTCATCAATTTATCTCCTTTCAACAAAATTATTTGCACTACTGAGCCACCAAATACTATTATAGAACAAGGTGGAGTGATATGCAATCATTAATTAAATGCCGCATTTTACTCGGCTAGAAATTTTCCATCAAGAGTCTGGTTACATCAATAAAAGAAGAGGAAAGTATTCAGCAAGTCAAGGATTAGATATTGAAGAGATGTAAATAAATATTATTCCAGCATTTCAGTACAAGTTCTGAGAAATCACACCTCAGAACAAAAAGGAAATAAGGACAATCAATTCCACGATAAAGAAAGAAATTGCCTGCCCCATTCTTCAGGTCACCACTTGTCATCTCGCCCCTGTCCTAGAGAATCCAGAAAATGAAAGGATAGTTTAGCTCTGCATGTCATTGGTGCATCCTCATGTGACCACATAGATAAATGCTTATTTGCCCCTCAATTTGTGTCAAGTCCATTTATCTCAGCCAGTGAGGTTGTTGGCTGGTATCAGTGCCTCTACCTCCTTGATAGAGAAAGACAACTGAGTGAGGGATCCCACCCTCAGCAATTAAATAGGCTTCCGATACCGCGGGAGAATTGGAATTATAAGCCAAACAAATGGGTAGGTTTGGGCTGGGTGGGTATGGACTGGGCAGGGTCTCACTGTTAAAAGGATTTGCGTTCCAATCCAAATACACCTCCAACCCACACATTTCTGGCTTTAACTGAGCTGAAAATGGGGCGGGCAATCAACCCAACCCAAGGATTGGGCCAAAAACAGAAAACGTTGGAGAAACTCAGTAGGTCTGACAGCATTTGTGGAGAGGGAATAGAGTCAATGTTCCAAGTGTGGCTGACCGTTCAGCTTTGAGGAAGGGTCATGCAGGCTCGGAACGTTTGCCAGACTTTTACTGCCTTGCCGACCCAAGGCTCGTAAGATCCCACACAAAGCCAATGGAGAATGATGTTCTGCGAGCTCGCCAGCCCCGATTCTGGGGTGAGCGAGATGGTAAAACTCCGGCCGTTGGCTCTATTCTCTCTGTCAGACTTGCAGACTTTCTCCAGCATTTTCTGTTTTTTGTTTTTTTTCTGATTCCAGCGTCTTCAGTATTTTGCCTTTATCCCAGGCTGCAGTTTTAAATATGACAGTGGTCTCATTTTTAAGCAGCGTTTGACTGTCTCACTGCTGCTGGCAGAGGCGGATTTGCAATGAAACACACCATGCCTAGGCAAAGGACCCCGACCTACTGGGAGGGTGGAGAGGGGGGCGAGGGGGGTTTCTCTGTGCCAGCCGGTGCACTGGGCATCCAGTCAGAGCCTGATTACTCTGCATTTGCTATAGCAGGCAATGAACAAAGAACAAAGAACAAAGAACAATACAGCACAGGAACAGGCCCTTCGGCCCTCCAAGCCCGCGCCGCTCCCCGGTCCAGGATTGAATCCTGAATCCAGGATCCCCGCCCAATTTTCCAGCCTATCTACATACCAATATCCTATCCACCGAGCTGTCCCCCACAGCTACGATGCTTTGTTCATTACAACCTATTAATGCAGAGTGTGGTGGACCTCAGTTGTGCCTTTGTCCTATATGGACCACCGTTGTGTGTGCTTGTCATACCTGGACACATCCCCTTCCAGTTTGGGTCCTCCCCTCAGCACCTAGTATAAAGGTGGCTGTCTCCTCCCCCTTGTTCAGTCCAGGTCGGTTACTTGTTGGGATCTGCTCCTGATTCTGTTGTGAATAAAAGCCTACACTTATATTGGCATATCGGTAGTCTTTCGCCTTATTGATAGCGCATCACAGAGCAAAATCAGACTCTGATTAGTGAGTCTGGAAGAGCGGGAGAATGCTGGTCGGAATCGTACGAATGGTTAACTTGAGGCACACGCACATGAGGAATGAAGAGAGGTGACTAGGCAAGGAAAGAGAGACAGAGGCTGCTGAAGTTTTGCCATTTTTGTGAAAGGTGAGCGGCTTTGCCATTGACGCAGGGCAGGCCAGCAACAGCAAGACGCAAGGCTCCAAAAGCCACCATGAGGTGAGGTCAGCCACTGAGAGGAGCAGCAGGGGGGATGAGAAGGCAACTCAGCCCATGGCTTGAGAGCTTGCCAGTGATTCTTGTTGTCCTTTATTATGGAGCAGTTCTTTCTTTTCACTACTGCTCTGTAGATCATGAGCTTAGTGTTGCAACTGAGTCCCTGTTCTTCAAATATTCTCTTCCTCGGTTGAGCAAAGGCTGTGTTGACGCTTATCGTCGATGTCTGCCCTTGTTGACTGTAGGTTCCCAAGGTATAGAAAGTACTCCATGTTGTCCAAGGCAACGTTATGGATTTTGATAACCAGAGGGCAGTGTTGTGTGGCATGGCAGGTTGTTAGACGAGTTTGTCCTATGGATGCTTAGTATAAGGCCCATGTTCTTGCATGCCTCTGTGAAGGTGTTGACAATGACTTGGAGCTCATCCTTCGAGTGTGTGAAGACATTGTCTTCATACTGCGGTTCAGTGACAGAGGATGGGGGCAGCCTCAGGCTGGGCCTGAAGTTGAATAGATTCCTGTTTGTTCTGTAATTTAGCTCCACTCCAGCGGGGAACTTGCTGAAGCTGAGATGGAGCTTTGCAGCAAGGAAGATCGAGAGGAGTGTCGGTTTGATGATGCAGTCTTGCTTGACTTCAGTTCAAAAGCAAATTGGGTCTGTGGTGGATCCGTTGGTCAGGATCACAGCTTGCACTTCATCATGGAACAGGTGGAGAATGGTGACAAGGGTTTGGGGGCAGCGAATCCCTCATGGTCAACAGTGTCAAAGGCCTATGTGGGTCAAAGAAGGCCATGTATATGGGTTGATGCTGTTCCCTGCATTTCTCTTGTAGTTGCCGCACAGTGAAGATCATGTCCATTGCGTCCATAAGTGGGTGGAATCCGCGATGCAACTCTGGCAGGAGCTCTTTAGCCCCAGCCTACACCCACACCCCAGGGAGTAGAGGCTCCCTACATTGGGATCCCCTCCTCCACCAACCCTGATTGCTCGTTCCAGTGTTGATAACTGGGTCCCTATTTGACTGATGGCCTCTCTGCCAATCGAGTTGGGCCTCTGGGAGGGAAACAAACTCTGAAATCACCAACTTCACAGGGTGTGGGAGAATTCCAAGTGGTGCGTTTTCCATGCCTTTCACGCTGACCTGCTCCCTTGTCAATGCAAATTCTGTCCTTGATGTCAACTCATACACAAACACAAAGCTGATACTTGTGACAGCTACCAGAGGACATTGAGTGCTTCTGGAGTCACAAACTTTTAGAGATACTGAAAGCGAGGAGAAAACTTGAAGCAAAAAGTTCAGAAGCTAGTCTATCCCCATTGTTAGATATGAATAGATCTTGTTGTGCCACTGAAAGAGTAAAAACATTTCTAGGCGCAATAAACAGCAATGATCCAATATCAATCAGCTGAAGTAAATAGGATTTTCTGGTGAGTTGTTTGTACAAACATTCTGTGCGTCAATCTGTTGATTTGTGTGCCTACATACAATAGAGGCTACACACTTCAAAACTAATTAGCTGACTGTGAAGAAAATTGGGACTCCAGAGGACACAAAAGATGTTTTGTAAATGCAAATTTTTCCTTAATCAGAACGTACCTTGACTAATTCCTTTTGTCACTTGTTACTATAAAGACAAAATTGTATGGGTATCATAGCATTTAGCACCATTGTTAAACTATGTGTCATGATAATTCAACTGAACAATTTATGATCAGAAAAAAAATAAAGAATGAATGAAGCATTTCAGGAAGATGTCAAAACCCCAGAGATCTTAAACCGGGACCTGAATTTTTTGCCCATTGGGCACCTGCACTTGGCAGGCCTGGAAGTGGGCGCGAAACACACTTCCAGCCGCGTTTGGTCCCTGAATGTGATTTCACGCTGGTTGGCCAATTAACGGGCAGGCATCCAAAAACATGCGCTGGGAAAGGCTCAGTGTTGCCAGGGAGGGCGGGAAGAGGGCAGGTGCCAAAAAAAAAGGGCTGGCGTTTCTAATGTACTCCCTCAGCGGGGCTGTTCCAGGGATCCGCAGACCTGGGAAAAATAAATGTGAATGGATAATCTAGGCAAAGTGTGTCTAGGCAGCACATTCAGACACAAACCTCGGTCCCCAGACAACGGTTTAAATTTTATTTCAGTGCTGACAGTTCATCCTGCCCTAATTGAAGCTAAAACGTAAAGGGGGCTTTTCCAATCAGCCCACCTGCTAACCATAAAAGCCGACAAGTCGTGTAAAATTGTGTTAAATTGGTCACTTAATGGGTTAAATTAGCTGCTTGATTGTCGGCGAGTGCGTTTTTGACTCTGACAGGTGCCCGCAGACCGAAATATTGCGTAAATGCATGATGAGGTCAGGATGCACGCCTGATGCCTTTCACCTGGGATTTCACATGCTTTTGGGTCAGGTGTGTGCCCATCTTAGCAACGTAAAATTCTGGCCCGGGAATAATAATTTACATTTTTTTTAAAATCATTAATGTGTAACTTCAACTTAATGTTGCAGAGCTGTAAAAGGCCATGGCTGCCCATATAGAAAATGCTAAATCTAATGGCCATTGCCTTTGAAATTGAAAAGAATGATTACTCGTTTTCCACTGCCAGCTATAAAAAAATACATGGACCAGTAATTACTGGCATTCATGTTGTCCCATATCCACAATGCAGTGTTTCATGATTCTCCAGGGTATCACCATTCCTGTCGGAATTGCAGTGGGTAACTGGGGAAATTTCCAATGAATTTCAGCCCTTGGTATATGCGCCCGGCTGTCATTTTTAAATGTAATTCATCCTGCTAGCTGATTTCTCGGGTTGCAGATCATACATAATACATGGGGATATGTCAAGATGATTTCAAAGGAATTGTTATTTCTAGAAAGGATTTTTCAGACACTTATCTGTTTAAGTGTCGGTCTACTCAATTTGTCCAGATGTTAGCTTGGCACCTGGCTTAGGTGGAAAGAAGCAAGACAGGCTGCCGGGATATCTTAAGCTCTTCTCTAAGGAGTTAGTGGTATTTGTGCAGATATTGTTTTGAATTCCTTTTGTCCAGGGAATCAAAAAAAATGCAGTCATGATTTAGAAGAGAGGGGATGGGAGATTCTTTGTCCATTTGGCAGAGAGCTTAATCAGGGGCAACCTGATATGAACTTGATACTTGACAGCTTTTGCCCAATGAGGAGTCATTTTGATACCATCAGGGAACAAGCAGACCAAGAGATTTCTTTACTGATCTACAGAGAACTGTCAGAGCAGGGACCTTGTTTTAATGTTCAGGTTTAAAATGAGCATTAGTCCGACAAAGTATCTCCATAGTTTTCCATATCCCGCAAGTATATGTAATTATGGTAATTTTATTGCTCATTCATGTTCATTTATTCATTACCGTTCAAAAAATATTCTAACATCTCATAGTCTAAACCATGATCTGATATGATTTATTTATACATAACGTTAAGAGGATTTCTTCAAACCTTCCACCAAAGATGCAAAAAAACCCAAGAGACTTCCCAGCTAAAATGTTAATAAACAGCTATCTTCTGCCATGGAAATCTGGGGTGCGATCTTACCAGCCGTTCACACCACCCTCCTGCTGCAGCGAGGTCGGAGAATTTGGAGGCCAGCCAAATCTCCGTTAACAGCAGTGGGATGGGAAAATCCTACCGGCGTGAGTGGCCATGGTTCTTATGAAGCGGTGGTGCTCAGACATGCTGAGAGAGTAAGTCCTCTGCCTGGAGGTCCTATGAAAGGGATCTGACCTCCTTCTAATTGGATCACAATTCCCATCCTCTATGACCTGTGAAGCAGCTTGTGGCTGAGGAGAAGGCAGCGAGTGCAGTTGGCATTGCTGCTCCTCTTTTTCCCCTTCAGCAGTCCAAGGCGGAGCTGCATTAGCTGATGACGGCTGACGTCAGGAACTCAACAATGTTCATCGGCAGCGCCTTGCAAACTCACGACTCTTACCATCTAGATGGACGGGGCAGCAGATACCTGGAAACATCAGCACCTGGAGGTTCCCCTCCAAGTCACACCCCATCCTGACTTGGAAATATATCACCTTTCTTTCACTGTTGCTGTGTACAAACCCTGGAACTACCTCCCTAACAGCACCGTGGGTGTACCTGTACCATATGGACTTCAGCAGTTCAAGAAGGCAGCTCACCACCACCTTCTCAAGAACTATTCGGAATGCTGGCCTAGAATCCCTTGAATGATTTTTTTTTAAAGTTCAGGTCAAGTTAGTTGGTTAAGTTACCATAGTCCCAGGTGAACATAGGCTACTATCCCCTTTGAGGAGAGGAGAACTGACTGGTGGTGATTTAACCTGAGGATTAAATCTGAAACAATTTTTAAAAATTCATTCGTGGGACTTGGGTGTCACTGGCTGGCCAGCATTTATTGTCCATCCCTAGTTGCCTTTGAGAAGGTGGTATCTTCCTGAACAGCTGAGAGGTTTACTAGGCCATTCAGAGGGCAGTTAAGCATCAATCCCATTGCTGTAGCTCTGGAGTCACATGTAGTCCAGATCAGGTAAGGATTGCAGATTTCCTTCCCGCAAGGGACATGAGTGAACCAGATGGGTTTTTCCGACAATTGACAATAGTTTCATGGTCATTGTGGTGAACCATCGTTGGTTCCCACCAGGTAGTACTGAGCCAGGGTCTGGCCAGTACTATGAGTCTGTATATATGTTACTGTTGGGGTTAGGGTTGGGCTGTTCTACATGTTACTGTTGGGGTTAGGGTTGGGCTGTTCTACCTGTAATATAGTTATTATGGTACATCCCAGTCGGGCTCCGCCTCCTGGGAGAGGTATAAAGGTCACTGCTCTGTCTGGGACCCCTCAGTCTGGGATCGTGTATTATATATGGTAGCTCTATTGTAGTAGTCAATAAAAGCCTTTATTTCCTCGAGCATCTCTAGCCTCGTGAGTTATATCGCGCATCAATTTTATTGACTACTAATTGAACTCTCGTCGTTGAAAGAAAAAAGAAAACAATATAGAGAGCATGGAGCAAATGCTTAAACCCGAACGGCTTACGCTGGACCCACGTGCGGCGGGCGCCTCCAACACCTTCGACCACTGGTTGAAATGTTTTCAGGATTACCTCGAAGCCTCCGCATCGGTCACCACAGACGACGACAGACTCCGGGTCCTCCACGCGAGGGTAAGCGACGCTGTATATTTAGCGATCCGTGCGGCCACCGACTACAAAGGGGCCCTCGAGCTTCTTAAGAAGCGCTACATTAAACCGCCAAACGAGATGCATGCTCGATATCTCTTAGCCACTCGACGACGGCAGCCCGGCGAAACGACGGAACAGTATGCGTGCGAGCTCCTACAGCTAGCCAGGGGCCTGTAACTGCAAAGCAGTGTCGGCAGACCAGAACATGAACGACCTCGCTCGAGATGCATTTGTGGCGGGAATCGGATCGTCTTATATCCGACTTTGGCTGTTGGAGCAAGGTAATCTCGATCTCACTAAGTCTATAGAGCTAGCGGATACGCTAGAAACGGCCTCCAAAAGCCTGGCGATGTATCCCGACGACCACGTGGAGACAGCGTGGCAGGGGCAGTCAAAGACCCCACTTCATCCAGCGGGTCCGAAAAGCTGCGTGATTGCGTTCCCACCCTCGGGACTGACGACGGCAGCAGCTCCAGGTGGCCCGCGGTGTTACTTTTGTGGGGGAGTGAAACACACTCGGCAGCGATGTCCCGCTAAAGCGGTGTTGTGCTCCGCCTGCGGCAAGAAGGGGCATTATTCGAAGGTATGTCGATCCAAACTTACATCCAGGAACAGCAGTGCGGCGTGTGACTCCCCGGAGCCGGTTTCCTCGTCGTCGGCATCGTCAAGGGTTTCTTCCACGTGCGAGGCCAGGACGTCGCCATTCCAGACGACGGAGTCGCAAGAGACGTGCGACGACCAGGGGTTGCTGATTTTGGCGCCATCGCCCATGTGCGACCTATGGGAGCAGCCATTTTGGTCGGCACCGACCGCGAATGACCAGCAGGGGTCGCCATCATCCATCTCAGCTGCCTGCAGTGGCGCTCACGAACCAACGGTGGCGTCGATCATCCTGGACCAGGCAAAGCCTCACAGACTCGACAAGTCCATGATGGACATACAGGTAAACAAACGCACGATTTATTGTCTGTTTGACAGCGGGAGCACGGAGAGCTTTATTCACCCAGACGCCGTGAAGCGGTGTGGCCTCCAGATCCAGCCTGTCAAGCAGACAATTTCGATGGCGTCAAGGTCCCGGTCTGTCACCGTGCTAGGGAGTTGCGTGGTAAATCTAACGGTGCAGGGCACGGTTTACGAGAGCTTCAAGCTCCTGGTGTTACCGCACCTTTGCGCGCCAATACTCCTTGGACTAAATTTCATGGTCCACTTGAAGAGTGTAACCCTGCAGTACGGTGGGCCACTCCCTCCGCTTTCAGTGGGAGAACAGCAGCCTCCAAATTGCCCAACGCGCTCCACCTGTAGCCTCTCGACGCTTAAGATTGCCACACCCTCCTTATTCCAGAATCCCGTGCCAGGCTGCAAGCCCATCGCGACCAAGAGTAGGCGTTACAGCGCTGAGGATCGGATCTTCATTCGATGTGAGGTTCAGCGGCTCCTCAAGGAAGGGATCATACAACCTAGCGCTAGTCCTTGGAGAGCGCAGGTCGTGGTGGTCAAGAGTGGGAACAAACCCCGGATGGTCATAGACTATAGTCAGACCATTAACAGATACATGCAGCTGGATGCGTATCCCCTCCCGCGCATTTCTGACATGGTCAACCAGATTGCGCAGTACTGGGTGTTCTCCACCACCGACCTAAAGTCTGCCTACCACCAGCTCCCCATTCGCCCAGAGGACCGACAATACATGGCTTTTGAGGCGGATGGTCGCTTGTACCATTTTCTAAGGGTTCCTTTTGGTGTCACCAATGGGGTCTCGGTCTTCCAGCATGCTTTGGACCGAATGGTGGACCATAACGGACTGCGGGCTACCTTCCCGTACCTGGATAATGTCACCATCTGCGGCCATGACCAGCAGGACCACGATACCAACCTTCTTAGATTCCTACGCACTGCATCTCGCCTGAATCTGACCTACAACAGGGAGAAGTGTGTATTTCGCACGCGCCGCTTAGCTATCCTCGGATACGTGGTGGAAACCGGGGTCATTGGCCCTGATCCAGACCGTATGCGTCCCCTCCTCGAACTTCCCCTGCCCTCTAGCGTAAAAGCACTGAGAAGATGCTTAGGCTTCTTCTCTTACTACGCACAGTGGGTTCCCAATTACGCGGACAAAGCCCGTCCGCTCATCAAGTCTACCTCTTTTCCCCTAGCACCAGAGGCTCGTTTGGCCTTTGAAAAACTAAAAGCCGACATCGCGAAAGCCACGATGCACGCTATCGATGAGTCCATCCCCTTCCAGGTGGAGAGTGATGCATCTGATTTCGCCCTGACCGCCACACTTAACCAGGCGGGCAGGCCCGTCGCCTTTTTCTCTCGCACCCTCCAAGGCCCCGAAATTCGACATTCAGCGGTGGAAAAGGAGGCCCAGGCCATTGTGGAGGCTGTCCAGCATTGGCGCCATTACTTGACGGGAAAACGGTTCTCCCTGCTCACGGACCAGCGGTCCGTGGCGTTCATGTTCAATAACACGTTACGGGGCAAGATCAGGAACGATAAGATCTTGAGGTGGAGAATCGAACTCTCCACCTATAATTACGACATCATGTATCGTCCAGGGAAACTCAACGAGCCCTCGGATGCCCTGTCGCGTGGAACATGCGCCAGTATGCAGGAGAATCGATTGCAGGCTCTCCACAATGACCTCTGCCATCCAGGGGTCACTCGGCTCTACCACTTCATAAAAGCCCGGAATCTACCCTACTCGGTGGAGGATGTCAGGTCCATAACCAGAAGCTGCCGAGTATGCGCGGAATGCAAACCGCACTTTTACCGACCTGACAGGGCACAACTCGTTAAGGCCACTCGTCCCTTCGAAAGACTGAGTGTGGATTTTAAGGGCCCCTTCCCTCGACAGATCGGAATGTGTACTTCCTCAATGTGATTGATGAGTACTCACGATTCCCTTTTGTCATTCCCTGCTCTGATACAACCGCTGCCACGGTTATCAAGGCATTTCGTGATCTTTTCACCCTGTTCGGTTACCCCTGTTACATCCACAGCGATAGGGGCTCGTCGTTCATGAGTGATGACTTGAGGCAATACCTGCTCTCATACGGGATTGCCTCTAGTAGAACCACGAGCTACAACCCTAGGGGTAACGGACAGGTGGAACGTGAGAATGCTACAGTCTGGAAGGCTGTCTTACTGGCGTTGAAGTCAAAAGGCCTTCCAGTCTCCTGTTGGCAAGAGGTGCTCCCTGATGCGCTCCACTCCATACGCTCACTCCTGTGTTCGGCAACCAACGCTACTCCCCATGAGAGACTGTTTTCATTCCCTCGGAAGTCTTCCTCTGGGACCTCATTACCGTCTTGGTTGACGTACTCAGGACCTGTCCTCCTGCGGCGACATGTTAGGACCCGCAAGTCCGACCCTTTGGTTGAACAGGTCCATCTCCTCCACGCCAACCCTCAGTATGCCTATGTGGCACACCCTGACGGGCGAGAGGACACGGTCTCGATTCGAGACCCGGCGCCAGCAGGGGGCTTGGAAACCCCTGTCGCTCCCATACCTCCTGTTAGAGACCCCCCAACTATTGTTTCCCCTCCTGACACGGCGCGGGCAGCATCGGGACCATCACTTAACCCTTTTACTCTCGTGTACAGCTTGCCTGAGTCCAGGAGATGGTCGCCACTTCAAGGCGTGTCCGAGTTCAGCGGATTGTCACCACCTCGGGGTCAACCGGCCCGTGAGACATTGGAGGAGCCGTTGGACACCGCCTTGGGGAGAACGCCACCGCGAGTGCCTACACCGGTGTCATCGCCATTGTTGAGGAGGTCACAACGACGGTGCGGTCCCCCTGACCGTCTGAACTTATAGACTGATGACCAATTGTTCTGTGTTTTTTTTGTACCCCGCCGGCCTTTGTCTTCAAAGGAGGGGTGAATGTGGTGAACCATCGTTGGTTCCCACCAGGTAGTACTGAGCCAGGGTCTGGCCAGTACTATGAGTCTGTATATATGTTACTGTTGGGGTTAGGGTTGGGCTGTTCTACATGTTACTGTTGGGGTTAGGGTTGGGCTGTTCTACCTGTAATATAGTTATTATGGTACATCCCAGTCGGGCTCCACCTCCTGGGAGAGGTATAAAGGTCACTGCTCTGTCTGGGACCCTTCAGTCTGGGATCGTGTATTATATATGGTAGCTCTATTGTAGTAGTCAATAAAAGCCTTTATTTCCTCGAGCATCTCTAGCCTCGTGAGTTATCAGTAGATTCTTAATTTCAGATTTTTTTTACAGAATTCAAGTTCCACTTCTGATGTGGTGGGATTCAAGCCCAGGCCCTCGAACATTAGTTGAGTTTCTGGATTAATAGTCTCGTGGTAATACCACTAGACCATCGCCTCCCCATAAATTGCCTCATTTTAATTGTTGACCTGACAACTTCACAGGGGTTCCCTGCTCACCTGCAAATCTGTCTGGACTAAAGGTGAATGGGAAAATGTTGTGTTCCCAACCCAAGGCTAATTTTTGGGTCTTTATCCTCTTGTCTGCACTTAAACCTACTTTGCCTTAACAGTTAAAATTATTTTTGTGTATTTTACTAGGAAGGCAGCTGCAATGTAGTCATTTAATGCCACTGCCATTTCCTTATTCCTCCTTATGATCACTCCCGCCTCTGCCTGTAAGGGAGCCACATCTACTTTTGCTAAACCTTTCCTTTTACATACCTATGGAAACATTTACAATCTGTTTGTATGTGCCTTACTAGTTTACTCATACTCTATTTCCGTTTTCCCATCCTTTTGTGAATTCTAAATTCTTCCCAATCCTCAGATTTACTGTTTTTCTGGAACATAACAAACCTCTTTCTTTAATCTTACACGGTCATTGTTGATCATGGTTGGTCCACTTTGCCCATGGGATTTTTATTCTTTAAGGGAATATATATCATTGCAAATTATGAATTAATCGTTTCAACATTTCTTACTCCTTATCTAACTGACATATCTTTTAACCCAGTTTCCCAATCTGGCAACTCACCTCTCATATTAATTTAGGTGCTTTATTCAGATTTAAGACACTAGTTTGGAATTAATTAAGTTACGCTCAAGCTCAACGTAAAATTGTGATCACTATTCCCGAGAGGCTCATTTACCACAAAGTTATTAATTAATTTTTTCTCATTGCACACCATTAATCAAAGATAAACTGTTCCCCAATTGGCTCCTCATCACACTGATAAGAAAATCATCTTGAACAAAATTCCACGAATGCATTCTGCACACAATTATTGCAAACTTGGTTTGCCTTGTCTATATTAAAGTTAACGTCCCCTGTGATTTCTCTGTTGTCTTTGTTATACGAAACTGTACTTTCTTGATTTAGAACAAAGAAAGAACAAAGAAAAGTACAGCACAGGAACAGGTCCTTCGGCCCTCCAAGCCTGTGCCGATCATGATGCCCTAACTAAACTAAAAAAAAGTTTCTGCCCCTACTCAGTCCATATCCCTCTATGTCCTCCCTATTCGTGTACCCACTCAGATTTATACCTTATCTGACACTATAAATATTGTTGGGGGGATGTAGAGTAAAGGGTTAACATCAGAAGCAGATTTTGCTAATCTTACAATGAGATAACATTGCATGATTGAGTATCAGAGATCTGGAAAGAGGAAAAGTTCCAGCCTTGTGCAGAGCTCCCAATATGTACATAGTCGCTGTCAATAAAGAGCAATTGTTTTAATAAACTAGTTTTGAGCAACTTACTTTGGAAGAATAGACAAGTCTCAAAGAACCCCACCTAGATCCCGAACACATGACAAAAGAAGGTGGAAGCTATAAACTGCTCACACTTGGTGTCCCTACCTCTGAGCCAGAAGCTCTGGGTTCAAGTCCCACTCCAGGGTCCAATGGCCATAGAAAGGTGTGTTTATAATGTGGTCAAATAGGTTGATTGTCAACCTGTAAATCCTTTGAAATGCTTATGGCACACAGTAAGATTGGAAGGCTTTCCAGGCTTTCTGGTGTTTTCCGTCTCTGGTTGGTTCTTAGCTCCATAGAAACTGATCCAACATCCTGATTTTCCTGAAGTGCCTTTATCCCAAATTTATTACCAGAGCTACCCATCCACTGCATTCCGCCCACCACTCATTTCCATTTTGCCTATCTCCTGGAAGATTCAGTTCCCGGTTTTTGTCACCCAGCAACCATTTTGCTCTATTTTACCATTTTGATTTAAGTGCTGGGCGGACTTGAAACTGGGAGTGTTTCAGATCTGACTTTTAGACCCGGTCTCAGGCGCCCCGATATGCACACTGCCTGAAAAAATATCAGCAATTCTGAATCGCGCTGCAAAAGGATGTGGGCGGGGCTTAACGCACCTGAAACCCTGCAGCTCCAATCGGCGCCTCCAACTGCGCATGCACAGAAAAAAAATGATAGAATGCTGATCCCCTACCACATTGCTCACGGGCCGGATAATGCCTCCCTCTGACCCACACAGGCATTGCCCTACCCCCACAACATTACTGACCCCCTTAACCCCCCACCCCCTCCACCACCCAGACCGATCACGAGCCCCTCCCCCCCTTACCCCTCACTGATCTCAGGCAGAGTGGTAGCTGACCCCCCTTCCCCCTCACTGATCTCAGGCAGAGTGACAGTGGACTCCCTCCCACACTGATCTCAAGCAGAGGGCCGTTGGACGTGCCACACTTACCTCCTCACTAACTGGAGCGCCCGAATTGGACATTCGTGGAGCATGTCTGTTTTGTGCCGGTTCTGGATGGGTGAACGCGGTGGTAAAGAGGGAAGTGCTGGTAAGGTTGGGTGTGCAGCCCATTAAGTCAATTTAAATGCATGCAAATACATTTAAATACATGCAAATGCATTTAAATGGCCGTTGCGCCCATTTCGGGCGCTCCATCCCGATTGCGGTCATTTTCAGGCCTTGGTAAAGGGGGAACCGGCGCGGAGGTAGGCGCGGATCGCGCTTCTCGCCTCACGTCCGACTTTACCAAGTATTCGTGCCCGCTGATGGTAAAATCAGGCCTCATGTCTCTGTATTGTTCATTAGATCATTAATTTAATCTGTGGTATTAATTCATCTATAATATTTTTAGCTTTGTCATTTTTTTCTATTTTTCTCTGATTTTTCTTTGAAGCTGAAGGAAATATACTTGTCGAAAGGAACGCATATCTATTTGTACGTTTGAAATTCTTTTTCATTTTTGTTACTCCAGTTGATATGAAACCATTTAATTTGTGAAATCGAAGCCAAAAATGTTTCACTGGAGCTGTGAGGAATCAAGTTTCGCAGGAGGATTTTCATGCAGCTGTAGATTGTTGTATTCATTACTTAGATAATATCCGTGAATTTCTAACCTTAGGAAGAGCAGATTATTAAAATGACAACTACTCCAGCTGGATCTGCAACTAGGATGAGGGAAGGATTCGCTGCATCAGCCTAAGAGGCAAACATGTGTCTTCCAGCAAGAACAGGTCCTACAGGCACACTATCTAAAACTCGGTCACATTTTTCAGCATGTAAATGTTTTTTTCCATTCCAAATCCTTAGACATATCTTTGATACAGTCAAAGGTAATCACAAACCAAAAAGAATTGAAAACAGCAACGGGTTCTCACCAACAAGTTGTTCACCTGCATCTTTGTCATGGGTTCTACATATTTTTTTTTCATACCTTTATATAGAAATATATATACATTGTTATGGTTCAGGTTAGAAACTTCAAAGTGTTTCATGAAGCCCGCCTGAACCATAAGTTTTGCATCTTGAATTGGCATGAGATGCTTCACTTCAGGTGCGATTCAAAAGATCCAGTAGAGAGCTTTTATCAAACAAAGTTTATTTAAGAATATATTTAACATGTATAGTAAGAAGATTAGCAAGAACTTTTATGAACTACAAACAGGAAATGAAACAACCACTACAATGTATAACTCTTAATGAATATCTTTAATACATTTCAATTAAAACCAAAACCCATGGACAACAAAAAACCCTTTTCACAGGTTTAACACAGCACAGACTAATGCTCACTTGAGACTGGATCGATTATTTTCCTTATGAGGCTGCAGTCAAATAGTCCGGTGACTCAGAGCAGTTTGAAAACAGGACAGGTTTCTAAGACACCTGAGAGACTCTGGTCCAGCCACCAAAATGGTAGACTTCCACCCTTCATGAAAGCAAGATCTTGTTTTCAGCTAACCAACAGAATTTCCAAAAAAATACACGTAGAGAGAGAAAGGGACTTGATGCTTTTAACACTCCATCTCACAAACTGAAGCTGAAAATGAAATTCCTGTCCCCTGAGCTGCCCACAGGTTTTTCTTCTATTTCTCCTCCCACCAATGATATCACCCAAGGCTAAAAGATGCAGAGATCATGATTTTTTTAAAAATCTCTTAAAGGAACACTAACATCACAATATAAAAATAAATACTTGACATTTTTCACAATGAAAATTGCAAAGGAAAGTAAAGAGGGAATCAATGGCACTTGTTTTGGAAAGAAAATCAATGAAATTGAAAGGGACCTAGTCCAGATAAACTGGAAAGATAATAGATGACAAACAAGAAACTACACAAAGAATGGGGAACATTCAAATGGGAAGTGTATAGGAACAGATTTTTCCCAGTAATGAAATAAAGATATTGCAGCTAATGCTGAGTTCATTGGATAAAGAAACATTTCAAACTTGTTCATTTATTTATGGTTGCTCTCTCCATATTGTTGACATTGGCACAGAAATTTGTTGCTGAGGAGTCATTTACCAATTTGATGCATTCAGATTCCTGCACTGCTTCCTGGCAAATCTTCCTATGTAAGAAGTTTAACAACACCAAGTTAAAGTCCAACAGGTTTATTTGGTAGCAAAAGCCACACAAGCTTTCGAGGCTCTGAGCCCCTTCTTCAGGTGAGTGGGAATTCTGTTCACAAACAGAACTTATAAGACACAGACTCAATTTACATGAATAATGGTTGGAATGCGAATACTTACAACTAATCCAGTCTTTAAGAAACAAAACAATGGGAGTGGGGAGAGCATCAAGACAGGCTAAAAAGATGTGTATTGTCTCCAGACAAGACAGCCAGTGAAACTCTGCAGGTCCACGCAACTGTGGGAGTTACAAATAGTGTGACATAAATTCTGATTCTAGGATCGCATGATAAAGACTCAGGAGGAAAAAAGCAGAAATATTTATGTGAAATAGTGTGACATAAACCCAATATCCCGGTTGAGGCCGTCCTTGTGTGTGCGGAACCTGGCTATCAGTTTCTGCTCCGCGACTCTGCGCTGTCGTGTGTCGCGAAGGCCGCCTTGGAGAACGCTTACCCGAATATCAGAGGCCGAATGCCCGTGACCGCTGAAGTGCTCCCCAACAGGAAGAGAACAGTCTTGCCTGGTGATTGTCGAGCGGTGTTCATTCATCCGTTGTCGCAGCGTCTGCATAGTTTCCCCAATGTACCATGCCTCGGGACATCCTTTCTTGCAGCGTATCAGGTAGACAACGTAAATCTTCCTATCCCAATGGATGGGCAGCCTGTTCCCTTAGGCGCTAGCTTGACTAACTTGCTCTTAAAAATGTAACTTTAGGCCAACTACACTGCACTGAGCTTCCACGAAGATTGAACATTTGTTGCCCATCCTAACTGCCATGGGCAAATTAGTGGTGAACCATCTTTTTGAACAATCACAGCCCTCAGGTTAGTACACCCAAAGAACAGTTTGTTGAAGATTTGACCTAGCAACAATGAAGAATGGTGATATAGTTCCAAGTCAGGATGATACGAGACTTGGACAGGAACTGGCAGGTGATGGTGTACTACTGTGCCTCCTGCCCTTGTCCTTTCAGATTAATTATATGTTGTGAGTTTTAGAAGCGCTTTTGAAGGAGCCTTGTGAGTTACTGCAGGATATCTTGTAGATGGTATACACTCCTCAAACTGTGCATTACTGGTGAAGAGAATGAATCTTTAAGGTGATGGAAATGGTGTCAATCAAGTAGGCTGTTTTGTCCTGGCTGGTATCGTGAATGTTGATGAAGATGCATTCATCCAGACAAGTGAAAAGTATTCAATCAAATTCCTGACTTGTGCTTTGTAGATGTTCAGCAGGCTTTGGGGAGTCAGGAGGTGATTCCCAGGCCTCTGACTTGCTCTTTTAGATGGAATATTTCCATAGATGGCCCAATTCAGTTTCTTGTCAATGGTAAGACACCAGGGTGTCCTGTGGCACATTGGTAGTGTCCTTACCTCTGGACCAGAAGTCTTAGGTTTATGTCACACTCTGGAACTTAATGGCCACCCCACATCAATGGTGATGAACTGGAAATGGTCAAGAGCTTCAAGTTTGTAGGTGTCCAATCACCAACAACCTGTCCTAGTCCCTCCACGATGACGCTATATTTAAGAAAGTCCAACAACGCCTCTACTTTCTCAGGAGGCTAAGAAAATTCAGCGTGTCCACTATGACACTCACCAATTTTTATAGATGCCACATAGAAAGTATCCTTTCCGGATGCATCACGGCTTGGTATGGCTCCTGCTCTGATCAAGACCGCAAGAAACCTCAAAGGGTTATGAATGAAGCCCAGTCCATCTTTCAAACCAGCACCCCCATCCATTGACTCTGTTTACACTTCCAGCTGCCTCGGAAAAGCAGCCTCCATGATCAAGGACCCCACACAACCCTGACATACTCTCTTCCACCTTGTTCCATTGGGCAAAAGATACAAATGGCTGAGATCACGTACCAACCGACTCAAAAACAGTTTCTCCTTCCCTGCTGCCATCAGACTTTTGAATGGACCTACCATATATTAAGTTGATTTTTCTCTACACCCTAGCTGTGACTTTAACACTACATTCTGTACCTTCTTTCCTTCTCCCCTATGTACTCTATGTATGGTATGTTTGGTCTGTATAGCTTGCAAGAAACAATACTTTTTACTGTATCTCAATACATGTGACAATAATAGATCAAATCAAAAATGGCCACGCAAGGTACATTCATCATGAGGCCAAACAGTTTGATTATCAATCTGCAAATCCTTCTGATATGCCTATGGAAAGCAGTAAGAGTGGGAGAGTCTCCTGATTAGCCAAAACCTGCAGAATGCAACAGCAAACCACTGTAGTACCGTGTCAAGCTTAACCAGACCAAATCATGGGAGTCCACAGTCACCAAAGCCCTCTTAGGGTATAGTATCTGAAATAAGAGAGAGAAAGGCAGCAGGATGTGGGGGAATTCAGTGACGGCAATTCTATGAATACATCCTGCAGTAAATTCCTGGGATTGAGATAATGGGATAAATAGCACAACTATTTTCCTCAAACCAATGGAGAGATTTCCCTGAATTGCCTGGAGACATCAATTTTGTTAGTGCTCCTTGCTGCTACATGAGTAAAATGCTGCCTTGATGTCAAGGGTTGTCACTCTCACTTATACACCCAAATATTGCTGTCATTTACGCTGGTGGGATTTTGCAGTCATGCCAACAGCTCACCCCCATGGTGGGTTTCATGGCGGCAAGGGGTGCATTCAATGGGAAACCCCATTTTTAAAATTCGTTCATGGGATGTGGGCGTCATTGGCTGGGCCAGCATTTATTGCCCATCCCTAATTGCCCCGGAACTGAGTAGCCTGTCAGGCCATTTCAGAGTCAACCACAATGCTGTGGCCCTGGAGTCACATGTAGGCCAGACCGGGCTAGATGGCAGATTTCCTTCCCTAAAGGACATTAGTGAACCAGGTAGGTTTTTTCGACAATCGACAATGGTTTCCTGGTCATCAGTAGATTCTTAATTCCAGATTTTTAAAAAAAAATTGAATTAGAATTCCACCATGACAGGATTTGAACCCGGGTCCCCAGAACTTTAGATGAGGTTCTGGATTAATCCTCTAGTGATAATACTACTAGGCCATCACCTCCCCTTAGCAACAGCAGAACCATAAGATCCCACCATCAATGAGAATCGTGCCGTCTCCTGCCGCCGCAAAACACACCGCAGCGAGGGAGAAAAACCCCGCCCATAAAGTAATTCATAAAGTACATTTCTGAATATGTTCAAGACTGCGGCACAATCCTAGGGCACAGCAGAATGTAAATATGTAAGTTTATCTATAAGTTTTACTCTCATGGTCATAGAATCATAGAACATTTATGAGACAAAAAGTGTCATTCTTGGCCCTGGCTGTACCCCTCAGAAGACCCATGATCTTCACCAGTATCTGGAGCAGAATGCAGGTTGGTGAAGGGATGCACTCAGTGGATGTCTGCATTATCTGCTCAGTCCTGCTTGACTGTCGAGGGATCACCCATTCCCTCTCACCCTGCTTCCTCTTAAGATTCAGGATGACTATGTCCAGAAATGTGCTATCCACAAAACTCTCAGCCCTGTGAATGTCTCACCAACTGCTACCCAAACTCTAAAGTCAAAGCTTGAGCTGCTCCAGCTGCACGTGACTGTCCAGGACACAGAAAGCATCTTGGGTATTCCACTGAGTGGCCCTGCCATGTCTCTACTTATTAGGCTACTAACCAAATTAACAGAAACTAAATTAAGACTATAACATTTATTAGCTATTTTGTTCACCTATTTTTGCCCGAGAATGCAATTCTTTAAATGAAGCAGTATGACACACTATCCTTTTTCCCCTAAAAATAAACGTCATTGTTGACTTATAACAGATTGTTCATAAATATTCATGTGAGTTCTGATAGAGTTCATACAGTCATTCCTTTCTTGTGATGACATCAGCTCCATATTTCTACTTTTCTTGCTGACCCTCATTCTATTTTACCTCTGGGCTCTCTGATTTGCCAGTTAATTAATCACTTGCTAAGAATGCTGAACAAAAAACAAAATGACAAATGATCCTGAAAGATGTCTGGTCATGGTAAAACCAGAGGTAAAGTGTGTGCCAAAGCCGACTCCCACTTCTCCAGGCTTGGCCTCTAGTTTTTTGGTATCTTGCTCCACTCCCTTTCCTTTGCATTCAAACTCCAAACACAAGGCATGCTCTTAGAATATACAAATAACACACTGTCAGCTCACATTCAACTCTCATTTTGGTTGAACAGCATTGCAATCATTGCCACATCCTCTGATTCATTCCATCCTACGGGGAGGTCTATTTAATCAGGTGCTGAATAAACCATCAATTTACTCGATAATTCACTCTCATTGAAACCTCCAAAATCCTGAAGCTGTTTGATAGGATAGATGTTGAGAGATTGTTTTCGCTGGTCAGGAATCTAAATTACAGGGCACGTCTCAGGATCGGGGTCAAATTATTTCGGAGTGAGATCAGGAGAAATGGCCGGTGACACAGTGGTTAGTACTGTTGCCTCACAGCACCAAGGACCCAGGTTCAATTCTGGCCTTGGGTCGCTGTGTGGAGTTTGCGCATTCTCCCCGTGTCTTCATGGGTTTCCTCTGGGTGCTCCAGTTTCCTCCCATAGTCCAAAGATGGTCAGGTTGATTGGCCAAATTGCCCCTTAGTGTCAGGGGGATTAGTAGGGTAAATACGTGGGGTCAAGGTGATAGGGCCTGGGTGGGATTGTGGTTGGTGCAGAGTCGGTGGGCTGAATGGCCTCCTTCTGTACAGTTATGATTCTATGAAAGAGTTGTGAATCTTCAGAAGCTCTACTCCAGAGGGTTGTGAATGCTGCTTCATTGAATATATTTAAGGCTGGGATAGACAGATTTTGGGTCTGTCAGGCAATTAAGGGATATGAGGAGCGGGCAGGAAAATGGAGTTGAAGCCAAAGATTAGACATGATTGTATTGAGTGGCAGAGCAGCCTTGGGCCACGTGGTCTACTTCTGCTCCTACTTCTTGAATTCTTGTGTTCAATTAGCATTGCTTCTTGAACATTTAGCCTCACATTTTCTTCTTCCTTGTCCATGTAGAAAAACAAAGGAATCAACATAATGAGACATATTAATCAACATGCTAATTAATGCTGCTAATCAGAGCTTAATGTTAGCACTGAGGTAGCAGGATGAGGATTGCACAATCCACTGAACATCACTACATCTTCAAAGAAATCTAATTTTTGCCTCCAGTGAAGGGAATTATTTCTTCTTTAGGGTGCTGGCTTGCGTCTTATCTTTATTGCTCACTCACACACACACTTTTAAATGAGTTATATATGGTAAAATGTTCTCTCATGAGTTCCAGCCAGACATTTAGTCTGTCAAGTATGAACTCTATCAGAACCCACATGAATATTTATGAACAATCTGTTATAAGTCAACGATAACGTTTATTTTTAGGGAAAAAAGGATAGTGTGTTATACTGCTTCATTTAAAGAATTGCATTCTCGGGCAAAAATAGGTGAACAAAATGGTCATTAAGCAAATCTGGTTGTGTGTAGTCATAATTTTGACAGCTTAGTAAACTACAATCAATCCCATATTAAATGAAAATAGATGGTTCTCTGTGAACAGTATAGAATAAAGTATTCCAGTATGATTTAGTTACCAAATCCACAAGCAACACGAACATGTGTTATAATTGTGTTCAGATCATTAAGGAATATTATCCAAATTCCGCAATGGTTTATTGTGTAGTTTCAATACAATTTTTCCGATTTGTTGGAAATATTACTTTAACATTACAGTTGCTTCTTGGTTTGTGTGGAGCTGAAATAGTTTCTGACGTTACTGAGTGACGCAGGACTTGTTAATACCTTTGTGATAATGCCTTTACCACTGGAGCAGAAACTCCAGATTCAAGTCCAATGCCAGGTTTTGTTGGCTGCAGAAGGTACACTCATGACATGGTTCAATGTGCTGATAGACAGCTTGGAAATCCTTACAGCATTGCCCCCCACAATTCGCTAAAGGGAAAAAGTATGGGTTTGAAGGCACGCAAAAAAAAATGAGTGACATGGTGAACTTTAAAGCTCATCTTTGCAAACCAGCTCTGATATGTTGATGGACCACCAATGGTTCGCTATTGTTATAGTTATTGAATACTATTTAATCATTCCACAGGTTCTGGATGGTGGGATTGACGTTTGAGGGGAGATTGAGTCGGTTAGGATTGTATTCGCTGGAGTTCAGAAGAACAACATCCTGTCCTGGTCCGCCCATGACAACACTACAGTTAAGAAAGCCCACCAACGCCTCTACTTTCGCAGAAGACAAAGGAAATTTGGCATGTCAGCTACGACTCTCACCAACTTTTACAGACGCACCATAGAAAGCATTCTTTCTGGTTGTATCACAGCTTGGAATGGCTCCTGCTCTGCCCAAGACCGCAAAAAACTATAAAAGGTTGTGAATGTAGCCCAATCCATCACACCTCCCATCCATTGACTCTGTCTACACTTCCCACTGCCTCGGCAAAGCAGCCAGCATAATTAAGGACCCCTCGCACTCCGGACATACTCCCCTCCACCTGCTTCCGTTGGGAAAAAGGTACAAAAGTCTGAGGTCACGTGCCAACCAACTCAACAACAACTTCTTCCCTGCTGCCATCAGACTTTTGAATGGACCTACCTAGCATTAAGTTGATCTTTCTCTACACCCTAGCTATGACTGTAACACTACATTCTGCGCTCTCTCATTACCTTCTCTATGAAAAGTATGCTTTGTCTGTAAAGCGCGCAAGAAACAATACTTTTCACTGTATGCCAATACAGGTGACAATAATAAATCAAATCAAATCAAACGAATGAGGGGGAATCTCACAGGAAGCTATGAAATTCTAACAGGACTTGACAGGGTAGGTGCAAGAAGGATATTCCTGAGGGTGGGGATGTCCAGAACTAGGGATAACAAACTGAGGATATAGGGTAGGCCATTTAGAACAGAGATGAAGAGAGATTTCTTCACCCAAAGAGTGGTAAGCCTATGGAACTCGCTACTACAGAAAGTAGTTGAGGCCAGAAAAGTGAATGTTTTCAAGAAGCAGTTGGATATAGCACTTGAGGCAAAGGGCACCAAAGGATATAGGGGGAAGGCGGGATCAGGCTATTGAGTTGGATGATCAGCCATGACCATAATGAATGGTGGAGCAGGCTTGAAGGGCCGAATGGCCTCCTCCCGCTCCTATTTTTCTATGTTTCTATGTTCTAACAAGGAAAGCATGTGACAGCCTATTGCATTCAATAGATCAAGGCTTACTTACCAAAACAAAATCACAATGTACCCTATCCTCCCTACACCCTTCACAAATGATTTCTAAAAATTCCTCCAAAAGACAGGAATCAATATTTTCCCCTGTCATCTTTACCTCAACCCCCAAAAATGAAAGCAGACACAGAAGTGAATTTAAAATTGTGTGTGCACTTCTGAAGATCTGTTAATAAAACTGAAGCCCATTGGATTGAGGAGGAGCTGCATGCACATGGCATTTGCTACGATATGAAAAGCAGAGACTAATGGTGAACAGGTAGGGAAGCTAATAGAATGTTATTATTTATTGCAAGGGGAATTGAGTACAAAATAAGGAGGTTATGCTTCAGTTATACAGGGCATTGGTGAGACAACATCTGGAGTATTATGTACATTATTGGTCACCTTATTTAAGGAAGGGCGTAAATGCATTGGAAGCAGTTCAGAGGTTTACTAGATTAATGCCTGGAATGGATGGGGGTTGTCTTAATTTGAAAGGTTAGACAGGCTAGGCTTGTCACTGCTGGTGTTTGGAAGAGTCAGAGGCAGTTTGATTGAAACAAGGGGCCTTGGCAGCGTAGATGTGGAGATGATGGTCTGTCACTTCCAGTCCGAAATGTCGGGTTAAGTGCATTGAGCGTCGCACATGCATGTGGGACATCACGGAAGTCTTGGCACATACGCATGTGCGCTGAAAGAGTGCCAATTTTGATCAAAGGTTCTGAAAGTTGCCAGTCCTGAAGCATTAAACTGCAATTGTGCCGAAACCCCCGCTGCTTGCACTGTTGTTAGGTGAGTTTTTGCCCTTATTTATTTGCACATTTATTTTTTGGTCTCGCTACAGCGCATAGAGACAGCAGACATTTTTTGGGTGTTCTTTTTTGTACAAGTTTTAAAAAGTTGTTTAACATATATGTTAAGAAGTGAAAAAATGGTTTAAAATTTTTTTTTTCCAACTTTGTCATCACAACTAATTCCGTTACAAATGTTCGTTCATATATAACAAAGTGGATGTTAGTGTCTGGAATGAATTTCAGCATTTAGATCTTGCAATATATTTTAATCAGTTTTTAACCCTATTTTAAGAGTCTCCCTGATGCAACGTTGATCCTTATGCAACTTGGCCAGTGCTAATGCTTCAGGAAAGTGCATCCTTTAAGATGACTCACATAAGTCTCCAGTAATATTTATCCCAATTTTCACAGAGTCTTCCTGATTCAAAGTTGATCCTTGTGTAACTTGGCTAGCTCAAATGTTTTAGGAAAGCATATCACTTAAGATGACACATGCAAGTCTCCTGTAAACTGATGCGAACTCGGTATCACAGAATCCAGTGCAGCTTGAAAGTCTGGAGTCATATTCTACCATCACTGGAACATCACGCTTTTCACTTGATTCTTAACCAAAGTTTTTTTTGAAACTTTGATGTACGCATGGATGAGTCACGCTACATGTAAAATCCAAACCCTTCCCTCCCCTCTTTCCCCCTCTCCCTTCCCCCTTTCTCCCCTTCCCCTTCTTACGCCTTCTCATATCCATCCCTCACCTTCTTGTTTAGCAACAACAGAATTGTTGTGATCATATTTTATTGGCTATTGTTGGAGAAATATATTTTGTAAGAAACTTGAAAAGTCAGGGCAATTAAACATGTCAGTGCAGTTGCTGAAGTAAAATGTTTAGTTGCACTGGTGGCACAGTGGTTAGCATTGCTGCCTCACAGTGCCAGAGTCCCAGGTTCAATTGCGGCCTTGGGTGACTGTCTGTGTGGCGTTTGTCCGTTCTCCCTGTGCCCGCGTAGATTTCCTCCGGGTGCTCCGGTTTCCTCCCACAGTCCAAAAATGTGCAGCTAAGGTGGATTGGCTGCCCCTTTGTGTCCCAAGATGTATAGGTTAAATGAATTAGCAATGGGAAATGTATGGGATTACAGGGAAAAGGGTGGGGAAGAGGGACTGGGTCGGATACTCTGTCAGAGTGTCGGAGCAGGCTCGATGGGCCAAACTGGTGAACTTATGCGGCAACAATAATCTCTCCCTCAATGTCAACAAAACGAAGGAGATTGTCATCGACTTCAGGAAGCATATGCCCCGATCTACATCAACGGGGACGAAATAGAAATGGTCAAGAGCTTCAAGTTGTTAGGTGTCCAGATCACCAACAACCTGGTCCCCCCATGCCGACACTATAGTTAAGAAAGCCCACCAATGCCTCTACTTTCTCAGAAGCCGAAGGAAATTTGGCATGTCAGCTACGACTCTCACCAACTTTTACAGATGCACTATGGAAAGCATCCTTTCTGGTTGTATCACAGCTTGGTATGGCCCCTGCTCTGCCCAAGACTGCAAGGAACTACAAAAGGTCGTGAATGTAGCCCAGTCCACCACGCAAACCAGCCTCCTATCCATTGACTCTGTCTACACTTCCGGCAAAGCAGCCAGCATAATTAAGGACCCCACACACCCCGGACATTCTCTCTTCCACTTTTTTCACGTACCAACCAACCCAAGAACAGCTTCTTCCCTGCTGCTCTCACATTTTTGAATGGACCTACCTTGCATTAAGTTGATCTTTCTCTACAGCCTAGCCATGACAGTAACACTACATTCTGCACTCTCTTGTTTCCTTCTCTATGAACAGCATGCTTTGTCTGTATAGCGCGCAAGAAACAATACCTTTCACTGTATGTTAATACATGTGACAATAATAAATCAAATCAAAATCAAAAATGGACTTTTCTGCATTTTAGGGATTCAATGTTAACATGGTATCAAAGTTTTGTATTTTTGTTAATAAATATTTTCCATTAAACTAAAAATTCTACTAATGCTAAATGACTAATGACAAACATTTAAATATGAAATCATGCAAATGCTTTACTGAAACACAGAACAGTTAAATATGAGATTTATAAATAAAGTTAGCAAGGCAGAAGAATACTAATGATACATTTAGATTTTCCATGGTCCAAAACATGAACTCTCCTTTGATCGATCTCATGCACGAATCCAAATCATGGTTCAAGAAGTTCTGACCATATTCTAAATTAAAACACACAAATGCTTATAAGCATGTCACACATATCAAAAAGAAACATAATAATACAATGCATATTTAGGACGACACATGGTGCTGTGGTTATTACTGCTGCCTCACAGATCCAGGGTTCAATTCCGGCCTTGGGTGACTGTCTATGTGGAGTTTGCACATTCTCCCCGTGACTGCGTGGGTTTCGTCCAGGTGCTCCGGTTTCCTCCCACAGTCCAAAGAAATGCAGATTAGGTGGACTGCCCTTGCTAAATTGGCTGTTAGTGTCAGGGGTATTAGCAACGCAAATTCATGGGGCTACTGGGATAGGGCCTGGGTGGAACTGTTGTCGGTGCAGGCTCGAAGGGCTGAATGGCCTCCTTCTGCACTGAAGGGATTCGATGGACGGGATATTTCGGTCACGTTCATCCCAAAACTGGAAAATTCTGCCTGAGGTCAACGGACCTTTCCATGGTCCGCCCCTCGCCTGCTACAGTTCTCGTGGCGGGTGGAACAGGAAAATTCACCCCTATGATTCTACGACTTTGAATAGCACTTTCACAAATTTAAAATAAATAAAACATTTGTTTATTTATACATATTAAATAACACTCATGTTCAATAATTAAAATAAATTTAAAAATTACAGTTTGAGCGAGCCAATAACAGTAGTATTAACTACTTAAAAGAAATAGTAAAAAAAATGAAATAAAATACAAATACATACCTTTTATAAGAGCACGGGTCCCGTTTTCACTGCAAAACAGCCTTTAGGAACCTGGACCTCAATAGGCGTTCCCAGGCTTGCTACATCATAAGGGCATGGTTAAGAATCTCTTGCAACATGCTGGGGCCTCGTGAGATGTCTGCGCTGAGGGTCCAAGGCCGCTGTACCAATCAGGAGTTTCAGCAGCGCTGCTCAGGAAACCTAAGAATGCAAATTTATTTCCATTTTTGGCAGACATTTCCACCAGCGATCGGAAATTACGGTTCGGTGTTTCCTCTTGTGGGAGAATCTAGAACTAGGAGTTACTGTTTTAAAATAAGTGTTTGCCTATTTAAGATGGACATTTTTTTTTCTCACAGAGTGTGGTGAACCATAGTTGGTTACCACTATGAGTACTGAACCATAGATGGACAGCACTATGGGTATTTGTAGATATGTTACTGCAGTCACTGTTGAGGTTAGGGTTGGGCTGTTCTACCTGTTGATATTGTTCTGTGGTACACTCCAGTTGGCTCCGCCTACCTGGAGGAGTATAAAGGTCACTGCACTGCCTGGTGACCCTTTAGTCTGGGATTGTATTGTATATAGTATGCTCCATTCTTGTTAGTAATAAAAGCCTTTATTTCCCGGGTACGATCTAGCCTCCCGAGTGATTTAATCGCACATCACAGAGCAAAGTTGAGACTTTTGAACTCTGTTCCTAAAAAGGTGATGGAAGCAGAATCTTTGAATAGTTTTAAGGCAAAGATGGATAGATTATTGATAAGCTTAAAAGGTTGTCAGGGGTTGGTGGGAATGTGGAGACGGGGTTATAATCAGATCAGCCATGATTGTATTGAATGGTGGAGCAGACTCGAGGGGTCTACTCCGGCTCTGAATTCACATGTTTGTAGGCAACTTTTTCAGACTGGAGAAAATTTTATCATGGTGGCCTCCAGGGGTCAGTGTTAAGGAAACTGCTCTTCTTGGTTTATATTATCCAGCCTTCAGTCTACATGGCATAATTTCAACGTTTGCGGGTGACACAAAACTTAGAATGCTGTAACTTGTGCCAGTGGTAACCAACTTCAGGAGAATGTTAGTCAACGGATTAAATGGGCTGACTGACAGGTGCTAGATGAAATTTAATCCAGAGAAGCGTGGAATTGGTTCATTTTAATAAGAAGAGGCAATATGAGCTAAATTATCTAATTTTAAAGCAGTTGAAAGAAAGGAGACACCCGTGGGTTGCTTTTGAAGGTGGCCAGAATGAGTTGAGTCCATCCCGGCATCCTTCCATCTCTGAAACATGATGGACATGCAGGAATGAAGTTCATTTCATGGGTGGCTTTAATACAGCACAACTTTGCTAATGGCCAAAGTGGCCAATCCTTGAGAGGCAGGATCTGCCACAAGTGCCACACACGAAGCTACCAAGTGCCGTTGTTGTTTGTTGTTTTCACCATCTATTGCCAAGCCATTGTATGATGTGGAGATGCCGGCGTTGGACTTATCACCAAATAAACCTGTTGGACTTGAACCTGGTATTGTGAGACTTCTTACCAAGCTATTGTACACACTGATTGTATGTTGGTGCACATTTTTCTCTGTCGTCAGTTAGTGACTCCCAGGTGCAATGTCTAGAATCTTGAAGTGGAGCATTCGGAGTCCGACTGATCATCTGGCTCCAGCTACCTTACCATACAGAAAATACTTGATGTGCGAACGTCTTCCATCTTGCCAGTGTGCCCAAGCCAAGGAAGATGCCAGTAACATGGAAAAATGAGGGATGGTGGGGTCATTCTCTTTAGAGTAGAGAATGCTAAGTGGAGATTTGGTAGAGGTGTGCAAATTGTGAGGGGTTTTGTTGGTATGAATAAGGAGATAGCATTTTCCGTGGCAGAAGGGTGGCGGCTTGGCTAAATTCTCCATCATTGTACCCGAACAAGGCGCCGGAGTGTGGGATTTTCACAGTAACTGTGCAGTGTTGATGTAAGCCTAGTTGTGACTAATAAATAAACGTTAACAAGAGGACATAGAGTTAAGGTACTTGGCAAAAAATTCAGAGATGACATGAGGAAAAGTTTATTATGCAACAAGTTGTTGTGATCTCAAAACAGATTTGGTAACAGCTTTCAAAAAGGAATTGGATAGATGTTTGTAATGGGAACATTTTCAGGGCTTGGTGAAGTGTGGGAATAATTGGATTGCTCTATCAGGAAGCCAGCACTAGACTGATAGACTGTGGGTGCGATCTTACCAGCCATTCATACCCACGGTCACGCTTCCAGCCAAATCTCCATTTGCTGCAGCGGGATAGGAAAATCCTGCCGGCATGAACGGCCGTCAGATTCCGACCTCTGTCTATATTGCACCATTTCTGTGATTCTATGTGTGTTTACTTCACACAACAATTTCCAAAATGTGACCAACATTCCAATCACTCTCGCAACAACTATTCCTTAGCATTATGTCCACCCTTTGCAGCAACAAACTTACTTGTTCATGATTCTCTGACAATAAAGTCCTTGAATGAAATGAGATTGAGAGGCACGCAGCTGGAAAAGTTCCCCTGGAGTCTGAGAGGGACTCTTATCTCAGGGAAATAGCTCTCCCAGATGGACCAGATTCTGGCAGCTTTTCTGTTCAAGTGACTGAAGCTGTCTAATATATCAGTATTGCAGGGAACTCAACAGCCTGAAGTCAATGGAGTGTAATATTGGGTGATGTGTAAAAGCAATGTGCCATCTTACTCTGTCTAGACCTGGTCTCCTGCTGGACAATTTAGGTTAAAATGATCGTTTGTTAACTTTTTACCTTGTTCCACACATGCTGGTGGATGTGCTGAGAGTTTCCAGCATTTTCTGATTTTATTCCATAATAGAGACAAATGAAAATGCATTGTTCCTCATGTGTGTGTACATATGTGTCTGAGTGAATATGTGTGTGTCTAGATGTATGTGTGTGTGAGGAATGTTGGCATGTATATGCATGTGTGTTTGTGTGTACATGTGTGTGTTCGTGTACATGTGTGTGAGTGAATGTGTGTATATGTGTGTGTACATGTATGTGTGTGTACGTATTTTTACGCGTATGTGTATGTGTGTATGTGTATGTGTGTATGAGTGTGTTTATATGTGCATGTTTATGCATGTGTTATTGTTTAGGGAGGTTATTGAAAAGTGACTGAAGCAAGGGTGACTTAACTTACCTTAGCTGCTTTTGCATGGTCACTGAATTTATTTGGATATCCTATAGTAGTTTTGGGGCTAGTGGAGGAGGGAACACTGACTCCAGACAGCAGCAAAACCCTCTCATGGAGTTTCCTATTCTCAGTACCCAACATGTTTGTACTTCTGGTCACAATGATAGGACTTCCAGAATGCACTCAAGAAGTTTTAGTGAGGAGCTGAAGGAAATCAGTATTAGTAGAGAAATTGTTTTGGGGAAAATATTGGGATTAAAGGCACATAAATCTTCAGGCTTGATAATCTTCATCGCAGAGTATTTAAGGAATACTAGAAATGGCCCTAGAAATAGTAGATCCATGGGTGGTCATTTTCCAGAATTCTTTGGACTCTGGAATGATTCCTACAGATTGAAGGGTAGCTAATGTAAACCCACTATTCAAAAAGGGAGGTGGAGTGAAAATAGGAAACTATAGATCAGCGCACCTAACATCGGTAGGAGGGAAGTTGTTAGAGTCCATGATCAAGGATTTCATAGCAAAGCATTTGAAAATCAATGGTACAATCAGACAAAGTCAGCATGGATTTACGAAAGGGAAATCATACTTGACAAATCTACTCAAATTCTTTGAGGTTGTAACTAATAGAGTTGACCAGGGAGGACCGGTGGATGTCATTTATTTACACTTTCAGAAGACTTTCAACAAGGTCTCACATAACAGATTACTATGTAAACTTAAAGCATGTGGAATTAATTGTGGGTAATGTCTTGCGATGAATAGAAAGCTGGTTAGCAGACAGGAAGCAAAGAGTGGAATAAATGGGCCTTTTTCTGATTGGCAGGAAGTCACTAGTGGGGTGCTGCAGGGATCTGTGCTGGGACCCCAACTATTCACATTATTAACTAATGATTTGGATGAGGTAACTAAATGTGTTATCTCCAAATCTGCAGATGATACAAAGTTGGGTGGGAGTGTGAGCTGTGGGGAGGATGCAGAGATGCTTCAGTGTGACAGGCTGAGTGAGTGGGCATATGTATGGCAAATGCAATGTAATGTGGATAAATGTGAGGTTATCCACTTTGGCAGCAAAAATAGGAAGACAGATTATTATTTGAATGGGTGTAAAAGAAAGAGGTGGATAGTCTGCAAGATCTTGGTGTCCTTCTGCATCAGTCACTGAAAGTAAGTGCGCAGGCAGTAAAGATGGCAAATGGTATGTTGGCCTTCATAGTGAGAGGATTTGAGCATAGGAATAGGGATCTCTTACTGCAACCGTATAGGGTTTCGGTAATGCCACATCTGGAGTATTGCATGCAGTTTTGGTGTCCTTATCTGAGGAAAAGTTACCTTTCTATCGAGGAAGTGCAGCAAAGGTTTATCAGGCTGATTCCTGGGATGGCAGGTTAGTCATATGAAGAGAGACTAAGTCAGTTAGGATTATATTCATTGGAGTTCAAAAGAGTGAGGGGGATCTCATAGAAACTTAGAAAATTCTAACAGGATTGGACAGCGTAGATTTGGAAATAATATTCCAGATGGTGAGGGAGTCCAGAACTAGGGGATCATAGTTTAAGGATAAGGGGTAAACCTTTAGGACTGAGGTGAGGATAAATTTCTTCATTGGGTGGTGAATCTGTGGAATTCACTACTACAGAAAGTAGTTGAGGCCAAAACGTTGTGTCAAGTAGAAATTAGATATAGCCCTTGGGGTTAAAGTGATCAAGGGATATGGGGGGGAAGACGGGATCAGGGTATTGAATTTGATAATCAGACATGATCATAATGAATGGTGGTACATGTTCAAAGGGCCAAATGGCCTGCTGCTGCTTCTATTTACTATGTATGTTTCTATGTAATCTGTGAGTCTTTCCAGTTGTGAACACTTACATGGTTAATGTTACTTCAGCCATTTTTTTGTGTACAAATATTGCTGTCTTTTAAATAGCTGCTGTATTTATTATATTTCAAACTGTAGAATGTAAGGGAATCGAACAAAAGAACAAAGAACAAAAAGAAGTACAGCACAGGAACAGGCCCTCCAAGCCTGTGCCGATCATGATGCCCTAACTAAACTAAAAAAAACCTTCTGCCCTTACTCAGTCCGTATCCCTCTATTTCCTCCCTATTCATGGAGCCATCCAGATGCCTCTTGAATGTTGCTAATGTGCCTGCTTTCACCATATCCTCTGGCAACATGTTCCAGGCACCCACCACTATCTACATAAAAAAACTTCCCCCGCACATCTCCCTTAAACTTTCCCACTCCCACCTTAAATCTGTGGCCCCTTGTAATTGACACTTCCACCATTGGAAAAAGCCTCTGACTATTCACCCTGT
This sequence comes from Mustelus asterias, assembly GCF_964213995.1. NCBI lineage: Eukaryota > Metazoa > Chordata > Chondrichthyes > Carcharhiniformes > Triakidae > Mustelus > Mustelus asterias. The sequence continues at coordinate 50,356,537 of NC_135820.1, forward strand.
CTATGCCTCTCATTAGGTCTGCCCTCAGCCTCCGTCTTTCCAGTGAAAACAATCCTAGTTCATTCAGCCTCTCCTCATAGTCAACACCCTCGTGACCAGGCAACATCCTGGTGAACCTTCTTTGCACTCTCTCCAAACCACTCTCCTTTGCACTCTCTCCTTCTAGTAGTGTGGTGACCAGAACTGCATGCAATGCTCCAAATGTGGCCGAACCAAGGTTTTATATAGCTGCAAAATGATTTCCCAACTCTTATACTCAATGTCTCGGCTGATGAATATAAGCATGACATATACCATCTTAATCATCTTGGCCACCTGTGTTGCCACTTTTAGGGAACTGTGAACCTGCATGCCCAGATCCCTCTATATGTTAATGTTTCCAAGGGTTCTGCCATTTACAGTGTAATTTATACCTAAATCTGATCCTCCAAAATGCATCACCTTGCATTTGTCCGGATTAAACTCCATCTGCCATTTCTGTGCCCAACTCTCCAATCTATCTATATCCTGTTGTATCCTTTGACAATCCTCGGCACTATCAGCAACTCCGCCAATCTTCGTGTCATTATGTGTAGTGGAACCAAACTGTAAAAGCTGAAGTAGCTTGTCAATAAAATCTATTTGCTAGAATGGTACTGATGCTGAGGAAGAAATATGCTTCAAGGCATCAAATCCTGATAGTCATAGCTATATTATGGATATATTCTCGAGTTTCAATGATTCCTGATGACTGTATCCATAACTTAATGATCTGGCCACATGAAGTGATATCATTAGGTTCATTTATCCTTGAGGGTGCACAATTAGACGATTTTTCCATTAGCTAAAATCTGTCATCACAAAGAACTTAATGGACAAGGCCAAGGGTCTCGAAGAAGCCCATGCTCATTATCTGTAAATTCAACGCTGAGTTGCTACCTAACCCAAAAGGATGCTGCGAGGGCTGTCTGCATAGTGGTTGAAGAAACTACACAGAAAGAAGGCCTTAATTAATGAAATTAATAAATGGAAATGAACACTGTATAACATAACTAATAAAAGCTACTTGAAGAGGAAAGATTCAAACAATGGCATTAAAAATATAGTCACTTTGGAGCTACCCTTGTTGTGCTGTGATGGGTAAAGTTTTGTTTAATCCATGCATGCTCATGCCATTCTGTTGTTTTGTACTATAAGACAGCAGGTCGATTGAGCCCAAAATGCACAGCAAATTCCTATTGATTGCAGATTCTCTTAAAGTGATTGTTAGGCTGCAGAAAGTTACATGGAAGCCCATTCTATTCAACCACTTGAGGTGGCACAGTGGTTCGCACTGCTGCCTCACAGCATCAGGGACCCAGGTTAAATCTGGGCCTCGGGTGACTGTCTGTGTGGAGTTTGCACGTTCTCCCCGTGTCTGTGTGGGTGGGCTCCGGTTTCCTCCTACAGACCAAAGGTGTGCAGGTTAGGTTGATTGGCCATACTAAATTGATCCTTAGGCTGGAATTTAACTGCCCTGCCCAACATGGAAATTCGGAGCCAGCAAGGGGCAGACAATGGGAAGGTCCATTGACCTGTAGAATTTTACGGTTTTGAGACAAGCGAGGCAATAAAATCCCGCCCTTAGTGTCAGGGGGATTAGCGGGGTAAATACATGTAGTTATGGGGATAGGGCCTGGGTGGGATTGTTGTTGATACGGACTCAATGGGCCAAATGGGCTCCTTCTGTACTGAAGAGAGTTTATGATTCTAACCAGGCTAGATTTCACTCTCATGAGATAGGTTTTGCCCCTTTTTCTCATAATGTGCTCTCAGGCTGTGAAAAGCCTCTAATTAGTTCCCGTTATTAGTTGTCTTGAGAAGATGATGGTGGGCCTTCATTTTGACCCTTTGCAGAGCTAGTGCTGATGATACTTCCATAATGGTGTTAATTAGGGAATTCTAGCATTCTGAACAAGCTACCATAAAGGAATAGGCATGTTTGTCCAAATCAGAATGGCATATAGCTTGAAGGGGTGCTCTGAAGTGATGGTGTCCCCACAATGCTATTCTTGACTTCCTTAGCAATGGAATTCCAAAGAGAGTGAGGGGTTGAGGCATAATAATGGTGTATTAGTGTAGTGCATCCCACTGATGGAGCATGCTGTCTCCACAATGCACTGGTGATGGAGGGTGTAGACATGGAAAGGGGCGTAGAAGCTCCACGCAAGTGAACTTCTCTCTTTAAGATTATAATCAAGCTACTTGTGTATTGTTGAAGCTTCTCCCATCCAGGCAGGTGGTGACTATTCCATCACATTCCTGTATTGAGTTTTTTAGGTGTGACTGAAGCTTTGAGCTGTATTGAAATAGACCAGTCATTGCAGAGTATCCAATGTCTTGCCATGTACTTGCAGCCAAATCACTTAAGTAGTTGGTCCAATTTATTCACTGATCAATGGATATACCCAAGATGTTGATGGACTGCCATTGGAAGTCAGAGGAAGATTTGAACGTTCACTGATTGAATGTCCTCATTATCTATGTGGCATGAACATTACCTAATGCCTGTCAATGTAAGACTGAATACAGTCTTGCTGCAAACTAACATAAGCTAGCTTCATTATTAAAAGTTTCTACAACATTGCTTATGATCAGATAACTCAGTAGAAACCCACCTACATTGTTTTGTTGATTTTAACACTGAGCTTTATGTAGCTTTCATGAAGAAGTTGGAAGCTAAATAAAGAATACTTAGCTACACTTTGGATACAAAATTGGATAAGACTCAAAAATGTGCCCAGGCATCACATTGCGCAATTAACTTGGCACAACACATTGGAGAGCAACTAAAAGATATTCAATGCATCATAGCCTTGCTCAAAGAAACAGAGGAATAAACAAGTCATCTCTCTGCGGGGGTCAATGGGCCTCCTGACAACCCCTCAGAAGGAAGCACACGCAGCTAGCTGCGGCAGTCAAGATCAGAAATGTAGGCTTACGAAACCTCACAGTAGGTCAAGATTAGTGAATGTAACTTCAAATCCTACCAACTGCTCAGTGTACCAAACTCCAATCATTTGCCTGCCAACAATCTCGAACAATGACTCATACCTAGCACTCACAGCTTTATTTCACTTTCAGACATTCGCACTGCTGTAGGCCTCACACCCACATTTCAAAACTTGTAAACACTCCCAACTATTCAGCCACAACAAACACATTGCACTGCACTCACTGACAGACTTTCATCTCTCTTGTAGGACAAGGACATAACTGGAGGTCGAAGCACCAAACTGGAGGATGGGGTTTAGTAAGTGGGGGGAGGGGGAGAAGGGTGGTGTGTGGAACAGGTACAGCTGCTTGGCAATACTTCCATGGAGGTGATAATGACCATCATCAATGGAGCAGTCATGGCTGAGTTTGTAACCACCATCACAAACCATCACAGATAATGGTATGCTCCTCAAATCCCACTTCCGCTCATCCTACAATCTCTTCTGCTACAGAAGCTGCAGAATGGGTAAGCGTGTAGCTCTTGTTTCCAATCCCCCACATTCCTCCATTTCTCCCATCACAATCCTCGCCTCAATGTCACAGAATGGCTTGGCACAGCTTGGGCAGGACTTGGAGTCCACCCTCTCCAAATGGAGATAACTCCATGAGAACACTTACAGATGTTTTCTTGCAATACAAGCAAAATTCAACCAACATTTGAGTGTTTCAGTGGAAACTCAGATACAAAATTGTGGTCGGTGCAGAATGGCCTCTTTCTGCACTATAAAGATTCTAAGATTCTATGAAGCCCAGCTTTCTGCCATGAAAGCTCACACTGCTGTCATCATGGCTGTGGACACCAGTGTTCAAAGGACTTGCAGGCTGTTGCAGCTGTCCAATAACCCAGCACATTGCTGGTATTGCAGAGGTGCCATTCCGAGGTGCTGGCTTTGGCTCCATGATACACTAACCAGCTGTCCTCCCTTAGAATTACAACATTTCCCCTCCCACCACTGTCACTTTGCCAGTGCCCCCGCAGTTGCCCATTGGCCAGCCATCCAAGACTGCTGTCACCCATGCCAAGATGGTGCATTCAAAAATCAGGTCTTCTAAGGCCAGGTTGTCCTGCAAGGCCATCTGCTGTCTCACCCACTGAATAGGGGTAGCCTTCCACCAGCCATGCCACTGGGCTAGCACTGCTAGGAACACTATGACAGACAAAGGCACCCTGTTCATCACTCACTGCTTTGCTGTGGTAACTCAAATGCAGACAATGTAATGCCACAGAATGAAATTATCATTGTTACTGCCAAGATACCAGGCATTGACTTGATGAGCCACATATTATTGTACAACAACTGTATACCTCAGGATTGACATATGGTGTTCACAAAGAAACATGTGTGCAGTCAGTGGCACCAAAGACCATGGGAAAGCTTGTAAGCCTCCCTCTGCCTGTTTCTCTCTGGCAAGAGAGAATGCGATGTATCCAGCTTTCTTGGAATGCAGTCTCAGTGACCTCTGATACATGGAAGATGGTGGTCTAGTAATTATACGACTGAACTAATAATCCAGAGGCCCAGGCTCATGCTCTGGAGACATGGATACAAATTTAAATTCAATCAATAAAAAAAATCTGGAATTGGAAGCTAGTATCAGTAATGGTTACCATGACAGCTATCATCGATTGTTGTAAAAGCCCATCTGTTAACTAATATTCTTTAGGGAAGGAAATCTACCACCCTTTACTGGTCTGGCCTATATGTGACTCTGGAACTACAGCAATGTAGTTGATTCTTAACTGCCCCCAATAATAGGCTAGCAAGTTATTCAGTTCAAGGGCAATCAGGGATGGGCAACAAATGCTGGCTTTTCCAGTGATACTCACATCCCATGAAAGAATAGAAAACTTCAGCAGTGGATGGTGAACTGGGTGATGCTGCAAAGATTGCCTGCTCCAGCCTTAAAGGAACCAGGTACATAACAGATTCATAGCTATCATCATCTTCATGTCATTTGCAATGCTGTCCAGCTCTGAGGCTGCAGCCTATAGTGAGGAACTTCATAATGAAGTAAAGAGGACTGAGTTCCTTACTGAAGTTCAATTAGGATCTTTCCTCCCTAAATAGTCTAGTCTGGGCTATAACAAGCTTGTTGCTAAGACCACACCTTTCCCTTTCCCCCACCCATCTGCACACCCACACTCACCTAACCCATTCCTTCTTGTTCTTCCCACAATTTCTCCTGCTCTGTGTTGCTTCTATTCATACCCTCTCTCATGTTGTGGTCCAAAGGAAATGCAAACTACCGTGTCAATGTCTGGAAGCAAGTAGTCAGTGCAGACTCCTTGAAGTCAGGACAAAGCCCTACCGCACTCCTTGTAGACTTCAGTAACTTTAATCAACTCTGGGAATCACTAAACACTTCTATATCACAGCAAGAGGCAGTAACAATCAACCAGCAACTTTCCTGGAAATGGTTGATCCATTTAAATAGTGGTGTTGAGGGGTTCTTCCTGCTGCTGAATGTGTGTTCAATTGCGTAAGTTTAAGAGAAGCTGTTAAGTTGAGCTCCAACATTGCAGTACTGCCATGAAAATCAGCATTACATGCTGAATAACATCATAGTTTGCTTACTCTGCATGTTTCCTGTGGATATACCCTGCATTGCTGCTAATGCCCTCACCAAAATGGCGTCTGGCGTAGCTAACAAGAGAAATGTGTCTGTGCATTGTGGATGCCATTTTGGAGGCCAGACAGCATCCATGGTGCCACGGAAATGGGCACATGCATTTTAATATTCTGACCTTATGGTTTATGCATCTGTACTCCAGCTCCAAGATTCAATTAAAGATGGAAGAGATACTCACTGAACATACCTTTTTTCTGAAAATGGGTTTAGAGAAAGTTGTCAACAGTCACCCATTGTATACAAGGTTATGGCAATGATGACCTAGTTTATAGCTAGATTATAGCTTAATGCGGCCCAAGGCAGTATTTCAAAGGTGCTCATTGAAAGACACGGGGCAGGATTCTCCAGCCATGCTCACCTGAAAACCGAAGATTCCCGCCTGACTTCAATGGAACATTACATTGTCCGCACCCCGCCCGCTAGAACTCCAGTGGCGGGCAGGATGGGAGAATTCCGTCCAAGGGAAATAATTTATACAAATTGCTGAGTTTTATGAATGTTATGATGTATATAAAATTCAACCTGGATTGTGTTGAAAAGAGGCAGAATAGTTTAGTTCTACTCACTGTTCCTTATTCAGTGAAGAATCTACAAAGGATAATCTTGTGGCAGCTATGCTCTCATGGTTCCAAATCTTTTAATCATGCCTATAAGCAAAATGCAACTGAAATATAAGATATCTGTGACAAAAATGAAAAACTGTTGCACAAAGAAAGGCTTCCAACCTCCACAGTCTGGTCATGGGATATACAGTGGTGATGCTAACAGCAGCTGTGAGTCTGGCAAACCTGCTCACCTGAGGATCTGGTGATGATTCTAATGTGTGATACTGGAGTTGGATATCTAGAATGTTAAGTTAGGCAAATCAGAAGTTGCATCATGTTGAAGAAAATTGCTCATCATCCAACCAATGAGGAAACTTTGAGGTTGGTATTAAATTATGATGATACTTATACCCCATCACAGGTAAGGGAGCAGCAAGGGATTTAAGAACATTTGGACAGGGAGGAGATATGCAATGTTACCTTTTGCATCAGGACAATGGCTGTGATGTAGGGTTTTGACAAATCTGAGAAAAATAAGTGTTTGTTTCTTAATGCGGACTGGGCTCTGTCTGAGCTGCTCCAAGACACCAAATATGCCCAACCAGTGGTAATTTGGGATAAGCGACCCATTAGTGAAGCATGTAGATACAGAAAGGATGACCCATTTAAAATCATGGTACAACCTATATAGGGAGAGGAGAGATATGCAGAAGCATTTGTTGGCAGATTGTGGTCTGTTTTTAATGAAACACAAGGATGGAGGCAGGAGGCAATCTCTGCTGATTGAATGGCGGAGCAGGCTCAAAGGGCTGAATGGCATACTCCTGCTCCTATTTTCTATGTTTCTATTGCTCTTGGGGCTAAAGAGATCAAGGGATCTGGGGGGAAGGCGGGGTCAGGACATTGAGCTTGATGATCAGCCATGATCAAAATGAATGGCAGAGCAGGTGCAAAGGGCTGAATAGCCTACTCCTGCTTCTGTATTTCTTTGTTTCTGATGGTACAAGCTCTCATAGCACACATGTAACCTGCTACTAATACAGCCATGTCAGTGTTTGATGTGGGAGATGCAGGTGTGACAGAAGCTCAAGTGTTTAGGAAGTTGATGATCATAGAAATCACAGTGCAGAAGGAAGCAATCTGGCCCATCGAGCTTGCACCGACAACATTCCCACCCAAGCCCTATCCATGTATTTACCCTGCTAGTCCCCCGATACTACGGAGCATATTTAACATGGTCAGTCGAGCTAACCCGCACATCTTTGGACTGTGGGAGGAAACTGGAGGATAAAGATGCTTTGGGAAAATAAACAGGACCAGTAGAATAGGAACAGAGCAGAATAATGAAAGAAAGGACAACTACTGGAGATGAAACCCCAGTAATGCCAGAGCCAGACTCTAACCAGGGGAGGCAATGGAGATAGGAAGGAGCAAAAGGGAGAAAAGAGAATGTAGATAATCAGCCAGGTAAAGATGACAAGGAGCGCTATAACTGCAAGAAATATGGCTTTATAGCATGGGAGTGTCATGTAGGTAGGAGTTGGAAAGAAGCGAGGAAGAATCCTGAGGGTGGAGGATCTCAGAATGCAAGCCAAGCGCATGTCTTAGAGAAGCCTGGCTGGAGGTAAATTGAATTCCACTAAGGATGGAGGTGGAGGCTAGATCTTTCTGAACAATCTGAGCAATGAAGGGGCCTTAAGCTATCATACCTGTGCCTGTTCGGGTGTGACAGTCAGACCAACCGTAGGTCTAATACTTTATTTAATATTTGACATTGGATGGAACGAAAGGAGAATGTTAGGGTACGGATCAGAAACCCCAAAGGCTCAATGGGTTGAATGGCCTCTTTCTGCACTATAGGGATTCTATGATTCTTCTGTTGCAAAATAGTACACTCAAAATTCTTTCCATCATCTCCAATGGTATATATTTCTGCTCCAATGCAGTTTATCAATTCCTTCGCTTGTTCTGGATCTTCATCATCCTTTTCTGCATATTCTTTGGCAAAGAAAAAATGGCAAATTGACTTCTTTGATGTCAGGATTTGTTGTAATCACTGTTTAATGATCATCGTGGCAGTGGGGTTTTGCAAAAACTCTCATAACTTCCTCGAACATCAGTTATGAACAGTACTGTTTCTCTAGGTATCCATGTCAGTGCAAGATTCATGATCCCAGTAGTACATTAGGAATGATGGTACTGGTTCATCAAACAGACTTACTTCACACCATTGTACTTTTCTTTTGTCTGCAGTAGTGAAATACTTCTGCTCCTCAATCTTCATCTTGAGATCACATGTGACTACTGACTCATCTGCATTTTTCTTCTCATAGATGATGAGCTGTTGCTGACAACCCTGCTCAGTTAATTCCAATAACTTAGGAACAGGTTCAATATTAGTCAATTTTTCTTGTTATTGTCTCTGCACGTGCTTACTTTCCTTATTCACATCATTGTCCAGTAACTTGTTCTCCTTTTCCGCCTTCACCAGTTTTAAATTGCACTTACCTGTCTCCATTCATGTTTTCATTATCAGAGATTTGTAATTATCCACCAGCTTCTTGTAGTGTTTGATCAAGATTTTTGGCTGCTGCATCTCAGACTGAACAAATGTCAACTTCTCCTTCTGATCCTGTGCCAACTAGAGTGGATTACGTCTACACGAACATTGCTCAATTGGAACATCATTTCCTACACCGACATCATGCAGAATTACTTTGGCACTTCCCAGTTCGTTCACCCATACAGTTCTACATGAATGTAATAACTCTTCAGGTCATTTTGATTTTCCTCTGTAGGTAACTCAGTAATTTATCCCAATTCCTAATGACTTCCTCATTATCCAATCTAATCTGAAGAATGTCAAAGTCAGGATCATCTGGATTGGTTTCTTCACTCTGAGTTGTAGCAACTAACACATCATACTTCTACTTTCCTTCCCTATCAAACTACCATTTGATCATATTAACATGGCATACTCTTCCTGCTATCTGGCATTCATATCAACTAATTCACTACATTTAATTTTCGTTCGAGTTGATAAGACCCACTAAACCTTGTTTTTAATGGTTCACCTACCACCAGTAATAATACCAATACTTCATCCCCAATAGCAAAACTACGAATTTTTGATAATTAGCTAAAAGAAGGGAGACAAACTTTTGTACAATGCCATTTTGAGTAACCCAGGGAGATTGACAAGTGCACTATATCTAAGTTATGTAAGGCCACAGAATTACACCGACCACACTAATATCGGGAAATGTACAACCAGTACATCTGTAAGTTTGTATAAGACCAATCACTCTGTAAGTGATGGTACAGTCCATACTGATGGCCGAATTGGAATGAAAAATATGAATACAGATATTATTGTGAGCATAGTACATTTGAGACTAAGGTAGCAGGAAAGGGTGTACGTAAGGAAGAAGTAACACATCAAGCTTAAATAATAATCAGTTTAAAACAGCACCAAAGAAATCCCCCTAATGAAAACAATAAAAACCTTTAGCATTCCCAAAACAAATACCAAAATATCCAAATATAGTCAGATTCTGTACCAGATATTTCCTGTTATTTTGAATTTGACCCAGGCAAAATGGCCAAGCTGGTGTAAACGAGACACCAAACCTGTTGATAAAATGTGGCAACAAGCAATTAAAGATTTTTGGACAAGCACTGGACATTCATTGGAATCCAAAGACTGAAAACGTAAGTACATAAGAAGTAGGAGCAGGAATAGGCCATCTAGCCCCTCGAGCCTGCCCCGCCATTCAATAAGATCATGGCTGATCTGATAGTCGTTTAGTTCCACTTACCTGCCCGCTCCCCATAACCCTTAATTCCCTTATTGATCAGAAATCTATCTACCTGTGACTTAAACATATATAACGAGGTAGCCTCCACTGCTTCAATAGGCAGAGAATTCCAGAGATTCACTACCCTCTGAGAGAAGAAGTTCCTCCTCAACTCTGTCCTAAACTGACTCCCCCTTATTTTGAGGCTGTGTCCTCTAATTCTTGTTTCCTTTCTAAGTGGAAAGAATCTCTCTGCCTCTACCCTGTCTAGCTCCTTCATTATCTTATATGTCTCTATACGATCTCCCCTCAGCCTTCTAAACTCCAACGAGTACAGGCCCAATCTACTCAATCTCTCCTCATCTCCGGTATCAACCTGGTGAACCTTCTCTGTACTCCCTCCAAGGCCAATACATCCTTTCGCAAATAAGGGGACCAAAATTGCACACAGTACTCCAGTTGCGGCCTCACCAGTACCTTGTACAATTGCAGCAAGACCTCCCTGCTTTTATACTCCATCCCCTTCGCGATAAAGGCCAACATTCCATTTGCCCTCTTGATCACCTGCTGCACCTGCAAATTGAGTTTTTGCGATTCATGCACAAGGACCCCCAGGTCCCTCTGCACAGTAGCATGTTGTAATTTTTCACCATTTATATAACAGTCCATTTTACTATTATTCCTTCCAAAGTGGATAACCTCACACTTATCAACGTTATACTCCATCTGCCAGATCCTCGCCCACTCACTTAGCCTATCCAAATCTCTCTGCAGACTTTCCGCATCCTCCACGCAATTCGCTTTCCCACTCATCTTTGTATCATCCGCAAACTTTGTTACCCTACACTCGGTCTCCTCCTCCAGATTGTCTATGTAGATGGTAAACAGTTGAGGCCCCAGCACCGATCCCTGCGGCACGCCACTAGTCACCAACTGCCAATCAGAAACACACAGTAACTGCAAGCCAAAACCTAAAGAAACAAAGGAGAGAAGGCTTTACTTGAAAATATAGTGACAGAAGTCGATACGGAAGCAATGGTTTATAATTAGATTTGGTAACAATGACAAGTGAACTTAGAAAAGCTAAGTGGCAAATCAAAAGTATACAGCAGCAAAGCAACGATCTGGCACAAAGCAACTAGATGAGGATCTGATAATGACTCTCCATTTAATGAAATTCACTAATCCCATTTTAGATGCTGTTTTGGAAAGTATGATGGCACAGTGGTTAGCACTGCTTCCTCACAGCGCCAGGGACCCAGGTTCAATTCCAGCCTCGGACACTGTCTGTGTGGAGTTTGCACTTTCTCTCCGTGTCTGCGTGGGTTTCCTCCGGGTGCTCCAGTTTCCTCCCACAGTCCAAAGATGTACAGGTTAGGCTGGTTGGCCATGCTAAATTGACGCTAGTGTCAGGGGGATTAGCAGGGTAAATGTGTGGGGTTACAGGAATAGGGCCTGGGTGGGATTGTGGTCGGTACAGACTCAATGAGCCGAATGGTCTCCATCTGTACTTTAGGGATTCTAAAGTGGATCAGATCATTGAGGAAGATTAAAATTCTAACACTGAAGCAGCTCAGAATAATCAGTCAGTGGAGCTTGTCCCAGCTCTCCAGATTTCAAGGTGGCATTGTCGGTGCACCACACTTGCCAATTTTGGTGGGCTGCACAAAGTGGTGGTGGTGTGCTTCTGGAAGAACAATAATTAACAATAGCTGTGTGGGTTGGCTGCCTGTCAGCTTGATTTGTTCAGTGATATAGTATTGCAAGTAGCAAGGCATTCAAATTAACCACGAGCTTGCTGTTTAGAAGTGTGTCTCATGGACTGGCCATAATCCAATTGATGTTTGTGATTGGATGGTGGAGAAAAGATGCTGGAAGATGGGACAGTTCAAAGTTGATGTGTGAGATCTTGGCTCAGCAAGAATTAGGAGACACAGACCTGTAACTAGTCCTTCAGCAAGAACTCACGAGTTTAAAAGCTGACAGTGCACATTAATGCATCAGGTGTTGGCTCAGCAAGAAATAGAAGAAGTAAGTCACAGACATCGTTCACTTGGAGGTTAGTCCAGATACTGCAAAGACTGTGAGCCATGATAAAATTCCAGCAATAATACTGAAGACTTGTGCTTCAGAACATACCATTCCCATTCTAGCCAAGCTGTTCTAGTACCGCTACAACACTGGCACCAATTCAGTAATGCGGAAGATTGCTCAGGTATATCCTGTGAACAAAAAGGACAAATCCAACCCGATCAATTACCGCCCTGCCAGTCTACACTTGATCATCAGCAAAGTGATGAAAGGGGTCATCACCGGTGCTATCAAGCTGCACTTACCCAGCAATAACCTGCTCACTGAAATTCGGTTTAAGTTCCACCAGGCCACTCATCTCCTGACCTTGCTACAGTCTTGGTCCAAACATGGATAAATACAGCTGAACCCAGAGGTGAGGTGAGAGTGACTGCCCTTGACATCAAGGCAGCATTTGACCAAGTGTGGCTTCAAAGAAACCTTGCAAAACTGAAGTCAATGGGAATGAGGAGGAAAACCCTCCGCTGGTTGGAGTCATTACATCAAAAAGGAAGATGGTTGTGCTTGTTGGAGGCCAGTCATCTCACCCCAGGATTTTTCTGACTAAATTCCTCAGGATAGTGTCTCAGGCACAACCATTTTCAGCTGCTTCATCATTGACCTTCCCTCCATAAAATAAGAAGAGAAGATGTTTGTTGATGATTGCACAAATTCTCAGCACCATTATCGACTTCTCATGTACAGAAACAGTCCGTGTCCATATGAAGAAAGATTTACTTGGACAACATCTATGTTTGGGCTGATAAGTGACAAGTAATATTCACGCCATGCAAGTGCCAGGCAATGTCCATCTCCAACAATAGAGAACATAACCATTTCCACTGACATTCAATGGTATTATCATCACTGAGTCCCCTTCTATTAACACCATGAGGCTTACTATTGACCAAAAGCAGAACTGGTCCAGCCATATAAATCTTTGGCTACAAAAAGTAGATCATAGGTTGGGAATTCATAGAATCATAGAATAATCATAGAAACCCCACAGTACAGAAGGAGGCCATTCGGCCCATCGAGTCTGCACCGACAACAATCCCACTCCAGGCCCTATCCCCATAACCCCACACATTTACCCCACTAATCCGTCTAACCTACACATCCCAGGACACTATGGGCAATTTAACATGGCCAATCAGCCTAACTCGCACATCTTTGGACTGTGGGAGGAAACCGGAGCACCCGGAGGAAACCCACGCAGACACGGGGAGCACGTGCAAACTTCACACAGACAGTGACCTGAAGCCGGAATTGAACCCAGGTCCCTGGAGCTGTGAGGCAGTTGTGCTAACCACTGTGCCACCGTGCCGCGGAGAGTAACTCATCTGACTCCCCAAAATCCATCCACCATCTACAAGGCTCATTAGTCCTTGATCCAACAGCACACAGGTAGGTTAAACAACTATACTCACACTGCATTTGTTGATTTCTCATCATCTTTTAACCATTTAAACTTATTGAAAAATTGGAAAAATATTGGAAAACCTTGATGTCAATCCCACTCTCCTACTCTGGATTAGTGATTTCCTCCAGAACAGGACCCAACGGTGTTAGTTTCTGGGATCTATTCAGAGCCCATGTTAATGAATACTGGACCTGCTCAGGGCCATGTACTGTCATTTTAAATGTTCAGAGTGTGATGGAATACCCTCCACTTGCTTGGATCAGTGCAGCTTCAACAACATGAGAATAGCTCAACATCATCCAGGAAAAGCAATATGCTTCCTTCATTGACACCCTATCCACCACCTTAAACATGCATTCCCTCTACCATTGGCACACAGTGGCAGCAGTGTGTATCATCTGAAATATGCATTGGAGGCATTACAGCAAGGGTTCTCTAAATCAGTCACAGAACTGAATAATAACAATAAAATAAATAAAATTGCCCTATCAAAGAAGACTAACTTTAATTGAATATGTATTTAAAACTATTTCAATGCATTAAAATAATCAGTAAGTGAGTCTCACCCTCAGTGGATATCCTTATACATTCATCAAACTCTTGTTGAAAGGTCTTAGAGAGATGGGCACAAATGAGTTCAAGAACTGTTTGTTATGCATCTGCGAGATTGTAGACTTTTGCACAAACACATCCAACAGTAATACAGCGACAAGAGGCGATACTCATTGTTTATAATCATGGAATCATAGAATCCCTACAGTGCAGAAGAGGTCATCCGGCCCATCATGTTTGCACCGACTCTGACAAAGCATCTTACCCAGGCCCTCTTCCCCACCCTATCCCCATAACTCCACACATTTCCCATGGCTAATCCATCTAACCTAGACATCTTGGGACACTAAGGGGCAATTTAGCATGCCCAATCCATCTAAGCTGCATATTTTTGGGTTGTGGGAGGAAACCAGAGCACCCGAAGTAAACCCATGCAGACACAGGGAGAATGTAAACTCCACACGGACATTTACCCGAGGCTGGAATTGAACCCAGGTCCATGGCACTGTGAGGCAGCAGTGCTAACCACTGTGTCACCATGTCACCATTAATAATGGTCTTATATGACCATCAACATTCTTTGAGAGCAGATTTCATCAAGAAAGATGTGCTCTTCAAATACCCTTCCTGCCTGGCTCAAAAACCCTCTGTATCTTTAAAGAGTTTGCTTTCTGAAGACATCAGGAGAGACATCATAAATGAAACACTGTCCACAACAGCCATGTAGAAGAGTTTCATGATTGGAGGATCTGCAAGAAAGGATTTTATTTGTCTGAGGTAATATAATTAGTTACGTGTCGTGACCATCACATCTGCACACTATTCCCACGAATTCAACTTATTTCAACTTACTTTGACACCGAGATACTTGTTCAATGTATCGATTTTCAATGAAGTTTCATTAATTATTTCAATGTCCACATTATGAATCTTCACAGAAACAGTATTGTTAACTGGCTTGAGTCTGTAAATAGCTCTTTTTAATTGATTTCATTCAGTTTAAGAGAATTGGTATCCTTTGAGATAACCCCCAAGAGATCCATGGGGAATCACTGATTGATCTCCCTGTGGGGCTCGTTGAGTACGAGTTCCCATGGTAAAGGCAGTGATCTGCTCAGTTGGCACTCATTACCTGAGCCTTTTATAAAGCAGGCCCAAGACTGGGGGCCTGTTTTATAAAAGCAAGGTCGGAACAATGTCGTCCACCAATGTATGAGGTTGATAGGAAAGCTGTAACTGATCAATACGTGGAACAAGGACATCTAACTGATCTTTAATATGCTTGAAACACTTCATGACTATTAAGGCAAGAGCAACTGGGCTATCACTCAGCTTAGCAGCCTTCAATTTCTTAGTAATCAGGACAGCAAGGAACTGTATGCATGTCAAACAATCTCTGAAAGACAAGAGAGAAGCAAACTGCCAACTGATGAACACACTCCTTAAAACTATTTCAGCTGATCTGGGCCGCATGCTTTCTGTGGATTCACTCGCTTGAATTGCTTCTCTTCCTCCCATTCATTGATATTAACAAATGATCCTTCCAGTTCACAAAGTAAAGCCCGCTGCACAATCACATCTTTCTTGAATTCATCATTTTAAAATCTGTTAAAAAATACAAATACACACTAAAGTCTGAATAATTGTACCGAATGTCTTTGTAAATCAGCATTAGTTGCGCTAATTTTACAAATGTTCTTAATTTTACATGTTTCTGCATATGGAACTTATTTATTTTGTCTCATATTAGGGAATCTTCTGATTGGTAATATAATACATTAAGATATTAGGTTAAAGCAGAGAACTCATCCTGCTTTCCGAGTCCACTCAGCAAACTTTGATATTGTTCATTAGACAGTTTCTGACATCTGTCTTGACGCAGCTATTTAATGTTACAGTCTGGTCGCTGGATATAAATAGCAGAGAATTTCTGAATAGCTTGTTATCGATTAACGCAACTGCAAAACGTCACTGGTTAGAGATCAGCCGCCAAAATATAGCCACAGCTACTTCAGCCTCATTAAGCTATTCAGAAATAAAATGACCCATCTAACATGGTATATTTTTAAAAAGGTTATCCTTTGCATTTGTTCAAGCTCTTTAAATAGAGATATCAATGAACCTCACATGGTCATTAATAAGTTACAAGGACAGTATGTTAAAATTTTGGGTACAATCCTCAGAATAAATGACCTGACAAAGTATTCAATAATAAGTGAAATGGATTTTGTCAAGTAACCCTGCCAACAAAAACAGTTCCAGCCATTGCTTATTCACTTAGCAGGACTGCCCAAATCACAGCCAATAATAGCTGATAAAAAGAGTGACTGAGGTTTAGCCTCAGCATGACATAGAGACCAGCAGAATCTTGGAGGAAGATAGCAAGGACAGTTATGTTGAAACTCTGCCATTGTTGTGATATGATGCATGCACACCTTGAAGGGAGTGTATCTTAAACTATTGTCAATCCTTACATACCTCGACAGGATGTGATGTATTCATCCCATGAGTTGGGGGCAGTCTGTAAGCAGCAGGACGAGGAGTAAGATGTTTATACAATGGTCCCTTAACGTACTTTATCTTGATATAGTCTTATCTTCAAATACAGAAGTCAGATTATTGTTTTAGCGACCCTGTGTGATTGTGATAGGTACGCTTACGTCCAAAAGAAGAATGTAACAGCCATTTCCTCGAGGTTCATGTTTTATTTCTAAAGAGCCTAATAATGAAAAAAAAAGCCAAGTCGAGTCTGGAAAGTAAAGGAGGAAATGTACGATAAAAGAAGCAAAAATATTAGAAAGTGAGATTAATAAGAGCAGTAAATCTGTAATACACATAGGGGATTTAAATCAAAAGGTATAAGACAAATCTTTACCTCCTCACACACTTTCAAGTCAGTGACTTGAGTTGGAGATTTGTCATTCGTGTGCAAGATCTGAAACATGCTTAATTTTCTTACCTTTCTGAACTATCTAACATTACCCAGCCCAGTGTTGCATTCACTATTATAAAAGCTCAGTGAGTGCAAAACTTCGACTTGTCAGTCATCACAGGTGAATCCGACACAGAGATACATCAACAGACGAGGGATTAAATCATGTCCTAAATGTGCCCTATTCAGGGTGCTATGCAAATTTAAAATAACTTCATTATTTTTGAATCTTATGACCTTAGAAATAAATCCCAATGCTATGTTAGCATTTTTAAATGCTAACCTCTGATGTTTCTTTTAATTTGTTCATTTGTATCCCGAGATCCTTTTAGTCTTCTACCCCATTTCATTTCTAACTTTCCAAGGTGTATGTGATGTTTCTATTTCTCTTACTGAAGTGCATTACTTCATATTTATCTATGCTAAACTTAATTTGTCACTGAATTGCCCAGTCTGTAAGTTTTCTAATGCCTTCTTGTGGAATGTTGAATTCTTCCTCAGTGTTAGTTATACCCACCAGTTTGGTATCATTTGCAAATTTAGTCTTGAGTTACTTAGTCTTAAGCCAAAAATCATTTATGTAAATTATGAATAACAGTGGCTCCAGCACTGGTTGTTGTGGAACACTGTTTTCTCCAATCTGAATTGCTACCCTTTAGTCCCTAGTCTCAAATTTCTACATTATTTAAGCTTATTTGCTCCCATTCAGCTATCTGCTCTCTGACTCTGTATGTTCTAATCTCCGTTGTGAACCTACTGTATTATAGAATCCTACAGAGCAGAAGGAGGCCATTCAGCCCATCGGGTCTGCACCGACCACAATCCCACCCAGGCCCTATCCCCATAACCCCATGCATTTACCCTGCTAGTCCCCCTGACACTAAGGGGAAATTTAATATGGCCAATCCGCCTAACCAGCACATCTTTGGGCTGTGGGAGGAAACTGGAGCACATGGAGGAAACCCATGCAGACACAGGGAGAATGTGTAAACTCCACACATACAGTGACCCAAATTGGCTTGATGACAGAAGCCAGAAGGTGGTTGCAGAGGGTTGTTTTTCAAACTGGAGACCTGTGACAAGCGGTGTGCCTCAGGGATCGGTATTCATCTCATTGAAGAAGCTTTGATAATCCAAGAATATGGCATTTACTTCATTCTACTCTTTACTTCACCTCTTCAAATAATTCTATCAGGTTGTTTAGGTAGGATTTTGCTTTTCAGAATCCATGTTGCCTATTTTGGATTCTATTTTCTGTCTCCAGATTCTCCACCATTTCTTATGGTATGGAATCCAATGTCTTTCCTATTTACTGATGTTAAACTGTACTAGTCTATAGTTACCAGGAGTTTTCTCTATCTACCCTTTTGCTTATCAGAAAATTAGCTATTTATTAATAGATTTTCGATGTATAAACCATCCAAATCCCTCAATTTGATTGCAGACTGTAACTCAATCATCGATATTTGCTATTCTATACATATGGCACATAAACCTTTCGATTAGATTCCAGTCTGTCACTCACTCCCAGCTATCAGTCATTTGATTCATACACCATCATAAAACTCTGTAATTCTATGGGTGAGATTCTCCGGCCTCCCAGCCGAGTGTTTCCCACCAGCGGGAGGTGGTACGTTGCTTGCTAGTGGCGGGATTCTCTGGTTCCACTGCTGTCAATGGGAATTCCCCACGCCGGTGGGAAACCCGTGGCTTGGGATGCATTGCCGGCATGAACAGCCAGAGAATTCCAGCCCATGATCAGCCTTAAATAGTGGAGCAGGCTTGAAGGGCTGAATGGTTCATTCCTGTTCCTATCATCTCACATTCTTATCCAACACTGCCTGCTGACTCCAACCTCAGTTGCAGCCTGACACTTGTCCCTCCCAGCACATCCCGACCTTCATTCCTTCCTCAGAGCCAGAACCTCATTCCAGACTGAGATGGCGTCCCATCCCCTTCCAGCTAGTGAGTTCACCTGAGAGATACTCATGACAACATTCACAAAGGTGGCCAGCAGAATTCCAATAAGATACTCCTTAGCAATCAAAAGTGGAAACTCTAGCTGACTTTGGTGTTGAAATCAATCCTAATGCCCCTTAAGACTGCCTCAACTCGTTCTCTTTAAATCAAATGATCCTTAACACAGTTGGTCGAGTGTGCTGCAGCTTAACCTGAGAGGCAGATATACCATTAATCTGTTGCATGTTTGCTGGGCCATAATCAGACTCTAACACAGCACCAGATTATATTGGATAGGAGTGAAACCTTTTCAAATCTGCTTAACCTCTCCATATTGGAAGTGGTATGCCTAGTAAACAAGCAATAGTTTTATTTTTCCTTCTAAAAAATAAAATAAATTCACAATAGCAAGTACACAATTAACTAATATGTAAGTGATTTTTAACATTATGGGTGTAGTGCGGCTCGTCAGCTAGAGTGAACTAGAATTTACAATAACTGGCAAATGAACAACACCCCATCATATAAAAAAAGATTCCACTCAAAACATTAGCAGTGTAATACAAATGATAGTTTTTAAAAGTGTTTTTTTGTAACTTGTGCCAAGATATTTTTACTTTTTATCCTGTGTATGGACCCAGGTGTAATAAATAGTTCCATCATCCCAATTAATATAATAAGTAAGCCTAAGAACTTAAATTACTCCTTCACCACATATGGATAACATTGTTGTGGATAAAACCCATCTGATGTTCACCACAGGCTACTGCCCAGGCAGTGAAGGGGAAAACTGTCCCCATGAAATTTATTGTGTGAGATATGGCTGATCACTTTAGACTTTACTGTTAATTATCTTATACATGTTTGGAGAGGCTACACATGACTCTCAGGTATGCAAAATATCACTTCAAAGGAAAATATGTTTTAGTTGCAAAGCAAGTAGAAACTACTTAACATCGAGTGATTGCTTCATCCCAAAATTATCAAATTAAGATAAAGTACTAATTAATGTGCAAATAGTTCAGGAATTCATCACCATAATTTGATGAATTTGGTTAAGATATTGTAATCACCTACAGAAAATTATGGAAATACTCAGTAGATCAGTCAGTCTCTGTGGAGAATACTGATAAGTTAGTACTTCAGTTGTTTCAGATTCAGGGAGACCCATGCCATATGGGAAGTCTGGCAATTTTAGCTACTGGCAGGTGTTGAGTAAGTAGGGCCTGCTTTGTGAGCTCCCTGAGTCCATTAGAGGTACCTCCCCAAGTTTATCCACCCACCATAACCAACCCCCGCCCCTGCTTTTTGAACCCAGCTCTCCACCCCTTCTAGTCTGGGCCGAGTAGACAGATCCCGGAGAGACACTGACCCTGGCGAGATCCCAATCCTGGCCTCGCAGCATGGTGAACTATCTGTAGTTCCACCAGTGGTCACCGCTCCTGGTGGCGCTGCTGGGACTGCAGATCTGCCAATCTTCCGATTGGCTGGCTGCTCTCTAACACAGGACTTTGTACAGGGAGAGGGACAGAAATCTCATCTTAAAGCAATGAACGCTGTTCCCAGCATTAAATTGCTGTGGAGCCCATCAGACTTGTGGGCTCCTTAGCCGGACAGGTCAGGAACTAGAGCACCCTGTAAAATCCAATTATTTAAATTCTGTTTTTTCCTCCACAGAGGCTCCCAGTCCTACAGAGTGATTTCAGCAATTTCGGTTTTAATATGTCATGGATATTTGCCTGAGTCCAGAAGAAAGAAAGTTGGCAAAGTGTTGCAAATTTATTCCTTTCTGTGCTGAGGAGCTGTGATAGAGTTTATCCTTCTGCTTTCTGCAGACTGGGAGGATGGAAAAGGCTTGAATGTCAGTGAATTATCACATCGGCAAATGCTCCTATTCAACTTCACCTCAGCACTCCATTACCAGAGAGATTGCATGCACAAACTCACATTCTGGCTCTCACATTCTGAGCACTGGTATACTTGCAGGTGTGATCATTGCCACCGAGTGTGAAAGAATAATCTAACGCTGTGCTCTGATATTTAATTTCTGATTACGTTATGAGAGCACTTTCTGCCGCACCCAAGAAATAAACAATTGTCAAGTTATTTGTCATTTTGTTCGAGCCATATTAGCTTAAGAAACTTTAACAATCTTTTGTAACTAGTGGTTGCTTGAAATTTGATAACTACAGTGGAAATATGAAGGCAATGGAATTTGTCGAGAACAGCAATTCAAACACCAATTCTCACTTCAACAATGCATCACAGACTCAAAGTAGTGAAGATTACTTCTGAAGACGAAAATAATAGACAGATGGCAGGGCAGATAATAGGTCTGATTGGAATAAAGAACATTTTCACAGCTTCTAAAGGGCTTTTTGAGCTCTAGTGCCCAAGGTTTATTCAGGAGGATCTATTGCCAAATCCTCAAATGCTGCCTGTTAACTTCAAATTTACTGTGTACAACTCTAAATCTTCAGACCTTGATGACATGAAAAGTGCATTAGCAGGACAAAGGACTGAGTTTAAGATCTGCCATGCAAGCAACAGCTCTGAAATATATATACACGAGTGCAAGAAAGTGGTTCGATCAGCCTTAATAACTTTCTGAGAAGCAGAAAGTCAGAAGCTTTTTCCCAGGGTGGAAGAGTCAATTACCAGGGGGCATAGGTTTAAGGTGCGAGGGGCAAGGTTTAAAAGGATGTATGAGGCAGGTTTTTTTTCCATAGAGGGTGCCTGGAACTCGCTGCTGGGGGAGGTAGTGGACGCAGATACAATAGCGACTCTTAAGGGTCATCTTGACAACTGCATGAATAGGATGGGAATAGAGGGATGCAGTCCCCGGAGGGGTAGGTTTTAGTTCAGTCGGGAAGCACGGTCGGTGCAGGCTTGAAGGGCCAAAGGGCCTGTTCCTGTGCTGTAATTTTCTTTGTTCTTTGCATTGTGTCACTAAAGATGAAAGTGAGGTTAAAAAAAACATATCTGTTGATGGTTCTGTTCAGCAACCCAATCGGCGGGATTTTCCGGCTTCGCATGCCCTGAAACTGGAAAATCCCGCCCGAGGTCAACAGACCTTTCCATGGTCCGCCCCTCGCCCGCAACAATTCCCATGGTGGGTGGAACGGAAAAATTCACCCCAATAAATTGAGATTGATAGGGAAAGCCAATCAGTGCTCCTGGGGAGTATGCATTGAACAGATGCCATCTTTGTCACAAAACAACACACAGAGCGCTGAAACCTCAGGTGCAACTGAGTCACATTTTGCAGCCTCTATCTCTAGTTGTTCATCAACTGTTTGGATTCAAAGAAAAACTTTTGCTGCTGCACAAAATAACTAATACCCATGATTTTGCTGTATCTGAAAATGAGTTATTGTTGCCTGGCGATGGACTTTTCCCAATTGATATCTGGCTGAATTTCATGCCAGTGACGGCAACTGGGACTGGCTGCAAGGGGATGCGACCCTGTTTCATGCAGCAAAACTAGGGCTGTCTTTTGTCAATGGCAGCCACATAATTAGCTACTGCCGAGGTGTTGTCCTGTTAAGGATGGCGACCGACCCTAAGAGCTGTCGGCTCAGTCAGAGGGCCAGCAACTCAGCAACCTCAGCAGCGTCACTGCTGGCCGCTGTTGGGAGTGCACCTACAGATTGAGGGCACCTTCATGGCTGTGTGCCATCAAAGTCAAGTATGTGGGGGTCTGGGAGCATTAGAACTAGTTAGACAGAACTGCGCGAAAGCAGGGTGGGGGACAGGCGGGGTGGGGGGGGGACAGGGGTTGAGGTGGGGGGAGTGTGTCAATCAGGGCAGGCAATGCTGTTGCCAATGGGGAGGGCGATTAGTTCCAGAGTCCCCACTGTGGGCCAAAGAATGCCCAGACTGCAAGACAAAATGCAAGCGGTAGCAGAAAGAAGCCTTACATTGACCATTTGAATGGCTCATTTGGGCTAGCTGAGGGAGGTAGTGGAGGCAGATACAATAGTGACTCTTAAGGGTCGTCTTGACAAATGCATGAATAGGATGGGAATAGAGGGTGGGCGAGCTGGCACCTCTCGCACTGCTGGCAAAATAGTACGGCAGCAGGAAGATAACGGACATGCAACCAACCACCTTTCCACGCCATTTTGTCACCCTGTCCCCCAAGGGCTGGTGAAATTCAGCCCACCATTTCAAACCATTTACAACAGGGAAAATCATTCTGTCAGGTATCAGACAGTTAAAATAATGTTAATAATTCATGTGAGAATCTGGCCTTTGGGATTATCTTTGTATTTAACTTTTCAACAGGTATAAAGGACCATTATATTGCATGTAAATCTTCTTAAAGATGTGATAACTTCTTACTTACAATAATAAGGCTCTTAGGTTGGATAATTGAGGTGATTGAAGAATGCTAATTTCTCGCTGAGTCTCTTTTCTCTTCAACCTCCCCTTTTCTCAAGGTGGATTCCAATCTGACTTGGTTGTCCTGTTGTTTGCTGTTACTTGATGGTACGGTTGATTTCCGATTTTTCTGATGAAGGATAATCCTGATTCGAAACGTTGGCTCTATTCTCTCTCCACAGAAGCTGTCAGACCTGCTGAGTTTTTCCTGGCATTTTCTGATTTTGTTCCAGATTCCAACGTCCGCAGTATTTTGCCTTCATCTGATTTTTCTGACTGACTTTATGCAACAGTATTTCCACACTGTAACTACAGATTATTATCTGAAATGCACCCAACAAAATCGAAGTAAGATGAAACACCTTTACACTTCCAACCGTAAAAGGTGTATTTGATCTTGACAGCCTTAATTTATCACCATGACCTTTCATTTCTCAGAGCTGAATTTGAATGCGTTCCAAAAAATGTGGGATTGAAATTTTCTGGTTTCACTGGCTTTAGTCTCCCGTGTGAAGACTGGTTAGTTTGAGCAGCGTAAATTCAATTTGCAGCACAAAACCAACTGAAAACACGAGAAGCATTAAATCATTAAAGGTGATCCAAGGAACGCTAATGTGTGAAATAAAAAATTATAGCGGATGCTGGAAATCTGAAATGAAAAACTGAGAATGCTGGGAATTCTCAGCAGGTCTGCCAGTATCCGGAGAGGGAGGGGCAGAGTTAACAGGCTGAATTTCCTCAGCCATGAAGACAGCGAGGCAGGGTAGCAAAATGGAGACACATGTCAGAGCTGCTCCTTCTCTTCAGGGAAGAGTAAACAGGAGCTGGAAACAAACTCAACAGTCAATCCATGGAGGCAGGCAAACCAATTCAAAACTCTTGTTTTTTCTAATTCATTCATGGAACATGGGCGTCCCTGGCTGGCCAGCATTTATTGCCCATCCCTAGATGCCCAAGGGCAGTTGAGAGTCAACCACATTGCTGTGGCTCTGAAGTCACATGTAGGCCAGGCCAGGTAAGGACGGCAGATTTCCACCCCTAAAGGACATTAATGAACCAGATGGGTTTTTCCGACAATCGGCAACGGTTTCATGGTCATCAGTAGATTCTTAATTCCAGATTTTTTTAAAAATTGAATTCACATTCCACCATCTGTCATAGTGAGATTCGAACACGGGTCCCCAGAACATTAGCTGAGTTTCTGGAGATAGTCTAGCGATAGCACCACTAGGCCATCACCTCCCTCCTGTGGCAGCAATTTTGCAAAGGCAATAGCAGTTACCCACCATCCAACCAGTACCTCTGGAACCTGCACGCCTCCTCCCAGAAGAATGTGCCAGTGGGCGCCCTGGTGACATGCACGTGCTCAGGATCCCCGTATGGCCCCGACATTCGGGTCCCCACACTCACTGGAAAATTCAACCCAAAGGCAATGACATTTGGTCGGGACTGGAAAACGATAGAGGCGTACTAGGTTTTAATTAAGTACTGAGGTGGGGAAGATGGGGAGGAGGGGAACGTACAAGAGTAAAGGTCTGCAATAGAATGGGAGGAAAGATTAAATGACAAGGGGGATAATTGTGCAAAGCCGAAGGAGGTAGTAATGGGACAAGTAAGGAAACAGAAGCTGGGTCGAGAGGAGGTGTAAATGAGAAAAGCAGCATCATTACTAACAACAGCTGATGTCTGGAAAATTAACACTGATGTGGTTAACACTTAAATGACTCATGTCACACCTAACGTACAAATGACCAGTATTAACAAAAAATTGTTTGCCCACAAGGGAAGAGGGGGCAATCTTTTGGCTTGTCACACTGATCGATCAGCTTGGAGAGTGGGTGAGATCGAGCGAGAGAAGAAAAATCGGGCTCGCGCCCAGTTTCTCGCCTCTCGCAATGTTACCAGCCCCATTCTGCCGGAAAAATCAGCATGGCAGCCGGGAATATTCGTCAGTTCACTTAAATGTGATTAGTGAGTCCCAGACGCAATCACCCGGGCTCACCTGCTTTAAATACCTCGCCAGTGGATGTCGTCACTGGCCAGGATCACGAGGATCCCCCACCAACTGGGACCTGATGTGATGATCTCGCCGGTGAGATCGGAGGCCATTGAAGACCCTCCCCCCCCCCCCCCCCCCCCCCGCCCCGGGTGGTTGGGGGCAGGGCCGGGCACTCTACAAATGATCACTGGGCACCCTGGCACTGCCCACCAGGCAATGGGCTGTGCCAAGGGGGTGGAGCCTTAGGGGAGGGGTAAGGTCTAAGGGGAGGGGTGGGCCCTGAATCGGAGGGGCTGAAGGGAGTGGGCCCATGCCAGGAGTGGAGTCATGATAGGGTGACAGGGAGGTAGGGTGGGAGGGTACCGTAGGAGGGTACTCTGCATCGGGGATCGGGCGGGGCGGCAATGGGGGGGCATATCCAGGGGGCAATCCGGGGGTGGTGGGGAGGAGTGACAGATCTCCTAGTGCACTGTGTACACTGTACATCATGCACTGGGAGATTGGGGTGCCCGTGCAATGGCATCCCTACAGTTAAGCAGCTGGCTTCCTGGCGTGATTAGGCTCCGCCCACTTCCCTACTGACGGGAATTTTTTTCTAAGTGCCATATGGTTGCGTCTGGAAGCTCACCCAAAAAATGGGTGCAATTCTCTCCCATTTTCACACTCATTCGGCACTTAGAATTTTTGTGGCAAGATCACACCCAGAGTGTTCTCTGCCTCAATACTGAGATTTCTTTTTCATCGCAATTTAGCACCAAACAATTCAAGGAGGAAAGAGAAAGCATTAAGAAAAATATCTTAAATAAACTGAGCCATATAAATAGTGTGGCTACCAGAACATGATGAGTCTTATAAATATTACGGCTCCCCATTCCACAAGCATTCAATCCCTCCTCACCGATGAACAGTGGCAGCCATGTTTACCATCTACAAGATGCACTGCAGGAACTCACTGAGATTCCTTCGGCAGCATCTTCAAAACTCACGATCACTACCACCTAGAAGGAGATGAGCGGCAGATACCTGGGAACACCACTACTTGGAAGTTCACCTCCAAGTCACCCACTAATCTGTCTTGGAAATCTATCACCGCTCCTTCACTGCTGCTATGTCAAAATCCTGGAATTTCCTCTTTAACAGCATTGTGGATGTACCTACACCTCAGGGACTGCAGCGGTTCCACTTTCTGAAGGGCAACTAGGGAAGGGCAACAAACTCTAGCCTAACAAATGATAACCACATCCCATATTATGAATGAAAAACAACAATAAAATCAAGTAGATGTGTGCACGACAGCGTATTAGTTATGGGTTGTTTGGAATGTGCATCACCATATCAGAAGTGGAAATGAAATTCTATAACAATAAGCTGATAGTGGCTGTTGTTAACCTGAATGCTTTAAAAGTTAAACCAGATATAAATTGATTCCATTTGATGCTCCACACTGATACAAGATGCCTTCAGAGAACCCTCTGAATTCATTTACTTATCTCGTCTTCGACAAAGCCATCATTTTAATTAAATGCACTCAAATGTAAGAGAATCATTCTGGCAACTTTTGTTTGTTTTGGTAAACATCTTTTTATTTAAAGCAAATAATCTATCCCATTAATGTCATCCAAATGCCCAGCTGCAGGATAATTGAATTCAAAGCACTGTTAGTGGTTCTCGCTGTCTAACCTAGGCTGTTTGGGTATTGCAAATTGATCCTGCCTCTGGAATCAATCCAAGCCAGGCTCCTGCCGGTAAAGCTGACTGCTGGGCTGATAAATTTGTTCGAATTCATACTGCATATCCTTCTCACGGTTGCCATGCAGCTGAATAATGTGGCATAATCTGAAATTTTCTCTGTTAGCTTGCTGAATAAGATACCGGTTTATTTATTTTTTCTGTGAGACTAATTGAACTTTGGTCCTTTTTTTAAGTGAAAAGAGTCAATTTCTAAGAAAAATTCACATGTGTTTCAATAGGTTTTGACTCCTGCTTCATTGTCTTTCTTTTTACTGTTAGTTAACAATAATCTGATTTGATTCTATTTTAGAATCTGACATCCGATGTAACAAAGATAAACTGTCCTCCTCATCTTTCTGAATCTATTTGCAGCCTGTGAAATGGTGACCATACCATCCTCTTCCAGCGCCTCTCCATAGTCTTGTAACAGGGCTGAACTGCTGTCACCTCTTATCTATCCAGTCATAGCCAGAGAGTCAATGGCCTAGTGGTGTTATCACTAGATTTATTAATCCAGAAACTCCACTAATGTTCTGGGGACCCAGGTTCAAATCCCACCATGGCAGATGGTGGAATTTGAATTCAATAAAAAGTATCTGGAATTAAGAATCTACTGATGACCATGAAACCATTGCCAATTGTTGGGAAAAACCCATCTGGTTCACTAATATCCTTTAGGGAAGGAAATCAGCCATCCTTACCTGGTCTGGCCTACATGTGACTCCAGAGCCATAGCAATGTGGTTGACTCTCAACTGCCTTTGGGCAACTAGGGATGGGCAATATATGTCAGCCAGCAACGCCCATGTCCCATGAATTAATTTTAAAAAACACAATATGGTTTCCCATCTCATTTATGCCCTATTACCTCTGGTGTCCTCCAGTCCTTTCTCTTTCTCATCTACATGCTGCCCCTCAGCGGCATCATTTGAAAACACATCAATTGTCATGTGCATGCTGGTGGCACCAAGCCATATTTCAGCACCAATTCTCGCTCAATGACACTGTCATCAAATTGCCAGACTATCCATTCGACATACTGGATGAGCAGAAATTTCCTCCAACAAATTTTCTTTCCAGTTGGAAAGACCAAAACCTTTGACCACCCCCCAACACAAAATCATGTGTCCTAATAACAACTTCCACCCTTCTCCTGACAACTCTCTGAGGCTGAACCTGACTGTTCACAACCATAATGTCATATTTGACCCCAAAGATGAGCTTCCAACCACATATCCGTACTAAGACTGCATATTTCCACCTCTACATCATAGAATCATAGAATCTCTTCAGCGCAGAAGGAGACCATTCAGCCATAGAGTCATAGAGCCATAGAGTCATAGAGCTTTACAGCATGGAAACAGGCCCTTCGGCCCAACTTGTCCGTGCCGCCCTTATTTTTTTTAAACCCCTAAGCTAATCCCAATTGCCTGCATTTGGCCCATATCCCTCTATACCCATTGTAGCCATGTAACTATCTAAATGCTTTTTAAAAGATAAAATTGTACCCGCCTCTACTACTACCTCTGGCAGCTTGTTCCAGACACTCACCACCCTCTGTGTGAAAAAATTGCCCCTCTGGACACTTTTGTATCTCTCCCCTCTCACCTTAAACCTATGCCCTCTAGTTTTAGACTCTCCTACCTTTGGGAAAAGATATTGACTATCTACCTTGTCTATGCCCCTCATTATTTTATAGACCTCTATAAGGTCACCCCTCAGCCTCCTACGCTCCAGAGAAAAAAGTCCCAGTCTATCAGCCTCTCCTTATAACTCAATCCATCAAGTCCCGGTAGCATCCTAGTAAATCTTTTCTGCATTCTTTCTAGTTTAATAATATCCTTTCTATAATAGGGTGACCAGAATTGCACACAGTATTCCAAGTGTGGCCTTACCAGTGTCTTGTACAACTTCAACAAGACGTCCCAACTCCTGTATTCAATGTTCTGACCGATGAAGCCCATCGAGTCTGCATTAATTATCCGAAAAAGCATCTTACCCAGGCCCAGCAACCACTATCCCCTCCCCCTTACCTGCAACCCTGCACATTTAACATGGCTACTCCACCTAACTTGCACACCTTTGAACACTAAGGGAGAATTTAGCATGACCAATCCACCTAATCAGCACACAGAACAAAGAACAAAGAACAAAGAAAAGTACAGCACAGGAACAGGCCCTTCAGCCCTCCAAGCCTGCGCCGATCATGATGCCTGCCTAAACAAAAACCGTATGCATTTACGGAGTTCGTATCCTTCCATTCCCATCCTATTCATGTACTCGTCTAAGAATACATCTTTGGACTGTGGGAGGACCCAGAGGAAATCCACGCAGATACCCAACTCTGTCCCTGCCTCAGTTCATCTGCTGCTCATTCATGCCTGTGTTATCTCTAGTGTTGACTGTTCCAACAACCACCTACATTCTACCCTATGTAAAGCTAAGATCATCCAAACTTCTGCTGCTTGCTGCCCTACCCCGCATGAACTCCCTGAAATTATTACCCCTGTGCATGCTGACCTTGACTGGCTTCTGAATAAGCAGCCTCTCCTTTTTGAAATTCTCATCCTTTTGCTCAGATCGCTCCATGCTATCATCCCTTCCTATCTCTATTCTCCTCCAGCTTCACAACACTCTGAAATATCTGTGCTTCTTCACTTCTGGTTTTGTGAGTATCCTTGATTTTAATTGATCCAACATTGGTGGCTTGGCCTTTATTTTCTGATGCTCTATGTTCAGGAATAGTCTTCCTACACTTCTTCTTCATCCTATTTTAAGACACTCCTAAACGCTACATCTTTGACAAAGTTTTTGCCCATTTACCCTAATATCTCTTGATATGACTTTATGACTCCAAAGATGTGCAAGTTATGTGGAGAGGCCAAGCTACATTGGCCCTTAGCATCTAAGATGTGTAGATTAAGGGATTAGTGGGATAAATACGTGGAGTTACAGAGACAGAGCCTTGGTAAGATGCTCTGTTGGAGAGTCGGTGCAGACTAGATAAGCCAAATGGCATCCTCCTACACTAGTGATTCTATGATTCTATGATATCATATTTTGTTGGAGCACCCTCCAGTGAAGCACCTTAGCACATTTTATGATATTAAAGCCACAATATAAACACAAATTGTTTTTGTTATACATTAAAAACTCTCCATTGCAGAGTTAAGCCATAAAGAGTGGAATGGTCAATATAATTAACTAAAAATCTAAACCAAAAATTAACAACTATTCTGAAAATTAACATGTGTGTGCAATTTATAAAAATATGCTTATTTAAAAGTGTTATTTTCTCTACCTACATCAAAGTAGGAATAACCCCATAGGACCAATGACAGAGGATTACTGAGATCCAAGAGTATGACCTATCTAACTAATAAGGAAAATCGCACCATTTATTGAAGAATAATTTGAATTTTCTACCATTATGAATTAACTGCATACATTGACAAACCAATCAGTAAGTTTGAGGATTTCTTCAAATGCAAATTCAAAGCAGCAGTGCTGCACTTTGGAAGATTCGCAAGAGGATGGAGTGGATGTAGGCTAGAGACAAGCAGTTAAAACAAGATTTGTACTTGGTGAAAACCAGTGGCAAAATGAATGTGAGCAGGTGGTTTTAACATTGGCTGTGATTACAGTTCAAAATGACATGAATACAAAATTAGCAAAGAGAATGAGGCATTATAAAATGTATTTGTTCCCATAGAGTAGTAATGTAGAGTAATCCTTTATCCAAAATAGTTAACACGGTGTTGATTAATTCAAACAAGATTCTGGCAGAGACCGAAGAGCAGATTAATCACTGTGCACATACATGCTAATGTAGAAAGTTAGCAAATGATGTTGAACTGCTTGACAACAGCTGGCATGACTTCTGAAAAGCTACAACTCAAAAACAACCCTCAGCAGAGCCCTGGATCTACATTTTTAAGGTAACTGCTTAAATGAAATCCCAGTGTTATTGCAAGGTGCCTGTTTTTAGTGCAATTTGCTTCTTCAGTGAAAACAAAGATCTAAAGCCTTAAGCATTTGACAATTGTTACATACTGTCAATTGAGATAGAAACTTGTTTTATCTTCAGGTTCATACCCAATGTCCACTTATACAAATATTTTATTACTCGCACTGTAGTTACTCATGTACATTTTGGCATATTTTGTGTATTTTGGAGCCTATTATAAATGCCTTTAAGGGAAAGCAGCATGACATCATTGGAAGGCAAGTGTGTCATGTGATCCAGTCTTAGTTTCACTTTGGCCTGTGAGGAGAACACAGCACACATAGCTCTGCTGCTGATGCCTTCAGCTTTCCAATCATGTAAATATGTTCTTATGTGCCTAGTCTAAATAAATGAACCCGCAACATATTTATCCAATCCCTTATGAGTGATTGGTGCCTTTATATCATTATAAACACATGACTGTCTCCTCCAATTATTCCAGCAAATCAAAAAATAAATTCTTCTGATAAAATTACACATACATTAAATAATAATATAATTGTTACTGGGTCTTGGGGCCCCATAGTTACTTGGGGCTCTGTAAGAGTTGCATGCTCCCGTTTGGACAAATTTACAGGGATAGAAGGATTTAGACTCAACCATAAACCACATCCATTAACAATGCAGTGTACACTACAAACTTACTAATAATAGTACAACATGTATATGAAGACCAATCTATAACCTGTTGAATAGTAATTTTTATTAAACCAGTCCTAATAAATTACAGTTTGTTCCATACATTGTCATCCAATTTTGCATTGCTACAACGCTGATCTCTGTAGTACCATCCCAATCTGAGAATAGTTAATCAATTGACCCTGTGTTTAATGCCTGACTGCCTCTGTGAGTTAAGGTTTGACCTGTTCATTTGCAATGTTCATCCCCATAAAGCTTTTGCGGTTTTATTTACAACTAATAGCATAGGTGAGGGTGACAGCTCTGAGAAAAATAGTGGAGGGAGGATACCACCTTGAGAAACCAGGAGTATGGTATTGTCCTGCTGAAATTTACTGCAAGACCTCTTTTAAATCTTAGCCTGCCGGACAACCTGGCTGTCTTTCAGGAGGGGGGGCGGGGGTTGGAGATCATGGGGTGAGGAATGAGGGTGGTCACATCCAGGGTCTGCAAAGAGCCTAGCTTGTTGGGCCGAGAGGAACACTCCTGCTCCTCCTGACCTTAAAAACAGTGCTATCAACGCATTTAAATCATCATAGAATCATAGAATCCCTACAGTGCAGAAGGAGGCCATTCAGTCCATCAAGCCTGCACCGACCACAATACTACCCTGGCCCTACTCCCGCTATTTACCCTGCTAATCCCCTGACACTCGGGTCAATTTAGCATGACGAATCAACCTAACCCACACATCTTTGTATTTACCTCAAGAATCTGGCTTTTCTCACCTTATATCCCCTGGATGTCCCGAACACTGGAAAACACAGCTGTCCGATAATGGTTAAGTACTTATGGTAAAGAATTGACCATTATAGTCTGCCCTTATCTAGCTGGTTAACACAGCTTGTAGCTCCAGCTCATGCAAACTGTAGACGAGCACAAGGTTAGCCATTGTCTTCTAACAGGGAAGGAAGATAGCAGATGTTAGCAGAACCGAGAACTTTGCAAGGTTGATTGTTAACCTTATTAATCTCAAGGTAGACCTTGCAAAAAGGACACCTGTGATACCCTCATCAGTTGAGAAGTAAGAGGGTCAACATATGGATAGAAGGAAGATCTTAGAACTGCCAGACTGCTCAGCAGGAATAGCCCTGGGTCTGATGCAGTCTAGGATACAGGTGCATGGTTGTATATGGCTGCTTACTCACTAAAGTGCCATTATATAAGGTGCAATTGGCTACTGATTTGTGCCACATTGCGGTATCAAAATGCTCCCACACCTCATAGAGAAACTTGTCTGAATCTGTAAATCCGCCACACTATCCTCTATCGATGCAAAATATAGCTCAGTTAAAATGGAGGCCTGAAACTTTTACTGACTGACCCCCCC
Organism: Mustelus asterias; assembly: GCF_964213995.1. NCBI lineage: Eukaryota > Metazoa > Chordata > Chondrichthyes > Carcharhiniformes > Triakidae > Mustelus > Mustelus asterias. The sequence goes on from NC_135820.1 coordinate 50,389,587, forward strand.
GATCCTACCCCTACTTCTAACAGATTGGTCGCCCCTCTTCCAACTCAACTCCGTTCAAACTGGAAATGGCCGGGATGAGAAATGTTTTATTTCTCATGTACCTAACCCAAATCCTTCTGTCCTCAAACGATTACCCACTTCTATACCTGAAGACTGCAATTGAGCTTGACTTGTTACTATCAATGCCACAAGAAATCAGCTAATATCTTTATATTCCTTTTTTCAAGCAACCCATTGAATGGCAACAATGGTAATGTGCATTTGTTTTTGCAATACACCCACCATCCTTGTGGTGACACAAATAATCCTAAAGTTCAATTCAATATTCAAATTCAATACTTTTCCCAGCATTGATGCAAGTCCAACGAATCTGTAGTCAGTTGATGTGGTGCTGCTAAATAATAGTGTTAAGGACCGAGAAGTTCTATACATCCTGACAAAATCAATGTGCACAGATTTTGTGATTCCTGTGGTGCAATCCATGATTTTACAAACCTGTTTGCCAACTATGAAACCACTGATGCATAACAAAAGGAAAAGCTGGAGCTCTGCCTCATGAGAAAGAAATCTGAGGCGAAGTTGAGAAACCAGACATAATTTCAGATCCGTCCGATTGTTACTCTTGGATGTTCATTTTCTTAGTTAAAAACAGTTTTTAACTGTTCTCTATCTTTTATTTCTTTATTGCCTTTCTTTATTTTTCTTTCCCCCACTCTTTCCCTCTATTTTATTCCCCTTTCCTTACCTTTCCTCCCCCTTTGCTTCCCCTTTCCCCCTTTCTTTCAATTTAACCTCTCTCCCACCCATTCCCCCCCGCTCTCCCACATCTTCATCTGTCTCAGCTTACCCTCTGATTTCAGCTTCTCTGCCGTTTAGCCATTCACACCTTTATTTCTCCCTATGGGCTGCCATTAGCAGCCTTTCCCCTTGTTTCTGTGACTATCACTCATCTTTCTTTCCCTCACCCTAAATATACATATCTCCCACTTTCTATGCCTTTTAGCTTTGACAAAATGTCATCTGGACTCGAAACATCAGCTCTTTTCTCTCTTCTTACAGATGCTGCCAAACCTGCTGAGATTTTCCAGCATTTTCTCTTTTGGTTACAGATTCCAGCATCCGCAGTGATTTGTTTTTATCCTGAGGATAATCTTCCTTAAAATTAAGATGCCTTCAGCAATGTTCCCACTTACTTACCTCTCCACTGCTGCCCAGTCACAAGACAGCATGGGATTGTGTGGTGGACCTCAGTTGTGCCTTTGTCCTATATGGACCACCGTTGTGTGTGTTTGTCTTACCTGGACACATCCCCTTCCAGTTTGGTTCCTCCCCTCAGCACCTAGTATAAAGGTGGCTGTCTCCTCCCCCTTGTTCAGTCCCGGTCGGTTATTTGTTGGGATCTGCTCCTGATTCTGTTGTGAATAAAAGCCTACACTTATATTGGCATATCGGTAGTCTTTCGCCTTATTGATAGCGCATCAATTTTATTCACAACAGTTACTAGTATGGAGCAGTTTCTAAAACCCGACGACTGGACGGGACGACGGATCGGTCCGCTTCACACCACCCAGCGCCTTCTCTCGACGCTCACTGTACGGAGCCTGGGCCGACATCGCTCCCTGCTCGGACGACTCTGCGACCTGCACTACGACGATCGCGACGACGGATCAAGCCACCGGTTCGTCTGGACTTGTGATATTGTTTCCGCTTCACCCCCGTGTTGTTTTTTTTAAAAGGAAGGGGTGAATGTGGTGGACCTCAGTTGTGCCTTTGTCCTATATGGACCACCGTTGTGTGTGTTTGTCATACCTGGACACATCCCCTTCCAGTTTGGTTCCTCCCCTCAGCACCTAGTATAAAGGTGGCTGTCTCCTCCCTCTTGTTCAGTCCCGGTCGGTTATTTGTTGGGATCTGCTCCTGATTCTGTTGTGAATAAAAGCCTACACTTATATTGGCATATCGGTAGTCTTTCGCCTTATTGATAGCGCATCAGATTGCTTAATTATGTATGCACAGAGAGTCCCGAGAGGTGGGGATGACATTTTGTAACAACCTCAGGAGAACAATGACATTGCACATAATCTTTCTTCAAAATGTTTAAAAATAATAAGCAAGGCTTCTTCTGATTTCCAATTATTTGATAACGTGCCACCTTTTCAGATTTGCATTTGGCATATTGTAGGTTACTTCAGTTTGAATAATTTGAAGCGAAAATTATTAACTGAAAGATCTTCGATTGGGTTTTTTCTCTGGTCCGTCAAGAGATAAATCATTTTACAACAATACATCATGCATCAATACCAATTTGTAGTGACTGAATTAGACAAATTCTGTTTTTTTGTTGGCTGGAATTCTTCGGCCGTTCATGCCAGCAATGTATCCCCTCCCCCCCCCCCCCCCCCCCCCCCCCCCCGCCTGTGGGTTTCACAGCAGCGTGAGGTGACATCAATCTCGGGACCAGATAATCCCACCGCCAGTGAACAGTGCACCACTTCCCGCTGCTGGGATTCAGGTGGCTAGGGGGGCTAGAGACTCCCGCTCGTTATGTACTATTATATGATTTTATAGTCAAAGTAATTGTTTTCTTTATCCTTTCATGGGATGTGGTCAGAGCTGGCATAGCCAACATTTGCTGCCACCCCTAACTCCCCTTGAAATGAATGGTTTGTTAGGCCATTTCTGAGGTCGGTGGGTCTGGGGGGTCATATGGAGGCCAGATTAAATAGGCATGGCAGATTTCCTTCTTTAAAGGCATTACTGAAGCAAATGGTTTTGAATAACTATCACGGATAGTTTCATGGTCACCACTATGTTTATATTCCAGAATTATTAATTGCAATTAAATTCCATCAGCTGCTGTAGTGGGATTTGAAGATGTGTCCCTAAGGCATGAGGCTGGTCTCTGGATTACTAGCTCAGTGACATTACCACTATGTCACCAGCTCCCCAAATTTCAGGGGGGGGGGGTGCAATTTTACCCAACAGATTCTGTGCCGAACAAGCGTGAAAACGGGAGAGAATCACACCCATTTGTTTGGGCGAACTCTCGGATGGAACCGCATGACACTTAGAAAAAAATGAGTCAAAGCGTGATTCTCACCAGCAAGCGAAGCAGGCAGAGACTATTCACACCAGGAAGTTGGTTGCTGATCTTTAGAGGCACCATCACACAGGATTTCCCAGTGTACTGTGTACAAGTGTGTGTGCACTGGGAGATCTATCACTCCCCCTCCCCACCACCCGGTGTTGCCTGTGAAACCGATGTGCTTTATTTTTATTTTTGCTTAGAAGGCCAGGCTGCACAGGAAGATGATAGACAACATTTAGGAAATGAGAAGGTAAGCAGGGGTGGAGAATTGAATAGTGGGACAATGGTTCAATTATGGGAAATACTAGGCTTTAAAGCAAGGGGGCTGGTTCCAAGGTATAAGTGTAACATGGGGAGAAACCTATAATGTTATTGCACTGAGTAGAGGGAATTGAATGTGGGGCTTGACTTATTAAATCGGATCCTGCAGCAGAAGTAGGAATCGTGAGGTGATCCGTGGGCTTGCGGTACAGTGAGGTGCTGAGGTGACTATCCTTAATGGAGATGCTCCACTTCTCCAGCTTCCACCCTAAACACGTTAAAAAAGCCATCCCCTACGGACAAGCCCTCCGTATACACAGGATCTGCTCGGATGAGGAGGATCGCAACAGCCACCTCCAGGCGCTGAAAGATGCCCTCATAAGAACAGGATATGGCGCTCGACTCATCGATCGACAGTTCCGACACGCCACAGCGAAAAACCGGACCGACCTCCTCAGAAGACAAACACGGGACACGGTGGACAGAGTACCCTTCGTCGTCCAGTACTTCCCCGGAGCGGAGAAGCTACGGCATCTCCTTTGGGGCCTTCAACATGTCATTGATGAAGACGAACATCTCGCCAAGACCAGCCCCACACCCCCACTTCTTGCCTTCAAACAACCGCACAACCTCAAACAGACCATTGTCCGTAGCAAACTACCCAGCCTTCAGGAGAACAGTGACCACAACACCACACAACCCTGCCACAGCAACCTCTGCAAGACATGCCGGATCATCGACACAGATGCCATCATCTCACGTGAGAACACCATCCACCAGGTACACGGTACATACTCTTGCAACTCGGCCAACGTTGTCTACCCATTATGCTGCAGGAAAGAATGTCCCGAGGCATGGTACATTGGGGAAACCATGCAGTCGCTGCGACAATGGATGAATGAACACCACTCGACAATCACCAGGCAAGACTGTTCTCTTCCTGTTGGGGAGCACTTCAGCGGTCACAGGCATTCGGCCTCTGATATTCGGGTAAGCGTTCTCCAAGGCGGCCTTCACGACACACGACAGCGCAGAGTCGCTGAGCAGAAACTGATAGCCAAGTTCTGCACACATGAGGACGGCCTCAACCGGGATATTGGGTTCATGTCACACTATCTGTAAACCCTGCAACTTGCCTGGAATTGCAGAATCTCACTGGCTGTCCTGTCTGGAGACAATACACATCTCTTTAACCTGTCTCAATGCTCTCTCCACTCACATTATTTGTACATTTAAGACTTGATTAGCTGTAAGGATTCGCATTCCAACCATTATTCTGTAAATTGAGTTTGTGTCTTTATATGCCCTGTTTGTGAACAGAATTCCCACTCACCTGAAGAAGGAGCTTAAGGCTCCGAAAGCTTGTGGCTTTTGCTACCAAATAAACCTGTTGGACTTTAACCTGGTGTTGTTAAACTTCTTACTGTGTTTACCCCAGTCCAACGCTGGCATCTCCACATCATACCTATGATCGAACAGAATTGAAGGGATGGTTGCATCTGACAGCCTCAAATGGTAGAAAGTCAGGAAGAATCTGGATTGTCCTATTCCCTGTGGTCAGAACCACCAACCATACAGAGCTCCCCAGGTTATCAGTTAGTGAATTACCACTTTAGCAAATTTTAAGTACTAAGTGCACTTTAAGATTGTCGATTCTGACTGTATTTATTTTATAACTCGTAGCTGTAATTAACTAAAATGTTCTTAATTGGATAACACAGGTAATGTAATTAAATTCTCAAAGATTAAAGCGAAATATAAACATGCACAGTGATACAATTAGCTTCCTCTGCTTAACTGAATTTTCTGAAATGTAACCTATTTATTTTACCAGCAAGAAGCAGATCAAATACTCATACATTACAGCAGCATAATTATATCTTTCTCCCAAAATTAACAAGCGGCAATCTTAGCTATCATACTGGGATTAACACCTTCCATAACCCTCAAACAATGACCCCCACCAGTATTTAACCAGTTAAGTGAGAAGGAAGCTGATTTTCCCAAGGCGAATTGGCAGAACGGCTTCCTGGGGTGCTTATTTCATGCCTACCTTGCCATAAATTCTGTTAACTACCTGTTTGCAAAGGAAAGGGGTGGAGGTGTAGGGTGTAGAAGCTGGGAAGTGAAGAAGAAGAGTTCACCCAGGTCAGAAAGAGCTGTTCATTCATTTAAGTTTAGAAGTTTAATTTATCGAGACACTGCACCTCATCCAATCCCTTTTGCACTGCCATTTACTCCCCTTCTCCTCTGCTCACCTTGCTGATTACCCTCTCTTGTCATGTATTATATTTCTTTACTCCCTTGCATTACCCCATCCTCCCATTCCCCTCCCTCCACCATGCATTCTTCTAATTTCCTTGACAGTTACTTTCTCCTCTTCCTTACAGGAGTCCAATGGATACTCAGTAGACACTTTGAGTGTCAGAGCCAATTTTGGATCCAACATGTCATATTCCCATGGATCTCATAGATTTTTATTTTTCGAGCCAGACTGCTCTATGGAACCTTGTCAAAGTCTTGCCAAAATCCATGTAGACTGTCAAATATGCTACCCTCATTGACCTTTCTTGTTACTTCCTCAACATTACAATGAAGTTAGACAGACCTGATTTTCAATCCATACTGACTGATCTCTGCCTTTCAAAAATTAATTACATTGGCTCTCAAACCTTTTGCTAATAATTTGGCCATTGCTTTTCTTTGTGGGAATATATTTGCTCTGAACACTTGCTATCTCTTTCTTGAATCTCTCTTGATTTACCTTCCAATAGTTATTCCCAGTCAACTTTTGCTAAACAACATTTCAGTTTGGCCTTTTCCCAATTTAGAACTTTTACTCCTCGTTTAATTTTATTCTTTACCACAACTACACTAAATCTAACTGAATTATGATTGCGTCCGCATAATGCTCTTCCTCTGATATCTCATCCAACTCACAGCATCATTGCCTTAAATAAGCTCTAAAAATGCTCTTTCTCTTGTTGGATTTGCTAAGTACGGGTTAAAAAAGTGGTCCCGAATGCTTTTAAAGCCTTTTATACCATTTACACTGATTCTGTTCCAGTTAATAACATGGCAGCTGAAAACCTCCACTATTATTGCACTATTGTCTTTGCATTACTCAGAAATATGCCCTGCACGCACACCCTTCTATCCCCTCCTGACTGTATGAGGTTCATGATACATCCCCAGCTTTGTGAGCACCCATTTTTGTTCTTCATTTCAGCCCATTTGGCCTGATTTTATGCTCTTTCTAGTACGATTAAACTCCTCACAGCTTTATTTGCTTCGTTCACCAATATTACAACCCACTTCCTTTTTTTATACCTCTCTCTATCTCTTCTGAAAATGATGTCGCCAGGATTGTTGAGTTGTCATTTTTGTAGTTCTTTCAAACATGGGCTGAATTTTACTAGCCCTTTGCTTGAAGACAGGATGGCCCACCAATTATGCCAATTAAGTTCCTTAAGGGGCAGCACTGTGGCACTGTGGTTAGCACTGCTGCCTTACAATGCCAGGACACTGGTTCAATTCCCGGCTTGGGTCACTGCCTGTGTAGAGTTTGCACATTCTCCCCGTGTCTGCGTGGGTTTCCTCTGGGTGCTCAGGTTTCCTCCCCACAGTCCAAAGATGTGCAGGGTAGGTGGGATTGGCCATGCTAAATTGCCCCTGAGTGTCAGGGGGAATAGCTAGGGTAAATGCATGGGGTTATGGGCATAGGGCCGGGTGGGATTGTGGTCAGTGCAGACTTGATGGGCCAAATGGCCTCTTTCTGCACTGTAGGGATTCCATGATTCTATGATTCTAAGTGCTCAATTAAAGCATTGTACTGGTGTCAGGAGGAGACGTCAATGCAGATTACTGATGAAGGGGTGGATGGGTCTGCTTTATGGCTATTCCACGGATGATGGAAGGGCTCCCAGTGGCAATGGATCCCTGTGGTTATAGCATAGCCCTCCCCAATCAAGAGACCTGCCTGCTTGACACTGGAGCAGCACTTGAAACAGCTTACCTTGTGTTCAAGGGTGCCTGAGTAGTGAGACACCCTCTCCTTTGTCCTGTATCCTCAGGGTAGGCCACATCTAATGGTGGTGCTGCCAAGGCTGCAATGCTGCCAGCCCTCTGATTGGGCCGGCAGCTCTGGATGTGGGCAATGTCATTAATTGGATGGCACTCTCAGAAGCGACTTCTTAATAGACTGGCATTAGTAAAAATGCAGCCCAAGATCCTGCTGCCCACCAACACGAGGTCGCATCCTGGTTTCAGCCCAGGCTGTGGGAGCTCTTAGCTTGTGGAAAAGTTCAAGCACAATGGCTATGATAACATAATTCTAGGTGACTATCTGTGCCTTCAGCTCATCTGCCTGATTCACTTGGCTCCTTGAAATATATGCCATTGAGCACTGCCAATTGTGACCATTGTCTATTCCCTAACCATTGTTTTCTCTGCCTTACTCACTTCCTAATGTTCTATCTTGCATTTGCAGCTTGATTTCCCTACATGCTGAACCTAGACTCAGCTTTCCATCCTCCTACTAAGTCATTTTAAACTATTCCCAGAGGTAGCAGGAAACCTCCCTCCAGCAATAAACCCATCTGGCTGGTATATGTCCCACCTTTCCTCAAACTGATTGCATTGCCTCGGGGGTTTAGAGCCTTCCTCCTACACCATTCTCCAGCTTCATATTCATCTTTCATTTCTACGACACACCAGTGCCTGGCACTGGGGTAAGTTTGTTGCTGAGCATTAGATTTAATTGACCTAAGAATTATACTAGATCGAATAATGTGTTCATAAAACAAATAGAACATATAGAACATAGAACAGTACAGCACAGTACAGGCCCTTCGGCCCACGATGTTGTGCCGAACCTTTTCCGAAACCAAGATCAAGCTATCCCACTCCCTATCATCCTGGTGTGCTCCACGTGCCTATCCAATAACCGCTTGAAAGTTCCTAAAGTGTCCGACTCCACTATCACAGCAGGCAGTCCATTCCACACCCCAACCACTCTCCTATATCTTCCACCAAATCCACCAAATATCTTCCAAATATAGGCTAAGTTGATTATAGTCAAAAACTTTAGTTCGTTTTTTTTATCCAGATCAGGGATAAATCTTAAATTTATTTTTGCCAAGTGTCGATGATAGTCTTGTAACTAAATACATGGCCCCTCAGTTCTGTTGAATGCACAACACTGTGCAATGCGGCACATAGTAACCAGAGATTACTGCTCTACTCATCTTTTCTCCTAACTCCATAAAATCTGCCCACAGGACTTTATCGCTCTTTCTACCTCTGTCCCGATGCACATTTGATCCACAACCCCGAGCTGCTCAGCCTCCCCTCTCAGGAATCTCTGTAGTTGCTCAGTGACATTTTAAATATTATTTTCACGGGACATGCGCATCACTGGATGGGCCAGGGTTTTCATTGCCTCTCACTACTTGCTCTTGTGAAGGTGGTGGTGAGTGGTCTACTAGAACCATTGCAGCCCATGTGGTGTGGGTATACCCACAGTGCTGTTAGGGAAGGAGTACCATGATATCGATGCAGCGACAGTAAAGGAATGACAATATAGTTTTTTTTTAATTCATTCGTGGGATGTGGGCATCAACTGCTAGGCCAGCATTCATTGCCCATTCCTAATGGCCCCTGAGAAGAAGGTGTTGAGGTGCATTCTTGAACCATTGTTGTCCATGTGGTGTAAGTACACCCACAGTGCTGTTAGGGAAGGATTCTGACCCAGCGACAACAATATATTTCCAAGTCAGGGTGGTTAGCGACTTGGAGGGGAATTTGCAGTTGTGGTGTTCTCATGCATCTGCTGCCCTTGTCCTTCTAGATGATAGAAGTCATGGGTTTGGAAGGTGCTTTTGAAGGAGTCATGGTGAGTTGCAGCAGTACATCTTATAGATGGCACACACTGCTGCCACTGTGCGTATTTGGTGGAGGGAGCGAATGTTTTTTGTGGTGGATGAGGTGGCATTAAGCAGCCTGCTTGTCCTCGATGGTGTTGAGCTTCTTGAGTGTTGTTGGAGCTACACTCATCCAGGCAAGTGGAGAGTATTCCATCACGCTCCTGACTTTGCCTTGTAGATGGCGCACAGGCTTTGGGGAGTCAGGAGGTGAGTTACTCTCCCCCATCTTCCTGCCTCTTACTGCTCTGTAGACACAGTATTTATCTGGATGTTCCAGTTTAGCATGTAGTCAATGATAACCCCCAGTGGAGGTCTCAGCAATGGTAATACCATTGAATGTCAAGGGGAGATGGTTGGATTCTCTCTTGTTAGAGATGGCCACTGCCTGGCACTGGTGTGGCAGAAATGTTACTTGCCACTCGCCAGCCCAAGCCTGGATATTATCCAGGGCTTGCTGTATATGGACATGGACTGCTTCAGTATCTGAGTAGTCGCAAATGGTGCTGAACATTGTGCAATAATCAGTGAACATCCCCACGTCTGACCTTATGATGGGAGGAAGGTCATGGATGAAGCAGCTGAAGATGGTTGGACCTAGGAGACTACTCTGAGGAACTCCTGCATGATGTCTTGGAACTGAAATGATTGCTCACTAACACCCACAACCATCTTTCTTTGTGTCAGGTATGACTCCAACCAGTGGAGGGGTTTCCACCAATTCCTATTTACTGTAGTTTGCGAGGGTTCCTTGATGACACACTCGGTCAAAAGTTGCCTTGATGTCAAGGTCTGACACTTGTGCCTGACCTCTTGAGTTCAGTTCATTTGTCCATGTTTTGGCTAGGGTTGTAATAAGGTCAGGAGCTGTGTGGCCCTGGCAGATCCCAAACGGAGCACCAGTGAGCAGGTCATTGCTAGGTAAGTGCCACTTGATAACACTATTGATGATTCCTTCCAACACTTTACTGATGATTGAGAGACAGGTCAAAGCTTTTCACTTTGTACTCATCAATATATCTCAAGAATATCGATATATTGATACTGATATTGGTCTTCTGGCAAAGTATTCCTATGCATGCAAATGAAAAGCTTCAACCTGTCTCTTTTATCAACCTTACTTAATTTTTATGTTAGATATTTCCAACGCTGGAACATGTATGTTTGTAAATTCAGTCTGTGTTTTGAATGACCCTCTACACTAATGGTGCCTGAGGCACCTATTCCACCCTTAGCACTAGCCAAAAAAAAAAGATACACACTTGCCTCCTTATATTGTGAGAAGATTAACAATTCATCCAACACCAGCACGGTGACACAGTGGTTAGCGCTGCTGCCTCACAGCACCAGAGACCTGGTTCAATTCCGGCCTCGGGTGACTGTCTGCGTAGAGTTTGCACATTCTCCTCATGTCTATGTGGGTTTCCTCCGGGTACTCCGGTTTGCTCCCACAGTCCAAAGATGTGCGGGTTTGGTTGACTGGCCATGCTAAATTGTCCCTTAGCGTCCGGGGGACTAGCAGGGTAAATACGTGGGGTTACAGGGATAGAGCCTGGGTGGGATTGTTGTTGATGCAGGCTTGATGGGCTGAATGGCCTCCTTCTGCATTGTAGTGAGTCTATCTCACAGAGCAAATCAAGCTACAAGTAATGCAACTGCACAGGCAGCTGGTTTTATGAGCATATCAAGAAAATTTCAACCATTATGAATGAGGGCAGTGTTGACACCAGGTCGATGCCATCAGTGTTCCCATTGCTATAAATGTTAACTAGACAGGTGGTAGTTTATTCATGTTTGCTGTGTTCCTGGGACTTCAAAGATGGACACCATTTTGGACTATCTAATTTACAGTGTGTGTTCCTAGAATGGTAATGTTATTGGATATTAAATTTAACAGAAGGTTTGGTAAATGAATAATGCAATTCAGGAGCTAAGTCAATAAAAGTTACAACATAATTTAATTACTAGAAATATAAAGGAACTTATGCTTACATATTCCATTCAACGAATATTCGAACTAATAAATTTAGTAGATAAATTCTAAAATGAACAAAATGATTAACTGAAGAGGAGATGTTAAACTGCATAATGTTTCATCAAGGCTCAGTGCTGAGATTTCCATTCATTTGTGCTCTTGGGGATAGTATCAGGATTGTTACTGCCTTACACTATACCCTGCAGGCATATAATCTTATCAAATTATTCATTGTGTATCAACTAAGGGTTAACGGAACTCTGTCATTGAGGAGATATAACCCAGCCACTAGCAGAGTACTCAACAACTGGTGATGATGCACTTGACCCCATTTTGCAACCTTTCTTCTGTGCAAGCACAGATGTAACACATGCAGTAGAAATAACTAAAAGATTGTGATATTCCTCCTCTAGCCAGCAACATATGGGACAATTGGACTGCCTTGGGATTTGTGGGAACAGTGACAGTAAGAAAATAAATCTGGCAGGGTCTGAAGACAATAGTTTTGTCTTCCTAATATTTAATTAGAAGAAATTTGTATTTATCCATTTCAAGTAGTGTGGCAAATCAGATACAATGCAGGAATCAAAGAAATGGTGATGACGTAGAGCTGGATGGGATCAGTGTATATGTGGCATTTGTTATATTTGTGGATGTCACTGAGAGACAGCACGCAGATGAGAAATAAATAGACACAAAGAGATATCCTTGGAGGATTCCAGAGATAACAGTGTGAGGTGGGAAGAGAAGCAATTGCAGGAGAATTTCTGGTTATAATTGAGTAAATAAAAATGGAAAAGTTCAGCAGGTCTGACAGCATCTGTGGAGAGAGAAACAATGGGTGAGGTTTTCTGGCTGTGTGCACCCCACGACCGGAAATTCCCATCAGAGGATAATGCAGCTTTAAATGGTCCATCAAATTTTCTGTCCCACCTATTATGATTCCCATGGCAGGTGGGACCAGAAAATCCTGCCCAGAGTTACATTTTCAAGTCTGTATGACTTGATTGGCTCTGAAGAAGTGTCATACGGTCTCGAAACATTAACTCTGTTTCTCTCTCCGTAGATGCTGCCAAACCGGCTGAGTTTTTCCAGCATTTTCTTTTTTATTCTAGTCTTAATGGACTGATGATGTGGAGATGCTGGCATTGGACTGAGGTGGGCACAGTAAGAAGTCTCACAACACCCCAGGTTAAAGTCCAACAGGTTTATTTAGAATCATGAGTTTTCGGAGCGCTGCTCCTTCATCAGCTGAGTGGATCCACTCACCTGATGAAGGAGAACGCTCCAAAAGCTCGTGATTCCAAATAAACCTGTTGGCCTTTAACCTGGTGTTGCGAGACTTCTTAATGGATTGAGCAAAGGGAATGGACCATCCAGAATGATCTTTCGAGTAGGGTAGTGGAGACCTTTAATCTGATTTAGATAACAATTTGTGACATGTTGTGGCGAATGTAGATTTTAAAAATATTCTGAATGGTGTGAATGTCTCCATTCATTTGTATTTTAACTTGTGGACAACCAGTGATCGCTAGCACCTGCATTCAGCCCTGGCACGGAGAACAAATATTCCTGATTGATGAGAAGTGACACCATCAATTATAATTCTATAAATCATTTCAAAATCTTTCAGCTTATAAATTAATTTGAGGTTCTCGGAAATAGTGCACAAATATGCCTTTTCCATGCCTGCTCAATCAATACAAGACAATTACTTGTTTTTGCACATTCTGCTGTTGATTGCTTAATGATAGTACAGCTACTGCTGCACTCTGTTGAATAGGACAGGAGACGGGATAATCAGGAGTGCTTTTCATTTTAATTGTGATGCAGTATTGCCAAATTTCATGTTTTTCCAAACAAAATATTGATTTTGTACTATTGTCTTAACTGATGCAGTTGATGTAGATAAAAGATAACTTGCTTACTTCTATCCCAATGAAATCAAGCGCCATTAAATAATGCAAATTCTATAAATTATGAATGAAATTTAAACTGCTAACAACACCAATATTGTCATTGGAAGAAGATGTCATGTCAACCAATGCAATTCATATTATTTTATCATATATCTCCAAACAGAAAAAAGTGAATAATCTCCCTTTAATAGACTATTGACTGTGAAAAGAGTTTTGGTTAAAAGAATCTCAATATTATAATTTCTCATTACTTCCTTCTCTTTGATTTGGAAAAGATAACAAAGCTTTTTAAGAAAATTTGCTATATTTGAATTTCATTGTTTCTTTTCTAATTCCACTCACACGATTCGCGTCATCCACTGTATGGAAGGCTAGGAGACATACAAATTACACCAAGCAACAGGAGTGCTGTGATAATAGGCTGCTAAGGCCCTGCTAAATGTCAATGTGCAGACCTCCTTGCAAGATGATAATTACTAAGAGTGGGACGATTAATTATCAATTATAGTCAAATTTCCCAAGAACTCTGTCATTTTTTTTAATTGTTTGCCATTTAATTTGTATTTTGCATGTTTCATACGTAACCATTTATATTTTTGTTGTTTTCCTAAATTTGAGTCAAAATATTGGTCAAATCAACAGTGGGTAAACTCACTGTTTCCAACATCAAAAATAGAAACTGACCCCAAACATCCCTTCATGTCCACATGTACTTTTTTGTAATTAATATTGAAACCATCTATTAGGTGGCTCTGCAATACACCCAAAGATTCACTTGCAGTTTAAGACACGTCTCCCACCAAACTCAGCCTTGCCTCTGCTCTTAGTCAATGCCTCCAGTTTATTTGGATCAGGAGTTTAACAGAGGTTCACCAGATTAATCCCTCAGATGGCGGAGAGATTGAGGAAACTGGGCCAGTGTTCTCTGGAATTTCAAAGAGTCTTATTGAAACTTACAAAGTTGTTACAGGACATGACAAGGTCATTGTAGATAGGATCTTTCCACCAGCTGTTAAGTGTAGAACCAGGGGACACAGAATCAGAATAGGCGCAACCAACTTAAGACTGAGGTGAGGATGAATTTCTTCACTTTGGAATTCGCTATCCCAGAATGCTGTGGAAATCAACCACTGAGCATGTTAAAGACAGAAATCACTAGATTTATGAATACAAATGACATCAAAGAATACGCAGATAGTTTGGGAAAGTAGAATTGAGGTAGATGATCATCTATGATCTAATTAAATAGCAGACTAGGCTCAATGGGCCAAATAGCCTAGTTCTGCTCCATTATACCTATGCTCTTGTGGTTACTTTCCCCTCATACTCTCTCTGAGCTTATTTTGACCAATAAACCCACCTCTTACTCCACTGATCCCCTTTGCCACTTAAGCTCACTTCTTGGCCCATTTTGGTTGGCATTGCAGATGTTTTCTGTTCTCCAGCTACTATTTGCTATCACTTTTCAAAATGCCTAACATTGCCTGACTGGAAATAAATAATCCCCAATTTCTCTGTCTTTGCAAACTGTCAGCCTATTTCAAATCTTCCTTTTCTTCTTCAGAGTGCTTCAATGTGCTACCACTGACTAAATCTGCGCCCATTGCCCCCAGAACTCCATATTTGCATGCCCCCAATCTTGGTTTTGCCCCGTCACAGAACTCGAGTGGTTATAATCAAAGTCGCAGACAGCATCCTCCATGACTTTGGCCATGGTACACTATCCCTCTTGTCATCCACAACCTCTGCAGCCTTTTGGTATGCTAACCACGACATGCTCCTTCTAAGGTCATTGAATCTGCCCTCATTTCATTCCATTCTGACTTATCCAATAACACAGCTAAAGTACTTCCAGCCCTGGCCTCTCTTCTAACCATCTCTAAACTACAGTATAATTGGGAGTAATCGAGAATAAACAATTATTTAACCAGAGACTGTTTACTGATATAATTATTGTTAACTGGTCTTTCCTTCCCCTTATCACTCTTCTAAAGACATTAATTTGACAAAATACTTCTTAAATTATTCTTTAAGGAGATAAATATTTTTTCCAGGTTGTAGGATCACCTGATTGCACCGTGTGTTTGGTATATTTTTCTGAAAGTTACTTGAGTAACAGAAGAAAGGTTGGGTTTACACACCCGATGAATCAATGAGTTATACTTAGTAAATAATCAAATAAATTATCCACCATACTGAACCATCACAAAACCATGTAGCAAACTGTGGGGAGATAATTTCATGGATATTTGGAAAAAGTTACATGGAGAAACATGTTTCGAGAGTACAACTTCAGTGGGAAAGGATAAAGCTTACAGAGCCAACTAATGTGAAAAACACCACAAAAACAGTCACAAGAAACCTAATATTATATCACACGAAAAGGCAAAATTCTCCAAAGAAAATCTACTATATGTGAGTTCCTGTGGATACTGAGATAAAATTATATCAATCTTTGTTTTGTTGTTGATGCGGAGAGAAAATATAAAGGTTGGATATCTCTGATTACATTGTCAGCATCTCACAAGGTGTGTTTATGTTGTTAGGATGAAATCCATCACTCAACCCCTTGCAGCTTTGTTACTGCACCGAACTTCAATAAATTTATTCCATGCAAGTGTAATCTAACTATTATTATAGTTACCGAGTGGGCTGAAGTAGCATAGATACTGATCTTTAAGGTCTATAATAGGATTCAAGTTAATATTGTATGAAAACTGTAATACACCACCAAAATTACAATAATTAACATCTTATATTTGGCAATAATTCCAACCCTTAATGTTCTACTAATGCTTGCACTTATTGTGAAGGAGTCATTGACGTAAAGAAATACTCCTTCCAATAACAGAAGTATAAAGGTTATTTCCTTCTTTAGCCAAAAGAGCCAATGTCATTGCATTATACTTAGTATTTCAAAGCACTATTCAGCTAAATTACCTGGCTCTTTGAGGTCCCATTTTTAAACACTCGGGGCCCTATTTTATCATTTTGATTCGAAGTGCTGGGCAGACTTGAAACTGGGAGTGTTTCAGATCCGACTTTTAGACCAGTTCTCAGGCGCCCCCATACGCACTCCGCCTGAAAAAATATCAGTGATTCCGAATTGTGCTGAACAAGCCTGTGGGTGGGGCTTAACATGCCTGAAACCCGGCAGCTCCGATTGGTGCCTCCAACTGCGCATGCGCAAAAAAAAATGATAGAATGCTGCTCCCCTGCCACATCCCTCCCGGGCCAGATAATACCTCCCCCTAGCCCCCATAGACATTTCCCCACCCCCCACAACATTATTGACCCTCTTACCCTCCCCACCCCCCCTGAAACCCAGACCGATCACGGGCCCCTCCCCCTTCCCCACACTGCTCTCAGGCAGAGTGGCAGCGGACTCCCCCTTCCCCCGCCCCATTGATCTCAGGCAGAATGGCAGCGGACCCCCCTTCCCCCCCACTGATCTCAGGAAAAATGGCTGCGGACCCCCGTTCCTCCCCACTGATCTCAGGCAGAGTGAGAGTGGACCCCCCTTCCCCCCACTAATCTCAGGCAGAATGGCAGCGGACCCCCCTTCCCCCCCACTGATCTCAGACAGAGTGGCAGTGGACCCTGCTTCCCCTCCACTGATCTCAGGCAGAATGGCAGCGGACACTGCTCCCTCCCATTGATCTCAAGCAGAGAGATCCACCCTCTCCCTCCACCCTACTAATATCAGGCAGTGTGATCCCCCTCACCAGCACCCCGGACCCTTCCGCACAAGGCCCCCATCTCCTCCGGACTCCGATGGCTGTGTGACACCTCCCTCTCTTTCCCCTGTCGCTAATCATTGAGGCACTGATCCACCACCATCACCCCCTCCTCCCTATCAGCACACCTGCAAGTGCTCACATGCCTTCCCCTCAATGCTAACAAGCAAACTGCATGGAACTTGCTGGAATGCTCTGCCAAACTGCCTGCAGCTGATCTGCCCTAGCGAGGGGCAGCTCCATTAAAAACTCAAGAATGGACAGGCAGGCAGGCATTCCGGCACAAAATATGCGCATGACCACCCCCCCGATTTTCTGAGAGTGACCTGGGAGGCTGCTGGATGCAGCAGAGGCGAGACAGGACACCCTCTTCCCCCCAGGAGGATGCAGACCTAGGGGTTCTGATGGAAATGTGGCCTGGGAGGCAGTCGCTGCCTCAGTCAGTGCCAGGACACTGGCCCCCCGAAATGGGAAGCAGTGTCGGAAAAAGGTCAATGACTTCATCCATGCAGCAAGGGTGAGTGCTGAACCCCATCTTGCATCTTCCTCCAAATCTCCCCCAGATCCTCCCATCCCCAGCACCCTGCATGCTTCCAGCTCCTGACCCCCAAGCAGCTCCTTCCTTTCCCCCCAGTGAGCCCCACTGCACTTTCCCTCTAAGGGAAGACACTCTGAAACTCTGACACTCTACAGGAGTCGCGCCACTATTTATTTCATGGCTCCTTCAGTCTCCACAGGAGAAGACCGACCATTACACCTGTGAGAGGGCAAAGACAGGGGGTGGTGAGCCAGACCTCTGGGTCCTCACCCTCTTTGAGGAGCGGGCGCTGGAGCTCTCAAGAGAAGGGGAGATGCGGGCTGTCAGCAACAGCATGGTCAGTTTGCCGTCCAGACGTGAGCACCTGTCATTCTTCCACTCACTTTGAGGCAAATTCTCGGGGGCACGAGTTTCAGGTGCTCAAGGAGGGGCAAGGTTTAAAGGAGATGTACGAGGCATGTTTATTTGCACAGAGAGGGCAGTGGGTGCCTGGAACCCACTGCCCGGGGAGGTCGCGGACACAGATACTATAGTGACCTTTAAGTGGCGTCTTTATAGCTATGTGAATGGGATGGGAATAGAGGTATATGGTTCCCGGAAGGGTAGGAGGTTACAAATCAGATGGGCAGCCTGGTCGCTACAGGTTTGAAGAGCTGAAGGGCCTGTTCCTGTGATGTAATTTTCTTGGTTCTTTGTTCTATGTTCAATGAAGAAATGTGAATCATGTGTTTGGCATCCCGGATTCCTCTCCCTCCCTTGCACTTAACCTTGTGTCCTGTGTTGCAGGGACAGATCCGGATGCCCCGGGACCTTCTGGACTACAGGCCCCTACTGCAGCTCCCACCATCCTGGTCCAGACAGCTTGAACGAGTCCTGGGAGAATATGGCTGAAGGGGCCTCCGAGGGTGGCACCATTTTGACGTCAGCTTCCACCTCACAAGTCATCATCCCAGATACTGACACATTGGTTAGTGCTGAGGCTTCTGGGTCACTCTCTGGTGAGCACGACATATCTGTTGATGTACATCGGGTGGAGGAGGGAAGGTCCAAGGCCTCTGGCATGCGGGGGCCTGCCGGAGGCGAGGACTCAACCTGATGGTAAAATAGAGTCCTGGGCTGGGATTTTACCTCGCTCATCCTGAAACCGTAAAGTCCTACCCAAGGTCAACGGACCTTTCCACGGTCTGCCCCTCGCCTACTCCCATTCCCATGGTGGGCAGGATGGTAAACTTCCGGCCAAAGTGAATACTATTTAGGTAATTTGCAAACTTTCATGGGGACCTATGGAATTTTGTAATGGCATCCAGAAACCATTATGAGTATAACGTCATACAAGAAGAACAAAGAACAATACAGCAGAGGAACAGGCCCTTCGGCCTACCAATCCTGCACTGATACTTGGTTCCTATCCTTCTGTATGCCTCCTGTTCATGGGTCTATCAAGATACACCTTGAACGTTGCTAACATACCTGTTTCCACCACCTCCACTGGCAGTACGTTCCAGGCACCCACCATCCTCTGTGTGAAAAACTTTCCCTGCACATCTTCTCTAAACTTACCACCTCTCACCTTAAATGTGTGTCCTCGACCCTCCATCCTGGGAAAAAGCCTCTGGCTCTCAACCCTATCTATGCCTCTCATAATTTTGTAGCCTTCTATCAGGTCGCCCCTCAGCCTCTGTCTTTCCTGTAAAAACCACCTGAGTTTATCCAACCTCTCCTCAGACCTAAAACCCTCCAGACCAGCCAACATCCTGGTAAACCTTCTTTGCACCCTTTCCAAAGCAGCCACATCCTTCTGGTAGTTTGGTAACCAAAACTGCACATAATATTCCAAATGCCGCCTAATTGAAGTTTCATACAGCTGTAACATAACTTGCCAACTTTTTTACTTGACGCCCCAGCCAATGAAGGCAAGTATGCTGTAAGCCTTCTTGACCACCATACACACCTGTGTTGCCATATTCCATATTTAATAGATGATTTTCTCTCAGGATGTACAGGTAATGGGTATACTGATTATTTAAAAATGAACTGTGATGGTTGTGGGATTAGATTAGGTCAGTTAACTTTAAATTGCTCCTTCTGTATTTTGGTGAATATCATTATTACAACTATCCTGTTGGTCCATGGTGCATTCTGTAACATAGTGGTTCCAGCAAGGGTGCTCTCTTACATAAAACTATACTGATTTCAGAACAACATTAATGTAAGTTCTTTCCATAAACCCACCACTCTCACACGAAAAACTCCCTTTGGGGGCACCAGAAAAAAGGCTATCGGTGTAACATGCCTGTTGGGGCATGTTTGCTAAGATGAACAGTATTGACATGATCTAGAAACAGACCAGACACAGAATACATCTGCTATTGTATCTGCATATACAAATGTTCCAAGGTTAGCCAAGGGGAAGGCAGAGATATTTGCTGGAATTCTACCACCCGGTCACCACAGGAATCAGAGTGGGCGAGGGGCGGACACTGGGTTGACCTCAGGTGGGATTTTCCCGTCTTGGATCGAGCGAGGCCATAAAATCCCACTAATGAGGTGGGATTCTCCAATTTCCACTGTGCCCACCCTACTGCAAGTGGGAATGGAGAATTTGGCATCCCAGACAAAACTCCATTCACTTTCCGTGGCATTGGAGAATCCCATCACCAAAAGAGCGTGGGGTTTTCAGTGAAAAGGTTTGAGTGAGAAGATAATCCTGTCTGGTTGTCACTATCCTATGGGTATCTTATGGTATACGTTGGCTGCAGGTGTTCTCAAAACTGATGACATTAATCTTCATCTGTCTACCAGCTGGTCCATAATAACCTGTGGGATCAGTTCCCAATGTTCACTCTCATGTATGTATGTCAGGACATGCACATACATTGGTCATATAATGCAAGTGTTCCTGTGGTGTCTTCTGATTATCTTATACTTCAAACCATGAAATATTGTACCGAGTTGTTCCTCTATTAACCCACAGAATGACTAAAAGAAGAAGGAAAAATCTGAAAATGGAGAAAGTTAGCGAGAAATAGAAAAACAGGGAGTAAAATGTTCTACAAGTATCTGAAAAGCAAGAGAATAACTAAAGTGAGCATCAATCCCTTTAGTGGGTAAGATTGAGGAATTAATAATAGAAAATAAGGACATGGCAGAGACTTTGAACAACTATTTTGTCTGTATCCTCCTAGCAAAAGACTCAAAAAGCATCCCGCGAATATTAGAAAATCAAAAGGCAAAAGGGAGAGAGAAATGTAAAACAAACCCTATCACTAGAGAAAATGTAAAGGGAATACTGATAGGATTTAAGGCTGGCAGGTCCCCGGGGTCTGATGGCTTGCATCTTTGGATCTTAAAAGAAGTGGCTGTGGTGATAGTTGAAGCATTGGTTGTCATCTTGCAAAATTCTCTAGATTCTGGAAAGGTCCCAGTGGATTTGAAAATGGCAAATGTTATACCTCTGTTCAGGAGAGGGGGCAGACAGGAAACCATGGTGAAGGGATTCTCCAGACCCACTGGCTGCTGGTGAGTATCACGATAGCTCACAGAATAGAGCATTGGGAAAAGCTCAAGCCTGGAAGGGGTTGGAGTGGAGGTCTGTGTAGGGAATGGTGGGATGAGTGGGGAGGGGGGGCTGAGTGGGGTTTCTGATGCGGGGGGTGCTGAATGGGGGAGGGGGAGGGCCAGGTCACCCTCATGCCTGAGTGGTGTGGGGAGAGCAGTGACCTGTGGGTGAGGGGAGAAGGATGCCA
Source organism: Mustelus asterias (assembly GCF_964213995.1). Classification (NCBI taxonomy): domain Eukaryota; kingdom Metazoa; phylum Chordata; class Chondrichthyes; order Carcharhiniformes; family Triakidae; genus Mustelus; species Mustelus asterias. Next base: position 50,410,772 of record NC_135820.1, read on the forward strand.
CTCTTTGGTGAGAGGATGGTGGTACTCCCCTGGTCAGCAGGAGTGTCACCATTTCATTTTTTGGGGTAGGGGGACCTGTCTCCGAGCATGGAGATCAGGGCGCCATTTAAAAATGGTGTTCCGGTCTCTGAACAGCATGCAGGTTGCTGGGGTTGAATGCCACCTGAATAACGCTGCCCGTTTTTCTGCTGGCGTGGGTACTTAGTTCCAATTTGGGGAGTCACGGCTCCTGTGGGCAAGTAGCCTAATGTCTGTCATTGGGTAAATGCTAGAATCCATTATTAAAGAGGTAGTAGCAGGACATTTAGAAAATCATACTGCAAATCATACAATAATAATAAACATGATTGTGGAGTTTGCACGTTCTCCCTGTGTCTGCGTGGGTTTTCTCCGGATGCTCCGGTTTCCTCACACAGTCCAAAGATATGAGGGTTAGGTTGATTGGCCGTGCTAAATTAACCCTAGTGTCAGGGGGATTAGAAGGGTAAATGTGTGGGATTGTGGGAATAGGGCTTGGGGGGGGATTGTAGTTAGTACAGACTCAATGGGCCGAATGGGCTCCTTCTGTACTGCAGGGATTCTATAATTCTGATCCTATGATTCTATGGTTTTGTAAGAAGGAAATGGTGTTTGACAAATTTGTTAGAGTTCCTGAACGATGTAACAAACAGGACGGAAAAAGGGGAACCAGGAGATGTATATTTGGATTTCCAAATGTGATCAGGTGCCACATGAAAGGGTACTGCACCAGATAAGAGCTTATGGTGTTGGGTTGATTTTCAGGGTGACAATCTATATTGAGTGGAGTGCCGCAAATTATAACGATTGGAGTGCCACAGGAATCAGTGCCGGGATCTCAATTATTTACTATCTATAATAATATTTGGATGAAGGAACTGAATTGCAGCTAATTTTGCTGACAACAGAAAGATAGATAAGATAGCAAGTGATAAGGAGGATACAGAGTCTATCAAGAGATATAGACAGAGTAAATGGGTGGACACAGATTTGGCATATTGAGTGTAATTTGGGAAAATATGAGGCTGATCCACTTTGGCAGGAAGAACAGTAAACAGAATATGGTTTAAGTGGAGAGAGACTGCAGAATGCTGAGGTGCACAAGGAACTGTTCCTGTACATGAACCACAAAACATTAGCATGCAGGTGAAGCAACTAATTAGAAAGGCAAACAGAATTTGGCCCCTATGGCGAGGGAATGGAGTATAAAAATAAGGACATCTTGCTGTAGCTGTACAGAGCAATGGTGAGACCACATCTTAAGTATTTTGCACAGTTTACATCACCTGGTTAGAATTCTCTGGCCGTTCACGCCCCGCCATTGCAGGAAGCAAGGACAGAGAATTTGGCGCTCGGCCAAATCTCCGTTCACTGCAGCGGGACAAGGGACTCCCGCTGGCGTGAATGGTCGGAAAATCCCGGTCCTTACTTAATGAGGGACAAACTTACATTGGAAGCAGTTTCCAGAATGTTCATTAGGCTGGTTCCTGGGATGAGGGGCTTGTCTTAAGAGAGGTTTGAGCAAGTTGGGCCTATACTCATTGGAGTTTAGAAAAATGAGTGGTGTTCTTATTGAAACATAAACGACTCTGAGGTGGATTGACAGGCTAGATGCTGAGAGGATGTTTCCCTTCATGAGGGAATCTAGAACTTGGAGGCACAGCTTCAAAATAAGGGGTCTCCCATTTAAGGCCAGGGATGAGGAGGAATTTCTTGTCTCGGGGCTCATTAGTGTTTGGAATTCTCTTCCCCAGTGAGCAATGGAAGGTGGGTCATTTAATATATTCAATGCTGAGCTGGACAGATTCTTCATCAAAAAGGGAGTGAAGGATTATGGGAGACAGGCAGGAAAGTGGTGTTAAGGCTACAATCAGGTCAGCCATGATCTCACTCAATGGCATAGCAGGCTCGAGCTGCTACTCCTCTTATGTTCTTATGTAGAGGAGACTGCACTAAGCAGCGAATGCAATAGACTAAATTGAAAAAAGTGCAATAAACTGCTGCTTCACCTGGAAGGATTGTTTAAGGCCTTGACGAGTAAAGTCAGTCACTAACCTGGTGCTGTTAATATGGCCCAGTCCTCCCCATCTCCAGTGAGCAGAGTAGAAGACCTTCTCTTCAACCTTCTCCGATGTTTCTATAGCACATTCTATATATGTACAGCACTTGGGCCAAACGGGATTAAGGGATATGGGGAGAAGGCGGGATTAGGCTATTGAGTTGGATGTTCAGCCATGATCATACTGAATGGCGGAGCAGGCTCAAAGGGCCGAATAGCCTCCTCCTGCTCCTATTTTCTATATTTCTATAGTAGAGGAAATGTTGAAAGGTCGGAATTGGTGCACTACACTTTTCTCAGGTGTGGTGCACCAGTGTTCGCTGCAGGAAGATGAGGTAAATGTGGAGAAAGTTGGAAGTTGGGAAGGGTGTGCCAAGTGATATGAGAGGGCTAAATAAGAGATTTGCTAAATTAAAGGGCGGAGTTTTAGAATTTTGCAGGTGAGTAATTTCTATGAGGGAAGTTGATAATGAACTTGCAAGATGCCAAGTTTGTGGCCTCTTGTAATTATTATGAAGGGTTGCCCAGAAGAGAAAAAAATAGGGGAATTAAGAATACTGGTGTGAACTGGTCTTGCATACTTTAAAATGGAACACCAGTAAAACGGGGAAATAAGAATACTGGTCTGAACTGTTTTTTTCCTTATTGGTGGGTTATATAGATGGTATATTTAGAGGGTGGAGAGTGCATTTTTGCCCAGGATTGGCAAGAAAGAAGAAATATCTAAGCCCCAAGCTCCCTTGCCTTGCTGAAACTTCTTGCAGTGCACAGTATTGGGGTGAGAGTGGATGTGCCAACTCTCTTTCTCTTCAGGTGCCACAGGTGACATTCTGACACAGGAGCTGCATTCTCCTGATGTGGAATTTTTTAAGCACGGCTGACAAAACAAAACCTGTGAAATGATGCTCTCTTGTCCTGTGTTTATGTGCCAAGCTCCGCCTCCTTAATTGGGGAGGTAAGCCAGCTCCTGCTGTCGTAGACATTCTTGAATAGCCTCAGAAAATGATTGATGAGACATGGTGTGAAGTTAACTGAGAATCAAGAGAGTGAGCCAAGCACTGTTCCTTCTGATATTTTTGTGCCCCAGCCTCCAGCTGCAACGTTAAGCCAGAATTATCTTTTTGAATGCTGCAAGCTAATTTCGACACACTGCAGCGATGGTGCCCATTTCATACAGAATGTACACCAATCGCTACTCCAAATGATATGAATTGACATACAAGGCCCTACGTAAATTTGTCTCCAAACTACCGGAGGGGGAAGAAATACTTTCTCCATTAGCTTAGAAGTGTGAGAATTCACCATATAGCAATTCAGACACTCGTGATCCCAATCTCCATGAAGGTGAATTTTGCTTTTAGCCGTACATCACTATCTCTTGGGCCAGTACAGCGGTTAGCAATGCTGCCTCACGGCACTAGGGACCTGGGTTCGATTCCTGGCTTGGGTCACTGTCTGTGCGGACCCCATGTCTGTGTGGGTTTCCTCCAGGTGTTCCGGTTTCCTCTCACAGTCCAAAAGATGTGCTGGTTAGGTGGATTGGCCATGCAAAAATTCTCCTTCAGTGTACCCGAAGTGTGGCGACTAGGGGATTTTCACAGTAACTTCATTGCAGTGTTAATGTAAGCCTACTTGCGACACTAATAAAAAAAATAAAAATTTTTGGAAAATCGCCACAAGCACAGCAGGTCACTCAAATAGTGGTGGGGAGGGGTCTCGGGCAGTGTGAGGCAGCAGTGCTAACCACTGTGCACACAATAAAAAAGGCTTACAGTTGGATAAATCCTGGAATGGGTGATATTGTTAAACTTCCTTTCCATAGCCTGAATGCAATGTGTAGAGGATTAGCAGAGTGGATTGTTTGTTATTCTACATGTGATGCTGAATTTCAATATTTGCGAGAAGTGAAGCAAATTATATTCCATACATTATTCAATCCCCAGTTTACAGCTATGACATCAGTGCCCATGGGCATCTGTGCTGCCAATAGGAAGGGCAGCAGTGATTGTTTACCAGGATCATCTGTTTCATTCGAAAGTGGTATCTAATCTTGGCTGAAGCAGAAGGGGAAAAGCATATGTATTCATTATTGCTCAGGGTACCAGCTCATTTACAACATACCTACATGCAGGTCAATTACAACGCACAAACATAAGTTATGAAATGAATTTATTTATTTTTACTAACCGCAGAACATTTCATTACCTGTTACTCATGCAGCATCCACCACTTACAAAACTTAAAATATAACATTCAACCCTGTCAGGCTTGTTCAACTAAACCATCAATTGACTGCAAACTTCGTGGCAGACTACCAAATTGTAGTATAAGGATGTTCAGGGCTCCCTGGCGAGAACTTGATCTAGATTAAACTCGAGGTCATGTTCTGGGGTCATCTCACTGACACAGCAGTCAGAGGCCGTGACAGTCCAGGTCTCTGGAAGACTCCTGGAGAATAGGCACCTGCTCAGTCTGAGTCGGATGATGAGCCTCTGGAAGTGGCCATCACTAACATGCTGGAGATGCAAAGAAAGGTGTTGGAACATTAGGCAGAATTGCAAGAGGCAGTCAACAGACTAGAGCGAAGGTTGGAGGACTCTGTCTGCATTCCATCTGGTGTTGTGGCTCCAAGTTGCCAGCGCTTGAGGCCACCATGGGAAGGGTGGCGGCTGCCTTGGTCCAGCAGGTTCTGCTGGCTTTGTGCTGGGACTTGGACTCTATCACTCTGGTGCATAGGTGAGCTCCATCAGTGGCTGGGCAAGAGGAATAAAGAGGCACCTCGACCTCAGTCCACGTGCTCTTTCTCGTCAAGAAGTCAAGCATGGATCCCCAGGTAATTAATGGGTGATGGACCATCCGCTGGATACCCCAGGGTTGTGCACCCAGGTGACTCCAAGAGTGTCCAGCTGAGCTGTCAGTGTGCGGGATGAAGATGAATGTGTGATGTGCTTGTGGATCTGTGAGTTAAGAGTAATGAAATGATGGACATACCCTGGTGACACGACTGAGATAATTCACCCTTTTCCTCCAATGGGTGGTGGTCCCCTTGTGTGCTGATCTGTCACTGAGTGCCAATGCCACCACGTCCCAAGCTGGAGTAGTGAGGTTGGTGGGCCTGTGACCAGGGCAGGGGTAGAGGACATTGTGGCAGGCCTCAACCGCATCCTTCAGGTGGTCTGGGGTTTGGGGGGTAGGGGAGGGGTGGTGGTGGGGGGGAGCTGAACTTCTGGAATTCTTGGCTTTTGGGGCAATCACGTTGCTGTGCAGCTGTTCTCGCTGCATGGAGTGATATTTCATAGAATCCTACAGTGCAGAAGGAGGCCATTCAGCCCATTGAGTCTGCACCGACTACAGTCCCACCCAGACCCTATCCCCATACATTTACCCTAGCTAATCCCCTGACTCTAAGGGACAATTTACCATGGCCAATCCACCTAACCCGCACATTTTTGGAGTGTGGGAGAGAACCGGAGCACCTGAAGGAAACCCACGCAGACATGGGGAGAACGTGCAAACTCCACACAGACAGTGACCCTAGCCGGGAATTGAACCCGGGTCCCTGGAGCTGTGAGGCAGCAGCGCTAACCACTGTGCCACCGTGCTGCGATATAGGTGTGCGTGGGCACACTTTAAAAATGGCGCTTGGGGTAAGGCAATAGTGAGGTCACTGCATGACAGGTGAATTGAGGCCACCTTCCAGTGATCCAGCGTGTTTCCCATGGGTGCATATTTAATTAGCTTGCAAGTGTATGATAGGGAGTGGAAACACACTATGGCAGCCAGTGGGACAAATGCCACATTCACTGTGGCACATAATGTGCTTAATGGAAAATTCCATCTTAATAATCCAAAAAATGATGCAGGCTGATTAGGGAGATCTAAATAGAACAAAATGTGAGCTGCTTGAATTGGATAGAAGTTTGTCATGAAATGTGAGCAATGGCCACTGGGCTAAAACACTAAGTATCAGCATAAAAAACACATGTAGAAGTCAATCAAAAATATAAAGAGTTTGGCCAGTATTTCCTATGCTGAATGCAATGCTCCCTCGACAGCAGTGGAAGTCACAAATGATAATGTAGTTTCTAATGGCTGCACACATTGGAGCCAATACACCACAGCTTTTATCTTGGTTAAGCAGTCTCGCTATATTCACAATTTATACCTTGGTAGGCTGCTGTAGCTTGATAAATTTATTTACAGGCTAAAATTGTGGTCGCCTAATTTACGACTTTTCTCCCCATTGGCAGGCTGTTGGATCATGATTGATAAAGAACATACAATTTAAGATCCATCTAGATTATAACCCTAAAGTCAAAACAGGCATATCACAAAGCTAATCTTCCATTGGCTTTTGATTCCATCAAGTAATGATGTGACATGTTGTAGCAATAACATCATTCTCTTAAATGGGAAAATAATCCACATAGTTGACTTCCATTCTTAATAATAAATAGGCTTGCAGTATGATTATTGTGTCGATGTGCCTCAGTTCTGCAAAGTGAAATATATTTATAGTTATCTTGTTTACTTCAGAACCTATCATCAGCTCTGTCAATTTCTTGTCATGTCTTGATTGCTCACAGAAGCATTTGTTTGTACAAGTGTTTCTGATAGAGTCCTGAACTCAAGTCTATTCTTTCACACCCAGCATGTATTGCCTATCCCTAACTGCCCTTGAACTGATTGGCTTGCTCGGCCATTTCAGAGGGCATTTAAGAGACAACCATATTGCTGTGGATCTGGAATCACATGTAGACCAGGCCAGGCCAGGCAATCATTTCCTTCCCTAAAGGGCATTAGTGGGTTTTTCACAACAATCAACAATGGTTTCAATGTCATCATTTGACCTTAAATTCCATATTTTTTATTGATTTCAAATTTCACTATCTGCCATGGTGGGATTCAAATCCAGCTCCCCAGAGAATTGCCCTGGGTCTCTGGATTATTAGTCCAGTGGCAATACCACTCCACCACCAACTCCCCTGGAGTGTATGTTTACGTGAGTGTGTAATATTGTGTGTGTTGATGTGAGTGTCCCATCACTTCTAGTGGGAGAAAGGGTCAAACAATGCATTATTATGGTCTTGAAGATCCATTGAGAAATGCTGAGAACCTGTTCTAGGAATGCTTTCACAGTGCCTAAAAAAGCTCTTGGGGACTTTAAGCTGGCCAGTTTGCTCTGCATGTTTTAGCCTGTGACTCCATTATGCAGACTGCACTGTCCAAGTAAATAGTTCAGTAACAGCTTCCTCAGATGACGTATTCAAAAATGTTTGCAATTGGTTTTTGTTTGTCCATAGTTAAAAGCCCAGTGTCAGAATTAAATGTTCCTTGTTCAGACAGCGTGGCCGAGTAGTAAAACTCTCAATTTTTTCCTCTAGGGGAACGGTAACATAACAGCTAGACTCATAAGCCAGAGGCCTATAAATATAATTTGAATTCCAATGTGTTCAAATGCCAACATGCAGCTGGGGAATTTAAATTCAATTATTTAAATAAGTCTGAAATCAAAAGCTAGTCTCAGTAATGGTGACTATACTAGATTGTCACAGAAACCCAAATAGCTCACTAATTTCCTTTCAGGAAGGAAATTGAAAAGTCAAATAATAAAACAGGACAGAAAACCCAACATCCACCAAGCTATCAGGTACCACAAAGGCACACCTAACCTATCAACCTGCAGAGTCCTCCTTACCACCATCGATCAGAGGTTGGCAGAACTTGGGACAGCACGATGGCACAGTGGTTAGCACTGCTGCCTCAGAGCACCAGGGACCCTGGTTCGATTCCGGCCTCAGGTAACTGTCTGTGTGGAGTTTGCACGTTCTCCCCGTGTCTGCATGGGTTTCCTCCCACACTCTGAAGATGTGCGGGCTAGGTTGATTGGCCATGATAAATTGAACCTTAGTGTCAGGGAGATTAGGAGGGTAAATATGCGGGGTTACGGGGATAGGGCCTAGGTGGGATTGTTGTTGGTGCAGGCTCGGTGGGCCGAATGGCCTCCTTCTGCACTGCAGGGATTCTATGATTCTATGAACTGTTCCACAGACAGATCAAGCAACAGCCTAAATATGTCATACTAACAGAACCATCTCTTGCAATCAATGTCCCAGACATCTCCTTCACCCTAAACAGCGGATGTTGGAAATCGGAAATAAAAACAGAAAGTGCTGGAAAAATGCTGCATGTCTGGCAATAGCTGTGCTCAGGAAGAAGTCTCACAACACCAGGTTAAAGTCCAACAGGTTTATTTGGTAGCAAATACCATAAGCTTTCGGAGCGCTGCTCCTTCGTCAGATGGAGTGGAAATGTGCTCTCAAACAGTGCACAGAATCACAGAAATCAAGTTACAGAATACTAATTACAATGTGAATCCCTACAGCCAGCCAGGTCTTAAAGGTACAGACAAAGTGGTGGAGGGAGCATTAAACACAGGTTAAAGAAATGTGTATTGTCTCCAGACAGAACAGCTAGTGAGATTCTGCAAGTCCAAGGGGCAAGCTGTGGGGGTTACTGATAATGTGACATAAATCCAACATCCCGGTTTAGGCCGTCCTCATGTGTGCGGAACTTGGCTATCAGTTTCTGCTCAGCGACTCTGCGCTGTCGTGTGCCGTGAAGGCCGCCTTGGAGAACGCTTACCTGAAGATCCAAGGCTGAATGCCCGTGACTGCTGAAGTGCTCCCCAACAGGAAGAGAACAGTCTTGCCTGGTGATTGTCGAGCGGTGTTCATTCATCCGTTGTCATAGCGTCTGCATGGTTTCCCCAATGTACCATGCCTTGGGACATCCTTTCCTGCAGCGTATCAGGTAGACAATGTTGGCCGAGTTGCAAGAGTAGGTACCGTGTACCTGGTAGATGGTGTTCTCACGTGAGATGATGGCATCCGTGTCGATGATCCGGCACGTCTTGCAGAACAAAGAACAAAGAACAGTACAGCACAGGAAACAGGCCCTTCGGCCCTCCAAGCCTGTGCCGCTCCTTGGTCCAACTAGACCAATCGTTTGTATCCCTCCATTCCCAGGCTGCTCATGTGACTATCCAGGTAAGTCTTAAACGATGTCAGCGTGCCTGCCTCCACCACCCTACTTGGCAGCGCATTCAAGGCCCCCACCACCCTCTGTGTAAAAAACGTCCCTCTGATATCTGAGTTATACTTTTCCCCTCTCACCTTGAGCCCGTGACCTCTCGTGATCGTCACCTCCGACCTGGGAAAAAGCTTCCCACTGTTCACCCTATCTATACCCTTCATAATCTTGTACACCTCTATTAGATCTCCCCTCATTCTCCGTCTTTCCAAGGAGAACAACTCCAGTCTACCCAATCTCTCCTCATAGCTAAGACCCTCCATACCAGGCAACATCCTGGTAAACCTTCTCTGCACTCTCGCTAATGCCTCCACGTCCTTCTGGTAGTGTGGCGACCAGAACTGGATGCAGTACTCCAAATGTGGCCTAACCAGCGTTCTATACAGCTGCATCATCAGACTCCAGCTTTTATACTCTATACCCCGTCCTATAAAGGCAAGCATACCATATGCCTTCTTCACCACCTTCTCCACCTGTGTTGCCACCTTCAAGGATTTGTGGACTTGCACACCTAGGTCCCTCTGTGTTTCTATACTCCTGATGACTCGGCCATTTATTGTATAACTCCTCCCTACATTATTTCTTCCAAAATGCATCACTTCGCATTTATCCGGATTAAACTCCATTTGCCACCTCTCCGCCCAATTTTCCAGCCTATCTATATCCTGCTGTATTGCCCGACAATGCTCTTCGCTATCCGCAAGTCCAGCCATCTTCGTGTCATCCGCAAACTTGCTGATTACACCAGTTACACCTTCTTCCAAATCATTTATATATATCACAGAGGTTGTTGTGGCAGGGTTGTGTGGTGTCATGGTCACTGTTCTCCTGAAGGCTGGGTAGTTTGCTGCGGACAATGGTCTGTTTGAGGTTGCGTGGTTGTTTGAAGGCAAGAAGTGGGGGTGTGGGGATGGCCTTGGTGAAATGTTCATCTTCATCAATGACATGTTGAAGGCTCCGGAGGAGATGCCGTAGCTTCTCCGCTCCGGGGAAGTACTGGACGACGAAGGGTACTCTCACATGAGATGATGGCATCCGTGTCGATGATCCGGCACGTCTTGCAGAGGTTGCTGTGGCAGGGTTGTGTGGTGTCGTGGTCACTGTTCTCCTGAAGGCTGGATAGTTTGCTGTGGACAATGGTCTGTTTGAGGTTGCATGGTTCATGGTACTTTGGGGAAACCATGCAGACGCTATGACAACGGATGAATGAACACCGCTCGACAATCACCAGGCAAGACTGTTCTCTTCCTGTTGGGGAGCACTTCAGCAGTCACGGGCATTCAGCCTTGGATCTTCAGGTAAGCGTTCTCCAAGGCGGCCTTCACGGCACACGACAGCGCAGAGTCGCTGAGCAGAAACTGATAGCCAAGTTCCGCACACATGAGGACGGCCTAAACCGGGATGTTGGATTTATGTCACATTATCAGTAACCCCCACAGCTTGCCTCCTGGGCTTGTAGAATCTCACTAGCTGTTCTGTCTGAAGACAATACACATCTCATTAACCTATGTTTAATGCTCCCTCCACCACTTTGTCTGTACCTTTAAGACCTGGCTGGTTGTAGGGATTCGCATTCTAATTAGTATTCTGTAACTTGATTTCTGTGATTCTGTGCACTGTTTGAGAGCAGATTTCCACTCCATCTGACGAAGGAGCAGCGCTCCGAAAGCTTATGGTATTTGCTACCAAATAAACCTGTTGGACTTTAACCTGGTGTTGTGAGACTTCTTACTGTGTTCACCCCAGTCCAACGCCGGCATCTCCACATAATAGCTGTGCTGCCAAGGAACAGGTAGCATTGGCTGGGTGCACAAGTCATGTGAATCATCATGAAGCATAACTTTACCATCCTGCCTGGAATACAGTGAACCAGGGTGAGTTAATCACATACCACCATCCCCAATTTTGCATATTAAAGTTACATTTTACACTGATACTAAAAAAAAGTAATGCTAAATTGTCAAATGTCTTCATTAATTAGCTATAGGATTTCTGCTATGCCTGATCAACCCTTCCATTATAGTCTTTTAGAGTCTCCATCAGCTTTAACCATCACCATTCAAGAGAAGAGGCTACATGCTCCCCCATATTCCTTTTGTTTTTCTAACTATTCTGACTGTTGCGCTATCAGTCTTAATTCGAAATCATTTTTTGAGAAGTTATTAGCTCCAGGTAAGTCAGCCCTCAATCTCTTGCAGGTTTAATTCAGTACTCTTGATGTTCTTGCACAGCTTTTGAATTAATCTTGTTTCTCCCGTACAGGGCCTTGCAATTTTAATTTCTATTCTTTATAACGAGCTTTCAACTCATCTGATTAACCTCACTTAATCTTCTGTGTTGGCAGCTTTTATCTCTGTGCAGTACACTGAGTACCCTTTGGCAGGCAAAGCATCCCTGCTGTGGTCTGAATGCTGCTCAGTCTGACTCTATAACCTTCCTTGCTGTTCAGAATACTGTTCCCCTGGGATAGAATAAAAATGAACTCTTATGGTTCTTTCATTTGGGTAAGGGTTTTAGCGATGTAAGTGTGGAGAGCCAGCACTTAAACATTGTTCTCATTGGATCCAAATTGCAGATGTGTTAATTGTAAAAGCATCTTGTAATGACCATTCGAAAACCACATGAAGGGTATTTAAGGATGCAGGGAGAAACTAATGAGTGCTGTTGTTCTTTACACCAAACTGTTTAAGAACTGTGAACTGATATAGCAATATATTTTTAGAAAACTAGCTGTAAATGAGGAACCGTTTCAGGAGGTCTTGATAAAGAATGATTGGAAATTTCTAACATAACCTAAAAATATATTTAGCCTGGATTTTTTTTTAAAACTTGTCTCAACTTCTCCGTCTAAATTGAACTGAGCAACCCACATTCTGTTTTTTATTAATGCGATTACCAGCAAATAAAAGAATGTAGTTGTGAGTTGGAGAGGACGTCGTGGAGGTCATGGAAGAATGGGGAGGAGATTGCGGGCCATGGGTAACCGTGAAGGAGGGTAGGGAGAGTACACCAGGAAGTGGACATCGCATTGTGAGTGAAGGAATTCTTTTCTTTAAGTTTAATGTTTATTTATTAGTGTCACAAATTAGCTTACATTAACACCACAATGAAGTTACTATGAAAATCCCCTAATCCACACTCCGGCACCTGTTTGGGTACACTGAGGGAGAATTAAGCATGGCCAATGCACCTAACCAGCGCGTCCTTTGGACTGTGGAAGGAAACCGGAGCACCCGGAGGAAACCCACCAGACACGGAGAGAATGTGCAGGCTCCGCACAGACAGTGACCCAAGCCAGGAATCGAACCCGGATCCCTGGCGCTATGAGGGAGCAGTGCTAACCACTGTGCCACCGTACCGTCCCTAATTCTGATCACAGTGCTGTGCGAACATTGGGATATGGCAGGTGATGGATAACAGGGAGGGAAACAGGCTAGCTTGTTTAATCGAGGCAAAAGATTCTGTTCGTCCTGGCCCTTAAGAAACGCTGGCAAGCTCCTTTACCTTTTTTTCTCTCTTCAGCTGCCCCTAGACCGAGAAAGTAGGTTGCGATAGATTTCAGATTTGTGAATTTTAAAATCACCCCTTACCTCTCTATTGCACATCCTGGGGAGTCGGGGGTGAAAATGCTGCCCAATGTCTCCTCAGAAACAATGCTGAGGACTGACTGGCACTTAAAACTGTTGAGGACTAATGAGTTGATAAAACAGTCTCTCAGACTCTCCCTGACAACGTTCACCCAATAAAAAGAATGCAGTGCTTATCTTGTTCCATTTACGTTCTCAAACCATCACAAGCTCTCTTCACATGAAGATTTAAATAATAATTGTCTTCATTTCTCAGTAAATATTCCTTAGTTTATTGAGCAGTGGTGCTTTGAGTTTGGTATTCTAAGTGTTTAGTCAGAAAGCAATAGTTGTATTTTTGCATTGTTAACTGTGACCAGCTACTTTATTATTATAGCTTTCGGCTTATTTTGGTTTTGTTGTTTTATTTTAAACTGGATAGCCCAGAAAGCTTGGGATTTACTGGAACAAGCAGTCCGGTCGTTAAATCGGAAGTAATGATATTGAAATTAATGATATGAACTCAGCAATAATAAAACAAGTCGAGGTAAACGAAGTGAAGCAATATTGTGATGTGTTAAGTTGCACGTTATGGCTGCTTACTAACAGTGGTTAAACATGATTAATAGATAATGATGAAGAACAATTTGTGAATAATTCTATGTAATATTTTCATGTCAACAAAAGTATAGTAACAAACATCCAGTGCAGTTTTCAATGTTTCATGTGTTTCACCATTACAGCTGCATTATTGAAGTGGACCATCAGTTCAGTAAGGATTCAATAAGCAATTTGTCACCCCAGCCTCATGACAATGATATTAACTATCAGCGATACGCGTTATTTTGCTCAAGTTTCTGACTTCCATCCCATTCCTATCGAGATCCTCATCCTGATAGAGCCTGACCGATTTCTCCGGCCATTCACGTCGGCGGGATTCTTTGGTCCTGCCAGCAGCACACCACCACCCGCAGATTTCCCAACAGCATTGTGTAGCTTCAATGGGAAATCCCATTGACAGTGGCGGGTTAAGAGAATCCCGCCACCAGCAAACAGGCACGCTGCCTCCTGCCGCCGAGAAACACTCGGCCATTGGATCTGACTATTACAAATGACATTTTGTCAGCCTTTACCAAGGAGGTACAACTTTTCCAGGTATTGTTTTATTTGGAGGAGAAGGACAGAAGTTAAATTGGGCCCCATTTGAACCTTAATTCATCATAGAGAATGACAAAATGAAGAGGAATTGACTAATGTCATTTGTCCACCTCAGTGCTGAACCATTGCTCTGATGTGTAAGGCAGTACTCTTGTGGACAGGTTATTGCACAAGATCCTAGCTTTCTTGGGAGATTTTCAAAGGTGACATTTTTCATTAACTATTCAATCTGCAAATGTTCAAAGTTCCCACCAATATCACAGAATCGCTACTAAATGAACTATTGTTTACTGACAACTGTGCTATCATAGCACACAGTTGGAGGACATCCAACTGATTATTGACCATTTTCCCAAGCCTTAAAATGCTTTGGCCTTCACAATAATCTGTCCCTGGCCAAAAGCTCCAAGATTCCATGGTCACAATCATCAATTCGCCCCTCAAATCAGTTCAGAAGTCCTGCTATCTTGGGAGCATCCTTTCTAACAACACCATGTTGGACAATGTTGTCCAGCAAACCAAGCTCACCATTCAGCAAACTAACTCACAGGCTTTGCAGATAGTGTAGAGTGTGTCTCATAAGACTACCTGGCAATGGTTCTCATATCACTTCTCCGTGGCTGAGAGGCATAGACAATCACTGGCATCATATAAAGCTACTAGATGCCTTCCACCTCCGCAGCTTAAGATCTATCTGCAGCATCAAATGACAGGACAAAATCCCTAACATCTAAACTCCTGCAATGTGCCGCATACATGTTATCAAGAACATGCTCACCAGAGCTCAGTTTGCTAGGTTGACCGTATAGTTTGCATGGAGGATTTCCATGTATCAAAGGTAGCGTCCTTGCACCGTAGGATATAAACTTAGACACAAAAGACATTCTGAAAGCCAATTTCAGAGCCTGTTGCCGGAATTCTACAGCCTCGTCCGCCCGAGTCTCGTAAGATCTCGCCCGAGGCTAACGGAGAACGCCGTTCTGGGGGCCCCACCGGCCCTGATTCTGAGGCAGGCGCGGTGGTAAAATTCCAGCCTGTAAGTAAGGCCCCATTACATAGGAAGACACAACCCTGGACAGATCCTAATAGAATCTCAACATTTGAGGAGCACAAAGTCAGGTCCCTACAGGACAAGCAAGCATGCCACAAAGCTATAGTGCCTTACCCACCATTCCAACAGTGAGTTCATAGATAATATTTTTGACTTGATGTGATTTGATTTATCACATGTATTAGCATACAGTGAAAAGTATTGTTTCTTGCATGCTATAAGGACAAAGCATACCATTCATAGAGAAAGAAACAAGAGAGTGCGGAATGTAATGTTACAGTCATAGCTAGGGTGTAGAGAAAGATCAACTTAATGCGAGGTAGGTCCATTCAAAAGTCTGATGGCAGCAGGGAAGAAGCTGTTCTTGAGTCAGTTGGTACGTGACCTCGCACTTTTGTATCTTGTTCCTGACGGAAGAAGGTGGAAGAGAGAATGTCCGGGGTGCGTGTGTCCTCAATTATGCTGGCTGCTTTGCTGAGGCAGCAGGAAGTGTAGACAGAGTCAATGGATGGGAGGCTGATTTGCATGATGGACTGGGCTATATTCACGACCTTTTGTAGTTTATTCCTATTAACAATTAGATCTATAAATGAAGATGTTTAAGTTACACATATGACAACAGTGAAAGTGTCTTCTCTCTGAACACTTATCCATCACAACAATGAGAGAATTCATCATCATCACTGGATCTGTGAGATACATTTCCTGCAAAGTATTGTTTAAACTGTTAAAGTCATCAACAGGCCATGTCAATAGACTCTGTTTAATTGGTTTGTCCTTGAGATCCTACTTATAAGCTGTTGTTGATGGAGTTGGGTAAGGGAATAGGAGACCAACCTGTTCTCAAGAAGCAGGTCAGTTACTGTGATCCTTTAAACAAGATGTGTGTCTTTATTTTAACAGCGCTTTTATTTTAAACTCCTGGAATTTCAGATAGACAACTTGAGGAAAATAAACTAGCCGACCTGCAGGGAATGGGACTGACTAGATTGCTCCACAGACCGGATGAACCAAGTGACCTCCATCTGTGCTCTGTGACTCTGAGAAGGCAGACAAGGCCTCATCCAAAAGGCAGAACCTCCAACAGTGCAGTCTCCCTCCATATTGCATTGGAGTGTCAGTTTCAATTTTATGCTCAAGTCTCTTGTGTGGGATTTAAACCTACAACTTCCTGACTCAGAGATGAGACTGTTACCCACTGAACAACATGCTGCATGATAACAGGCAAGGTGTTTCATTATTTTAATGTGCTGTGAAATTATTGTGGGATAATTGCAAATATTGAGCAACAGGCAATGGTTGTTACCAGAAAATAGGGGGCGATTCTCCCAAAAAAATTCTAAGTGTTGAATTTGCGTAAAAACTGGAGTAAACCCCGTTGGTTTTTTTAGTGGGAGTTTCAAAATGAATCTCCCACACCCTGAGCACTGCAGAGTGCACTAGCGTAAATTAGTCCAAAGATCTGTAGATGGGGCCTATTCCTGCTGGAGAGGCCGGCAGCAGAGCGTTGAGTGGGCCATTGCGCATGCGCCGATCTGTCAGTGCCGAGATCGGCGCAAACGCAGTGGCCCCTGTCTGCCAACTTCCCAATTGCTGGCCAGCTCGATTGTGGCCAGCCCCATGATCCCTGCATCGCCGGCAGTACAACCCCCCAACAGCCTGATCGCTTCTCCCCAAACATGCCCGGGCCAGCTTTGACACCCCCCCCCCCCACCCCCCCCACCCGCCTCGATGTTCTCCCCCCCCCATCGCAGCCCTGATCTCTGGATCCCTCCCCCCAATCCACTCCCCCACTCCCCTCCCCCCACCTGCAGCCCTGACCCCCCCCAGCAGGCTGACCCTCCTCCACCTCGATGGCCAGTCCTGGTCACTGGCCTCCCTCGCTATGTCACTCAGCCCAAATGCAGAGTGGCAGCAGGCCCCCTCCCAATTAGGCCCTGCCACCTTGGCACTGTCCTATGCCCACGGGTAGTTCCGAGGTGCCCCCTGGGCATTGGCACTTTGCCCCCTGGGCAGTGCCACAGGGCCCAGGCAAGTGTTTTTTCCTGCATGGTATCATTTGTCTTCATTTTTGTTTGAGCTGCACTTATCCCAGCAAGTGGAGAGTGTTCAATAACACCCCTATCTTGTGGATAGAGGAAAGGCTCCAGGGAAGCAGGAGTTGAGCTACTCAATGCAGAAGCCTCAGTCTCTGATCTGCTCTTGTAGCCACAATACTTATGTTGCTCATCCAGTGAAGTTTATGGGTCAATGTTAAGCCTCAGGATGCTGATGGGAGACTGGGATTCAGTGATGATAATCCTGCTAAAAAAGTTTTGGCAGGAGTTTAGACTCTCTTGATGGGGATGCTAACTGATGTGGCGTGAATGTTACTTGTTACTTATCAGCCCGAGCCTGAATGTTGCCCAGGTCTTTTTACAAGTGGTAATGCTGTTTCATTATCTGAGGAGTCAGAAATTATACTGAAAATAGTGCAATCATCAGCAAACGCCCCCTCTTCTGACCTTATTATGGAGGAAAGGATATTGGTGAAGCAGCTGAAGATGACTAGGCCTAAGAGAGTACTCTGAATAACTCCTACAGCAATTTCCTACGGTTGTTATAGAGGATTAGGAACTGACATCCATATGCTGAAGGTGGTGGAAAACAAGAATATAAATTTACATAGACAATGCCATTAGTTGGATATTGCATATCTAATTACATGTGATTCTTGTTCAATGTTTAATTCAAAGACACATCTAGTAAGTTGACTCTGCAGATATAGTGAAAAGATGATGCATCAGAAAATCATTGTTCAATTATGAAGATGCTTTTTCACTGATACTTAAAGTGGGCGGTATGGCGGCACAGTGATTAGCGCTGCTGCCCCACCGCGCCAGTGACCCGGATTCAATTCCGGCCTCGGGTAACGGTCTGTATGAAGCTTCCACGTTCTTCCCATGTCTGAGTGGGTTTCCTCCAGGTGCTCCGGTTTCCTCCCACAGTCCAAAGATGTGCAGGTTAGGTAGATTTGGCAATGCTAAATTGACCCTTGGTATCCAAAGAGATGTGTACCTCTTGAATAATTAGCCACAGTAAATGTGTGGGGTTATGGGAATAGGGCAGGGGAGAGGGCTTGGGTTGGATGCTCTGTCAGAGAGTCAGTGTAGACTCGATGGGCTGAATGGCTTGCTTCTGCACTTAGCGATTCTTTGGTTCTAAAATAGGAACAAAGATTAAAATGCAGGACTTGGAATGGTCATTTTTAAAATTTGAACACACAATAATCAGCAATTTAAGTTTGTCTCACCATTTCTCCTTCAGTTATTTTGATAACTTAGATTGAACCAGTCTTTTTATAGAAGTGTTAACTTATTTCCTGTGTGGAGGAAGCTTTTTTTTAATCTGACACATCTGATGTATTTTTGGCAGAAGGCACACCTGCCCCAAAAATTTACTTTGAAAAATGGGTACAAATTGTTGGAGGTTTTATCATTGATAGAAAAAAATTCCATCAGTGAAATGTTTACCTTGTATTAGTTCTGAATGGTGATTTTTAATGTGGTATCATTTCCTTCCAGGTCCATTGGAAATTTGGAAATCATGCTGTGTGAATTTAGTAATGACTGGATTAACACATTGGATTCTAATACTGTACTGTGTGATTCCAACCCGTTAAACTGTCTCCAAAGAGTGGGCTGCTAGCTATCATCAATTCTCAATTCTAAATTATCCAGTGCTGAAGCTGTGGTAAAACTTCTCGCCTACCTATAACTCTTATTGTAACAGTTCTTAACTCACTTTATACCCAGCTCCTTTTGTGACCCTTAATTGTGTTACTGGAATAAGGCTGGGGGTTATTTTGCAGTATCAGGTGAACTGTGAAATATTTCATTTTTGCACTCCCAGTACACAATATATATTGGTAAATTAACTCCTGTCAGTGATATTCCAAACATTTAACATTAATGGGTAGGAAATCACAGTGTGGGGGCACACACTGTTCTGGTAAGCTTTATTGAAATGTACCAGGGTCCAAAACAGAAACACTTCCTTATTCTGTGCAGTAGAATCATAATAGCTGAGAATTTCCATTAATTGTGCTTCAAACCAGTGATCTGAGAATACCGGTTGAGAGGAAATATCCTATGCTCAAATTTTAAAATGTTCTTAATTGGACATAGGGCAACCAGTTCTGTAGGACAGCAGCAATGGTGTAGTGAGGGTGTAAGTGGCAGAGTGGCTGCCTCACAGCGCCAGAGAGCCAGGTTCAATTCCCGGCTTTGGGTCACTGTCTGTGTGGAATCTGTATGTTCTTCCTGTATGTGCATGGGTTTCCTCCGGGTGTTCTAGTTTCCTCCCACAGTCCAAAAGACGTGCTGGTCAGGTGCATTGGCCATGCTAAATTCTCCCTCAGTGTACCCAAATAGGCATCGGGATGTGGCGACTAGGGGATTTTCCCAGTAACGTCATTGCAGTGTTAATGTAAGCCTACTTGTGACACTAATAAATAAACTTAAACTTAAGCAGCATATGTAAATGTGTACACTTTACACTGCCAATGGCATTGTCAGTCACGCAAGAGATTTGGTCCAGAAATGATTGTGCTCCATTGACTGATCATTTTTTTGCTGTTCGACATGACAGATCATACCGTGAAAAGGGAAACATTCTTAGTGTAGTCTTGGAACAAAGCATTAACAAGTAGTTAGGTACGTTGTACTCAAGACCTGTCTGAAGGTACTTTGCAAGGACTATGAATGCCAAGAACGATGTTCAACAGTCAAAATTTGCAATTTTTATACCAGCCTGACAGCTGGGATTGATGCAATTGTAGGGTTAAAATGGCTCAGTTCCATCCCTTGCCCTTTTACTGATGAGATTCTGTGCACCATAGAGTCCGCGTATCATAGAAAAGCAGGTGTCTGAATTGACGTGCCAAAGTTACAGCCTGCTGCTTTAACCAGAGCCGCAACATGATTTTAAGTTCAGATTTTGGGAGCATTATAAGCATCAGTGAAACCTGGCACAAGGCAGTAATTTGACCAGAAAAGGCAGAGGTAAATCATATTTTTTTTAATTTTTGGAAGGGTTCCTTGGCAGCCAGGAAGAGCAGGGATCTTAGTAATTCCCCTGTCATGATCTTGCCTCTCCCTTGGGCGGCATGGTGGCACAGTGGTTAGCACTGCTGCCTCATAGTGCCAGGGACCCGGGTTCAATTCCCAGCTTGGGTCACTCTCTGTGTGGAGTCTGCACGTTCTTCCCATGCCTGCTTGGGTTTCCTCCGGGTGCTCCGGTTTCCTCCCCCAATCTGAAAGGCATGCTGGTTAGGTGCATTGGCCATGCTAAATTTTCCCTCAGTGTACCCAAACAAGTGCCAGATTAGGGGATTTTCACAGTAACTTCATTGCAGTGTTGATGTGAGCCTACTTGTGAGACTAATCAATAGGCTTAAACTTCCTCAGCAGCTTCAGATCCTATCATACCCCAGCTTCCACCCTGACTAATTACCTTATGCCCAGGATCACTGTTCAGCTTCTTCTCCACCTGCCAGCCTTGACATTATTCCCACTGTCTTTGGGCGAGGGACAGAACTAGACACCTTTCCCAGCAGTGGGAATGTGTCAGGGAAATGCCACAACATGCTCCCTGCCATGTTCCCAGTTCCCCTGCCCCCAAGACTGCCCCTTGAGGCTGGGAAAATTCAGCACACTGACACTCCCAGCGTGTTGTCAATCGCTGTGCTGTTCTTTCATTATTGGAAACAACAGAGATATACAACACCTGAAAAGCAGCATCTTTGGTGACATTTTGTCACCACTCTAGCAGTGACTATTGATGAAATATTTAAAGTAAATGAGATAGTAACCTGGGCACAGACAGGAATTGATCGACATCTCAAGAGCACGGTGCACTGTCAGTGCTGCTGCCAATATACCCTCAAAGTAGCACAGCTTTTCACAGCACAGAGAGACGCAGCTACATTCAGGTCCTCCCAGTAAAGAATTTACAACATAGCACCCTGAATCACTTGAAACAAATGCATGAAAATTATAGTTCTGTGTTTTAAGAACAGATGCGATGTGAGACTTATATTGCAGATGAAGAAGAGTAAGTGCTGATGGCTAAAAAAAAAACAATCTTCAAAGGATTGCACACTTGAGAAACAAAAAATGATGGAGTATACATAAGGCACTCTTATTCAGAGGAGGGGACTTGTGTTGGATATCTGGGCAAACTGGTCTGGTTTGATTTAACACTGACACACAAAGTAAAAAATATTTAATTTGCATCACCAAATTGGATAAAACTACAGATGTTCAAGAATTTTAAAATATGTTTTTCTTCTAGTTGATATCCCATGCCTTTGCACAGAGGGCATTGAGACTAAAGGCATCTTATAAGTGAATTGGAGTCAGAGGATGTTGTATATTGGAAAATGATGCTCGGGAGCATGGAGGGTTTAAAACAACAGAGCTTTATTTACAGGTGTGTGTTCTCTTACATGGCTGCTTCTTCTCTGCCTGTTTCCTCCACTAGGGACTTATGACATCAATTCCAGTGAATGCATTAATCCAGCAGAGCTCAGTAAGCCAATAAGAATTAATACAAATGCATAGCATTTCATCCCCCCTTAAATTGAATGTTTCCAACAGGATCAACATGAACAATAATCAATAAATTAGTCACTATTAGTAAGTCAGATGGTCTGGAGGTTGTCTCTCTCGAAACGGTTGATGGCGAACCTTTGGCATCTTTTTTATACTGGTGGTAACCTCTGGCATTTTTGTCTTTGCCCGAACATCATCAATGGTGGGTTTAACCGGCATTGGTGTAGGAACTAGAGGTTGTCTCAGTGTCTAATCAGTGGATGAGGTGTTGCTCTCCTCAACAGTGTCTGTTGGTGTCGGGGTTGTAGGAGGGTTCAGGTCAACACTTTGTACAGTTGAATCTGGATTCTCAGCAGGTTCCAATTCTGACGGATCTGTTCTCCCACTCAACAGAGGGTCCAAATATCTCCTCCAGTATAAGAGACAGGTCCAATCTGTGCAAGGACTGTGGCAGGAACCCATTTCTCTCCTGTGGAGTAATTCCTAGCTAAAACTCCTTGTCCTTGGTGGAAAACTCTATGCTTTGCTTTGCTTTCCTGCCATTCCATTTGTTTTTGCTGTTGCTGTTGTACGATCTCTTTCGTTTTCAAAGGTTTCAATAGATTGAATGCCGATCATAGTTGTCTGTTTGTGATTAGTAATGCAGGTGAGGTCTTGGTTGTGGAACGTGCAGTGTTGCTTTACACTAGGAGAAAATTATTACGGCATTTGATCAGCGAACCTTGTTGCCTGGTTGTTCTCAAGGTATGTTTCATGATTTGGATGAAACATTCTGCTGGTCCATTGGTAACAGGATGATACGGTGCGGACCTAATATGTTAAATACCATTTCCTCAGAAGAAACTTTCAAATTCTTGTGAGACCAATTGGGGTTCACTGTCACTTACCTGTTGTAGAGGGAATCCAAAACAACTAAATACTTCTTCTAGCTTCTCGATAGTCTTCCCCGATGAAGTAGATTTCATCATAGTGACCTCTGGTCACTGAGTGTGAGCATCGACTGTTGTTAAGGACATATTTCCTTCAAAGGGTCCTGCAAAATCCATATGCACTCATTGCCAAGCCGCTTCAGGCCATTCCCATGGATGTAGTGGTGCTAAAGGTGGAAGGTTTCTTATCTTCACACAGGAAGGTCGTGTGCTGGCTTTCTCTTTAATTTTCGCATCCAATCCAGGCCACCAGAAATAACTTCTCACTATTTCTTTCACACGTACAGTTCTGCAATGGCCCTCATGTAGCTTCTCTAACACCCGCTTTCTCAATAGCAGTGGAGTAATCACCCTGAGCCCCCCATAGAAGGTAACTCCATAACTGCTGCAAAAAACTACTTACGTCCACCGAGCCCATCAGGTCTGGAGTGCATGTGAAAAGCTTGTTTTCTAACTTTTCTGTTCTGGACTTTTTCCTTGGTAAATTTGTTTTCCTGGGTGTCTAGTATGCTTCGTTCGTCGTCCCTATTACCAGTTTTTATGTTATACAGTGGAACACCGATTTTACGCGCCCCGATTTAGCACAAAATCGGATATGACGCGATGAATCATTGGACCCTTTTTTTTGCTCTTTTCGGAGTATTTCCAGCATCACCTGTTTTCATTTCAGAATTCCAATATCGACAGTGAACTAGAAGAAAGAAATATTTTTAAAATATATTAGCCAGGACAATGGGGAAACAGCAATAAACAGATGGGTCAGCCCGTGTGAAGTGTTAGTATCATAATGGCGAGGCACCCAAGCTAGCAGATTGGCTTGCTATAATATCATGTTAACCATCTTGGATGGTCCAAGATATCCACTGTTCCTTTGTAATATGAGGCAGGAAATGGAAGGCTAAATTAATTAGGCTCCTTCGATGTCACCTTCCAAACCCACAACTGCTACTATCTAGATGGACAAGAGCAGCAGACACATGGGAATGCCACCATCTGGAAGTTCCCCTCCAGGTCACACACCATCCTGATTTGGAAATATACCACCATTCCTTCATTGTCGCTGGGCCAAAATTCTGGAACTCCCTCCCTAACAGCACTGTGAGTGTACCTACACCACATGAACTGCAGCAGCCCAAGAAGGCAGCTCACCACCACCTTCTCGAGGACAATTAAAGATGGGCAATAAATGCTGGCCTAGCCAGTGACACCTACAACCCAGAAAATGAATAAAAAATAATAATTATGTCAAAGACTTCAAGGTTGATGAGAAGGAGCTCCACTTCAATATGTGTTGTGTCAATTGCATGATATCATTCCTATTAAAGGAGAAGATGCTTTAAGTTTGCCTGACAGCTGGGTAAAGGAGTATATAAAACAGTGTGTAGTTATGATCATGGACAGACAATCCAACACCGAAAGAATCCAAAGTCTTGGTTCTGCAGGAAACCAGGTTTTATTAATCTATTTTGGAATCGCAATAGTTATTATGATTTTTGTCTGAGCAATAAACTTGAATTTGAACAATGAACTCCAACCTGAAACATGAGGAATCATATAATTGAGTTTGAAAATATTTCCTTAATTTATAATTAAATAGTAAAATGCGCACCAATTTGGAAACCAATTGAATGGATTTGGTGGAGCTTTGGAATTTCTTTACCATAGAGTGTTTTGATAAGATAACTGATTATTAAAACATGCTTTTTGATGAAAAAAGTCTGTTTTCAGATGAGTTCCAAATTGAATTATGTTGATTTCCATAATTTACAATCAATGTCTAGTCCGAAGGGACACTATTATTTCTCGCAGCTGAAATTGAAAAAAACAATTGCTCTGGCATTGTTCATCAACAGACTTTTTGAATATTGAGTAAAAATGCTGAAAACGGACTGAAGAAAGGCTCGCATCTCTATAGCATCTTTCAAGATATCAGGATATCTGAAAGTGCCTCATGACCAATGAAGTGCTTTAGTGAATCGTAGTCACTGTATTAATGTAGGAACAACAATAATCTGGGTTAGTACCATAGAATCCCTACAGTGCCGAAGGAGGCCATTCAGCCCATTGAGGCTACACCGACAACAATCCACCCAGGCCCTATCACTGTAACCCTGCATATTTACCCTGCTAATCTCCGACTAAGGTCGGAATTTTACCAGCACGCCCGCCCCGATTCCTGGGACGGGCTCAGCTCGGAGAACAGCATTCCCCATTGGCCTCGGGCAGGATCGTACGAACCTCGGGCGGACATGCTGGTAAAATTCTGCCCTAAGGCGCAATTTAGCACGGCCAATCAACCTAACCTGCACATCTTTGGAGTGTGGGAGGAAGTCGGAGCACTCGGAGGAAACCCACACAGACATGAGGGGAACGTGTAAACTCCACACAGACGGTCACCTGAGGACGGAATCGAACCCGTGTCCCTGGCGCTGTGAGGCAGCAGTGCCAACCACTGTGCCACCATACGGTATAAAATAATCCTTCAAATAAAAAACTGAAAATTCTGAAAATACTCAGCAGCCCAGGAAGTGTCTCTCCAGAGAGAAATGGAGATAATAGGGTGAATTTTTCCAAATCCCCCAAGGCAGTGGGGAAGTGTCAGAATCATTAGAAAACAATTGCGTTGGGCTAGTTTTCTGGCATGTTCTTACCACCAGCTACTTTTCCAAAGGGTGGGCTGGTGCAGTGAACAGCAACTCCTGCAGTTGAGCAGGAAGGCAATTGAATTCTGGAGGCAATTAAGAGGGATTTTCTCTGTAGAATCCTTCCTTGCCAAGGCGGGAGCAGTCTCATTCTGTGCCCCCCAACCCGGCAGGTTGGAGAAAGCGAGGGTCTGTCTCAATGTAAGTGACAAACTGTCAAGGTTTTGATCAGTTACAGTGTAGAACTGCAGAAATAGCAAGGCTGAGAGGTTGCTTTGCAACTCAGTCCTGTCAAAGACTGTTATCACTGCTTGACAGTTGAATGCTAAGTGCCTGCAAGGCACTTCACTTCACCAGGATTTTACCCACCCTCAGCTGCACTGTCATGGGATAGCTTATGTGGCGACACCATCTCCCCTCTGCAGAGGGTCTTGGGCAGGGGTTTTTCCACTGCAACATGCTCCAACCACACCAACAGCAGCACAAACTGCCTTCTCATATAGGGTTGGCTGTTAAAATGAGATTGTGAGATGCCCCCGGAGAGAGGAATGAATTGAGTTGTAAGAACCTGAGACACACTGTACAAGGTCAGAGTATAGGGCTTGGTAGCTGGCAGCACCACACCATCCACCCTGTCATGCCTTCCTGAGGTCCTGGATCTTCCTGGTCTACAGGTTTGGGAGGGGACATAAGAACATAAGAAATAGGAGCAGGAGTAGGCCATCTAGCCCCTCGAACCTGCCCCGCCATTCAATAAGATCATGGCTGATCTGAAGTGGATCAGTTCCACTTACCCGCCTGATCCCCATAACCCCTAATTCCCTTACCGATCAGGAATCCATCTATCCGTGATTTAAACATATTCAACGAGGTAGCCTCCATCACTTCAGTGGGCAGAGAATTCCAGAGATTCACCACCCTCTGAGAGAAGAAGTTCCTCCTCAACTCTGTCCTAAACTGACCCCCCTTTATTTTGAGGCTGTGCCCTCTAGTTCTAGCTTCCTTTCTAAGTGGAAAGAATCTCTCCACCTCTACCCTATCCAGCCCCTTCATTATCTTATAGGTCTCTATAAGATCCCCCCTCAGCCTTCTAAATTCCAACGAGTACAAACCCAATCTGCTCAGTCTCTCCTCATAATCAACACCCCTCATCTCTGGTATCAACCTGGTGAACCTTCTCTGCACTCCCTCCAAGGTCAATATATCCTTCCGCAAATAAGGGGACCAATACTGCACACCGTATTCCAGCTGCGGCCTCACCAATGCCCTGTACAGATGCAGCAAGACATCTCTGCTTTTATATTCTATCCCCCTTGCGATATAGGCCAACATCCCATTTGCCGTCTTGATCACCTGTTGCACCTGCAGACTGGGTTTTTGCGTCTCATGCACAAGGACCCCCAGGTCCCTTTGCACAGTAGCATGTTGTAATTTATTTTCCATTTAGATAATAATCCAATTTGCTATTATTTCCTCCAAAATGAATAACCTCGCATTTGTCAACGTTATACTCCATCTGCCAGATCCTCGCCCACTCACTCAGCCTGTCCAAATCTCTCTGCAGACCTTCTACGCCCTCCACACGATTCACTTTTCCACTTATCTTTGTGTCATCTGCAAACTTTGTTACCGTACACACTGCTGTTGTTCATTTCTTCAGCCTGTTTGGTTGAAGAAGCTGCTCTCTGCTTCCTCCCCTCAGGAGAGCTCACCTCACTGCAGCTCTTCAGCTCCTTCAGGTGGGAGGTAAGAGTGGGAGACCCAGGAGCCAGCTTCCCAGTTCTCACCATGCCTGTGGTTGCTGCAGCCTGAAAGACTTAGGTGCTGCTTAGCTTCTCTGAATGATGTTGTAGTCCCCTTAATTGGAAATTCTTCCTCAGCCTTGCTTCATCATTCCTCCCTAATTCCTTAGTTATCGATTGAGTGGGCTCTTAATTGATTTGTTCTGGCAAAGAGTATATGAAAGGCCTCCACTCTAGTGATCAGGTTGGTGACCCAAAGATGGACCCATGTGTGAGGAAAGCAAAGTTGGGAAAATGCAGTTCAATATTTCCGGCAATGACCTATCGTACACTCTTTATTTAAACTTGCATTGACTTGAGAAGAATGCAGTGGAAATTGAAAAGCAACTGTTCACTGGATATCTGTCTGGTTACAAGACCAAAAATCCCAAACCTGACTCACATTAAACTGACATGTTTCATGGAGAAATAATTGCTCTAATTTTGACTGGGTTATCTAAGGAAAATTGGAAAGCTCATCTCTCCCTCAGTGTTGGTAAAACAAAGGAGCTAGTCATTGACTTCAGGAAGCACAGTGGAGGACATGCCCCTGTCTACATCAACGGGGATGAAGTGGAAATGGTTGAGAGCTGCAAGTTTCTAGGTATCCAAGTCACCAACAGCCAGTCCTGGTCCCTCCACACCAACACTATAGTTAAGAAAGCCCACCAACTTTCTCAGGAAGCTAAGGAAATTTGGCATGTCTGCTATGACTCTCACCAATTACTATAGATCCACCATAGAAAACATCCCTTCTGGTTGTATCACAGCTTGGTATGGCTCCTGTTCTGACCAAAACCATAAGGAACTACAAAAGGTCATGAACAAAGCCCAGTCCATCATGCAAACCAACCTCCCATCCATTGACTCCATCAACACTTCCCGCTGCCTTGGGAAAGCAGCCAGCATAATCAAGGACCTCATGCACCTTGGACATACTCTCTTCCACCTTCTTCCACTGGGAAAAACAAATTCTGAGATCATGCACCAACCGATTCAAGAACAGCTTCTTCCCTGCAGCCATCAAACTTTTGAAAGGACCTACTTTATATTAAGTTGATCCTTCTCTACACCCTAGCTATGACTGTAACACTACATTCGGCACCCTCTCCTTTCCTTCTCCCCTATGACTCCATGAACTGTAGGCTTTGTATAGCGCACAAGAAACAGTACTTTTCACTGTATACCAATACATGTGACCATAATAAATCAAATCAAAGCAAGAGAATATTCATTCCTGTATCCCCCATATATGCGCCAAATAATTAGCAGCTTTGATGGCTTCCAGGATGATGCCAAGATGATTAAACATCACAGCCTACAAACTGTCGAATGAGGGATTAGCTATATTGGTATAGAGATCAAGAAAATACAAAACTGAGAACAGAATTAAGGTTGGATTTTTTTTGTCATCCATAATCAATGAGAAAAAATCCACTCAGTAGAAACATTACTAAATTGAATCAAAGGAGAAATGTATGGAGTGAATTTAATTAGACAGAGTGTAACTATGTAGGATTACTTTTACAATAATTGAGTTCCCCTGACATATAGGTAACTTTATCAATCAAACATTGTTTATTTAAATGTCATATTTCAATAAAGAATAATAATCCACTGAAGTAACTTTAATATTTTACTGGTAAAGTTATTCAAATGGAGCTCAATAAATGTAATATTAATCCTGGAAAGTTAACAATGGAAGCACAATTCTTGAATAAAAATTCATTCCAATGCTTCATATTGTGTAAATTGAGGAACTCAGCAGCCAAGGATACCATTATTTTCTTGGGCTTACCTGTAGTCTCACTAATAATCAGATGTGAATCCATTCAATTTTTTTAAAGGAACATAGACACAGAAAATGCTGGAAAATCTCAACAGGTCTGACAGCATCTGTGGAGAGAGAATAGTGCTAATGTTTAGAGTCTGGATGACTGTTCGTCAGAGCTGAAGACAAAGATGATAGGATGAGATTTATACTGTAAGAAGTGTTTGGGGTATCCCCGCCACCTCTCCCCACAGCCTAATAGGGCCATCTGTTACATGTTTCAGGTTGTCCTTTGACACATTTTGTTCTGCATTTACACATTCTGATCTCTTAGTGGGCCACTATCAGAACCCTCCTTAGCCATGATCTTCGCCATTTACATTCCCTTTCCTCTGTCACATCTTTCTCAATTTCATCTTATTTTTTACTTTCATTATTTTATATTTTTTTTTAGGTAGACTGTCCATCAATATCCATTACAAGTCCACCAACTCCCATAGTTACCTTGACTCCACATCCTGTAAGGACTCCATCCCATTCTCTCAGTTCCTTCGCCTCCGTCGCATCTGTTCCGATGATGCCACTTTCCAAAATGGTGCTGCTGATATGTCTTCCTTCTTCCTTAATCATGGTTTCCCACCCACTATGGTTGACAGGGCTCTCAACCGTGTCCAACCCATCTCCTGTGCCACTACTCTCACCCCCTCCCATCCCTCCCAGAACAAGAATAAGGTCCCTCTTGTTCTCACTTTTGATCCCACCAGCCTCCGTGTTCGAAGGATCATCCACCGCCATTCCCGCCAACTTGAGCAAGATGCCACCACCAAACACATCTTCCCCTCACTCCCACTGTCAGCATTCCAGGAGAGACCATTCTCTCTGGGATACTCTGGTCCACTCCTCCACCCAACACCCAACAACTTACCCACATCCCAAGACACCTTACCAAGAAATCATAGAAGGTGCAACACCTGCCTCTTCACCTCCTCCCTGTTCAACATCCAAGGGCCCAAACACTCTTTTCAGGTGAAGCAGCATTTCACATGCACCTTCTTTAATCTGGTCTATTGTTTTCACTCTTCACTCTTCCAGTGTGGTCTACTCTACATCAGACTGGGTGACCACTTTACAGGACACCTTTAATCCATCTGCAAGTGACCTTCCTGTCTCTTGCCATTTCAACCACCCTGCTCTCATGTTCACATCTCCATTCTTGGCCTGTTGCAATGTCCCAGTGAAGCCCAACGCAAACAAGAGGAACACACCTCATCTCCAAATTGGCCACTTGGCAGCCTTCTGGACTTAACATTGAGTTCAACAACTTCAGAGCATGAATTCTCTTCTCCATCTTCACTCCATTTCCATTTATTTTACTTTATTTCATCTTATTTATTAATTTTTATTATTTTATATGTTATTTTTTATTTTCATTTCTTCCACTTATTTTAAGTCTCACTTTCCATCTTGGTTTCCCCTCCATCTCTCTCCCCACCTCACTGGGGCCATCAGTTACATGTATTCATCTTCTCCATGTACTCACGATCTGCTTCAAGAGAAGAAAGTTAAACATCTGTTTTCATCAAAACTTTTTCACTTGTTTCTTCTCACTCTGTAGTCACCGTTTAATTTAAATAATGGGCCCTGAACCGCAAACCGTGTGAGTTGGCATTGGCTGAGATGTAAAAAATTCTAACGAACCTGATCCCAACTTATCCCTGTTTTTCTCTCCGCAGATGCTGCCAGACCTGCTGAGTTTATCCAGCATTTTCTGTTTTTATCCCGATACCAGCTTACTTTGGGTTTTAACAGGTGCAGGACAAGGGATGAGCAGCCTTCCTGCTCCCAACTCTTATAAGTTTAAACAATTAAACTAAATTAAATAAACTGAGGAACAAAGCAAGAAGGGCAGCCCCGTCAAGGGGAACCACCCGAAACAAAAACAAAATACAATTGAGACTTAAAATGTTAAAACAAAATGTGATTAAAGGAGTGGATAACACATCCCAGTCCCTGTGGTGCCTAACAGGCATGGGAGGCCTCGATGGTTCCCATGGACACCACATGCTCCCTCTTCATGGACACCCGGCAGCGATTAGAGTAGAGGGGCAGACAGTCAGATCAAAAGACCCCCTCGGTCACCTGCTGCCTGGACCTGTTTATGGTGAGTTTGGCCAGGCCCAGGAGAAGGTTCATGAGGAGGTCCTCCTCCTTCCCTGCCCCCATTCGCACTGGGTGCCGGTAGATCAGGAGCATGGGGCTGAATTGCAAACAAAACTGTGACAAAAGGCTTTTGAAATAACTGAAAACAGAGTGCAGCCTAAAATGCCGTTATTAAACGTGTTCCATAGACTCCACAAGATCACAAAAAGGACAGGTTTCTTGGGAGTCCATGAACCGGTGCAATCTACGGGTTGTATGTCACTGCTGCGTGCAGCACCCTCCACCTCAGATCCCCGATGTTAGGGGAGAGGGTCCCTCCCTTTCAGGGATCTCCATCAGGGACCTCCGCCACTGGATGGCAACAAGGCACACCAAGGCATGTGTGGGCGATGGGTGAGGGCAAGGAAGTGGAAAGTGCGCAGCAGCAGCCCACAAAGGAAATTCCTCCCTGCAGTGGCAAAGGAAACAGAGGGCATTTCCGTGGGGTGGCTCAGACTGTGGGACTCCAACTCCCCCCAGGGGTGGGGGGAAGGGGGGGGTGGATACAGGGCTTGGGGCCAATGTGAAATTCCCTCTGAGCAGAAGAAAAGAACACCTCGCCTGCCTGTGCAAACCTCTCACAATGTCTAAGCTCACCATTAGGGAATTGAACCCGAGTCTCCTGTGTGACAGGCGGGGATACTAACCACTGTACTAATGGGAAACTCAAAGCCTTCCTGCTCCCAGAGATTGGCCTGTTAAATATTTTAATGAGCCTCTGATTCAATCTGTTATTTTGCAGATCTAATTAACTGTCTGGCTGTGTTTTCCAGGCTTTTGGAAACACAACAGCTGAAGGGAGGTAAGGACAACTTTGGGGAAGTCCTGCAATCTCTCCCCCATATCAGGTTGCACTCATCCATCCCAACCATACAACATTCCATCTGACCAAGATTGAACGTTGCCCCCACACACCCACTAGAAGCCATGGGGCTGTAGCCTGCTCCAGAATGCATCCTGTCCAACTCGAAGCCAGATTGTCAATCAGGCTGAATTCCATGTGGGGACCTTGTCAGGCTGTGCATACTTTGGACATCAAAATGCCACAGCTGGCAGTAAAACCAGTATATCCCAGCCGCACCCTATGACTGTAGCTATGACTGTAACACTACATTCTGCATCCTCTCTTTCCTTCTCCCCTATGTACTCTATGAACGGTATGTTTTGTCTGCACAGCACGCAAGAAACAATACTTTTCACTGTATCCCAATACACTTTGTGGTGAACCATAGATGGTTACCACTATGGATACTTGTACATGTGTTACTCTTGTTACTGTTGGGGTTAGGGTTGGGGTGTTCCACCTGTTATCATTGTTTATGTGGTACACTCTGTTAGGCTCCGCCTTCTTACAGGAGTATAAAGGTCACTGCTACTTCCTAGTAGCCCTTAGTCTGGGATAGTATTGTTAAGTAGTGTGCTCCAATCTTGTTGTGAATAAAAGCCTTTATTCCCGGGTACGTCCTAGCCTCCCATGTGAATCAATCGCGCATCAATTTTATTCACAACAAAATACCGAAAATTTTGTTCGAGGAAAAAAAATGGAGCAGATGCTGAAACCCGATTGGCTAACCTTGGATCCGCGTGCCGCTGGGGCGTTGAATACTTTCGACCATTGGTTGAAGTGCTTCGAGGATTACATTGAGGCCTCGACAGCAGTCCAGACCGACGCCGACAGATTGCGGGTCCTCCACGCCAGGGTGAGCGACACTGTGTATGCAACAATTCGCAATTCCCAAAATTACAAAGATGCCATCGAATTACTCAAGAAGCTGTACAATAAACAGCTGAACGAAATTCATGCTCGTCACCTATTAGCCACTCGACGGCGGCAGCCCGGCGAAACTACGGGACAGTACCTGCGCAAACTTCAACAGCTAGCCAGAGCCTGCAACTGCAAGGAGGTGTCGGCTGTTCAATACACCAACGACCTTATTCGGGACGCGTTCGTGGCGGGAATCGGCTCATCCTATATTCGCCTGTGGCTGCTAGAGCAGGGTAACTTGGACCTGGCTAAGATGGTAGAATTAGCCGATGCAATGGAAACGGCCTCCAGAAGTCTCGAAACCTACCCCACCGACCACGTGGGAACATCGTGGCAAGCACAGCCACCACCTCAACTGTACTCGGCGGCTCCTCGGAACTGCGCGATAATGCTCTCAACTTCAGACCTGACGGCTGCGGAAGCTCCTGGAGGCCCACGGTGCTATTTCTGTGGATTGGCGAAGCATCCACGCCAGAGATGTCCGGCCAGGACGGTGTTTGGCTCCGCCTGTGGAAAGAAAGGGCACTATGCAAAAGTGTGCCGAGCAAAGATCCCTTCCAAGCCCAGCAGTGCTGCGTGTGACTCCCCAGGATCCATCTCCTCGTCTCCGGCCTCGTCGATGTCTTCAGCCACGTGCGATCCACGGGCGCCACCATTTCCTACGACGACGACGCAAGACACGTGCGACCTGCGGGTGCCGCCGTTTTCAACATCATCGACCACGTGCGATTCGTGGGCGCAGCCATTTTGGTCGACACCGGCCGCAGAAGACCAGCAGGGGTCCTCGTCGTCGGCTATCTCAGCTGCCTGCAGTTACACTCGGGATCCAACAGTGGCGTCAATCATCCAGGACCAGGCCAAGCCTCACAGACTCGACAAGTCCATGATGAATATAGAGGTAAACGGGCGCCTGGCGCATTGCCTGTTTGACAGCGGGACCCTCTTCCGCGCACATCTGACATGGTCAACCAGATTGCACAGTATCGGGTGTTCTCCACCATCGACTTGAAGTCAGTCTACCACCAGCTCCCCATTCGCCCAGAGGAGCGCAAATACACAGCCTTTGAGGCGAATAGCCGTCTCTACCTAGAGAAGCTGCCAGGTATGTGCAGAGTGCAAGCCGCACTTCTACCGGCCTGACAGGGCACACCTCATTAAGGCCACTCGCCCTTTTGAACGACTGAGTGTCGACTTCAAGGGCCCCCTTCCTTCGACAGATCGGAATGTGTATTTCCTCAACGTGGTTGACGAATACTCCCGATTCCCTTTTGCCATCCCCTGTTCTGACATGACCTCTGCCACGGTCATCAAAGCCCTGCGGAGTCTTTTTACCCTGTTCGGCTACCCCAGTTATATCCACAGTGATAGGGGTTCGTCGTTTATGAGCGACAACTTGAGGCAATACCTGCTCTCTGAAGGAATTGCCTCAAGTAGGACTACGAGTTATAACCCATGGGGTAATGGACAGGTCGAGAGAGAAAACGCTACAGTCTGGAAGGCTGTTTTACTGGCGTTAAGGTCTAGGGGTCTTCCAGTCTCCCGTTGGCAAGAGGTACTTTCTGATGTGCTCCATTCAATCCGGTCCCTCCTGTGTACGGCAACCAACGCTACCCCACATGAGCGGATGTTTACCTTCCCTAGGAAGTCTTCCTCTGGGACCTCACTGCCGTCTTGGTTGACGTACTCAGGACCTGTCCTCCTGCGGCGGCATGTTAGGGCCCGCAAGTCCGACCCTTTGGTTGAACAGGTCCATCTCCTCCACGCTAACCCTCAATATGCCTATGTGGCATACCCTGATGGGCGAGAGGGCACGGTCTCTATCAGAGATCTGGCGCCTGCAGGGGACCTGGAAACCCCCGTCACTCCCGCACCCCTGGTTAGGATTCCTTTGCCCATTCTCTCCTCTCCTGACACGGCGCGGGCAGCATCGGGACCTCAACTTAATCCTCTTACTCCCGTGTACAGCTTGCCTGAGTCGAGGAGATTGTCGCCACCTCGAGGTCCACAGGCGTGTGAGGAACTGGAGGAGTCACTGGACACCACCTCGGAGAGAGGGTCATCACCACGGTCACCAGAACTGGCACCGGAGCCAGTGCTGCGGAGGTCGCAGAGACGGTGCGGACCTCCGATACGGCTGAACTTGTGAACATATGGACAGTTCGTATTGTCTCCTTACCCCACCGGCCTTTGTTTTTTGAAGGAGGGGTGAATGTGGTGAACCATAGATGGTTACCACTATGGGTACTTGTACATATGTTACTCTTGTTACTGTTGGGGTTAGGGTTGGGGTGTTCCACCTGTTATCATTGTTTATGTGGTACACTCCGTTAGGCTCCGCCTTCTTACAGGAGTATAAAGGTCACTGCTACTTCCTAGTAGCCCTTAGTCTGGGATAGTATTGTTAAGCAGTATGCTCCAATCTTGTTGTGAATAAAAGCCTTTATTCCCAGGTACGTCCTAGCCTCCAGTGTGAATCAATCGCGCATCACATTTGTAAATAATAAATCAAATCAAATCAAACCCCACCCGCATCCACATACCAGCTTCCATCAATCTTTCTTTGGTTTAAGATGCAAGGTTCCGTTGTCAAGATGTTCCTTTGTAATTGCACTATGAGTGTTCCCAAGATTTAAATCTCTGGATCATGTACCTTCTCAAACATGCTGTCTCAAAGAAAGTTATTTCACTTCTAAGGGCCATTTTCCATCATGCAAAACCCCAGATTTGGAAATTATCTTTGTAGCCCTTTTCTGACCTATCCAGGATCAATTGTCTTCTGAACAAAGATGCTAAAAATGCAATGAACATTTAAAGGTGCGATTTTCTGGCCGTGCTCGCCCCAAGACCGGAAAATCCCGCCCGAGATCAATGGATCTTTGCATGGTCCGCGCCCCCCACCCCACCCACTATGATTCCCGTAGCGGGTGGTGCAGGAAAATTCCACCCTAACTGTATCACCAGTTAAGGGGGGGGGCGGTGATTCTCCCATCCCGCTGCACTAATTTTTTAGCGCAGTGGGCCGGGAGATTCAAGCAGTGCCCGATGCATGGGATCCTTGCTGGGCATCCTGCCCCAATAGTATCTCCCAGTGCCGGATTTCTGGTGGCATCACATCCACGTCAGAAATCAGCATGGAGCCGCATGAATAATACAAATCATTATTTAAATACAATTTAAATAGAATTAGCCTCTCTCCCCTGCCAGGAGTGTTTCACTCCAGCGGGGATTACTATACCTCCAACTTTCGGGGAGCTGGCAACCCGATCCCCTGGAGTGAATGGAGGGGCAATTGGGGCCCCCCCAGAGGGTCGGGTGCGGGGTGGCTGCCCCCTGGGCATTGGCAGCTTGGCAGTGCCAGCCTGGCGCTGGCACTGCCCAAGGGGCACAGTACCAATGCCCAGAGGACACCTTGGCCCTACCCACCGAGCATGGGGCAGTGCCAAGGGGGTGGACCCTAATGCGGTCGGGGTCTGATGGGGCAGGGCCTCCGAGGGCATTCATTCGGGTTGTGGGGGTCCCGCTGCCACTCTGCAGTCGATATGGGTGGGGGAGGGAGGCCAGTGATCGAGGCTGGCCATCGGGATGAGGTGGGGGCATGGCAGTCTGCTGGGGGGGCGGTCAGGACTGCAGGGGATGGAGTCAGCACTGTGGGGGGTGGTTCCGCACTGTCGAGGGGGGGGTGCGGGAGATCAGGGCTGCGGCTTGGGGGGAGGGCTTGATGCTGGTCCCGGGCATGTTTTTGGGGCCATGGGTGGGCGTGTCAGAGGGGCAGAGATGCGGGGTTATGGGACTAGACAGCAATCCGGAGGCCGGCAGGGCAGGGCCACTGCGCATGCGCCGAACTCGGTGCTGACAGATTCGCGCGTGCGCAGTGGCCGGCTCAGCATTATGCTGCCGGCCTCCCCAGCGGGACTCACGCTCGTGCTCTCTGCAGTGCATAGAGTGTGGGAGATTTATTTTGAAACTCCCGCTGAAAAAATCAGCATGATTTACTTCAGTTTTCATGCGAATTCAACACTTAGAATATTTTGGGGAGAATATTCAGATCATCTGTAACTTATAATCAAGAGCATGCAGTATGCTCAGTACATGATTAATCTTGTTGATAACAGCACAAAGAATTGGGGCATGTAAGAGATTCAGAAGTATTTTTGGTCAAAAATTCCTCCCCACTTCTCATCAAAAATCATTCACGAATGAGATCAATCTTGCCTAGTCCCACAGTTTTACTTGTCGTTTCGTACGTAGTTCATGTCTGCCATTCCAATTTAATCTATTGTAAAGTTATCACCATTAAAATCCATAATGTTACACTTAACACCTTCTATTTAATTGGCCAGACATCCATGGATACGAGCAATCTATCTGATACTTGGCTTCATCATTTATCATCCAGTTACTTCTCTTTCTAATTGAAAGGAACTGTGAGGCAGTTAGCTCATTAAAGTCAGAAGATAATAGAGAAGTGGGACAGGAGGCAGTGTGAGTTTTAAATACAGGTGATTGTTCTGGTTTTAAATCAGCTGAATTATATTTAATTCATCCGAAATGAAAATTGATGGA
The DNA here is from genome assembly GCF_964213995.1 of Mustelus asterias. Classification (NCBI taxonomy): domain Eukaryota; kingdom Metazoa; phylum Chordata; class Chondrichthyes; order Carcharhiniformes; family Triakidae; genus Mustelus; species Mustelus asterias. The sequence continues at coordinate 50,447,959 of NC_135820.1, forward strand.
AACCCATTTCATAGAAGTAGCCTAATTATCATAGAATCCCTACAGTGGAGAAGAGGCCATTCGGCCCATCAAGTGTGGAAGTTAAAATGCTCAGATTGAAGTTTCATAGTTTGGAAGGTAAATAGTGCAGAAGCTAAAATGTTCAAATTAAAGTTTCATGCCCTCTCTGTACAGTTTTTAAAATGTTTATCAGCTTGCAGACCTTCAAAGGAGTCAGTGTCTGCTATTCAGCATGAACAGGCTAACCTTCATCTGCGTAGGCCCCATAACATTCTGCTTTTCCGCCTTCACCAGAGGGTGAGCAAGACCAGATTTTTCCATAACAAATACCAAAGGCAAGATATGGGGATATGCTCTGCAAATGAAGAATTAGCAGAAGTCAGTTTTTCATTGAATAAGAGAGGGTGAAAAGCCAGGATTTAATTGGCGAATATGTATGCAAATGAAGGATTTTAAAAATTGCTTGTTTCTGATTTGCTGTAATTGACTATAATTGCCAAGTTGTTTTTCTATAACTTCACAAACACTTGCAGGACAACTGCAGGGTGGTTCTCCTTGTGCACAAGTCATTAAAGGCCTTGCATCAAATTATGCATGGTGTCTACTGCTGTTTGTACTCAAGTCGACTCAGAGTGCCTAAAGTTGCTGGTACCCAGAATCTCGGACACGAGGTTGCACCAACTCTCTGATAGAGTATTTTACCATGCCCTCTTCCCCGCCCTATTCTTGTAATCCCACACATTTACCATGGCCAATCCCATCTAACCTACAGATCTTGGGCCACCAAGGGGCAATGTTAGCAGAGCCAATCCACCTAACCTGCACATCTTTGGACTGTGGGAGGAAACCGGAGCATCCGGAGGAAACCCACACAGACACGGGGAGAATGTACATCCACACATTAATACATTAATACCAATTAATACAGCTCTTTAAAATTGGTACACCAAATAGAGTTGGAGAGACATACCCATTCAGTGAAGCCTTCCTGAAAGAAGGGTATAAATGAAATTGTGAGGTACATTGTGGATCAGGAGGAACAGGATTCACTTATTATCTCATGTACTCTGTCATTCTTCACACTGAGGACAGGTGATTATCCTTTACAATCCTGTGGGGAAAGTTGAAATAGTCATGTTCACAATTCCTTTCTTTTCAAGCAAACATCTTTATTTCTTCAGAGCATAGAGTCTACAGAGCATGCTGATGTTAACAAAGACAAAGTGAATGCAGAATCACCACACACATGCAATCATCCCAATGCAAATAGGTTTCTGCACTGCATTAACGATGATTTACATTGGAGATATATAGTGTTCTTTATGGCTAATGGTCCCTGTGAAGCACCCATTATCCCATCACCACGCCCTTGCTGACTGCTTTCTGGGCTTTCCTGACTGGACTTGACAACACTGACTCCACTTGCTTTGGTTCCAGGGCAGAGTCCATGATGCTACTCCAGGATGGTGCAATCCCAGCAATAGCAACTGCCCTGTGCAACATAGGAGCAGGTGGAGGCCATTTTGACCCTTGAGCCTGCCCCACCATTTAACTAGTTCATGGCTGATCTTCTACCTCAAGGCCATCTTCTCGCACTATCCCCATATCCCTCAATGTCATTGGTATCTGGGAATCTGCTTTGAAAATATTCAATGACTGAGCCTTGATGACCCTCTTGGGTAGAAAATCCCAGAGATTCACCATCCTCTGAAATTCCTCCTCATCTTTGTCCTAAATGGCCCACCCCTTATTCTGAGACTGTGTCCCCTGGTTCTACACCCCCCCCCAATCAGGGGAAACAGTCTCCTAATTGAAACAGTCTCTTGGCAGTCTTTTATGGCCCATCCCTAATTGCATTTGCGAAGGTGATGCTGAGCAATTTTCATGTGGTGTAGATACACCTATAGTGCTGTTATGGAGGGAGTTCCAGGATTTTGACCACGCGACAGCAAAGAAACTGTGAGAGTTCCAAGTCAGAATGGTGTATGGCTTGAAGGGAAAGTGGGAGGAAAGGAACAGGGGGGGGGGGGGGGGGGGGGGCTGTGGTGGTGGTGAGGGTGGGGAGGGTGCGGCTTCTATGCCTGAGGTCCCTGGTCTCAGCAATGGTTCACCACTGCTCAGTTAAGTGCCCAATTGATTCTTAATGCAGAAAAGAGGTGACACAGGGTCTCACTAGCTCTTCACTCAAAGTCTATTAAGCCGTAACTTTTAACTCTGAAACACTAATTTTAAAAGTCTTGAGTGTCATTCACTCCATTCCATAAGAATTCTGTAGTTTTTAAAATAACAATCTTTATATTAAGATTTTAAAGTTTGTTCATTATTTTTCAGCTCCCGTCTTAATCCCATGTGCATGTCCCAATCGTTATTTCACTCTTTGTAAAATGATTAAAAAATTGATGATAATAGATGCTTTTAATTTCCTGACTTGAAATCTGACAATTCTTCAAACTGAACTGACCGATCAACCTGCTGGATGTTGTCACCGGATGCCAGAGGTCCCCAGAGGGAATGAAATTGAGGCTGCCTTAGGAAACAATCGATGCCACAAAGCCTGCTAAAACATTTTCTTTATTCCTTCACATGATGTGGATGTCGCTGGCTCGGCCAGCATCTATTGCCCATTCCTAATTTCCTTTGAGCAACTGATGACGAACTACCTTCGTGAACTGCTACAGCCCATGTGGTGTAGGAATACCCACTGTGCTATCAGGGACGGAGTTCCAAGATTATGACCCAGCAATAGCGAAGGAATGGTGATATAGTTCCAAGTCAGGATGGTGCGTGGATAGGAGGGGAACTTGCAGATGATGGTGTCCCCATGCCTCTGTTGTCCTTGTCCTTCTAGGTGGTCACAGTAAGAAGTCTCACGACACCAGATTAAAGTCCAACAGGTATATTTGGTATCACGAGCTTTCAGAGCGCTGCTCCTTCATCAGGTGAGTGGTAGAATAGGTGGTAGAAGGTGGTAGAAGTCAAGCGTTTGGAAGGTACTGTCAAAGGAGCCTTGGTGAGTTGATGCGGTGAATCTTGCATATGGTACACACTGCAGCCACTGTGTTTCAGTCAATAGTGGAGGGAGTGAATGTTGAATTTAGTGGATGGGATGCCAATAAAACAGGTTGCTTTGTCCTGGATGATTATGGACAGTTTTCTTTGAGGTCAGTGTCAAGCATCATTACTTTGTCACTGACCACAAAATTCATGTCTCATCTTCCTTCTCCCTTTCAAAAGAATATATGTATTTGCCTTTTGAAAGAAGTATATGCAGCAAAAATTACAATAAATTGGTTACATCTAACACACTGAACAAGTACTACTACCATACTTGACGTTAGGTGTCTCTAGTGCTCTGCCATGAATCATCAGGATGTACAATCTTTTTAGATGAGGATTGAAAATAAAATGTTACACTGAGAACCCTCAAGAGTAGAAGTCAGTTTGCACTTGGAATATAGTGTTCAATTATGGTCGCCGCACTATCAAAGGCTTTGGAGAGGGTACAGAAAAAATTTACCAGGATGTTGTCTGGTATGAAAGGCATTAGCTATGAGGAGAGGTTGGAGAAGCTTGGTTTGTTCTCACTGGAATGACGGAGATTGAGGGGCGACCTGATAGAAGTCTACAAGATTATGAGGGGCATGGACAGAGTGGATAGTTAGAAGTTTTTTCCCAGGGTGGAAGAGTCAATTATGAGGGGGCATACATTTAAGGTGCGAGGGACAAGGTTTAAAGGAGATGTACGAGGCAAGTCTTTATACAGAGGGTGGTGGGTGTCTGGAACCCGCTGCCGAGAAAGATTGTGGGAGCAGATACGATAATGACTTTTAAGGGACATCTGGACAAATACATGAATAGTATGGGTAAAGGGATATAGTCCCTGGAAGGGGAGAGGGTTTTAGTTCAGACAGCAGCATAGTCGATGCAGGCGTGGAGGGCTGAGGGTCCTGTTCCTGGGCTGTAAGTTTCTTTGTTCTTCTCTGTTCTTTGTCATTATAGGATAAAGTATAATTTGTTAATAAGACATAAACATGATTCAGGGAAGATCCTCTTGCATCATGTAGGGTAATTTTCATCTCTCAAGATACATGTGTTCTATAATTGAAGACGAAGTTATAAATATTCATATTTAGTTCTTCATTTGTGGTAAGCAATTAAATAATGTAAATTTCACATTTCAAAGCAGTGCCAGTGTTAACAGTAACCAGATGTTGGGAAAACCCTTAGAATAATTCATTTTGTGATCTTAACGATAATCCTACAACATTACAGACCAATAAGAAGAGTACAGAAACATTTCTCATTTCTGTGACACTTTTCACATTCACAGGACATGTCAAAGTGTTTCACATACAATAAAGTTCTTCTGATTGTTGTAATGCAGGGAAATGGGGTAGCCAAAGTTATACCATGCAAGATTTCACAAAAGCAATGAAACAAATGACTAAACAACCTGTATTCTTGATGTTGATCGAGGGATAAATATTGACGGATCTTCACCTGATCTTCTTTGAATACTACTGCATAAGATCTTCTATGTCCACCTGAGAGAGCAGCTGGGACCTCGGTTTAATGTTCATCTGAAAGGAGGCACCCAGCAACAGTGCAGCATTCCCTTGGTACTGCATTAAAATACCAATCGAGATTATGTACTCACATCTCTTGGATGGAATTGTAGCCAAGACCACTGGGACAAGTGTGACAGGATGAATACAATCTACAGCCTCACCATTTGCCCGGTGGCTGGAGTCTGCAGCTGCCCCCTCTCAGACCCAAGCTCCTAAACCTTGCTGACCATAAGCATCCCAAGAGTCATGTCTGAGCCACAACAGCTTTCCAACCCCCATGCAGAAGTCTTTGTTGTGGGGATGATTAGGAACCATTAAAATAGGTAAGAAATCACTTAAGAATTGCACCAAAGGTTCACACCCGAGGCATAATTAGACATATGTATAAGCCTGGAAAATGCTAATTCTCGTGGGAATCTTTGTGCACAGCACATTAACTGGTGATCCTGAAATATCAAATGTCATGACTATCAATGTCGATCTCTGGGCAAATGGAGGGACTGAGACAGATATTGAACATGATTGTTAATAAAGAGGAGCAGGGATTGTGCAGATAAAGCTCTCTTCAAAAAGATTCTGCCAAAGAGTTCTGGCTGCAGACATGCTAGAGCTCTCCTCTTCCCCAATATCCTCAATATTATGTACTTCATCATGTTGAAGGACATCATTGGTGGCCATTGTGGAGCAGCATTCAACCAACTGCTGGAACCATAGAATAGAATCCCTGCAATGCAGGAAGAGGCCACCCAGCCCATTGAGTCTGCTGCAACTCTCCAAAAGAGCATCTCATCCAGGCCCTTCCCTCTACCCTCTCCCTATAGCCCTGCACATTTACCATGGCTAATCCATCTAACCTATGATGTGGAGATGCCAACTTTGGACTGGGATGGGCACAGTAAGAAGTCTCACAACACCAGGTTAAAGTCCAACAGGTTTATTTGGAATCACGAGCTTTTGGAGAACAGCTCCTTCATCAGGTGAGTGACTCACCTGAGGAAGTAGCAGCGCTCCCAAAGCTCGCTATTCCAAATAAACCTGTTGGACTTTAACCTGGTGCTGTGAGACTTCTTACTGTGCCCACCTAACCTAAACATCTTTAGACACCAAGGAGCAATTTAGCACATCCAATCGACCTAACCTCCACATCCTTGCACTGTGGGAGGTACCCGGAGGAAACCCACGCAGACACGAGGAGAACGTACAAGCTCCACACAGACACTCACCTGAGTCCGAAATCGAACCCGGGTCCCTGGTTGGAGGAAGCCTCTGGATCCAGGATACAGAGTCATTGCTTGAGGAATTCAATGGTCAACTTGAAGAGGATTCTTTTTCAGGCATGAAACTGATCATATTGTACATGATCTATCACATTCAGAGGAGTCATGAACCAAGTTTATAGTAGCTTTTGTCTCCAAACAGCAAGGCTTTTGTATTCTGTGTAAAGGTAAAATGTGAGGGGGAATGAAAGATTGCCGCAATATAAAAGGATCCTAGTATCTGTAGGGAAAGTGAGCACAAACTTGCTGGTAAACTGTTGGTGATCACACACCAATTGCATAAAACCTGAATGGAAGCCCTTGAAATTCATGAAGGTAATAGAGTCATAGAGTCATTGAGTCATAGAGGTTTAGAATCATAGAATCATAGAAACCCTACAGTGCAGAAGGAGGCCATTCGGCCCATCGAGTCTGCACCGACCACAATCCCACCCAGGCCCTACCCCCACATATTTACCCACTAATCCCTCTAACCTACGCATCCCAGGACTCTAAGGGGCAATTTTTAACCTGGTCAATCAACCTATGTTTACAGCATGGAAACAGGCCCTTTGGCCCAACTTGTCCATGCTGCCCCTTTTTTTAAACCCCTAAGCTAGTCCCAATTGCCTGCATTTGGCCCATATCCCTCTATACCCATCTTACCCATGTAACTGTCTCAACGCTTTTTAAAAGACAAAATTGTACCCGCCTCTACTACTACCTCTGGCAGCTTGTTCCAGTCACTCACCACATTCTGTATGAAAAAATTGACCCTCTGGACCCTTTTATATCTCTCCCCTCTCACCTTAAACTATACCCTCTAGTTTGAGACTCCCCTATCTTTGGGAAAAGATATTGACTATCTAGTTGATCTATGCCCCTCATTATTTTATAGACCTCTTTAAGATCACCCCTAAGCCTCCTATGCTCCAGAGAAAAAAGTCCCAGTCTATCCAGCCTCTCCTTATAACTCAAACCATCAAGTCCCGGTAGCATCCAAGTAAATCTTTTCTGCACTCTTTTTAGTTTAATAATATCCTTTCTATAATAGGGTGACCAGAACTGTACACAGTATTCCAAGTGTGGTCTTACCAATGTCTGTACAACATTCACCAAGACGTTCCAACTCCTGTATTCAATGTTCTGACCAATGAAACCAAGCATGTTGAATGCCTTCTTCACCACTCTGTCCACCTGTGACTCCACTTTCAAGGAGCTATGAACCTGTAGCCCGAGATCTCTTTGTTCTATAACTCTCCCCAATGCCCTGCCATTAACTGAGTAAGTCCTGCCCTGGTTCAATCGACCAAAATGCATCACCTCGCATTTATCTAAATTAAACTCCATCTGCCATTCGTCAGCCCCTGGGCCCAATTGATCAAGATCCCATTGCAATCCTAGATAACCTTCTTCACTGTTTACTATGCCATCAATCTTGGTGTCATCTGCAAACTTACTAACCATGCCTACTAAATTATCATCCAAATCATTAATATAAATAACAAATAACAGTGGACCCAGCACTGATCCCTGAGGCACACCACTGTCACAGGTCTCCAGTTTGAAAAACAACCCTCTACAACCACCCTCTGTCTTCTGTCATCAAGCCAATTTTGTATCCATTTGACTACCTCACCCTGGATCCCGTGAGATTTAACCTTATGCAACAGCTTACCATGTGGTACCTTGTCAAAGGCTTTGCTAAAGTCCATGTAGAGAACATCAACTGCATTGCCCTCATCAACCTTCTTGGTTACCCCTTCACAAAATTCAATCAAATTTGTGAGACATGATTTTCCACTCACAAAGCCATGCTGACTGTCCCGAATCAGTCCTTGCGTCTCTAAATGCCTGTAGATCCTGTCTCTCAAAATACGTCCTAACAACTTACCCACTACAGATGTGAGGCTCACTGGCCTGTAGTTCCCAGGCTTTTTCCTGCAGCTCTTCTTAAACAAATGCACAACATTTACCACCCTCCAACCTTCAGGCACCTCACCTGTGACTATCGATGATTCAAATATCTCTGCTAGGGGACCCGCATCTTCCTCCCTCGCCTCTCACAGTGTCCTGGGATACACTTCATCAGGTCCCAGGGATTTATCTACCTTAATGCACTGAAGACTTCCATCACCTCCTTCTCTGCAATATGTACACTCCTCAAGACATCACTATTTATTTCCCCAAGTTCCCTAACATCCATGCATTTCTAAACAGTGAATACTGATGAGAAATGGACTCTCTGATGGAGCCTTCATGGCAACATGCATGTTTGGAGAAATGCCCTTGTGCTTGGTTGCCTGTGTGGCTTGCCATAGTCATATGACCTCTAAGCCATGTGATCTCTGATGACATAGCTCTATGGGTAAAGGATTGGGACAGAAGCCATATTATCCACCACATGGAACAATGGCTGGAATTTTCCAGCTCTTCAGGTTGGTGGAATCTTCTAGTCCTGGCAACGTGAACAGAGATTTCAACGACTCATGGCAGGCTGTAAAAATTCTGACCATTTAATGTAGTTCAGTGCAGTGATTGAGCCTTGGACTCTTCCCTGCTGTTTCAAGTTCTCCATGGGGGGGATCGATGAAAGTGTTTGCATAACATAGAAGTGGTCGCCTATTTATTATAGACATGAAATGCAGGCTAAATGCTGTTGATATTCTCTGTTGCAATCTAGAAATAACTAGTGGCAAAGAAAGGTCAGGACTGCAATGGCCTGGATTGCAAACGTTCTGGCTGTGGCAATGGGTTGCAAATCTTCTTGCAGAAGGTGCTACATTCCTGTGACAGCCTGTCTTAAAGTAGACTAGATGCCTTATGGACTGTTCCTAAGATTGATTGTGTTGGTCTGGGACTCCCAGGAGAAGGATTTCTGTGAGATTGACACCTTGTATCTGGTGGTCTCCCTGCAGCTTCTACATCTTTGCTACTCCACTTCGATCTCCTTTCTATCCAGAAGGATCTCCATATGGATAAAGTGAAATGTCAGAAACCGCATAAGAGTTTTGATGATTGAACAAGCGTTTTAAGATAGTATAAGGAGTTGCTTTACACTAGAAGCAAAATGCCACCCGAACTGTTGCAGCATTTAAGTAAGTGCAGGAAAGAGTTTCACTTAAACAGTCCAAAAATTAGTCACCTCCAGATCGTTACTGCCTGTGGTTTGTGGGTAGGTTGATAAAGTAGTGGTGGCAGCACTGGGTAAAAATGCTGCTGGCGTTCCTGAAAATATCAATTGCTACCACTTGAGTATTTTAATTAGACACTACCTGCTTCCAGCAGGAACATTAGCTGTCGAAAGTGAGTTGACCTGAAGGTGAATTTTAGCAGTAACTGGGCTGAGATCGTTCAATTCATTTCATGTAAGACCCTTGAAAACAATAGGCAGAGGAATCTTTCCCCTCAGCAGTTTATGCTGGATTTGAACCTAGGTCACAAATAAAGATGGTTGATGTGTGATGGCTAATTCATTGTCAGCATTCTTCCCTCTGTGTAAGGTGACGGACATTCAGCAAATCAAACCCATTGAGGATGGGTAGCTTCCTGTGGGGCACTTTTGCTGATGGCTAAAGAGACGCAGAGGCAGCTTCTGTCCCGAGTGCCACATAATTTAGATTTGATTTGATTTATTATTGTCACATGTACAGGGATAGAGTAAAAAGGATCATTTCTTGTGCACTATACAAACAAAACATACCATTCATAGAGAACATAGGGAAGAAGGAAGGGAGAAGGTGCAGAATATAGTGTTGCAGTTTCCAATAGGGTGTAGAAAAAGATCAACTTTTTGTGTGATAGGACCATTCAAAAATCTGAAGGGAGCAGGGAAGAAGCTGTTCTTGAGTTATTTGGTACGTGTTCTCAATTCTTTGTATCTTTTTCCTGATGGAAGAGAGTGTATCCAGGATGGCTGGGGTTCTTGATTATGCTGGCTGCTTTTGCAAGGCAGCAGGAAGTGTAGATGCAGTCAATGGATGGGAGACTGGTTTGCGTAATGGACTGGGCTACATTCACAACCCTTTGTAGTTTGTTGCAGTCTTGGTCAGAGCAGGAGCCATTCCAAGCTGCGATACATCTGAAAAAGATGCTTTCTATGGTGCATCTGTAAAAATTGGTTGTAGTGGACATGCCGAATTTCCTTAGCCTCCTGAGAAAGTAGAGGCATTTGTGGGCTTTCTTAACTATAGCATCAGCGTGGAGGGACCAGGGCAGGTTGTTGTTGATCTGGACACCTTGGAACTTGAAGCTCGACCATTTCTACTTCATCCCCGTTGATGTAGGCAAGCAGTTATCCATCAGATCTCATTGTAGATCAATGTTTTCACTGTTGGCACCCGTTACCAAGCCTCTGTAGCCACTGATCATCATGGTGGTGCATATTAGCCAACAGATTGAGATATCATTTCCCTCTGTTGTCAATGGTGCGAGAATCATTGTGTGACAGCTAAAATGTCACAAGAAATACACACAATGCTTACAGGAAGTGTGAATCACTCACAAGCTATTCGGATTTTATGGCTATTTAAGGTCAATGTGACTTGAATTAATATTGCAATATTATTATTATAAGTGAATTTTCCTGAGATAGACCTTGCTTATTTTAATAACATTCAAGATGTATTTTCATATCCCATATTTTACAGTTAATTTGTTTGGAGTAACCCAATAAATATTCAGTCAAATAATTTATTCAATTCTAATCTTTATGGAAATGTTATGTTCTATTATCCAGCATCAAACAGAATATTTCTACTTGTCCTACAACCACAGAGCTTCCTCATTTTAACAGATCTGGTTAGCATAATAATGGAAAGAGCCTTTGTTCTTTGGGAGAAGTGGGTTCAATACTTCAGCATACAACAAAAGCTCAAGTACAAGATATTAGAAGCCAATGATATATCTAATCTAAGCTTATTTTTCTGTCCACATGTCTGGTTTGTATATACTTTTATATAGCCTCTTGTAAGTTTTTAAAAGGGTGTTTTAATAAATTAGAAATGGTTTAATTTAGTTGTGCACAGCCTAATACTGGAACCGAAATTGTCCTAACTATTTGAGTTAGATAGAGATACAACCCCCAGGCAAATACTCAGACAGCAAATTGGTAAATAGTATTGAAGTTTATTTATTATAAGTAAATGTTAAACAACAATGCAATCATCAGTCAATCAAAAACTTATTAATCAACTGCAGACTAAATAATCAAATTACTTAATGAACTAAAACTTATCAACTAATTAAAAGAGGAAGAATGTAGGAAAAGTTTACTTAGCAATGAAACTGTATCAGCTTCATGCTTTTAAATGAATGATGAATCCAAAAGAAAGGGAAATACAACTCCTCACACTGACAAAGAAACCGTCACTGCATCTTGGGATTTGGACAGGCAGGGATACTTGAACAAGTCCAAGTACTAACCACACTCAACACTCAACAGCCCCTGACATTTGTTGGAAATAATCTTCGCACTGATAGGAGAGCACTCAACCACTCCTGAGATCCAAAGTCGTTCTTCCAGACTTGCTGGACATAAAGAAGTTCACATAACCCTGTTTTATTACTCGAAAGATGCTGGGCTGGATATTTTTGGTTGCGCTCGCCTCAAAACCGGAAAATCCTCCCGGAGGTCAATGGACTTTTCCATGGTCAGTCCCTCACCCGCTACAATTCCCGTGGCGGGCAGAACGGAAAATCAAGTTGTTGAAAATAGCTAATTGGTCAATAATTTGGCAATACTGTCATAAAGGTTAACTCCATTTGTACTAGATAATTGTTTATATTGCCTTCAATGTTGAACAATGCCATCCTTTAAGTCATATCTTTTATCTTGATGACTTTACAGGACTCCTATTCATTGAGACAGATGAAACAGTCAAGTGCAGTGTGTTCCTGATAGGGAGGAGCCCAAGGCTTGCATGATGCCATTTCTTTCCCAGCTGTTGCAGCCCTTTAATTCTCTCATAAGAAACATTAATGGAGAAATAAAGAAGTAACATAAACTGATGTCTAATTAATTACTGTTCTTTAATTACTTTTCCTTCAATTATTAGAGTAATTGAGGTACTTCCTTCTAATTGAGATGTTTTCTTCCCTGCTGCCATCAGACTTTTGAATTGATCTACCTCACATTAAGTTGATCTTTCTCTACACCCTAGCTATGACTGTAACACTACATTCTGGACTCTCTCCTTTCTTTCTCTATGAACAGTGTGCTTTGTCTGTCTAGCGCGCAAGAAACAATACTTTTCACTGTATACGAATACATGTGACAATAGTAAATTAAATCAAATCAAAAATCAAATAATGAAATCAACTGCTGTTAGTGGGTGACTACTTCATAATACGGTTTTGGGTTAGTTTGTTATAAAAGGTTAACAAAATCAACGTGACTTCTTTTCTGTTCACATGTTGATATAAAATGGCCAAGTTAAGCACGGACACTAAATCATCATAAAATAACATCTAAAATCTAGGCCAGCTTAAACTACTGACTTATATTTTAGCTCTAGTTTCTATGCTATTGTACCATTGAATTGTATCACCCTGCATCTACAAATTTTGTATAATTTCTCACAATTATTCTTAATAATTGTATTTACTATTTTCAAAGTGAATCAAGGACCGACTCTGGAATTTCCTAACTGTATGCTATAGCTTTCCTTTGGGCAGACACCTTCTATCCCTTTCTGAGTTTCAGCAAAAACCAGCAGGAAAACATGTTTCATCATGTTACTATAAACTGACAAATTAAATCAATTGTAGATTGCAATGTAATATTGTCTGCCACACCCAAACAACAAGTCCATTGGGTGGCACGGTGGCACAATGGTTAGCATTGCTGCCTCACAGCGCCAGGGACCCGGGTTCAATTCCCGGCTTGGGGGTCACTGTCTGTCTGGAGTCTGCACATTCTCCCGGTGTCTGTGTGCGTTTCTTCCAGGTGCTCCGGTTTCCTCCCATGCTCCGAAGATGTGTTGGTTAGGTGCATTGGCCATGCTAAATTCTCCCTCAGTTTACCCGAAGAGGTGCCGGAGTGTGGCGACTAGGGGATTTTTAGAGTAACTTCATTGCAGTGTTAATGTAAGCCTACTTTGAACACTAATAAAATAAACTTTAAACTTTAAAGTACTTCCATTTGGTTTAAATTCAACCTGGGGGAGCCATACTGCGGAATCACATTGTAAACTTGTATCTGGAATGACCATTACAAAAGCAGGGTGATGATGTGGAATGTACATATCTTGGTTGGACCACATGTGCGTTGTTGATGTGAAGGATCAAACGTTCTGAAATCCTCATTAAGGTCTCAAGCCATTCCCATCACATCCCTGCCACCCCTATAGGGCTAAAACTCACAATTTCCATTAATCTATGAGAGAGCAGACATGGAATCATAGATCATAGAATCCCTACTTTACAGAAGGAAGCCATTCAGCCCATTAAGTCTGTACCAACCACATCCCACTCAGGCCCCATTCCCCTAACCCCCACATTTACTCTATTAATCCCCCTGACACTAGGGTCAATTTAGCATGGCCAATCAACCTAACCCGCACATCTTTAGACTGTGGGAGGAAACTGGAGCACCTGGAGGAAACCCATGCAGACATGGGGAGAACGTGCAAAGTCCACACAGTGACGGAGGCCGGAATTGAACCTGGGTCCCTGACGCTGTAAGGCAACTGTGCTAACTACTGTGCCACCATGCTGGAGAAGGTGAGTAATTCCTTGAAAGCTTTAAGTTCAACATCTATCCAAGGTGAAGCACAGGTTTGAGTACCGAATCTTTATGGCAGCTGCATGAACTTTGGCCAATTCTGCAAAAAGGCTGGCGACACTGATTCTCTTTGAAAGAGACTAGGTGTTGCATTGTGACCACATTCTGCAGAATGGAAAGTGATGATGTCGTAAAAGTGGCCACAACACAGTCTAGGGGTGGATTCCTTCACTCTTTGATCCATGATTTTGAAATTCCTTGGCAGGCCTTTCAATACCTCATGGTAAGCTAGTGAAAGAGTGGTTGTTTTCTTTTTGTGCCCCTGTGGACATCATCTCCATCCTACCCTGCAGAGTTAGGAGATGGCCATGCCGTCTGGTAATCGGCCTCCTGGGTTATCTCTGCCATCAGTGTTTGCGGTTGTTCACTGATGTTGCGAAAACCCTTCTGGCTCACTATCTTAACCTCCATGCAGAATAGCAATGTCTGAACTGGTGACTGGGAGATTTGGAGCATATAACACTGCACCCTCAGGAGGATGTTGTTCATAGGACGTGGGCATTGCTGGCCAGGCCAGCATTTACTCCCCATCCCTAATTACCCTTGAGAAGTTGATGACGAACTGCCTCCTTGGATCTTCTTGATTGCTCTCCTCTGAGATATCTTCCAGTGCAACACTTTTGCTGTTGATAAAGATCTAGAAGAAAGAGAAAATGGTCATGAGTTAAGATGGCAGATAGAAGCTGGCCATTTGTGGTTGATATCTTTGAGAATATGGTTTGAAGTTTTGATACTTGCTGCATTTTTGTTCATGTGAGTGAAGGGTTGTAAGCAATATGCAGACACCTTTCAACAGCACTACACACTATCTCCTTTCTTATACTCAAGGCTATGTCTGGGCCTCTTGATCCACTTGCGTAAGGATGATGATTTTGCTGACTTCTAATCTGGTCTTGGCCCTCTCACTGGCATTATGCACTGACTTAACCTGCAGAAAGAAAGGGTGAGCATAAGTGTGTGTGTGTTGATGTGAGCGACGATGTGTGAATGTGTTGGTTAGTTCAGTTGGCTGGGTGGCTGGTTCATGATGCAGAGCGATTGCAACATCTGAGGTTCAATTCCTGTACTGGCGGGGGTTATTCCCGAAGGCTGCCTTCTCACCCTTGCCCTTTGCCTGAGGTGTAGTGAATCGTAGCTTAAATCACCACCAATCAACTCTCCCCCTCAAAGAAGGAAGTAGCCTGTAGATATAATGTGGAGATGCTGGCGTTGGACTGGGGTGGACACAGTATGAAGTCTCACAACACCAGATTAAAGTCCAACAGGTTTATTTGGAATCACGAGCTTTCGGAGCGCTGCTCCTTCATCAGGTGAGTGAAGAGGTGGGCTCACAAACACGGCATATATAGACAGAGACACAATAGCAAGATAATGGTTGGAACGCAAGTCTTTACAGGTAATCAAGTCTTTACAAGTACAGACAATGCAAGTGGAGAGAGAGATAATCACAGGTTAAAGAGGTGTGAATTGTCTCAAGCCAGGAGAGTAAGTAGGATTTTACAAGCCCAGGCCAAATGGTGGGGGTTACATGTAGTGTGACATGAATCCAAGATCCCGGTTGAGGCCACCCTCATGCGTGCGGAACCTGGTTATCAGTTTCTGCTCGGTGATTCTGTGTTGTCACATGTCTTGAAGGCCGCCTTGGAGAACGCTTATCCAAAGATCAGGGGCCAAATGCCCTTGACTGCTGGAACTCTCCTGCCTATAGATATATGTACAGCTCAGTACTTGTAGACAAAACTGCTTGGGATTTTTGTTGGGAATATTTCACGGGAGATAGCTGGACACGATTATTGACATCACATCTAGTTTCAGTCAGTTGAAAGAACCTCAAAGAAATTCTCCTTCAAATTCCTAATAGTATAGATAAAACCTATTCAATTGTCTCTCATTTGTATAATGTATTCAGTTGTTTGGGCTGTAACAGATTTGTTGCTTCACACAGAACACAGAGCTGCATAAGTTAATGCTCTGAATGTAGCGTGCCATACGGATAGGTCACAAGATTGTTCCTTAAGGGATGAACTAAAATGGGGGAGTGTTTTTCTGTTACTGCCAATTAATGCCAAGACTGCATGTCGAACTAAGAACATTTATTTATAGTCTTTTTAATATTCAGTGTGGTGAGATGGCAACAGACTCAGCAAAGGAGGCTGTTGGGATTGTGCAAGGCCAGCCACCTTTTTAGCTTTAATCTCACCAATGCACCAATAAATTCCAAAGATAAATTTTGAGAGATACACATCACATCATAGGAAGGAATGTGAGGCATGTACATAATAGACAAACTATATCACTATTCCATTAATAAAATAAAATCGCAAAATGTTTATTTGCTGAACTATCTTTTCCATTGTAACAAGAGGAAATCCTGCTAGCACTCATATGCAAAACTCATCCCAGGTGAGTACAACAACAAAGCAGCATGCCTGGTCCAATTAAAAGATGCTTGGAAGAGCTAAGCCCTACAAGAGTGAACCAATGTGAATCACTCTGCATGTGACTTTTCAGTGGTGGGAAATAGATTAGTTATAAGAGGAAATAATTACAGAAAGGGGATCACTGACAATGATAGCCTGATTTTTTTATTTAGCTAGGATAGATAATCCTACGTTTGATCATGAAAACAGAAAATGTTGGAAATATTCACATGATTATCACCATCTCTTATCAAATTGCAAAAATGTCAACCATTTAGGAAGGTGCAAATTTATGTTCCTCACCAGGGGGTTCAGCTGCTTGAGTTTGATGAAGATAGATGGAGGATTATAAACATCACTATAAACAATTTGGACAAAAAAGCCTGTCTTTGTTCGATAGACCTGATATAGCTCAATGCAATGTTGCTCTCCACACCATTCGTTTTTCTTTGAACATGGAACAACCACTCCTTTGCGGGAATGAAGGCCCAACTGGGTACCTGCACCGCCTATGAAGCCTTGGGGACCAGGACACAATGGGCCTTATTTTACCATTGCGGGCGCGGTAAAGTCGGGTGTGAGGCCATTAACGTGATCCATGCCCATGTCCACGCAGTTGGCCACTTTACTGAGACCTGGGAATGGCCCCGATCCGATTCGCGTCTGAAACGGGCGCAACGGCGATTTAAATGAATTTGCATGCATTTCAATTGAATTAATGAACTGCCCACCCAACTTGATCAGCACTTCCCCCTTTACCACCGCGTTCGCCAATCCGGAATCACGCCGAAATGGACCTGCTGAATAAAAGTCTGAATCGGGCACTCCAGCTGCTGAAGAGGCGACTTCAGAGCTTCCAACGGCTCTTTGACTCAGATCAGTGGTGGGGGGTGGGAGGCGGGTCAGATCATTCTCTGGTTGGGGGAGGGGAGAAGGAGGAGGCGGGTCAGATGTATCTCTGGTGGGGAGGTGGGGGGGGGGAGAAAAGCCCGATCGTCGTCTGGTGGTGGGGGGGGGGGGGGGAGGGCTGATTGTTCTCTGATGGCGGTGGGAGGGGGAGGGCCGATCATTGTCTGGTGGGGGGGGCGGGTGGCACAATCGTTGTCTGGTGGGGGGGGGAAGGGCCGAGCGGAAGGGGTGAAGTGAGGCCAGATCATTCTCTGGGGCGGGGGAGGGGAGTGAGGCCAGGTCATTCTCTGGGAGGGGGTGGGGGGAGTGAGGCCAGATCATTCTCGGGGGGGTGGGAGTGAGGCCAGATCATTCTCTGTGGGGGGGAGGGGGGGAGTGAAGCCAGATCGTTCTTGGTGGGGGGGGGGGGGGGGTGGAAGGGGGAGGCGGGTAAGATGTATCTCTCGCGGGGTGGGGGGTGGCCCAATCGCTCACTTGTGGGGGGGGCAGATGGATCTCTGGTTGGGGGGGGGTGTCCATGGACACTCTGCAGGTGATCAGTGGGGTGGAAGGGGGCAGAGGGTCGCGATCGGTCTGGATAGTGGTGGGGGGGTGGATGGATAAGAGGGACAGTGATGTCTGTGGGGGCCATCGCTCCCACTTTTCGCTCCCGGGCCGCTTTCTCCGCTTTTTGCGGCCCGGGAGCGATCTGACACGGGTGCGCTTTTTCAAATTTTTTCTAACTGCACATGTACAGTTCAGAGCTCCAATTGTTCCAGGCGCGATAAGCCCCGCCCACAGCGCGATTCGGACTCGCAATTTTTTTTTAAGGCTGAGTGCGTATGGGGGCGCCTGAGAGCAGATTTCCAAGTCGGATCTGAATTGCGCCCAGATTCAGCACTTAGAATGAAAATGGTAAAATCAGGCCCGATGTGTTCAATCAATTTTCTGCTTAATTGGGGATTATAAGTTACATATTGTGTAAAAGACCACAGGACATAGGCATCTCCATAGGTAAAGAGGATCATTGAATATCTGAAAGGAAGAGCTTGACTTTGTCTGTGATGACTTGGAGTATTCCTGCCCAGTCACTTCTGTTAGGGGGAATGGAACTGAATTCTAGAGAGCAATGTAACCATGGTAACGAGATCATTGGACAAGATTAAAAAGAACTAATTATGTTTCGCTATGTTCAGGTTTCTTATTCCGCTATCACTTGCATGTACCTTTGCTTCAATATGATTTAATGGTAAAATTGTTAAAAATATAAATTTTGTAAGATTGTTATGCATTGGGACTGTCTCTTTAATTTGGGGTAAAATGGAGGCACGAAGAATGTCACATAACCAGTTATAAACTCTGCCCAGCAACAAGCTTGAGTGGCTTGGTTGTTAAAGGGGGCCTAGGTTGTTTCATGTTAGTCTCCAAATCACACGGAGGTGTTAATTCTGTCAAGTTTTATAAATGGTTGTATTAGAAACTGTCTATTTAATTTCAAGATAGAATGGAGTTAGTGATCTAGGGAAAAACTAATTAGCATTACCTGGATACAAGGCCCATATGATTCACATTGCCATGGAGGTGGGCCACCACCCCCCTTTTCCCGCACCCCCAACCCTCCTGCCCCACAATCTCTTGCACCAGGCCTACCCTTCCCATGACCTCAGTCTCAGTCCAGGCCCGCACTGCCCTCACTCTCCCTCTTGCTCCAGGACCACTCTCCGCCCCTGCTCTCACGCTGGGTCCTGGAACTTACCTTGAAAATGACCCTTCCCACCGTTTACTGCTCATCAATCACAAGTTAGCTTCTCCCAACATTTTCAGCATATGCGGGGAAATACCAGCTTGTGATTGGATGAGCAGTTTTGCAGCATTTTCCAGATGTAAGTCAGTTGAATTTCCAGAAAGTTTGGTGAAAGAGTCTGGAGGGCTGGGGCAGTGGGGGGTGGGGGCGGGGGGGGCGGGGGGAGGGCTGGGGCAGTGGGGGGTGGGGGCGGGGGGGGCGGGGGGAGGGCTGGGGCAGTGGGGGGTGGGGGGAGGGGGGGAAGGAGGGCTGGGGGGGTGGGGGGGGGGGTGCAATCCGGCCCATGGGCTGTGATTTGGACAAGCTTAGGCTACTGCATGCACTGACAAAATGCAATTTCTGCTATACCTAGGAGAATCAAAGCCACTGAATGACCACTTTTCAGAACACCTCCACTCAATCCGCAAACATGACTTTGACCTTCCGGTTGGTTGCTATTTCAATTCACCATCTTGCTCTTGCGCTCACCTTTCTGTCCTCAGCCTGCTGCAATATTCCAGTGAAGCCCAATGCAAGCTGGAGGAACACAACCTCATCTCGCAATTAGACATTTACAGCCTTCCAGACTCAACATTGAGTTCAACAACTTAAAACCATGAACTCGGTCCTCCATTTGATTTGATTTTGCCTGGTGCCCTTCTGCCTCTTGTTCTTGTTTTTTCTCCTGCTTCAGCATCTACTCTGAACCTAGTCTTTGTTTCTTTCTTAGAACCATCACCATTTCCTTTGCCTTTTGTTCCATGACATATTTGGTCGTTAACCTCCTTCACCATCAAACACATTCCTGGTCTCCCCTTTTGTTCCATCTGACCCTTCCCCCTTTTTCGATAGCATAAACCCATTACATTTCTACCTCTCTTCTGCTACAAAGAAGAGTCCATAGAACCATAAAACCCCTATAGTACAAAAGGAGGCCATTTGGCCTATTGAGTCTGTACCGACACAATCCCACCCAGGCCCCATTCCCCTAACCCCACACATTTACACTGCTAATCCCCCTGACACTAGGGTCAATTTAGCATGGCCAACCAACCTAACCCACACATTTTTGGACTGTGGGAGGAGCACTGGAGCACCCGGAGGAAACCCACGCAGACCGGGGAGAAAGTGCAAACTCCACACAGACAGTGACTGAGGCTGGAATTGAACCTGAGTCCTTGGCACTGTGAGGCAGCAGTGCTAACCACAGTGCCACCGTGCCGCCCCAAATCATATTGGACTCGAAACATTAACTCTGTTTCTGTCTTCAAAGGTGCTGCCAAACATGCAGTTTTTCCAGCAGTTCTTGTTTTTACCCATGATATTGATTTGATTTATGCTGGTGAATAGATTGATCATGTTTTCTGAATGCAGCAGAGCATAGTAAAGAAAGTGGGATTGCATGAAACAACAGGTCAGACAGAGATGGATTGAATATCAGAGATGTCAATGATCATTAACTCATCCAAAAGAGGAAGGGTGAAAGAGCTGGGAAGGCTGAATTTAATTGAGATTTAATATGGAATAGTTGAAGCTAGAGACAGGTGCTGAGCAAAGATAGGGCTGTGAAAATAGACTTTGGCAGGTACAGAGTCACCAACAAGAAAGCAACAGCATCGATGGTGAAGAGGATGGAATAGACAAACAGAAGTTGCAACAAAGTCATTGATGTTGATAACAGTGGAACTGATAACACTGGTATCCCAGAAATGTTTAGCACTCCTATTACACTTCATCTTCATTGAAACTATTTGAAATAAAAACAAACTGTAATAATGGGTTTTAAGGATGAAGGATTATTTATTTAGAGTGCATGAGACAAGAAAAATTGTAAAACTATGGAACCCCACAGTGAGTTATGAGTAAATTGGTTGTCACCATCTCACTTGCCTGATCATTTCAGGAATCAGAACTCCAGAGAGAACTAATTTTCTGATTGGTATTCTAATGCTGTTATTCAGTTTTTGTTTTCCGTGACAGCAAAAATACAGCAGGAGGAAATTTTTCTCTCAGAGGGTAGTGAATCTGTGGAATTCTTTATCACAAAGAGCTGTAGAGGATGGGTCATTATGTATGTTCAAGGCTGAGATAGATTTTTAATCATAAAGGTAATCAAGGGTTATGGGGATAAGGTGGGAAAGTGGAGTTGAGGATTATATCAAATCAGTCATGATTTCATTGAATGGCAAAGAAGACTTGATGGGCCAAATGGCCTATTTCTATTCCTATATCTGCTGTTCTTTTGGCAGGTAGTGTGTTGAGACAAGCTATTCACCTCCCGCAAGCAGTCACCATTGATCCAGAGAATTTTGCTGGGACAGTACCATTGGCAACTCCTGCAGGGAGAACTTGGGAAACTACCAGTGGAGAAATAGTTGGGAAATAACTTGCGCTGCTGGACCCAGGGTGCCTGCGGCAACTTAAAGTGTTAAGCAGTCTCCAAATCCACGTAATTGCCTCTGTTGACAATTATGTAAGAAGTAAAATGGAAGTGACGATCAAACATCCCTCTTTGACAGCGATGTCTGTGGCCATTTATATGTTTTAGATGATGCGATTATGGTGGAAAAGTGACATATAGCATCGCATTATTACTGGCTTATTTAAATTCAGCTGCCCATGTTTCACTGAATGCTTCTGCATCTGCAGAGGTAACATCACAAGACCAAACACAGCATCAAAATCTAGCAATGCAAGTCTCCACTCAATTTGACAACCCACTTACAAATGCCTCCAGAAAATGAGCATGTTGTCAGAGAACGCTTTGGTTTTTTATCGTTTATTTATTAGTCACAAGAAGGCTTACATTAACACCACAATGAAGTCACTGTGAAAATTCCCCAGTCGCCACACTCTGGCACCTGTTCGGGTACACTGAGGGAGAATTTAGCATGGGCAATGCACCTAACCAGCACATCTTTTGGACTGTGGGAGGAAACCGGAGCACCTGGAGGAAACCCACGCAGACACGGGGAGAACATGCAGACTCCGCACAGATAGTGACCCAAGTGAGGAATCGAACCCGGGTCCCTGGCGCTGTGAGGCAGCAGTGCTAACCCCTGTGCCACAGTGCTGCCAATGCCACCGTGCCACCCATGACTCACAATGTTGTTCTGTACTGCAAGGAGTGCATCCCAATTTGAACTTTCATTTTATTGAACAATCAGTCACTATACTCTCATACAAGAAAGACAATAATCCTTTTGAGATATATGGCTAAACAATACTAAATGCAAGTGATACTGAAAACTGTCCTAACTCTGACTTTCATGGTCATAAGTCTTTGGCAAGGTGTGGCTACACATAGAAAATCCTCACCTGACTGTTTATATGATAATAAATTGAAGTTGAAAGTTCACTATCAGTATCATTTCAGAAAGAAAAGAGCTTAAAAAAATAAGATCAATATTCTCCTGTTTAATTTGTGTGATTTTGTTTAAGTATTTGATAGCAACTTATTTCCCAAATTAATGCAGTTGGACAGCATTAGCATCTGCAGTGTCCGAAAGGGTGCTTAAAATGTGACTAATTTGTTCAGCAGTATACAACAAATTGCATAAAGCAATGCATAGTTATAAAGGTTTGGGCACAATATCGAAGGATTCCTGTAAGAAGTGTAATGATACTGTTCTCTGTATTCCAGGGATCACAATCTATTGCAACATTGGATAATTTCATTCACAACAAGCCCACAAAAGGTTTCTAGGCAATTTACAGAGATCAAAGAATTCCTACAGCGCAGAGGAGGGCATTCGGACCCATTGAATCTGCACCAATTCTCAAAAGAGCATTTTACCCAAGCCTACCCATATATTTACTAAAGCTAATCATCCTAACCTACACATCTTTAGACACTGAGTGGCATGGCCAATCCATGGTCAATCTACCAAGAACAAAGTACAGCACAGGAACAGGCCCCCCGACCCATCAAGTTTGTGCTGACATAGATGCCTCTCTAATCTAATATTTTCTTGCCTCTACATGGTCCATATCCCTTTATTCCCTGCCTATTCATGCATCTATCCAGATGCCTCTTGAACGTTGTTATAAAATCTGCTTCCATCACCTTCTGCAGCAACACCATCCAGGCATTCACCATCCTCTGTGTGGACAAACTTGCCACCCCTTACATCTCTTTTAAACTTTACCCCTCTCACTCTCAACCTATGCCCCTGAATAATTGACCCATCAACCCTGGGAAAAAGACTCTGACTATCCACTCTATTAAAGCCTGTCATAATCTTGTAAACCCCTATTAGGTCCCCCCTCATTCTCCGATGCTCCAATGAAGCAATCCAAGTTTGTTCAACCTTTCCTCGCAATCCATATCCCCCAAACCAGTCAACATCCTGGTAAATCTCTTCTGTACCTTTTCCAATGCATCAATATTCTTCCGGTAGTGTGACGACCAGAATTGTACACAATACTCCAAATGTAACCTAACCTAACCACTCAACACCCCTACCGATGAAGGCCAGCATGCCATAGGCCTTCTTGACCACCTTGTCCACCTGAGTCGCTGCCTTCAGGGAATTCTGGATCTGCACACCTAGATCCCTCTGCTTGCTAATATTTCTATGGACTCCTCCATTTACTGTATTCTTTCCTTCTGCAGTCAACCTTCCAAGTCGCATAACCTCACATTTGTCCGGGTTAAATCCTATCTGCCACCTTTCAGCTCAGGTTTCCAGCCGATTTATATCCTGCTGTATCCTCTGACAGTCCTCCTCACTATCCACTGCTCCCCCAGTTTATGTATCATCTGCATCTACCTAACCTACACATCTTTGGATTGTGGGGGGAAACCAGAGCACCCAGAGGAAACCCATGCAGTCATGGGGAGAACATGCAAATCCACACAGTCAACTAATGCCAGAATTGAACCCAGGTCCCTGGTGTTGTGAGGGAGCAGTGCTAACCACTGTGCCACCGTGCCTTCCACTTTAATAATCACTGAAAAAACATCTTCAAATTGAACAATGATTTTACAATGCATCATCTTTTCACTATATTCATAGAGACAAATTACACTGCTAGGTATATCTTCTAACTAAACCTTGAACAAGGATCTGTTTTAATTAGGTAAGCAATTTACAATGTCTATACACCTAATTATTGGGTCCACATTAATATAAAAAGACGAAAATTTATATTCTTGTTTTTTACCACCCTCAGCATATGGATGTCAGTTCCTAATCTTCTACAACAGCCCTAGAGCATTGCTGTAGGAATTATTCAGAATACTCTCCTTGGCTTGTCATCTTCAGCTGCTTCATCGATAGCCTTTCCTCCATAATAAGGTCAGAAGAGGGGATGTTTGCTGAGAATTACACTATTTTCAGCATAATATTTGACACGGGGAGAACATGCAAATCCCACACAGACAGTCGCCCAAACCAGAATTGAAAGCAATGCTAACTGCAGTCCCACCGTGCCAAACAGCAAAAACAATCCTATCAGTGCTGAGTGCAAAAGCTGGGTCATTATTCCATTCTTATTGCAGAGTACTTTTATTATTCCTTCATGGGGTGCAGCTGTCACTGGCAAGGATGGCATTTGTTGCCCATACCTGATTGCCCTTGAACTGAACAGCTTGCTAGACCGTTTCAGAGGGCTGGTAAGAGCCAACTATATTGCCGTGAGTCATAGAATCATAGAGTCATAGAATCCCTACACTGCAGAAGGAGGTCATTAGGCCCATCGAGCCTGCACTGACAACAATCCCACTCAGGAACTATCCCTGTAACCCCACATATTTACCCTGTTAGCCCCCTGACACTAATTGCAATTTAGCATGACGAATTGAACCTGGGTCCCTGGTGCCGTGAGGCAGCTGTGCTAACCACCGTGCCACCCCACATGTAGTCACATGCAGAGTATGAAAGAATGAAATGTTTTCTTCATTTCTATGATTTGAAAATTGAGGGTGCACAATGAATTTATGTTGCATGGCACTGCAATTCATAGAAATCATAGAAATCATAGAAACCCTACAGTACGGGTATTCGGCCCATCGAGTCTGCACTGAACACAATCCCACCAGGCCCTACCCCCATATCCCTACATATTTTACCCACTAATCCCTCTAATCTACGCATCTCAGGACACTAAGGGACAATTTTAGCAAGGCCAATCAACCTAACCCGCACATCTTTGGACTGTGGGAGGAAACCGGAGCACCCGGAGGAAACCCACGCAGACACGAGGAGAATGTGCAAACTCCACACAGACAGTGACCCAAGCCGGGAATCGAACCCAGGTCCCTGGAACTGTGAAGCAGCAGTGCTAACCACTGTGCTATCGTGCCGCCCCTTTAATTGTTCCTTTAAGTAGTCCTGATTTGCAACTGCATGATCAATAGTAATGATTTTAAAAAACACATTATTTTCTCTTCGAAGAGGAAATAAGAAACATTGTTGAAGTTATTATTTAGCAAAATTTCTTATGAGAAGTTAGAATTTCATAGAAATTTATAGTCCAAAGATGTGTAGGTTAGGTTGATTGGCCATGTTAAATTTCTCCTTAGTGTCCCAAGATATATTGGTTAAGGGGACTAGGGGGGTAAATACATGGGGTTACAGGAGGACCTGGGTAAGAGTCAGTGCAGACTCGATGAGCTGAATGGCCTCCTTCTGCACTGTATCCTATGTGTGGGATTTTCCAGCCATGCTCGCACCAGTGCTGGAAAATCCCACCCGAGGTCAACGGACCTTTGCATGGTCCGTGTCTCACCTGCTACGATTCCCGTGGCGGGCGGAACGGGAAAATTCCATCACATGGTTCTAAGTTAATTTCTCAGTTAGTTGATATTACTAAACATTTTGTAAGTCATGGTCAAAGCTTTTCAGCTGCTGACCCCAGAATAAATGGATGATTTGGACTTTTTTTTACCAACCAAGGGTGTGTATATTGCAATGGCTTCCCTTTAAGTGTATTCATGCAGGTCAAGCCCATATTAATATGAGACCCCCAAAGCAATAAGGCAATCATTCCGTTGGATGACATTTCATTCTGTTTCGAATTCTACATGATTAAGCGTCATCCATGTAATTCCTACTTGATAAAATATTTATTCAGGGTCTCAAGGGCATCACTTTTGGGAAAAAGGATAACTTCTTCAAGCAGGTTTAGTGCAGTTATTTAATAAAGCTGGGCCAGTCTGAGCCCTCTCTTGAAGACCTATGTTGCATGAAATATATAAGTTACAGTTCCTTTCTTTGAACTTTCAGGGCAAATGTTGCATTTTATTTTTCCAAAACAAGAAAAAGATTTCAGTTCGTTAAACAAAAAAGCTTATTTTAAGCATGACACGCACAACATACAAATCAGAAGCAGGTTGTGGTGAACCATAGATGGTTACCACTATGGGTACTGAACCATAGATGGTTATCACTATGGGTACTTGTACATATGTTACTCTTGTTACTGTTGGGGTTAGGGTTGGGGTGTTCCACAGTCATCAAAGCCCTGCGGAGTCTTTTTACCCTATTCAGCTACCCCAGTTATATCCACAGTGATAGGGGTTCGTCGTTTATGAGCGACGACTTGAGGCAATACCTGCTCTCTAAAGAAATTGCCTCAAGTAGGACTACGAGTTACAACCCCAGGGGTAACGGGCAGGTCGAAAGAGAAAACGCTACAGTCTGGAAGGCTGTCTTACTGGCGTTGAGGTCTAGGGGTCTTCCAGTCTCCTGTTGGCAAGAGGTACTTTCCGATGCGCTCCATTCAATCCGGTCCCTCCTGTGTACGGCAACCAACGCTACCCCACATGAGCGGATGTTTACCTTCCCCAGGAAGTCTTCCTCTGGGACCTCACTGCCATCTTGGTTGACGTACTCAGGACCTGTCCTCCTGCGGCTGCATGTTAGGACCCGCAAGTCCGACCCTTTGGTTGAACAGGTCCATCTCCTCCACGCCAACCCTCAATATGCCTATGTAGCATATCCTGACGGGCGAGAGGACACGGTCTCTATCCGAGATCTGGCGCCTGCAGGGGACCGGGAAACCCCCGTCGCTCCCGCACCCCTGGTTAGGGTTCCTTTGCCCATTATCTCCCCTCCTGACACGGCGCGGGCAGTATCGGGACCTCCACTTAATCCTCTTACTCCCGTGTACAGCTTGCCTGAGTCCAGGAGATTGTCGCCACTCGAGGTCCACCCGTCCGTGAGGAACTGGAGGCGTCACTGGACACCACCTTGGAGAGAGAGTCACCACGGTCACCAGAACCGGCGCTACCGCCAGTGCTGAGGAGGTCGCAGAGACGGTGCGGCCCTCCGATATGACTGAACTTGTGAATATATGGACAGTTCGTACTGTTTTTTTGCCCCACCGGCCTTTGTTTTTAAAGGAGGGGTGAATGTGGTGAACCATAGATGGTTACCATTATGGGTACTGAACCATAGATGGTTATCACTATGGGTACTTGTACATATGTTACTCTTGTTACTTTTGGGGTTAGGGTTGGGGTGTTCCACCTGTTGGTATTGTTCTGTGGTACACTCCGGTTGGCTCCGCCTTCCTACCGGAGTATAAAGGTCACTGCACTTCCTAGTGGGATTGTATTGTTAAGCAGTATGCTCTATTCTTGTTGCTAATAAAAGCCTTTATTTCCCGCCTCCAGCCTCCCGAGTGAATTAATCGCGCATCACAGGTGTAGGCCACTCGGCCCCTCGAGCCTGCTCCGCCACTTAATAAGATCACGGCTGATTTGATTGTAACCCCACATCCTTGCCTACAGGGCAATGTTTTTAAATAACAAAAGAGAAAATGCTGGAAAATCTCAGCAGGCCTGGCGGCATCTGTAAGGAGAGAAAAGAGCTGATATTTCAAGTCCAGATGACCCTTTGTCAAAGCATCCCAGCATCCACAGTAATTTGCTTTCATCCAATGTTTTTAAATAGTTTTTTGTCTGTATTTGCCTCTTTCTTAGACCAAAAGTTAATTTGTTACTCGAGGTACTGAATTTTCTGGAAACATGCAAACATAATGGTAGAGCAATGGTGTACACTTTTAAGTAGCTGTGGTCGCGTACCCCTTTAAAGGGTGAGTTATCAAAGTCACAAGACCCATTGGGCCAATCATGGCGAGGTGTGCGAATCCAGAGCAGGAGTGCAGGCCTTCGGGCAGTTGAAGTCCAGGAGTCGTGGAGTTTGGAAGCATTCTTTTCTCTGTCTTGTACATAGTTATTTCCCCCAATTAATTCCCCCCTGTTTGTTTATCTGCCTTTTTGGCTATCAGCTCTTCAGAGCTATTACATTTGGTGATGAGGTAAATTGGAATTTTTTTTGTAGTTTGCTGCAAGTCGGGGGAGGGGGGGAAGTCCTCGAATTGCAACCCTTTTGAAGAACATTACTGCAACAATTTGTTCGTGCCAGAATGGCCTGAATTGGGAAGTTGGAACCATTCGACCCTGAAACAGAACAGTGGGTCCAATATGTGGAACGCCTCTGATTTTTTTTTATGGCCAATGAACTGGGGAGATGGAGTGGGGAAGGGAAAGCAGAAGGTAATCCTTCTCACAGCCCGCGGGACTCAAACTTATAATCTGATTCAAAGCCTGACTTCTCCAGAGGCCCCAGATACAAAAGCATTCAAACAACTTGTTGCATTGGTCAAAGTACACTATCACCCAAAACCATTGGTGATAATGCAGTGATATAAATTTAATTCAACAATGAGAAAGCCAGAGGAGACAGTAGCAGCAGCATTCATAGCACAGTTAAGGTAGTCAGCTGAGCAATGTGAATTTAGATTGATACTCAATGATATGCTCAGAGATAGGTTAGTTAGTGGTGTGAATAACCTCACCGCACAAAAAAAGCTATTAGCAGAAATTACCTCGACAAGAGCATTCGAGATTGCTCAGGCTACAGAAGATACTAAAAAGAAAGGTGCATTGGAGTTGTGAAGCATGTAGGTAGGCAAAATCAACCAAATTTGGTGGAAAATCTCAGGGGGTCACAGCACCAGGGATAAAGGTGCTGAAAGTCATAAGCCAAAGAGCAGTGAGCAAGACAGGGCACAGGGATACAGAAAGTCTTGTCTGCAGACCAAGAACTTAGAAGAATGCGGCCGGTGCAGGGGAGAGAAACCTTGGGAGAAATGTAGCCAGGGATTTTCCCATCCCGCCCACCATGGGAATCGTAATAGGTAGGACACAGGCCGTGCAAAGGTCCGTTGACCTTGGGCATGATTTTCCAGCATTGGGGCAAGGGCAGCCAGAAAATCCCGTCTGTAAACTTAAAGATGTCATGTGTTTTACTTGTAATAGAAGGGGGCATATTAGGATTAAATGCCAAGTCAAACAAAGTCTACCAAGAGCCAACAAGAAAACTACAACTCCTGCGCATGGTTTAGAAAAGGACCCTGAAGAAGAATCTGAAGTTTACAGATTAAACAATACTAAAGTGAGCCCCAATTGTAATTATGTTCATGGCCACACAAACTGGGGGTGGATACAGGGGCCTCTGCCACCATCATAAGAGAGCAGACGTATCAGTGTTTGCAAGGTGGGGTGACATACACTGGAGAAGCCTTAAGATACTCAGTACCACAGCAGGACCAGTAACCTATCTATATCTATCAGATCCAATTAAATTGATTAGGGATCTTCAGTATTAATGAAGACAATTTTCATGAAATATTAAGGAAATGCCAAGAGGTATTTCAGAAAGAACTGGCCAAGATACAGGGTATCAAGGCAGAAATCAACATTAATCCTGAGTCAACACCCAAGTTCTACAGAGCTCCTCCAGTGCCCTATGCTTTTCACAAATCAATCTCAGATCAAAAAGGAAGGTTTGGCTATTATTTATTGGGTGGAAAAGTTTGATCAGTACAATTATTGACATCACTTTATGATAATTACTGACCATAAGCCACATTTGTTCAGAGATGACAAAGCCATTCCCCCCATCACTTCAGCAAGGGTCCACCATTGGGCTCTACTGATACTGGCACATGACTATATGCTCCAACATAAGCCAGGCACCTACATTGCTAATGTGGATGCTTCAAACCGCCTTATTTTGCCACAAAGTATTCCACTGGCACCAATGCCACAAGGAATTATACTTGCTCTTAAGTTTCTGGACATGTTACTGGTATCGGCATGACAAATCCTTAGAGCGAGGAATTTCAACACTTCATGAAAACCAATGGGATTCAGCAAGTTAGAACAGCCCACTACCACCTGGTCTCAAATGGGTTAGCTGAAAAGGCTGTCCATAAATCTGCTCTGAGAAAACGGTCCGCTGTGCCTTTACAACTTCAGAAGGGTGTCTGGCTGGTGTCAAAGAGCAGTCAGGAAGTCCTGGAGTATTATATGGGTCTAGAAACACCACGGAGTGAATTCCAAAAAGAAAAGTAGGAGTCTTGGCATATTATGGCACATTGATATTATGCCACATTATGACATTCAAGGATAATGGTTTAGGAACTTTGTTTGGATCAGATATGGCTGAGAGAGTAAGGAGACAATGAGAAGCAATCTAGATCACTTGGCAGAAGGCATGACTGAGAGGCTAGGAAGCATAGGCATCACTAAAAAGTCCCTCATGGTAGGCTGGTGAAAAAGGTTGGATCTCATGGGATAAAGGGGGAGGTGGCTAGATGGGTGGAGAACTGGCTTGGTCACAGAAGACAGAGGGTGGTAGTGGAAGGGTCTTTTTCCGGCTGGAGGCCTGTGACTAGTGGTGTTCCGCAGGGCCCTGTATTGGGACCTCTGCTGTTTGTGATTTATATAAACGATCTGGAAGAAGGTGTAACTGGGGTGATCAGTAAGTTTGCGGACGACACAAAATTCGCAGGACGTGCAGATAGTGAGGAGCATTGTCAGAGGCTACAGAAGGATATAGATAGGCTGGAAATTTGGGCAAAGAAATGGCAGATGGAGTTCAATCCTGATAAATGTGAAGTGATGCATTTTGGTAGAAATAATGTAGGGAGGAGCTATACGATAAATGGCAGAACCATAAAGGGTGTAGATACGCAGAGGGACCTGGGTGTGCAAGTCCACAGACCATTGAAGGTGACGTCACAGGTGGAGAAGGTGGTGAAGAAGGCATATGGCATGCTTGCCTTTATAGGACGGGGCATAGAGTATAAAAGTTGGGGTCTGATGTTGCAGATGTATAGAGCATTGGTTCGGCCGCATTTGGAATACTGCGTCCAGTTCTGGTCGCCACACTACCAGAAGGATGTGGAGGCTTTGGAGAGAGTACAGAGGAGGTTTACCAGGATGTTGCCTGGTATGGAGGGGCTTAGTTATGAGGAGAGATTGGGTAAACTGGGGTTGTCCTCTCTGGAAAGACGGAGGATGAGGGGAGACTTAATAGAGGTGTATAAAATTATGAAAGGCATAGATAGGGTGAACAGTGGGAAGCTTTTCCCCAGGTCGGTGGTGACATTCACGAGGGGTCATAGGTTCAAGGTGAAGGGGGGGAGGTTTAACACAGATATCAGAAGGACATATTTTACACAGAGGGTGGTGGGGGCCTGGAATGCACTGCCAGGCAAGGTGGTGGAGGCG
Organism: Mustelus asterias; assembly: GCF_964213995.1. Classification (NCBI taxonomy): domain Eukaryota; kingdom Metazoa; phylum Chordata; class Chondrichthyes; order Carcharhiniformes; family Triakidae; genus Mustelus; species Mustelus asterias. Next base: position 50,479,186 of record NC_135820.1, read on the forward strand.
GCCACACTGGGAACGTTTAAGACTTATCTAGATAGCCATATGAATGGAGTGGGAATGGAGGGATACAAAAGAATGGTCTAGTTTGGACCAGGGAGCGGCACGGGCTTGGAGGGCCGAAGGGCCTGTTCCTGTGCTGTATTGTTCTTTGTTCTTTGTTCTTTGTTCTAAATCATAGCAGCACTAGAAAGGGGAATAATGTCAGAGTGAAGTGGGATAAGATTGAAATTGGGCAAATTACCTAGGAACGCAACAATGATTGGGGCCACACTTAACATGCAATCGTCTTTTTTCATCACTAGCTGTAGGGCATCAGGTGGTACAAAAGGCACATTGAGGACTGTGACAGGTCAACAGAGAGGTTGGGGAAAGCAAAGTTGAGGAAAGGAGACAGTGAAAGCCTGGCAGAGATCCACACTGTGGTGTTGAATGGAGATTGGGGCAAGCTGATGGAGAAGAACAAGAGATTTTGGGAAAAGCAAGCAAAGGTCAGGGAAACAAATAAAAGGCCAGCACCACCATGGTGACTTGTGGTAACCAGATTTTGGAGCACAATGGATGGCTACATTTCCTTTAGCAACTGTCAATCAAGCCATTGATTACCTGATGCCTACCCTACTTGAGAGCTTCACACAATAGATCAATTCAAAATCCAGACAGGAATCTGCTCTGTGCTTTTAATCTTACAGAAATCATCTTTAGGACAGTTTCTATCGGAGTTGCTAAAGCATTAGTTTTTACAGTCATTACAATTATACCAACATAATTACATGCACAACATTTATTTAAAATTAGCTTCAGAATAAAGGCATGACCCTTTAGAACCAAGATGAGGAGGAATTTCTTTAGCCAAAGAGTGGTGAATCTATGGAATTCATCTATGGAAGACTGTGGAGGCCAGGTCATTGAGTATATCTAAGACAGAGATGGATAAGTTCTTGATTTATAAGGGGATCAAAGGTTATGGGAAAAAGACGGGAGAGTGGGGTTGAGAAACTTATCAGCCATGATTGAATGGCGGAGCAAACTTGACAGGCCGAATGGCATAATTCTGCCCCTATATCTTATTGTCTTATTAATATAATCAGTGCTTTCAAAATCCATTTTCTATGCTTATAATTCTATCTATCACAAATATCAATATTCTGAAATGATCATCATTTGATTGTAATTATTAATAATTAGCAATTACAAGGAGATCACATTTTTATACATTTCACCAATATGTATTTAGTTTTCTGCACTTTAGCTGTTCCTTTATTTTTGTTGTTTTTGATTTCTTAAGTATTCATATATTTTCTTTTAAAATGCTGCTCATATTTTCAGTTAGCTATAAATGAGACTTCACTCCGTTTTATAATTGTACCAACATTTACATTTCTAATATTAAATTGCTTTGCCCAATTTGCCTATGGCTCATTTAAGATCCTTGAGTTGCCATAAACCATTCAAAATAAGTGGGATAATTCATCTGCATAATTTGATGCAAATATACAAAGCTTTCATGCAATCATATTACATAGCATAGTATTTCAATTATTCCATTTTGTACAGTTCATTCTATAGTCAAATAATTGCAATGTCACATTCACTTCCTTCACAGCCATTCCATCTTTAGCTCCTATTAGGTACAGCTGTTTTTACAGGGTCGGACACTGCAACGGGGAATTCCGTGGCCCAGACTTAGCAATCAGTTGATGAAGAAATTGCATTTGCCATTAACCTCACTGATATCTATCCTCAAAGCTTTTGTGTGATTTTTGAGGGGAAACTTGTTCTAATCCAGCATTTGATCAAATGCAGCATCCTCTACAGGTCATCTATAGCATCTGTAAGTAGAGCAAGAAATGTCAAGGTGCTTTAGTGGAATTTTTTCTGAGACTGACAGAATTTAAACCAGGAAGTATGAAGGAGAAAATGTGATTTGGATTTAAATCACGTACAGAAAGTAGAAGGGTGGAAAAGACATGGAATTAATGTAGACAGCAAGAGTTAATCAAATATAAAATTATGCCTTAAATCTCCAACACTAACTTCTGAGGGAATGAAATTCCACACTTTAAAAATCAAAATTTTCAGGCTAAAGAGGGTGTTTGCCAGTAATTCTTAATTACTACACTATTAGAAATTCACGCTTCCCTTTTGCTAGTACCTTTGTTAGAGGACTAATGAGCAAACAGCGAAGTTCACAACATTGTGGCCGTAATTCTCCCATCCCGCCCACCACTGGAGTTTTAGTGGATGGGTTGCGGAGAATGTAAAAAGCCATTGACGGTCGGGTGGGAATTTCCAGCTTTTAGATCAGCACAGCTGGAGAATTCCATCCTGCATGTTCTTCGAAGACAAATCTATCAGCAAGGTTTATTGGAGTGCAGCCTACAGAGAAGCAAGGTATTTCCGACAGCGACTTCCAGAATTCTATGTTTAAATGCACATTTGAAGACTCCAGAAATTGTCATGGTTCAAGAATGTGCCTCGTCACCAGCCAATCTTGGATCCAATTTGCCACATTCCCTTCGATCCCTTAGGTTTTTGCCTTTCTGCCAGCCTGCCATGTGCAGTCTCATAAAAAACCTGGCTAAATACTTATGCAGATTAATGAAAATGTGTTGACCTTTCTTGTTACTTCCTCAAAACATTCAATCAGGTTAGTCTGACATGACCTACTCATAACAATTCTACTTTGGTTGACCATGATTAATCTGTGACTTTCTCAATGACAATTAATACCGTCCATCATAAAAAAATGATTAATAGTTATCACAAGATTAATTGTTAGCACTCTTGCCTCTGTATCACAAGGTTTCAGGTTCAAGAGCTATTTCAGGGCTTCAGTATAAAATTCAAAGCAGACACTCCAGAACAGTATTGAGGGAGTACTACACTGTCAGAGATGCTACTTTTCAGATTGCACCTCGAACTGAGGTTCCATCTGTTTGCTTGGGTGGATGTAAAAAATCCCACAGCACTGTTTGTAGAAGTGTAGGGGAGTTATCCCTGACTTCTGGCCAATATTAATCCTTCAATTTACACAGCAAAAAATAGATTATCTGGTCACTATCACATGGTGGTTTGTGAGAGCTTGTCATGCATGTCTTGGCATTTCTTACGTTACAGTGGGTGGGATTTTCTGGCCCTTCCCGCCCGCTTGTGATTTTCCAGTCCTGCTGAAGGTGACCCCCTTCAGTGGGTTATTTTCACCAGCAGGATGATTGAGCTACGCTAAAATCATTGGGACAGGAAGATTCCATCCCAAATGGAAATCATTCCGGATGGCAGGGTGGGGAGGGGAGTTACAATCGGGTGTAATTTTCCTGAATATAAGGCCTGACAGTGGGTGAGAAAAGTGGCATTGAAGCCATCGGTTGTTCTAGATGAGGTAGCTGACAAGTTGTGGGGAGTGCTCAAGCTATTCCAGAGGCTCTTTAACATAAAATGGAGGAAGAATATTTGGCGGAACGGGTCGGGGGTGACATATTAGATTTGTTTTGACATCATCAAGGGTAGGCTGAGGCTCTTCAATGCAGAGTTGAACAGACCAAAAGTAGCTTGCACATCTGGGGCAGAGTGGGCAATGCCAGTGCAGTCATCTACAAACTAGTCATCTATGCAATCATCTATGATAGTCAGTTCAGTTTTGGCATGGACGCAACTGAGGAGGAAGAGTTTTCCATCTAAGTAATATTTAAAAACTGTCATAAACCCTGGCTGATGTTATCTGCGAAGGTGTCCCAACTTGGAAACACTGGTTTGTGGTATAAGTTTTGTCTACAGGAATGGTGTAAGGAGCCACATGTGATACCACTGAGAACAATAGCTAGCCCAATCACACTATAACACTTATTAAAGACTATTATTACAATAAAGAATAGACACATATACACGAACAGGACTATGGTGATGTAAGAATTTACATGCAAGGATAGTAAACACACTCACACAGTTTAAGTAGGAATTATCCTTCTGATCCAAAGTACATTTTGAGGATCTGAACTCCTTCAGGATTTCCCTCTGCCCACACAACAACTAATTCAATTGATCTTTAAGTAAAGGCCAGCTTATAGTGACCACCCTGTATACGATGGAATAGTTATTCTGGGGAACCCTCTTCTTGGTTCAGCGAAGATATATGTTATAACTGCCTCCACAAAGATTTCTGCACTCTTGCTTCTAGTCTGCTAACCAGCACCGGCTTACAGGCTGCCAGCTGGACTCTGTGCCTCAGGCTGCTAGATGCTTACTGCCTCCTGCTTCCATAAAAACATTGCCAATTATATCTTTGCATCCTTATGAAGACTCTCTCTATATACGTGGTTGTCTGTTCCCTCGGCTTCTGTTAGTTCTAACATTAACCTATATATGTCTTCCCTAAATGGTACCATCATCTACACCAAAGTAGCAGGATGATGTATTTCTTTTTGGTCTGTCCACAACTGCTAATCTCATCATTGGGATTCTCCATCCTGTGAAAATACCTTTTGAAATGCTTCTAACCTGCTGGCACACTGATGAAAATGCTGACACCAGAGGGCGGTTGATCTTTGATGAGGTGATTAGTCACTGTCCAGTAAATTGTAAATAGCATGCTGGTTATCACACAGTTTTGTTTGACACCAGTTTTAAGTTTATTTATTATTGTCACAAGTATGCTTACTTGCTTACACTGTGAAAATCCTCTAGTCGCCACACTCCAGCGCCTGTTCGGGTAAACTAAGGCAGAAATAAGTATGGCCAATGTATCTAAGCAGCACATCTTTCAGACTGTGGGAGGAAGCTGGAGCACCCGGAGGAAACCCACGCAAACACAGGGAGAACGTGCAAACTTCGCACAGACAGTGACCCAAGCCGGACATCAAACCACAGTCCCTGGTGCTATAAGGCAGTAGTGCTAACAACTGTGCCACTATGCCGACCTAGAAAAGTATTTTAATCATGTTCCTTTGCAGGATGTTTCTAGCAGGCCTTGGAAGTTGTCGGCACCACGATGTCTGTGACTGTTGTCCTTTCTTGCTGCTGAGGCAGTTTAATTGATATCATGCTGATTTAAACTGGACTAATGCAGTGTTCTGGGGTGTTGTGGTTCTTTTGGGATTGCTGAGTGGAGCTTGATTTGGGGATGATTGACAGGTCAGGTGATATGACGAGGGACTTTTTTTCTCCAGAAAAGTCCAAGTTTTAGTTTCATTTTCCAAGTTGCTGTTAGAAGCTGGTGAAAGAAGGCAGTGTTTCACTCTCTCTTTCCAGAGGCTTGCAAAGTTCCAGGACTGGGAAGTCTCAAAGATTTGATCCAACATTCAAAGGTCCAATTCACAGCAGGTGTTAAAAAGCTGCAAACCCAGCATCACATGAGCATGCTTGTTTCTGTGCCAAGTCTGAAGAGGGGTGTATGTCTGTGGGATGGTGTTTGACTTTGAACAACAGAGATAGCTAGCTGTTAAGATTAATACTGTGTTATGTTCAAATCTTTTAATTGGTAAAAGTTATGCTAATTTCTTTTGATTATATTGTCAACTGTGTTCTTAAATAAACTTTGATAAAAAGTGGGTCACTTTGAATCAAACCTGGAGTAAAACACCTTCTGCTCACCCATGCCAAATTCAAATGTAAAAACTTAGGGTCTAGGCTAGCTTCATAAAACACCTTAGAGTTTCTGGCCTGGGTCTTAACATTTGTCATTGAGGACTTTTTGGACCATAATGTGCCTGGCACCTCCTCCCAGCTTTGCTGCCATGAGTGCACATGTCCCATCACTATGTCAAGGTTGTGATTCATGACAGCAAAGGAATGTGGACCATTTTAAATTTGCTACTTATATTCTTGGTTATAGGAAGTATAATTTTGCATTTAGGTGAATGTCCAGAGATTGATTGCTTGCGGCAGCACTATGCAGAAATTGTATCATTTTTATTCCAGCGCTATAAATTACATTTCAGACTGCAAATGATGGATTTTATGTATTCCTTTGAAACACATTCACAATATTAGTACGCATAACAACCACATTTATTTTTTGCTCTGGAGTTCTTTTAAACTTTATTACCATTCCACTCTTAAAAGGACGGAACAAATTTTATTTTTTGCCGGGAGGGAGTGGATATATGATTTCGGGCATTTTTCCTTAAGAACATCCAGGCAAAGAGAGAAATAATTCTGGAAAATTGTTTCTACAGAACTGCAAATGAACCAGATTGCGACTTGCCATAGAAATATATTTCCATGTATAGTGCAATGTGTACCATGGTGGAAATTACCCCTCAAACTTATCAGTATATAAATAACATAATTTTCTCTGCATAAACAAAACTTGCATTTCCTTATAAGTAAATCACAATGTCAGATGATGTCTTGTGAAAGTAATTTATTGTTAATACCTTCCCCTGGTTTGTAACTGGTTGTGTAACCACTTAATAAAGCTTTCTGCTTAACAATCCATTTTCCCCTCCGAGGGATGTCAATGACATTGTTTTAGGTCATCTCTTAAATTAAGAGCATAAAACTGAGCTTCCTATAAATTTATGAGCCGGTGTTTTGTTTTCGGTCAAGCATGCTGATAAATTGCCTTTCAATTAAGTCTTTTTTCCTTTGTATCTAATGGTCACTTGCTTCAGGATGGCACTGTGCAATTGCCCATCCACTGTCACTCCACTGCTGAAGGAAAAGATTCCATTTGGTTACAAGCACGGAATCGCAGGTTCAGTAGGAATGCTTCTGTTGATGGTAAATGAGCAAGCAGGAGCTGGAAAGTTTGGCCTTGCCAATCACACCACGCTGTTTTCTACTGCACGTTCCTCGCTGTCATGGCTTCAATCTTACTCCGCAACTTGTGTTAATGAAGCAGATGCCAGACATATTGCAAATGAGTGTCAAGTATCAGCAACATTGGCCCAGAACTGCCGTGGAGTGGCCTTCACCGTCATACTGCCACTCTGCTCCTTTCAGCAGCTGCACTTTTCTTTCCCAATCTCCTGACTCGGGCCTGGTGAGAGATGTGCAGCACAGAGGCTGTGAGCTCCTTCCAGTCTAGTGCCAGGCTCCCTTTCTTACCATGCTAGCTGCTATAAACTGGCTATGTTTAATAGTCCAGAAACTTTAAAAAGCCAGGGAGACGGTAAATGTGTAAGGTAAGTGGGTGAGGGGTTAGGGTGGCTGAAGGTGGTCAGGGAATGGCAGGTGGCATCGGGAGGGACAGGAAGGAGCACCAGGGTAAGTTGATCGGGGTAGAGGCGGAAGGGGAAGGGAGGGTCAGATAGTCAGGGGGCGGGGGGAAGTTGGTCGGCTGGGGGGGGTTGGGTAGTCGGTGGGGAAGGTTTTGGCAGTCAGAGAGTGGGGGATATTCGGAGGGATTGGGGAAGTTGGCATTTGTCGGGTCTATGGGTGGGTAGTCGGAGATGGGAGGATAGTCAGGTGCTGTGAGTAGTTGGGTAACCGGGGTTCATCGGGGGCGGTGCGGGGGGTGGGAGGGGGTGCTGGTGTGGGGGTAAAAATATGGTTGGGAGGGTACTTGGGGAAGTGGGTGGTAGTTGGGGGGGTGTTAGCGGGGTATTCAGGGGGTAGGGTGGAAGACAGGTGGTTTAGGGGAGTAGTCAGGAGGTGGGGTAGTCAGGGTTTGCGAGGGTAGATGGGGGCAAGGTAGCTTCGCCAGAGTTATCAGGTGCCCGGGGTGTTGGGGCAGTCATTGAGGAGTATTCAGAGTATGAGGGGATAGTCAGTGTGGGGGGTGGAGTTGGTCGGGGGAGGGGTGGTAAGTGGTTGGGGCTGAGGGTATAACCGAGGGTTTGGGGGTAGTCAGGTGGGGGGAACATAGTTGGGGGATCCAGTGGGAGTTTGGTGTTGGCCAGTTCTATAGTTAGAAGTGGTTTTTATGCTTCCAACTTTTCCTGTGTCTCTGCTCAGCTAAGACAGCCGAAACCATTCAGAGTGTTTGATTTAAATTGGAATATCAGATGGTCCCCAGAGCAGGGCGATTGCCAAACAGCCCTTGCATGAGGATTTCTGGGAGATGGTTGGGATGCAGTCTAGGATTTCTCTGGGATATGCATCCTTCCCCATGTGGAATGGAAGTGCTGGACCATTGTCATATATGGTGAAAGTAATCCTTACGGTACACAATTTATTTTAAATGGGCATTTTCTTGTGAGTAGGGGATTTGCTTTCAGATCAACTCTACACAGTTTTTTGTGTTTGAAGTCAATGATCAAAATAGACATGCCAGGAAGAACAGCTGGTACAAGGGCTGTGCTGACTGCACCTGTGTCTGCCACCAACTTTATTTGTAGACCATTGGCACATTTACCTGGCAACAACCAAGTAAAACTACTGGTTCTATAATTTTTGGGTCAGCTTTGGAAGGTGTAAAGTTGTGCCAACTGCTGTATTTTGTTTTTAATCATTCGTGGGACATGGGCATCACTGGCTGGCCAGCATTTATTGCCCATCCCTAGTCGCCCTTGAGAAGGTGATGGTGAGCTGCGTTCTTGAATTGCTGCAGTCCACGCGCTGTGGGTTGACTCACAATGCCATTAGGGAAGGAATTCCAGGATTTTGACCCAGTGACTGCGAAGGAACGGCGATATATTTCCAAGTCAGGATGGTGAGTGGCTTGGAGGGGAACTTGCAGGTGGTGGTGTTCCCATGTATCTGCTGCCCTTGTCCTTTTAGATGGAAGCGGTCGTGGGTTTGGAAAGTGCTGTCTAAGGATATTTGGTGAATTGCTGCAGTGCATCTTGTAGATAGTACACACTGCTGCTACTGAGCATCGGTGGTGGAGGGAATGGAGGTTTGTAGATGTGGTGCCAATCAAGCAGGCTGCTTTGTCCTGTATGGTGTCAACCTTCTTGAGTGTTGCTGGAGCTGCACCTATCCAGGCAAGTGGGGAGTATTCCATCACACTCCTGACTTGTGTCTTGTAGATGGTGGATAGGCATTGGAGAGTCAGGATGTTGATAGTGGGGGATTCAGTGATGGTAACACCATTGTATGAAAACCAACGGCCAAAAACCTAAGTATAGAATGGCCAGTGGTGAGTAAAGTCACCACCTCCTTCAATTATTATACCCACCAGCTCCCTCATTGGCATCATCTAAGGTGTTCTAACCAATGTTAGAGCTTTGGAGTTCTCTACCCTAGGAAGAAGTCGGACCTGGGTCATTGAATAAATTCAAGGTTGGGTCAGACAGATTTTTGATCTACAAGGGAGTCAAGGGCTCTGAGATTAGATAGAAGAGTGGAGTTCTGGCCACAATCCGATCAGCCATGATCTTACTGAATGGTGGAACAGGCTCGAGAAGTCAAATAGCCAAGTTCCACTCCCACGTCTTGTGCTCCAACATACTAAATGTTTCCCTTTGCCCCACACTATTATCTTCTCAATCAGTACATCATGCAGGTACAAGCTAGGATAGACTGATTATGCAGTAAATGCACATCAGTAGTCAGTGGGCTCTCCCACAACACATACTTACTGCCTGAATTACATCCCAACAGGAATCTGTAAACTCATGTGCTATATGATGATCCTTAATGCAGTGATAAACTATGTGATGAAATTCACTAGCTTGTTGGTCTATCACTCTTGTAGCTCTTAAACCTCAACATTTAGTGAGTTTTACACCATCGGTTTAACCTATGAGACTAAAATGTCAGGCAGCCAGGAATATGTGACTCACCTCAATGTATTCAAAATGATTTAATATTTAATTAAATATTGTGCTACAGGAATATAATTAGCCAGTAATGTGTAATTGAGAAAACTGCTTTCTTTTTTCTCGTATGTCTTGCAAAACACAAATTAGGGCTCGTAAACATTTCAGGAAGCACATGCATCGCAAGTTCAGGATTTAAGTTTCCAATTCCATCCTCTCTGGTCTTCCAGTCACAAGTTGTCCCTTCACAAACCTGCTGTTTTGACACGTTACAGCTGACGTACGCATCACTCAGAGTTCCATAGGCTCTCAGTGCCCCAGTGAATTGGTTCCCACGACCTTGTTCCATATATCTGAGTCATCAATTTCAAATGCCAGTCTCTGTCCAAAACTCAGATTCTTCTGGCATCAGATTGCTTTAATAGTGAAGTCCAATCTTTCAATCACGACAGTCCTGCCTTCTGGAGCTCTCACCCTAAATCGTTTTTCAATCAGTTTCTCTCTGTACTGAATAACATTTTATTGAGATCATGCCTTTAATTTTCTGCAAGTTAAGGATTCTAAGACAGTGGGTGGAACTGAATATCAGTGCAGACTCAGTGGGCTGAATGGCCTCCTTCTGCACTGTAGGGATTCTATGATTCTATGAAGAGTGTGCCTCCTGCTGGCAAGACAAGAAGTGGGCTACACTTCTGCTTAGATATCAGGAGCAGTGACGCTCACAATCATACAGAAAATGTTAAGTGTGTGCAGCAGTCCCTGCAATCACAAGGTGTGCGGTCACTCTCAGCAGCCTGCCTCTTCGTCAGCTGCTGATATTAGGGTCGCAGCAAGCCGTAGCAATGGGAAAAGAAAAAGTAAAAAGTACTGTGGGCACAATGCTGGCACGGATAGTGTTGTGGTATGCAAATATATACAGATATAACAAAATATTTTGTTTACTTGATTATTGTGTGCATCATGTACTTTGGTTGGGATGTCCTCCTTTGGAGGGCCTATTGCACTGTCATGCTATATGTTTGACAATCGTTGTTGGAGAAAGGGGACTGAAGGTCATCTCACCTGTGTAGGCAATAATATGGCAGTATGTTAGAGGTCAATCTTTATTGGATGGTAATATATCAGCATATATGCTTCAGTGTGATTTGGACAGGCTGAGTGAGTGGGCATATGCATGGCAGATGCAGTATAATGTGCATAAATGTGAGGTTATCCACTTGGTAGCAAAAATAGGAAGGCAGATTATTATTTGAATGGGTGTAAATCGAAAGAGGTGGATACACAGCAGTACCTTGGTGTCCTCATGCATCATTCAAAGTAAACACGCAGGTACAGCAGGCAGTAAAGAAGACAATTGATATGTTGGCCTTCATAGCGAGAGGATTTGAGTGTAGGAATAGGAATGTTTTACAGTAATCGTATAGGGTGTTGGTGAGGCCACCCCTGGAGTATTGTGTGCAATTTTGGTATCCTTATCTGAGGAAAGATGTTCTTGCTATAGAGGGAGAGCAGTGAAGGTTTACCAGGCTAATTCCAGGGATAGCAAGACTGTCATATGAGGAGAGATTAAGTCAGTTAGGATTATATTCACTGGGGTGTAGAAGAGTGAGAGGGGATCTCATAAAAATTTATAAAATTTTAACAGGAGTAGGCAGGGTAGGTTCAGAAAGAATGTTCCAAATGATGGGGGAGTCCAAAACTACATGTCATAGTTTGAGGGAAAAGGGTAAACCTTTTAGGACTGAAGTGAGGGGAAATTTCTTCACCCAGAGGGCGGCGAATCTTTGGAATTCACTACCACAGAAAGTAGTTGAGGCCAAAATATTGTGTGATTTCAAGAAGGAATTAGATACAGCTCTTGGCGCTAAAGGGATATGAGGGGATGGCGGGATGAGGGTATTGAATTTGATGATCAGCCATGATCATAATGAATGGCAGAGCAGGTTCAAAAGGCTGAATAGCCTACTCCTCTTTCTATTTGCTATATATGTTTCTAAGTATATATGTGGCATGCTTTACATTCTCAAGGCAATGCAACATAGCTGCACAAGCAGCATCCACAAAGCTTGTCAAGCACATTGGCCAGGATCATTGATAAGCGCAGTAGGTGGTCCGGCAATCATGGTCTTAACAATATGGAAAAGGAATAGAGAGATGGTTCATGATAACTTCATTGACTTGAGTGTCATTGCAAAGCCAATGTCCTTGGAACAGTCATGTCCTTTTCATTGGTGTTCTAGGGGGTAGAGAATGGGTATAATAAGGTAGCTCCAGATGAAGGCTGGCAATGGTGGGTGCACAGTTGGAGCAGGCGAAAGTTTGCAGGCGAGGAAATGATAAGTTAAAGTTAAAGTTTATTTATTAGTCACAAGTAGGCTTACATTAACGCTACAATGAAGTTACTGTGAAAATCCCCTTGTCGCCACACTCCAGCGCCTGTTCGGGTACACTGAGGGAGAATTTAGCATGGCCAATACACCTAAACAGCACATTTTTCAGATTGTGGGAGAAAACCAGAGCACCCGGACGAAACTCACACAGACACGGGGAGAACGTGCAAACTCCACGCAGACAGTGACCCAAGCCGGGAATTGAACCCAGGTCCATGGCGCTGTGAGGCAGCAGTGCTAACTATTGTGCCAGCATGCCATCCCCAGGTGGATCAGGTGGGTGCATCACTTGTCGTCAAAATAATTGAAGATGACATTGCCCCTGACAGCTCTGACATATCTCTGCATGGCCCTGGCATCTTGGAGAGCTGTCGTAAGATCTCTGTCCTCCTCAGAGCCCTCATTTTGAAGACGTTGGCAGCTCCTACATGTCTTTTATTCTCAATTCTTCTTCCCTTTGCAATGCCAGGTTGTGTAGGGTACAGCAGGAGATGGCAATCCTGCACACCCTCTGTGGCATATCGTATTGGAAAGCTTCGCTGGAATGGTCAATACATTGAAAGTGCATTTTGTGCAGTCCTTTGGCCTGCTCTATGATTGCCCTTGTTGAGCAGTGTCCAGTATTGTAACGATCCTCTACGGGGCTGTGGGGATGACACACATCCGTCATGAGTCACACTCTGAGGGGATAGCCTAGGTCACTGATCTCACCCTACACTTGAGCAGGGGTCTCAAATAGCTGTGGCAGCTATAAGTTCCTTCAGATGTATCTATCATGAGAACTCCTTGGGAAATTAATATAATACTCATTATTTGATGAGTATAATTACTCAATTATACACCTGTATAATCCTTTTCCAGTGGTAATAGACAACCTAACTGTTAAAGGAGAGAAACCCGTTCCGCTTTACAAATGCAACTGGCTGTTCCCAGGGAAACCTAATAGCCATATGTGTGCAGTTGCATATACCCTGTACCTGTGAAAACCAAGTAATGCTCCTGAAGCTCTATTTGTCTGGCCTTCGACTCCTGTGGGGAACCTGATTAATTTTTGGCACTTCTAATAGGAAATTCATAGGAAACCTGTCTCTGCAAACAGTTTTTGCTATTTTTATGTACAGGCAGACAGACTGACAGACTTAATATGTGACTTGCATAAGTTCAAAGTTTATTTGTCCAAATAAAGGTGGTGTGTTGAATTACATATCTGGCACTTTCACCTGACACTTTGAAATGCATCCTGTTTAGTTTGGAAGAGGTGCCATCAGAACACAATAAAAGGACAATAGGATCCAATTCGCATTCGCTTAACACACATGGAGTTTTGATTTTTCATTTGTCCATCGTAAAACAAAAAGACAAGTTGGCTGGAATTATATGTTTTTTTTAAATTGGTGCTCCATCCTTAAAGAAAGAGGTGTGTGTATTTCCCAGATGACTATGAAGTCTGTATTTAATTAGTTATTTGCTTGAGACTCAGGACTATGTGCTTCAGAATGCCAAAGGTCACGTGATTTGAAGTGTCCATTTTACAGACTTCGGGTCCAAAATTTTGAAAGCATTGTCTGAAAGTTCATAATATCCTGGTGCATGACAGCACGTTGACATGCCAATCATCTTCGACAATGAAGATGGCCTTGTCTGGTTCCATCTCAACTCCTCCTCCCTCGGCTGGTGGTGCATGATGGGCCTTGTGGCCTATGTTGTGCAACCATGGCTCTCCTTTTACAAATCTGAAGGTGGGCCTGAGGTTGCAAAAAGATTGGGTGCATGAGACCCAACCCAAATCCACAAACTGAGCTGTGTGAAGAAGGAATGTTGATGTGGTTTTCATTCCTTGAATAGCTGCAGTTGAACATTGGGAATGCATGACCCCCCCGTGGGCCAGGCCCGGAATTCCTCCTATCCTATGATGGCCTCTGCCTACAACAGTCTGATCCTCTGAGAGGTAAAAGTTTCCCCACAGCACCTGATCTTCAGCAAGGTAGCAATTTCTTCACAGCCATATTGATGGGCACTAACACTTTGGCCCAGCAGCTCGAGCACATCCACCTCCACTCTCCCTCTGTCACCCTCCCTTGATGCTTCCAACATTATTCTACTCCTTCCACTCATCAGCCTGGAACCATCAGCCATAACCCTTGACCCAGAGTCACTCACCCTCTACCCTCCCTCCCTTTGTCATGATGTGGCAGGTGGTACTTGCCGTGCCAACTAAATCCCAAAGGGAAACTTGGCAAGCTATTACAAAGATTTCTAATTTGTATTTTATTATGAGAAAATACATATTCTGAAGCCAGGAGTCAATAATTCCAGCAACATATTTGGAGATTCGAAATAGTAAATTGAAACATTTATTAACAAAAGAAAAAGAAAACTTAAGCACACAAGATTACATTTACACAGTTAAAATTAGTCTTACAAATATTTCCCCAAATACTTTTTACTTGGTAAGACTCACAAGCTAACATCACTTTTAGGCACCAGATCCTATAGATTTTTATTCTATAACCACCAGGGCTTTGGGGGCCAAGCTCTGACAAATGGGATTTAATGTGGTCAGAATTTTGTTGACCAGCATTGACCCAATGGGCTGAATGGCCTCCTTCTGTGTTGTAAATGTCCACGAATCCATGAATAAAAATCCCAGTAAATTTTTGATGTGGCACCTACTGTTACTCTTGGCAAGATACGGGAGAGCTTCTCTCTCTGTCTCCCACTCCACTGGAAAGGATTCCAAGAGCTTTAGAACAAGACTCTTCTCTGAAAACAACAGGCAATATTCTGGGAATGCTGGTGATTGTTCACTTTGCTTCTTTTCTTAGATCTCTCTCAGCAGAGACTTCGGAGTCTTACATGGCCCTCCCCCTAACCTTCAGTATGTTTATTTTCTTTCATCTTTAAAACCATAGTTCACAACATCTCTCTGAATTTAACTGTCTTCAGAACATAAAGATCTTTCATGATCTCTATTGCCTCCACTCGAGTCAAATAAAATTTAATAATATTGCCTAATTCATTTCTGCCAGTTGTAAAACGCCTTTTGATTTTTCTTTGAACTCTAACAACTAAACACAGCAAACCTTCCGTATCTCCTTCATGCAAAATTCTATCCATGTTGTGTTTACTTATAGTACATCTGACTTTGGTCATCTCCATTCAAATGCCAACTTTTCACACCTAGTCCCCTGATGATTTAAACCTTGCAGCCTGTTTTCAGTTTAATTAAGTTAGGGCACACCCTGATACATGCACCAACATACGTACTGATGTAGGCACACACATACTCCCAGTGCTGCTTCACAGAATACCACAAAATATTAAAATAAGTATTTTCTTCTTCATATCTTGACCTTCCTGCTATTTCCCTAGAGCCTCTCTCCATCATCCTTCACCTGCCATCACTTTCCCGCGACTCTCCCTCAGAGATCATTAACCTGCCTAACATGTGGCTGGACATGTTTCAACTCAACGGCCAGAGTTCCCTGACTATTTACGTCAGTGGGATTTTCCCGGTCCCGCCGGCTTCTCTCTCTGTCTCTCTCTGTCTCCCACTCCACTGCGGGTTTCCCGCTGGCATGGGGTAACGTCAATGGGAATTCCCATTGGCAGCTGTGGGGCCAGAGGATTCTGCCACCAACAAACAACATGCCACATCCTGCTGGCAGAAAACACGGGGCTGGGAGGCTGGAGAATCTTGCCCAACGTCTTTTCCCTAAATGTCTTCAGAACATAAAGATCTTTCATGACCTCTATTGCCTCCACTCTTGAGTCAAATAAAATTTAATAATATTGCTTAATTCATTTCTGCCAGTTGTAAAACGCCTTTTGATTTTTCTTTGAACTCTAACAACTAAACATAGCAAACCTTCCGTATCTCCTCCATGCAAAATTCTATCCATGTTGTGTTCTGCAGCTGCCTCACAGAGGTTGAGACTACTGCAATGACGGACCTAGCCCTCTAGGCTTGAGCCTGGCTCCCTTCAAACGCTTTCTCCACCTGACCCCAAGCATGTTGGTGCCTTGCTGTGATGCCGCTTGAAGGCCCGACCATAAGCTCCATCCTCTTTCCAGACCAACTATTGAACAGCTCACTCTCAACCCCTTCCCCATGATCCTTTTCACTACTGGATTTTCTATTTACATTTGGTAATGTCCCCCATGTGCTGAGTTAGACAAAGACAAAACCTCACCTCAGATCCAAACATTGTACAACCTCTCCCGATTCATACCATCTTCAGCAGGAAACAGGAGGTACAAGTTTCCATGAGTCACTGGCTTAATCTTGAGGGTATGCTTCCCAATGAATGAGTATTAATAGCATGCCAATAAATGGTAAATAGTTTCCCTCCATCAGGCAATGTGTTGGTTGGCTTTATCTCACAAATTCAACCCAACGTTGGGAAACTGAGATTTCAACTCCTGTCACTATGTTTCCCGTTCTTCCAGGCCCCATTAAATATAGCACATTAGCTTAGAATTTTAATGATGCTGCTTGGATTTTATGAGTGTGAAACGGATGTCAAAGCATCCAATCTGGCAAGTGAAGTGACTGAACCTTCTGCGCCAGAGCAGCCTATCCCAACATGTTGGTATAGGCATCAAACGAGACAGCCAGGGCTAAAACAGCCATAAGGCAGTTTGCATGAACAAATAGTGATCTATTATCTTTTTGACAAGATTGATTTCCCTCAATGCAGCCAGCACAGGACTGGCTACAGTCGAGAAATGAGGCCCACAGGCAGCTGCAGCATAAACAGACCGCACTAAACTACAACTAATAAATTTGTCTTCAAAAATACTTGCCAGTACCTGAATTTGGAAACTAGAGTTACAGGAATACTCTTCTCAGCTTCACATTAAAGCCACGGGCCATTCCATCCATTTTTTTGAGCTATATTCCAATTCCTTCCTGGCCCCACTTCCTGATTATTGTCACTCAAAGTTGCCTCCATCTTCCCAATCACTTACCACCGGTGTAAGTCCTAACTTTGAGCCATTGCCAACAAGACACTCACCTAGAATTCAAACTGGCTTAGGCAGTGTGTCACCTGGGGACCCCAGTAGGCATCAGCAACTTAGTCTGATATGAATCTAATGTAAGGATCTTTCCATGTTCCTAGTTCTAGTTAATCACACCTAGCAATGCTTTCTAACAAAAGTACTTCACTATCATTCTATAAGGTATTTGGACAGATACATGGACAGGAAAGCCACATGGATGGCAGCACAGTGGTTAGCATTGCTGACTCACAGATCGAGGGACCTGGGTTCGATTCCCGGCTTGAATCACTGTCTGTGTGGAGTTTGTACATTCTCCCCGTGTCTGTGTGGGTTTCCTCCGGGTGCTCTGGTTTCTTCGCACAGTCCAAAAATGTGCGGATTAGGTTGATTGGCCATGCTAAATTGCTCTTAATGTTAGAGGGATTAGCAGGGTAAATGTGTGGGGTCACAGGAATAGGTCCTGGGTAGGGTTGTGATCGGTACAGACTTGATGGACTGAATGGCCTCCTTCTGTGCTGTAGGGGTCCTATGATCCTATAGGAAAGGTTTAGGGCGATGCCGACAAATGGGGTTACCTTAGATAGGCATTTTGGTCGGCATGGACCAGTTTGGGCTGAAGGGCCATAGATTCTATGATTCTAATTGTAAAACCACAAACTGAGAGAATAGGAAGGTCATCACAAATCTGTATTTGTCTTCTTCACTGTAAAGGTGCTGAGCAAAGTTTTGATGTATATAGATACAAAGTTAACTGCAAAAACTAAAGGGTTTTCCATAAAGAGGAGTGCTAAAATGTTTACAGAATTACTTTTAGTATATCTTTCCTTTGCAGATTTTAATGGAATAATTCGCATCGGCAAAAAGCAGATTTATATTGGAATGTGACAAAAGAGACGACTTTGATCTTTTTTGGCCCATAATCATATGTTGTCATAAATAGCATTTGCCACTTACCAGTCTAAATAGGTATAGAACAGATATGGTCATTTGCAGCTGTGGGTTTACAGTTACAGAGCTGTACGTTTGGAAGAAAGTTTTTTTTTTAACAGTGCAGGAAATTACTATTATCTTCGCACATTCATGGTTGAACTGTGTTATCATTCATTTGCAAACTCAAGAAAGTTCTTGCCACTGCCTCAATGTCCAATACCTGAGTGTATGGTACTTCTGACACAGATGATCAAGCTTGCAGCAATTTTTGGACCTGTAGATGCGGTTTTGAACAGACTCCATATTCTAATTCAAATCACATTGCGACTAATGGATCTGACTTGAATTCTTGATCATTACCTGCACTGTGGGATGCCCTAATGCACATAGCAAATATGAGACTGTCTAGAGCAGTCACGGATACTGATTTATTGCTTCTGTGCAGTGCCAGTAGAAACAATATGAAATGCAGCTTGGATCAATTTGGTACCGCATGATTTATATTACCCATGTAAAAAGAATACATATCAATTTGTTCATAAAGGGTTGAATTTTAATCTTCCAATCCGTTCACAGCAGTGAAGGCTGGAAGCACGTGAGGAACCAAAAGTTGTGGCTTTGGTTTCTTCAGTGTTTTTTTTTAACTGAGAGACAGAATTAAAATCTCACTTCCCAACCGATTAGCGCAGGTAAGTATGATCACAACCCACATCCGACAGTTGAAGATTCACAATGTAAAGGGATCCTGCGATGCTCAGAAGGGAACCTTCCTACAAGCGTTAAGTGAGAACCTGAGTGATAGAGTCTCAACAATGGCCGGTTAGCTCAGGTGGTTAGAGTGTGGTACTAATAATGAGAAGGTCATGGGTTCGATCCCTGTACTGGCCAGTGATCTTTCATAGCTCTTGGGGCTTAAGGGATATGTGGGAGGGGAGCAGGGTCAGAATATAGAATTTGATGATAAAAATTAATGGAAGAGCAGGTGTGAGTGGCCTTCTCCTGCTTTTATTTTCAATCTTTCTATGTATCAACAAGGGTAAGCTCTGCTATCATTCTCTGGACCTGCAGAATTTCACTGGCTGTCTTGTCTGGAGACAATACACATCATTTTAGCCTGTCTTGATGCTCTCTCCACTCACGTTGCTTGTTTCTGAAAGACTTGATTAACTGTAAGTATTTGCATTCCAACCATTATTCATGTAAATTGAGTCTGTGTCTTTATATGCCCTGTTTGTGAACAGAATTCCCACTCACCTGAAGAAGGGGCTTGGAGCTCCGAAAGCTTGTGTGGCTTTTGCTACCAAATAAACCTGTTGGTCTTTAACCTGGTGTTGTTAAACTTCTTACTGTGTTTACCCCAGTGATGCGCGTTATCACACACGAGGCTTGAGATGCTCAGGAAATAAAGGCTTTTATTTGCTGTTACAACAAAGCTACTAATTATATACACGATCCCAGACTGAGGGGTCTCAGACAGAGCAGTGACCTTTATACCTCTCCCAGGAGGCGGAGCCCGACTGGGATGTACCACAATAACTATAATACAAGGTGTAACAGCCCAACCCTAACCCCAACAGCAACAAGTAGAACAACCCATCCCTAACCCCAACAGCAACATATATGCATACTTGTAGTACTGGCCAGACCCTGGCTCAGTACTATCTAGTGGGAACCAACGATGGTTCACCACATTCACCCCTCCTTTGAAGACAAAGGCCGGCGGGGTACAAAAAAAACAGAATAATTTGTCATCAGTCTATAAGTTCAGACGGTCAGGGGGACCGCACCGTCGTTGTGACCTCCTCAATACCGGCGATGACACCGGAGTAGGCACTCGCGGTGGCGTTCTCCCCAAGGCGATGTCCAACTGTTCCTCCACAGTCTCACGGGCCGGTTGACCCCGAGGTGATGGTAATCCGTTGAGTTCCGACACGCCCTGAAGTGGCGACCATCCTCTGGACTCAGGCAAGCTGTACATGGGAGTAAAAAGGTTAAGTAATGGTCCCGATGCTGCCCGCGCCGTGTCCGGAGGGGAAACAATAGTTAGGGGGTTTGTCACAGGGGGTATGGGAGCGAAAGGGGTTTCTACGTCCCCTGCTGGCGCCAGGTCTCGGATTGAGACCGTGTCCTCTCGCCCGTCAGTGTATGCCACACAGGCATACTGAGGGTTGGCGTGGAGGAGATGGACCTGTTCGACCAACGAGTCGGACTTGCGGGCCCTAACATGTCGCCGCAGGAGGACAGGTCCTGAGTACGTCAACCAAGACGGTAATGAGGTCCCAGAGGAAGACTTCCGAGGGAATGAAAACAGCCTCTCATGGGGAGTAGCGTTGGTTGCCGTACACAGGAGTGAGCGTATGGAATGGAGCGCATCAGGGAGCACCTCTTGCCAACGGGAGACTGGAAGGCTTTTTGACTTCAACGCCAGTAAGACAGCCTTCCAGACTGTAGCATTCTCACGTTCCACCTGTCCGTTACTCCTAGGGTTGTAGCTCGTGGTTCTACTAGAGGCAATCCCGTATGAGAGCAGGTATTGCCTCAAGTCATCGCTCATGAACGACGAGCCCCTGTCGCTGTGAATGTAGCTGGGGTACCCGAACAGGGTGAAAAGATCACGGAATGCCTTGATAACCGTGGCAGCGGATGTATCAGAGCAGGGAATAACAAAAGGGAATCTCGAGTACTCATCAATGATGTTGAGGAAGTACACATTCCGATCTGTTGAGGGAAGGGGGCCCTTAAAGTCGACACTCAGTCTTTCGAAGGGACGAGTGGCCTTGACTAATTGTGCCCGGTCAGGTCGGTAAAAGTGCGGTTTGCATTCCGCGCATACCCGACAGCTTCTTGTTATGGACCTGACATCCTCCACCGAGTAGGGCAGATTGCGGGCTTTTATAAAGTGGTAGAGCCGAGTGACCCCAGGATGGCACAGGTCATTATGGAGAGCCTGCAAATGGTCCTCCTGTATACTGGCGCATGTTCCACGCGAGAGGGCATCCGAGGGCTCATTGAGTTTCCCTGGACGATACATGATGTCATAGTTATAGGTGGAGAGTTCAATTCTCCACCGCAAGATCTTGTCGTTCTTGATCTTGCCCCTCAGCGTGTTATTAAACATGAACGCCACGGACCACTGGTCCGTGATCAGGGTGAACCGTTTTCCTGCCAAGTAATGACGCCAGTGCCTGACGGCCTCCACAATGGCCTGGGCCTCATTTTCCACCGCTGAATGTCGAATTTCGGGGCCTTGCAGGGTGCGGGAAAAAAAGGCGACGGGCCTGTCCGCCTGGTTAAGTGTGGCGGCCAGGGCGAAATCAGATGCATCGCTCTCCACCTGAAAGGGGATGGACTCATCAACAGCGTGCATCGTAGCTTTCGCGATGTCGGCTTTTAGTTTATCAAAGACCAATCGAGCCTCTGGTGTTAGGGGAAAAGAAGTGGACTTGATGAGCGGACGGGCTTTGTCCGCGTAATTGGGAACCCACTGTGCATAATAAGAGAAGAAGCCTAAGCATCTTCTCAGTGCTTTTGCACTAGTGGGCAGGGGAAGTTCAAAGAGGGGATGCATACGGTCTGGATCAGGGCCAATTACCCCGTTTTCCACCACGTATCCGAGGATGGCTAAACGGCGCGTACGAAACACACACTTCTCCCTGTTGTAGGTCAGGTTGAGGCGAGATGCAGTGCGTAGGAAATTCAGGAGATTTGTGTCGTGGTCCTGCTGGTCATGGCCGCAGATGGTGACGTTATCCAGGTACGGGAAGGTAGCCCGCAGCCCGTTCTGGTCCACCATTCGGTCCATAGCATGCTGGAAGACCGAGACCTCATTCGTGACACCAAAGGGAACCCTGAGAAAGTGATACAAGCGACCATCCGCCTCAAAAGCCGTGTATTGTCGGTCCTCTGGGCGAATGGGGAGTTGGTGGTAGGCAGACTTGAGGTCTATGGTGGAGAACACCCGGTACTGCGCAATCTGATTGACCATGTCAGATAT
The DNA here is from genome assembly GCF_964213995.1 of Mustelus asterias. NCBI lineage: Eukaryota > Metazoa > Chordata > Chondrichthyes > Carcharhiniformes > Triakidae > Mustelus > Mustelus asterias. Next base: position 50,501,142 of record NC_135820.1, read on the forward strand.
GCGCGGGAGGGGATACGCATCCAGCTGCGTGTATCTATTAATGGTCTGACTATAGTCAATGACCATCCGGGGTTTGTTCCCACTCTTGACCACCACGACTTGCGCTCTCCACGGACTAGCGCTAGGTTGTATGATCCTTTCCTTGAGGAGCCGCTGAACTTCAGATCGAATAGAGATCCGATCCTCAGCGCTGTAACGCCTACTCTTAGTCGCAATGGGCTTGCAGCCTGGCACAAGATTCTGGAACAGGGAGGGTGTGGTAATCTTCAGCGTCGAAAGGCTACAGGCGGGGGGCAATTTGGAGGCTGCTGTTCTCCCACTGAAAGCGAAGGGAGTGGCCCACCGTACTGTAGGGTTACACTCCTCAAGTGGACCATGAAGTTTAGTCCGAGAAGTATTGGCGCGCAAAGGTGCGGCAACACCAAGAGCTTGAAACGCTCGTAAACCGTGCCTTGCACCGTTAAAGCTACCACGCAACTCCCTAGCACGGTGACAGACCGGGACCTTGATGCCATAGAAATTGTCTGTTTGACAAGTTGAATCCGGAGTCCACACCGCTTCACAGCATCTGGGTGGATAAAACTCTCAGTGCTCCCGCTGTCAAACAGACAATAAATCAAGTGGTCGTTTACCTGAATATCCATCATAGACTTGTCAAGTCTATGAGGCTTGGCCTGGTCCAGGATGATCGACGCCACCGTTGGTTCATGAGTGCCACTGCAGGCAGCTAAGATTGATGAGGATAACCCCTGCTGGTCGTTCGCGGTCGGTGCCGACCAACATGGCCGCTCCCATGGGTCGCACGTGGGTGATGGCGCCAAACTCAGCGACCCCTGGTGGTCACAAATCTCCGACTCCGTCGACCGTAATGGCGTCGTCCTGGCCTCGCACGTGGACGAAACCCTCGACGATGCCGACGATGAAGAACCGGGCTCCGAGGAATCGCAGGCCGCACTGCTGTTCCGAGAAGCAGGTTTAGATCGGCACACTTTCGAATAGTGCCCCTTCTTACCGCAGGCGGAGCACAACACAGCTTTAGCGGGACACCGTTGCCAAGTATGCTTCGCTCCCCCACAGAAGTAACACCGCGGGCCGCCCGGAGCTGCTGCCGTCGTCTGGCCCGAGTGTGGGCACGCCATCACGCAGCTTTTCGAACCTGAGGGACGAGGAGGGATCAGCGACTGCTCCTGCCACGTTGTCTCCACGTGGTCTTCAGGATACAATACTAGGCTTTTGGAGGCCGAATCCAACATATCCGCTAGTTCTATTGCCTTAGTGAGGTCAAGATTACCTTTCTCCAGTAGTCTGAGTCGGATGTAAGATGATCCGATTCCCGCCACAAACACATCTCGAGCGAGGTCGTTCATATTCTGATCTGCCAACACTGCTTTGCAGTTACAGCCCCTGACTAGCTGTAGGAGCTCGTTCGCGTATTCTTCTGTCGTTTCGCCGGACTGCCGTCGTCGAGTGGCTAAGAGGTATCGAGCATACATTTCGTTTGGCGGTTTAATGTAATGCTTCTTAAGAAGCTCGAGGGCCTTTGTGTAGTCGGTGGCCGCACGGATCGCGAGGTATACGGTGTCGCTTACCCTTGCATGGAGGACCCGGAGTCTGTCATCATCTGTGGTGACCGCTGCGGAGGCTGCCAGGTAGTCCTCAAAACATTTCAACCAGTGGTCGAAGGTGTTAGAGGCGCCCGCCGCACGTGGATCCAGTGTAAGACGTTCAGGTTTCAATATCTGCTCCATACTCTCTGTATCATTTTTTTTTCTTTCGACGAGAGTTTACTTAACAGCAAATAAAATTGATGCGCGTTATCACACACGAGGCTTGAGATGCTCAGGAAATAAAGGCTTTTATTTGCTGTTACAACGAAGCTACTAATTATATACACGATCCCAGACTGAGGGGTCCCAGACAGAGCAGTGACCTTTATACCTCTCCCAGGAGGCGGAGCCCGACTGGGATGTACCACAATAACTATAATACAAGGTGTAACAGCCCAACCCTAACCCCAACAGCAACAAGTAGAACAACCCATCCCTAACCCCAACAGCAACATATATACATACTTGTAGTACTGGCCAGACCCTGGCTCAGTACTATCTAGTGGGAACCAACGATGGTTCACCACACCCAGTCCAACGCCGGCATCTCCACATCATCATTCTCTGATGCATACCTGGATGCTGTGGGCCAGACATTATAAGAAGCCAGCCATAGACAATGAGCAGATGTGGCTGGAAGTGGCCGAGCAGGTGAGTAGCAGCTGTGTGGTGTCTCACTCCTGGATACAGTTCTGTATGACATTTGATAAACACATGAGCAGGGGAAAGGTGAGTGGCACAACACATGCATGAGCTAATCCCTCATTCAGACTATCCTTATTTTTTTATTTATTTATTTATTAGTGTCACAAGTAGGTTTACATTCACACTGCAGTGAAGTTACTGTGAAAATCCCCTAGTCGCCACACTCCGGTACCTGTTCAGGTACACGGAGGAAGAATTTGGCATGGCCAGCGCACTTCTTTCGGACTGTTGGAGGAAACTGAAGCACCCAGAGGAAACCCATGCAGACACAGGGAGAACCTGCAGACTCCACACAGACAGTGACCCAAGCTGGGAATCCAACCCGGGTTCCTGGCGCTGTGAGGCGGCAGTGCTAACCACTGTGTCAACCAATGCTAACAACTGTTTGTCCCCAACCTTCTCTTGCACTGCACTCCTCAGACCAACACATCTTGCAGGTTCACCAGCTTCGTATTTCTCAAGGCATCTCTTTACATTATTACCCGACCAGCCACCATAGGTACCCACCTCATCTTATTGTTATATATATTTTAAAAATCTTTCACGGGATGTGGGTATCACTGGCAAGGCCAGCATTTATTGCCCATTTCTAATTATGCTTGAACTGTGTAGCTTGCTGGGCCATTTCAGAGGGCAAGTTAAGAGTCAACCGCGTTGCTGTGGGTCTGGAGTCACTTGAGTCACAGTCGATGTAAAGATGGCAGATTTTCTTCCCTAAAGGACATTAGGGAATCATATGGTTTTTGACAACAATCAATGATAGTTTCATGGTCACCATTACTAGGGTTTGTGTTCAATTCCATATTTTATCAACTGAATTTATTAAATTCCACCAGCTGCCATGTTGGGATTTAAACCCGTGTCCCGAAAACATTACTATTATGCCACTGTCTCCCCATGTATCTCAGGCCCATTCCTCACAATGACCCAGTATCCTTTCATCCTCCATTTCTCACAATCATAACTCTTTGTTCTTTCCTTCTAGATGAAGAGAGTGCAGAACAACACAAGAGAAAGAGAACAAAAGGTAACCCTCTTGTTTATCACTATGCTGACTGCTGCGGATGAGGATGGATGGCAGAGTTTCAACATGCATGGTCATTGGTGATGGAGAGATGACGATCTCCAAGCTTCCTAGTGACAGAATTAGATTTGACGCAGCCACATGATGAACCACATTCAACTGTAGTGTCTTCATGTCAGCAGACAATGGAACATGATGATCTGCACAACGAGGACTGAAAATCCCCTCACCTTATCTGCTCATATTCATGTTCTTAATCATCCACAGATCTTGCAAGTGCTTCTCAGGTGCTGGTGTTGAAGGAGGATGGAGACTCCTCAGATGAGATCACCCACTCTGAGGAAACAGTGTCGCACGATGCATACACACCCTTTACCAGTTCAAATGCATATACCTCATAGGGGCCTCCAAGATTTGGGGTTCTCATATGGAGAAGCACATAGGAGAGTGAATTTTTGTTTCACTTTGATGGCACTGGAACTCATCCTAGACTTAAGTGGGGACACAGAAATGCACACCCATGTGCCTGCAAGTGCTCACACATTTTCTTTATTGATCCTTATGCAAGATCCACAACTATAAAAGCTGGTTTCATGAGTTGCTCCCAAAATAATGTACAAATTCACCACAAGTACCTCAGAGGAGTTCATCAGTCATGACCTTGGATGAAGACAGAAGGAATTCTTCATATTCTATATAAATTAGATTCCTGTTAATTTGTTGCCAAAGTTACAATGGACGATCAGAAGAATTCTCAGCAATTGCTGGTATCTTCATAGAATCCCTACAGTGCAGAAGGAAGGCATTCGGCCCATCGAGTCTTCACTGACAATAATCCCACCCAGGCCCTATCCCCACAGATTTACCCCACTAATCCCTCTAGCCTACACATCCCGGGCAATTTAGCATGGCCAATCAACTTTTGGACTGTGGGACGAAACCAGAGCAAACCCACACAGACATGGGGAGAACATGCAAGCTCCACACAGCCAAGCCGGGAATCAAACCCAGGACCCTGGAGTTGTGAGGCAGCAGTGCTAACCACTGTGCCACCATGCCACCTTCATTATAAACGTGTCACAAATTTGCTGGTGAACCTCAGCTGAATCTACCAACCAAGCCTGCAATTATAACATTACATTTTTAAAAGAACTATTTAAAAAGCAAAGAAGCACAAGGGAAAGATTCGCAAGCTGTTTTTCCTAACATTTGATAGTCGAAATGCTTACAATTCCTACGTTCAGCGTCATAGGGAGTAAAATCCATTGATGCTTACCACTTTAGATCAGTCAGAAAATAACATTTAGATTCACATTTGACAGAAACTTAGCTTTGATCTACTACTAAAACATCAAGAATGGGTTTGGCCTCAACAATATGCTCCCAGTTCAAGAGCGCTCCCTGTAGTGCCAAGCTTAATATGGGGCATGATGACATTGAGTGGTGATTCCCACATCATCATGCCTGTTTGCGATAATAAATTATGAGACAGAAGAAAATGTCAGAGACCCGTCCACCCACGTTATTTAAATGTCAATTGAGAAAGTAGTTAAGGTTGTTAACAGCCTGAGTGACAGCAATAATACACTCGGAAAGCAATAATGCATCTGCAGAGTGAGAATCAGGCCATGTGGGGAATCCGTTTTTTAATGACCAAATTTGTTTGGGCGGGTTTTAAAAGTGCAGCTGAGACCTGAGTTTCTCAGTTTTGTCATTCACACTTCAGTGACTGCAAGCAGCGCTCATGTGAATGAGCAGAGGAACCATTTGGAGATTGGATGAGTGGAAGGACCCTCCTCTGATTGGAAGGTCCCTTTAGAGTGATCTATTCCCTGGCCATTGCCAGGGGTGTAAAGTCTCTGAGACAAATGATGGTATTATTTGGAGCCACAACCTGCAGTGAGGAGGAGAGAAGGATTAAAAGGAGGAGAAGGCTGGGAGAAAGAAGGGAACACAGAGAGGCTCAGGATACTGTGATATTGAAGGAAGGGGACAGAGCAGCACCAGACTCCAAGGGTCAGGAGGAACTCTGAGACTTTCAGTGGAGATACAGACAATCTTATGCTGCCCCTAGAGTGTACAGACAGAGATTGAACTTCCTGCAATTGACCGAGACTCAATGCAGGAGTTGACTGAGGCTTTTAAGAGTTATGCCAACATCTCTCTGTGAGAGGCTTGCAAGGGAGATGGGGGTCACCCAATGCCTGTGTATCAAAAGTGACTGCCATGCTGAATTTCTTCACAACAGGCTCATTCCAGGCAACTGGAAGAGATCTTAGTGGCATCGCACAGACTGATGCACAACATTGAAAAAGGGTCTTCGCAGATGCGATGTTCCAAAGGGTTGGGAATTACATCTCCTTTACACAGGATGTCAGAACCAAATGAACAGAGCCCAAGAATATGCAATGATGGCAGATTCCCCCAAGATGCAGGGAACAATTGATTGCATGCAAGTTGGCAATAAAGGCTCCTGCTGGACAGCTATGCATCGTCATTAACAGAAAGGACTTTGACTCTCTCAATATGCGACTGGTGTGTGACTATAACCGTTGGATCATGCAGGTGTGTGCCAGGTACATGGGCAGCAGTCACGACTTATACATCCACAGGAGCTCAAAGAATTCCAGAGCTTTTCATGGATCTGATTCCTTGGAGGGATGGCTAATGGGTGACATGGGCTAGCCATTGAAAAGATGGCTAATGATGCCTGTGAGGGTGCCAAGATCTGACGCAGAAAGGAAGTATAATGGGAGCATGGCAGAACAAAGACTTTGGTGGAGTGGAGCATCGGAGTCCTAAAGGTGAGATTCTGAGGCCTGGACAGATCTGGAGGAGCATTACAGTGCCATCCAAAGAGGAGATGCCCTAGGGGTGAGAGCATGCCAGATGGGGGCCAATCTTCTGAGAACAAGTGTGACGAAGAGTTGAGGGACTATGCGATGCTTCTGCTGATTGTCCTGGCCATGGGTGGCAAAGTTTTCAATAGTGCCTCTTGAAACTGCAAGATGAGGGAGGTTTGGGGAAATCTTGGCCCTCCCTTTCCCTTGTGCTACGAGAGAGTCCTGTCACCCTTATATCCACACATTATTCATCACCTCACCCATGAATATGATTCCTCCTGCCTTCCCCCAACCTTTTATTCCTTCCCTCAACCTCCAGACACCAGTCACACAGTCACAGCAATTAATAACAGCATCAGCATAGGGGAATATGAGATGTGTGTTTAGCCACAAGCTTCAAGGACGTAAAGGGCTTCATTGAAAGGCGGCACGATGGCACAGTGGTTAGCACTGCTGCCTCACTGCTCCAGGGACCTGAGTTCGATTCCCGGCTTGGGTCACTGTCTGTGTGGAGTTTGCACGTTCTCCCCGTGTCTGCGTGGGTTTCCTCCGGATGCTCCGGTTTCCTCCCACAGTCCAAAGATGTGCGGGTTAGGTTGATTGGCCGTGCTAAATTGTCTCATAGTGTCCCGGGATGTGTCGGCTAGAGGGATTAGCTGGGTAAATCTATGGGGATGGGGCCTGGGTGGGATTATTGTCAGCACAGACTCGATGGGCCAAATGGCCTCCTTCTGCACTGTAGGGATTCTATGAATATCATCAACTCACCTATGTGCCCCTCTTTGTGAGTAATGTGGATATTTACAAATATGTTTATGAGTGCACCAGTGTTCGCCCCTAGCTTCTAGCTGCACTGGCGAGAGGTGGTTGCTCTGCCACCTCTCTTGCCCTGGGTGTATTGGTGCCTGTCCTCTATGTGACTATGGCCTTGAGCGGCCTCCACTCAGGAGACTGTTGCTGACCCACATGAGTCTTCAGTTGCGGCGGCAATGGTCGAGGTCTGTGTCAATGGCTGATGGATAGAGGGGTGCAGCCCCCATAAGAGGAACTTCCAAATGGAGGCAGCTGCTGGTCACCTGCCACCACAAGGATTTTCTAGTCCGCCCTGCCAACCAATGAGCTTACAAGATCTGGCTCTGCAACCATGTTCCCAGTTCTCTTATCGCCCTGACTTTGTGCCCCTGAGCTCAGGACCAGAGCATAGGTGTGCATATCAGAGTGCGTCCCAATGATCATGTCTGCAATGCACTCAATATGCCCCTCCAGGTCAGTGGCCACTCTGTATATGGAGAAAGCTTGACGCTCTAAAGAGTGGGTGATCGTAATGCACTGGGCCTGGATGGACTCTCCACGGTCTGTGCCAGAGCACGCAATCCCTCTGGTATGCCAACCAAATCTTTGTGGACCCTGCGTTGGATATCCCGCATCTGCTGCCATGCGGACAATTCCAGAGCCTCATCATCTGACTTGGAATAAGTCCCCAGATCACCCCACACACTTTTCCAACTTCCTGAAGTCTGTTATACCACACTCTCCAGCAACTGCACTTGCAAATGTGAAGTGCCCTCACCTGTGTGAGACATGATTCATTTGTGACCCCCACTATCCCTGTTATGTATCTGTTATGGTGCTGCGTGCTGTGAGATGATATGTGCTGAATTCTCCAGAGGGTTCCTCCTCCTCCGAGGAGATAGATTGCTGGTCAGCTTTTGGTGGAGTTTGTGCTGAACAGGCTTCACCTGTAACAGAGAAATATGAGTGAGTGGTTAATCGAGCATCAAATACCTGGCCACATCAGCCCTGTCACACATCGCAATCAACCATAGCACTGTTTGACATGAGTAATTAAACTCCACAGTAATGATGTACCTTTGAACGAAGTAAGAAGTTTAACAACACCAGGTTAAAGTCCAACAGGTTTATTTGGTAGCAAAAGCGACACAAGCCATTATTTGCTACCAAATAAACGTGTTGGACTTTAACCTGGTGTTGTTAAACTTCTTACTGTGTTTACCCCAGTCCAACGCCGGCATCTCCACACCTTTGAACGAAGACATGAAGTTTCAGATGATGAAGCTTGTCAAGGTTCCAATGTGTCAACTCTATTCACCAGCCACATTATATAATGCCTACCCTCAATTAAACCTCCACTCACCATATCCTCTTTACAATTAGGTTCAGCCTAATACCATCTGTGTTGATTATGAGGAGAGACTGAGCAGATTGGGTTTGTACTCCTTGGAATTTAGAAGGCTGAAGGGGGATCTTATAGAGACCTATAAGATAATGAAGGGGCTGGATAGGGTAGAGATGGAGAGATTCTTTCCACTTAGAAAGGAAACTAGAACTAGAGGGCACAGCCACAAAATAAAGGGGGGTCAGTTTAGGACAGAGTTGAGGAGGAACTTCTTCTCTCAGAGGGTGGTGAATCTCTGGAATTCTCTGCCCACTGAAGTGATGGAGGCTACCTCGTTGAATATGTTTAAATCACGGGTAGATGGACTCCTGATCGGCAAGGGAATTAGGAGTTTTAGGGATCAGGTGGGTAAGTGGAACTGATCCACTTCAGGTCAGCCATGATCTTATTGAATGGCGGGGCAGGCTCGAGGGGCTAGATGGCCTACTCCTGCTCCTATTTCTTATGTTCTTATGTTCTTATCTCACCAGACCATGGCCTTCCTCCAATTTTGTCTCTGCCTGTACTGGAGGACAGTAAGAAGTCTCACAACACCAGGTTAAAGTCCGGTAGGTTTATTTGGCAGCACAAGCTTTCAGAGTCTCACTCCTTCATCAGGTGAGTGAGGAGTTGTGGTCACAAACAGGGCACAAACTCAATTTACAAGATGATGGTTGGAGTGCGAGTCTTTACAGGCAATCAAGTCTTAAAGATACAGACAATGTGAATGGAGAGAGGGTGAAGCACAGGTTAAAGAGATGTGTATTGTCTCCAGCCAGTACAGTTAGTGAGATTTTGCAAGCCCAGGCAAGTCGTGGGGGTTACAGATAGTGTGACATGAACCCAAGATCCCGGTTGAGGCCCTCCTCATGTGTGCGGAACTGGAGGAGTCAGTCTCCAGCAGGGCCAGCTCTTCAAAAGGATTCAGGACTTCAGTATAATATATAACCCTGCCAGAACTGGCTCTTTCTCCTTTCTCAAACATTGTGGGATCACTTCTCCTTTCTCAGACATTGTGGGATCATGTCTCTTGAAAAGATTTGACATAGAGCATCCATCAAAAATTGCAAATAATCATCTGGTATGCCACCAACGCATTACCAGTTTAGTGCGTACCAGCCTGGAGCCTATGCTGATGCATCATAAGGTCATCCCGCAAACCACTCAAATTGTAACTAAATGATTGTTTGAAATGCACAATGGTATAATCTAGGACAGCTATGTCCTTTGGCAATCATGTAGCTTTGAGGGAGCAGCAAATCTCCATTAACTCCTGTATTTGCTATCACTGGGCCAAAATTGCATGCTGAGGCCGTACTCATCTGGCCAACCTCATCTTGTCATTGAACCTTTTCTGGAACTGGCACCACACGGTGGCACAGTGGTTAGCACTGCTGCCTCACAGTGCCAGGGACCTGGGTTCAATTCCGGTCTCTGTGTGGAGTTTGCACGTTCTCTCTGTTTTAATATGGAAAAAAATTAACCAATGTATAACTCTTCAATTCCAAAAGGTGGGAGGCTTGCCAACTTTAAAAGTTGTAACTCCTATGAAGAGTCATGTGGTTTACAGAAATTATTAAAAACTTAAATGCACTTTCCTTGCAAGACCTGGAATTGCACAAATCTTTTCTCTCCAAAATAGATCAGCAATATTGCTCATCTGATGGGTCCCCTGATGCAGTCCTGTGCCTTTAAACCTTGTTCTGAGTCACAGACTGCAGCTTCTGAGACCAGATATGCTGCCCTCCAGGCCTCATTGGGTAGGATGAAAGGCTGTAACATACCCTTGCCATCAACTGTTGGCAATTAAGGTGTTGTGAATGCTGCTGATTTCGGAGTGTGGAAGCCACTGTCAATGCATGACGGCGGTATACAGCCCTTTATATTTGACCTCTCTGCAAAAACACTACAATCAAACTAAATTAAATATAATTGTACCACTGATTTTAACTTTCAGTGACCTCACCAAACAAGTGGCAGTAGATCGACGACCCTTTTCACAGCATGTCCATTTTTCATTTCTATTTACACCTCTGAACATTAAATGAAATTGTAAGACATCAAAATGGAGGGTGACACCTTTTCTTTGTGAAATACTTATTCTATTTTTAATATGAAAGTTTGTTAATGAAACTGGCCAACTGTTATGTAAATGTCCCAAAATTGTGCTGACCATCTATTTAAAATGAGTTTTGAGATGTCTTTGTGCCGTTTAATGCACGGTGGCACAGTGGTTAGCACTGCTGCCTCACAGCGCCAGGGACCCGTGTTTGATTCCATCCTCGGGTGACTGTCTGTGTGGAGTTTGCACATTCTCCCCGTGTTTGCGTGGGCTTCCTCTGGGTGCTCCGATTTCCTCTCACACTCCAAAGATGTGCGGATTACATTGATTGGCCATGCTAAATTGCCTCAAGGTGTGTAGGTTAGGGGATTAGCAGGGTAAATACATAGGGTTAAACGTTCTGAGTAAGGTACTCTGTTGGAGATTTGGTGCAGACTCAATGGGCCGAATGACTTCCTTCTGCACTTAGGGATTTTATGGTTCTGTGAATACTGGAATTCGAAGGATTCTACGATTCTATGAACAACAATGCTTTAAACTGGCAGTGCCTGATATATGCTGGTAGGGATTTTTCTCCTGCTGTCTGGGAATTACTGCAATTAATGTCATGCATTGTTTTCAATTTAGTTCAAAACGAAAGGTGATTTGTGAGATCCGAAAGTACTTTTTGTGGCAATTCAATTCAGATCAATTTCCTGTACTCAACTTCCGACTGATTCTCCAATGTTGTGTTTTAAGAAATGCTTACCTATACTAAAATACACCAGCATTAATTATTGTTCTACTCATTTGTGAGATGAAGCATTGTGGTACAAGTCAGCATTTGGCAGGAAGTTCAAGGATTTTCATCAAACGAGAATTAAGGACTGGAGCTAATGGAGGTGTTTCGCTCCAGATATGATTCGATTGATCCACGAAGAACCTTTTATTAAACAAATTTTAGTTAAGAACACAATCAGAATATAACAAAAAGAATTAGCATAACGTTTTCTGATTTATTATTTATTAGAGACTGTTTCTTGGAACAGTATGTTGTGGAACCAACCAGGGAGCAGACTACTCTGAATTTGGTATTGTGTAATGAGGAGGGATTAATTGATGACCTCAAAGTTAAGGATCCTCTCGGGAGTGGTGACCATGGTATGATAGAATTCAAAATTCAGTTTGGAGGTGAGAAAGTGAAGTCTCACACTAGCATGCTGGAATTAAACAAAGGAAACTGTATAGGCATGAGGACAGATTTGGCCCGAGTAGAATGGGCAGGAAGGCTAAAATATAGGACAGCGGATGAGCAGTGGCAGTTGTTTAAGGAGATACTCAATTCCTCAAAACTAAAATAAATCTCAGTGAGGAAGAAAGATGGTAAGGGAGGTAAAATCATCCATGGCTAAACAAGGACAATATAAAGACAAAAGCTAAGGTATATCATATTGCAAAGGCCAGTCAGTGGTAGACTGGAAGATTGGGAAACTTTCGAACATAAACAAAGGGATACTAAAAAAGTAATGAAAAGAGCTAAGGTAAATTACAAAAGCAAACTAGCGCAAAATATCAAAAAGGGTAACAAAAGCTTCTCTAAGTAAATAAAAGGGAAGAGCGTTATTAAGGTGAATGTTGGTCCCTTGGAAGATGAAACCAGAGAGTTAATAGTTGGAAACACTGAATTGGCAGAGATGCTAAATCAATACTTTGCCTCAGTTTTCATGGTGGAGGACATGAGTACCAATCCTATAGGAACGGGCAAGCCAGAGGCAAAATAAGGGGTAGAACTTAGAGCAATCAATAGGGAAAAGGTACTCAGCAAACTACTGGGATTGAGGACAGACAAGTCCCCCAGCCCTGATGGCCTAGATCCTAGGATATTAAAGGAAGTGGCGGTGGAGATAGTGGATCCATTGGTTATAATATTCCAAAATTCTCTGGATGTGGGAAAGATGGAGTGGATTGGAAAAATGCTAATGTAACGCCCTTATTCAAAAAGGGAGGGATGACTTGGATACAGGGATAGAAGGCTCTATAACCAAATTTGCAGATGACACAAAAATAGGTGGGACAGTAAGTTGCAATGAGGAAATAAGAACCCTATAAATGGATAAAGGTAGGTTAGGAGAGTGGGCCAAAATGTGGCAGATGGAGCTTAACATAGATGAGTGTGAGGTGGTGCATTTTGGTCAGAAAAATGAGAAGGCAACTTATTATTTAAATGGGGAGAGACTTCGGGGTGCTCCCATGCAGAGGGATCTGGGTGTCCTCGTTCATGAGTAACAGAAAACTAGCTTGCATGTACAGCAGATAATAAAGAAAGCAAATGGAATGTTGGCATTTATAGCTAAAGGAATAAAATATAAAGGTAAGGAAGTATTTTTGCAACTATATAAAGGCATTGGTGAGACCGCACCTGCAGTATTGTGCACGGTTTTGGTCCTTTTATTTGAGGAAAGATGTACTGGCATTGGAGGCAGTTCAGAGAAGGTTCACTGGATTGATTCCAGAGAGGAGGGGTTTGTCGTATGAAGAGAAATTGAACAGTTTAGGCATATACTCTCCGGAATTTAGAAGAATGAGGGGAGATCAAATTGAGGTATATAAGATGGTAAAAGGTATGGATAAAGTAGACATAGGGTGGATGCTTCCTCTTGTGGGCATTTCAGGATGAGAAGTTAGTCTTAGGATGAGGGGCAGCAAATTTAAAACAGAGTTGAGGAGAAACTACTTCTCCCAAAGGGTTTTGAATCTGTGGAATTCATTACCCCAAAGTGCGGTAGATGCTGGACACTGAGTAAATTTAAGGAGGAGCTAGACAGATTTACATTGGTGATGGGTTGAAGGGTTATGGGGAGAAGGCAGCAAAATGGGGATGCGGAGCATATCAGCCATGATCGAGCAGACTTGATGGGCTGAATGGCCTATTTCTGCTCCTATATCTTATGAACTTATAAACCTTTACCAATTAAAATACTTAAACATGACATAGTATAATTTTGATGTGGAGATATCGGCATTGGGGTAAGCACAGTAAGAAGTCTCACAACACCAGGTTAAAGTCCAACCTTGGACTTTAAAGTTGAACTTTAACCTGGTGTTGTGAGACTTCTTACTATAGTATAATTTTAACAGCCATCCACCTCTATAGTTCCAAATTGAGCAACATCCCCACAGACAAAAATCCTACTTCAGAACCAATTAGCACCAAACACAGGTAAGCTCACATGGATGCTAGATGTCCAGCCTTTTAACCCCTCTGGGCAGATGCAGAAAGACATCTGCCTTCTGATTCCCATACAGCGATTTTTAGCAAAGGATATATCCTCAAATAGCAGATCTTCAGAGAAATAAACATAATGTCTGGCAGATTCCAGTCTCCGGATTTCAGAGAGAAGGAGGGCTACCTCTCTGCAGCTTTCAAGCAGCAACTGACTTGATTTTTCTGTGTAAGCCTAGCTCCACCCAGTCACATGATCTTACTTGCCAATCAACCTAATCAAACCCTACTCTGCATGTACCCTAGGGGAATACACTGAAATAACAACCCTGCATTAGTCCAGATTTTAAAAAACACTGTAGTAATCAAGCTCAATTATGCTGTTGCAGTAACAACTGGGACTGCTGTATGGAATCAGTAGAGATAGGCGAGGTGATGAATGAATATTTTTCTTCAGTGTTCACCAAGGAGAGGGGCCATGTTTTTCAGGAAGAGAAGGTGTTACAGGCTAATAGGCTGGAGGAAATAGATGTTCGGAGGGAGGATGTATTGGCAGTTTTGAATAAACTGAAGGTCGATAAGTCCCCTGGGCCTGATGAAATGTATCCTAGGATTCTTTGGGAGGCGAGGGATGAGATTGCAGAGCCTTTGGCTTTGATCTTTGGGTCCTCGCTGTCCACGGGGATGGTGCCGGAGGACTGGAGAGTGGCAAATGTTGTTCCTCTGTTTAAGAAAGGGAATAGAAATGACCCTGGTAATTATAGACCGGTTAGTCTGACTTCGGTGGTTGGTAAATTGATGGAAAAGGTCCTTAGGGATGGGATTTACGACCATTTAGAAAGATGCGGATTAATCCGGGATAGTCAGCACGGATTTGTGAAGGGCAAATCGTGCCTCACAAATTTGATAGAATTTTTTGAGGAGGTAACTAGGTGTGTTGATGAAGGTAGGGCGGTTGATGTCATATACATGGATTTTAGTAAGGCGTTTGATAAGGTCCCCCATGGTCGGCTTATGATGAAAGTAAGGAGGTGTGGGATAGAGGGAAAGTTGGCCGATTGGATAGGTAACTGGCTATCTGATCGAAGACAGAGGGTGGTGGTGGATGGAAAATTTTCGGACTGGAGGCAGGTTGCTAGCGGAGTGCCGCAGGGATCGGTGCTTGGTCCTCTGCTCTTTGTGATTTTTATTAATGACTTAGAGGAGGGGGCTGAAGGGTGGATCAGTAAATTTGCTGATGACACCAAGATTGGTGGAGTAGTGGATGAGGTGGAGGGCTGTTGTAGGCTGCAAAGAGACATAGATAGGATGCAAAGCTGGGCTGAAAAATGGCAAATGGAGTTTAACCCTGATAAATGTGAGGTGATTCATTTTGGTAGGACTAATTTAAATGTGGAATACAGGGTCAAAGGTAGGGTTCTGAAGACTGTGGAGGAACAGAGAGATCTTGGGGTCCATATCCACAGATCTCTAAAGGTTGCCACTCAAGTGGATAGAGCTGTGAAGAAGGCATATAGTGTGTTAGCTTTTATTAACAGGGGGTTGGAGTTTAAGAGCCGTGGGGTTATGCTGCAACTGTACAGGACCTTGGTGAGACCGCATTTGGAATATTGCGTGCAGTTCTGGTCACCTCACTATAAGAAGGATGTGGAAGCGCTGGAGAGAGTGCAGAGGAGATTTACCAGGATGCTGCCTGGTTTGGAGTGTCGGTCTTATGAGGAAAGGTTGAGGGAGCTGGGGCTGTTCTCTCTGGAGCGGAGGAGATTGAGGGGAGACTTAATAGAGGTTTATAAAATGATGAAGGGGATAGATCGAGTGAACGTTCAAAGACTATTTCCTCGGGTGGATGGAGCTATTACAAGGGGGCATAACTATAGGGTTCATGGTGGGAGATATAGGAAGGATATCAGAGGTAGGTTCTTCACGCAGAGAGTGGTTGGGGTGTGGAATGGACTGCCTGCAGTGATAGTGGAGTCAGACACTTTAGGAACATTTAAGCGGTTATTGGATAGGCACATGGAGCACACCAGGATGGTAGGGAGTGGGATAGCTTAATCTTGGTTTCAGATGAAGGTCGGCACAACATCGTGGGCCGAAGGGCCTGTTCTGTGCTGTACTGTTCTATGTTCTATGTTCTATGCTGTGTACAGACAAAATGGCACCAATACACATAACTGCTAAAACAGATCCTGCGCAAGAAATATGACCCAAATACATTTCTTAAAGGCCCAGTATTTTCACAATTCCTATGCACCAGCTGCTCCTTGCTTGCCTGCCAGGAATCTATGTAAATAAAACTGGTCATAATGAAGGATTAAGATCTACCAATTTAACCTCAAAAAAAGGGTTGATTTTTGTATAAAAGAAATTGCAGATCACAATACTTAACTTACAGATCTTGGCATTATACAGCCGTGTGTCTTTTACAGCAATGAAGATTCACTGATTAAAAATACACAGAAGCTACACACCAGCATGTTTTTTCTTATAGTGACATAATGGCAGAACTGATAACTAAACCACATTTGGATAGAAAATTTTACAATTCAAAAATATGTTCAATTTTATACCACAAACTCCTGACTGAAGAAAAATGTTGACAAAGCATGACAATTTAGCAAGGCTCACTTTCCTGGGATCCGTGAGGCCCAGTGACTTCAGTGGAATTTGACAGGCATGCGTTTCCTTAGAATGAAAGAGGTTGTCTTTCAGGGAAATTAATAATAATCAAAACCAAATTTGGAGCATAAAACTGCAACCTAACTGCAACTAAGAGACCAACCTATGTGTAAGAAACTAATTATGCAACCCAAAGGCACACCTTAAGTATAGAGGAGCGAACTGGAAGATAGTCAGATTTAATGGACTAACTAGGATTTATGTTCGATTAACTAGCTGGAAGTATCTCTCACTCACTCATTTGGGGATTAAGATAAATATTACTTCAATATTTAAGGATATCCTACTTAAAGTATCTTATTGTAATGACAATTAAAATTTAAGACCGAATTCTCTATTAGAATCATAGAATCATACAGTGCAGAAGAGGCTCTTCGGCCCATCAAGTCTGCACCGACACGTGACAACACCTGATCTCCCACTTAATCCCAGTTACCAGCACTTGGCCCATAGCCTTGAATGTTATGACATGCAAAATGCTCATCCAGGTACTTTTTAAAGGATGTGAAGCAACTCGCCCCATCACCACCCT
This sequence comes from Mustelus asterias, assembly GCF_964213995.1. Lineage (NCBI taxonomy): Eukaryota > Metazoa > Chordata > Chondrichthyes > Carcharhiniformes > Triakidae > Mustelus > Mustelus asterias. Next base: position 50,517,972 of record NC_135820.1, read on the forward strand.
CCGGGTAAAAAGAATTTCCTCACCCCCCCCCCCCCCCCCCAAACCTCCTGCCGCTCAGCTTGAACTTGCGTCACCTCGTGACTGACCCTTCAACCAAGGGGATCAACTGCTCCCTTTCCACTCTGTCCATGCCCCTCATAATCTTGTACTCTCTGATCAGGTCGCCCCTCAGTCTTCTCTGCTCCAACAAAAACAATCAAATCTATCCAACCTCTCTTCATAACTTAAATATTCCATCCCAGGCAGCATCCTGGTGAATCTCCTCTGTACCTCCTTCAGTGCAATCCAATCCTATAAATAGAAACAAGATTGATTATACCATCTCTCTTTTTCCCAGAACCTATCTAACGTTGTAATTTACTGCTGACACCAAGACTTTGGTCCTTTAATAAACTTTTATATGTTTTAGAATTTATAACATCCCACATAGTCTTCTGTATTACTAACTCAAGAACCCAACTTATATATTGAGTTCAGTGGGAAAGTACATTACTGAGGAGTTTTTACTCAAAACTTAATATTATTCAGGAAATTATAATCTGGTTTCAATTTATCAAACAAGTCGTCCAGAGGAAGATAATAATCTCAGGTGGCTCTTTTTCCTTCGGGGGAGATAAATCAATTCTCTAGAATCATAGGATGTCTGCAGTGCAGCAGGAGGCCATTTGGCCCCTCGAATCTGCACCGACTCTGAAAGAGCAGCTTACCCAGGCCCACCAATCCACCCCCATCTGAAGTTAGTGATTTTCAGCCCAGGACAATTTTCCGGCAGAGGTTAGCCCTTCTGGACAATTGCCAGGTAAACCCTTACCTGGCAACTTCCCAGAGAGTACCCCCAAATGCACCACTGGAGAGTCAAGAGGTTATGCCTCACTCTTTAGAAACCTCGTTCTGTCTTCCATTTCTCACTGTTTTCTTCTCTCTCGTAGCTTGGAATTCTAGCTCTAGCTCTTTATGTCCGAGCTGTGATTTTGTTAAATTGCCACTGTCCATTGCAATGCCCCCAGATTCTCAATGCAATTGTTTGGCCACCAGTTCAAAAATGTCACTTTTCCTGGCTTTTGGGCAAAACTCTAACTCCAACTGCTTAGCAACATTTTTTTAACTCCTCAAGGGACAGAACCTTTAAATCATCAAAAGAAATTGTGATCTAGTCTACAAAGGAACAGGAATTGAATGTGGACATGGTTATTAGCACTGTAGCATTGTACACAAGAAAGCCTGGACTGATATTTTTAAATTTATGTTGAGGGATTAATTTAGTTCCCACTTCCATTTGTTTGCATTATCTGTGTGTTCCATCTCAGACCTGAGCCCTCCAGATTTCTGTTACGACCAATGAGGACACCTGTCAGGCCTTGTCCTTTCTTTCCCGCTCCTCGATTGATTGTAACAGTGGGGTTTTTTTGTAAATTTTAAGGGTGAAGGTATTCATTCAATGCCTGTATTTAACCATTTACAGAGATATAGTGTCATAAAGATATACAGCATGGAAACAGGCCCATGGCCCAACTCGTCCATGATGACCAGGTTTCCTAAACTGAACTAGTCCCATTTACCTGCATTTGGCTCATATCCCTCTAAACCTTTCCTATTCATGTACCTTTCTGAATGTCTTTTAAATTTAGAAATAATCAACTACCTCGCTAGCCACTTCTTTTAAGAATCATAGGATCCCTACAGTACAGAAGGAAATCATCCAGCCCATCGAGCCAGCACCAACAACAATCCCACACAGCCTGCAACCCGACACATTTACTCTGCTAATCCCTCTTGTGACGTTAAAATGCACCTGAGGTACTGCATTGGAGTGAAACATGGCTTGAGGCCCTGACCTTCCATCCTGAGCCAAGAATGCCATGGACAGAGCCATGTTATTACTTCCCTGATGCCTGAATCTCAAGCAACATCCACAGCTGAAGGTGGCAAGGCAAAATAGGTTCTTGCCAAAGTTGGCCCCAAGGAAAGGACTAAGAGAAGCATGCTTATTTTTAACATAGTAAGAAGTCTCACAACACCAGGTTAAAGTCCAACCGTTTATTTGGCAGCACAAGCTTTCAGAGCACTGCCCCTTCATCAAGTGAGTGGGAGTTGTGTTCGCAAACAGGGCATATATAGATACAAACTCAATTTACAAGATAATGGTTAGAATGCGAGTCTTCACAGGTAATCAAGCCTTAAAGGTACAGACAATGTGAGTGGAGAGAGGGTTAAGCAACAAGTTAAAGAGGTGTGTATTGTCTCCAGCCAGGACAATTAGTGAGATTTTGCAAGCCCAGGCAAGTCGTGGGGGTTACAGATAGTGTGACATGAACCCAAGATCCCGGTTGAGGCCGTCCTCATGTGTATGGAACTTAGCTATCAGTTTCTGCTCAGCGATTCTGCGTTGTCGTATGTCGTGAAGGCCGCCTTGGAGAATGCTTACCTGAAGATCAGAGGCTGTGCCCGTGACTGCTGAAGTGTTCCCCGACTGGAAGGGAACACTCCTGCCTGGTGTTCACTAACAGTGTCTCACTAACTGTCCTGGCTGGAGACAATACACACTTCTTTAACTTCTGCTTGGCCCTCTCTCTACTCACATTGTCTGTACCTTTAAGACTTGATTACCTGTAAAGACTCACATTCCAACCATTATCTTGTAAATTGAGTTTGTGTCTATGTATGCCCTGTTTGTGAACACAACTCCCACTCACCTGATGAAGGGGCAGTGCTCCGAAAGCTTGTGCTGCCAAATAAACCTGTTTGACTTTAACCTGGTGTTGTGAGATTTCTTACTGTGCTTACCCTAGTCCAACGCCGGCATGTCCACATCATATTTTTTAACAAACCAGTCTGGCAAACTTGCTTGAATTTAAAACTCAAAAGGAGTTTGTTTTATCAAGCTAAGAATACACCCAGGTAAAGATATAAAGATATTTAAAAAGGTTAACTCATATCCTGACCTTCAATGATAAAAGGCAAACATAGAGAGTTCACTGTTTATGAGTCCTTCACTGGTATCCATGGCTAAGGCAGAGATAGTCCATAATGGTTTTGAGATTCCAGTGGAGTTGAAGCTAATGTAAAGTGCAAAAGACTTGTGGAGACAAATTCTTTTTTTAAACATAATCTCTCTTTTCTAAAAGTCGATGATTTTTGCACCTGATGCTCCTTTCATCTGAAAACCCTCAACTTTTATAACAGAGATAGCAATTTGAGAGAAAGGGGAGAGAGCTGGTATCACTATTCTCTTGGATGATATCTCCCAGACTCCTCATTTTATCTGTTTGGGTATTGCACTAAAGGACTCTTCAAAGTTGTTAATTTGGTCACATGACCTCTCTTCCCATAATGATTTCAGAAAATAACCGATTAGCTTATATCTAAAAAGGCCTTAGCTATTGTTTTATGGCCTAGGTGATCAAATTCTGTAATGTCCCAGTCATTAACTCCTGAATGATCCATCCTCCTCCATCTTAATGACTTAGGAAGAACACCTACATAGTCATTGTCTGGCAGACTTTCTGTTTCCACCTGAAAGGTAATTTTATAAAAATGCAAATGGTAAGGGCCAGTACAGTTTCAGCATATCATTCAGGTAATTCTTCACGTCAACAGGTGTAAAATTCCATAGGTAGTTGGCTTATTAGTTCTTATTGCATTCACATTGGAAACTTCTGGAAACCGTGCAACTTCTTATACCAGGTGATCTGTGGCAGCCATCTTAAGCAGACCATGCTTGCTTTTTAAAAGCCCTTCTAAAGTAGTTCAATATATATTTGATCAGCGAGTGAAATTAAAGGTTATTAACACACATGCGTACGTCAGTCTCATCATCGTGGCAGTGGTCAGATTCTCCTTTGATGACAATGGTCATGCTCGGCATTTGATAGATGCCAATGTTATTTGCCACATATTCAGGTCTTTCTGCACAGCAGGCATGGACAGCTTCATTATCTGAGGAGTTGCGAACAGTGCTGAACACACTGTGAAATCATCAATGAACATCCTCATTTCTGACCTTATAATGCAGGGAAGGTCATTGATGAAGGAGCTGAAGATAATTGTACATAAGACATTGATCTGAGGAACTCATGCATCAATGTCCAGGGGCTGAAATATTTAATCTACAAAAATCACAATCATCTCCCTTTGTGCTAGATTTATCTCAAACCATTAGAGGGCCTTTCACCTGATTTCTATTGACTTCAATTTTACAAATGTTCCTTGATGTCACTGTCAGCCAAATGCTGCCTTGACGTCAGTGGCAGTCACTCTCACCTCACCTCTGGAATTCAGCTTGTACATTTATGTTTGAACGAAGGCTGCGCTGAGATTGGGGGCCACGATGTCCTGTAAGAACTCCCAACTGAGCATCGGTGAGCAGTTTATTGATGAATAAATGCTGCTTGGTTGCACTGTCAACAACACCTTCCATCACTTTGCTGATGATTGAGAGTAGGCTGATGGGGCAATAATTGGCTGGATTGAAATTATCCTGCCTTCTGTGAACAGGATATGCCCGGGCAGGTTTTGACACTGTTATTCAGATGCCAATGTCGCATCTTGGTCAACATCTTGACCAGAGAGGTAACTGGTCCTGGAGTACAAGTGTCCAGTAGTACAGGGTATCAAGGGCCACAGCCTTTTCTGTATCCAGTACACTCAGCTAGTTCTTGATATCGCAGGGAATGAATTAAATTTGATGAAGACTGACCTCTGTGATGGTGAAGTCCTCAGGAGGAGGCTGAGATGAATCATCCACTTGACACTGCTGATTGATGATGGTTGAAAATATTTCAGCCTTGTCTTTTACACTGATGTGCTGGGCTGCATCATAAATGAGAATGGGGATATTCATGGTGCATCATCCTCTCATTGGTCATTTAATTGTCTACCACCATTCGTGATGGCAGATGAACATATGAAATAGGAACAGAAGTAGGCCTCAGTGACACTGTAACAAAGTATTGCCTTGTGGGCTCATTGCAATCCATCCACTTTGCAGTTGGAGAGGCCACTGTGTGTCCCTCACGTTTCCAAACAGAGATCTCACATGCTATCTGGAAGGGGTGGGAGTGTTTGGTGGGGGTGGGGGTGGGGACACTTAGGCATTGAGGGCACCACCAAGTACCACTAATGACAGGCCTCCCCTTATATCCTCATGGGCTCACCGTTCTGGAAGGTGCTGGCCCAGAACCATTCTGGCCCAGATTAACTAAGCGGGCAGCCCAGCTGGCAGGGATAGAGTGGGACAGGTCCATTGGAAATGGAGAGATTGCTTGCAGCCTCCAGTCACTAAGGATCTATGCATATCATAGATACCTCAGTATCATGGGTGCTTCCATGTTGGAGTCCGTTCATTCAGTCACTCACACTCTTCTTTTTTACTGACAGGTCCCAACAGGAAGGAGGCAAGGTGTAGAAGTAAAGAAGCCCTGTCCGGTTCAAACACAAGCCCAGAAAGGTGCAACGCCATCACCTGCACTCTCCATAATCCTAGACACATAGACCTCGGTGAGAATGAGTTCTAGTTTAGGAAGGGTCTCACATTCTGATGGTCACTGCACAGTCACATGTCCACAGGAGGAAGCAGGGTCAGTCAACCTCACTGGCACTTGAAGAGCTGCTGATGAAAAAGCCTTTTCAAACTGCTCAACCCGCCCGTATTTTCTTCACACTGCACAACCTCCATGACCTGCCACTCACATTCCAATACAACCCTTTCCACCCTCCCATCCTGTATCAGATAACCCATTGCATGACCCTTCTAGAATCTCTCAATCCCCTACCACTCCCAACCTCCCCCATGCCCCTCTAGACCTCCACAACCACACCACCTTTTCACTCTTCTCCTCCCCATCTATTCCCCCACCCCCGCACAAAACTGAATCTCAGAGCCAACCAGTATCTCCTGCAGCCTTCTTTAAGTTTAAGTTTAAGTTTATTTATTAATGTCACAACTCGACTTACATTAACACTGCAATGAAGTTACTGTGAAAATCCCCTAGTCGCCACACTCCGGCGCCTGTTAAGGTACACTGAGGGAAAATTTAGCATGGCCAATGCACTTAACCAGCACGTCTTTCCTCCTACACGTCTTTCGGACTATAGGAGCAAACCGGAGCACCCAGAGAAAGCCACGCAGGCACAGGGAGAATGTGCAGATCCGCACAGACAGTGACCCAAGGCCAGGAGTTGAACCCGTGTCCCTGGCGCTGTGAGGCAGCAATGCTGACCACTGTGCCACCGTGCCGCCCGCAGCTTGAAGATCCAGTCACTGGGAGAAGTTGCCGCACCGAAAACAACCACCTCCTGGATGTTCTTGTGTGGAGAAGATCCACATGGTTGATGCTCCCTCCACCCAGTACTGCGCGTGGTGTTCCAGGGCTCAGTCGCTGGAGGCCTCCATCTTCTCCATGAGCTGTCCTCAGCCTTCTTAAGGAAAGTGCCGACCTTTATGCACCATATTGGTCCAGATATAGTCCGGACTGCTGTGATTTCCTGTTTGTGGCACGGACAATCACATGGAGGGGGGGACAATTCTAGTCAGGCCTTCATTGACATCCCATTAGCGGGATTGATTTCACACTGGCTTATGGAGGAAAATGTGACTCCAGCCCATTTCAAACCGCAACCAGGATCAAGACTTTCACATTCCTCTCAGCAACAACCAACTCACCCCCCCCCCCCCCCACCCCCCACCACCCTGGCCCCACATCACCATTCACTCTCACTCACCCTGTAGGAGAATCTCCTTGTTGGCCATGCTTCTGGCAATTTGTTCCAGAAAAAATCTAGCCATGGAATCAAAAAAAAGGGCCGGAATTCTCCCATCCCGTCCAGCACTTGAATTTTAGCAGGCCTGTTACGGAGAATATAAAACGCCATTGACGGTCGGGCGGGAATTTCCAGCTGTTAGACCAGCGTGGCTGGAGAATTCCATCCAAGTGCATGCTTCATTTGCCCCATGTGCCACTAGGCACAGGAGAGAACTGAGGAAGTAATGCTCAGAGCAGTGTTCAGCATGAGTTAAGTATCCTTTGTTGGCTTATCTTGAAATTCATTCCACATCTCTAGTTTTTCCCAGGAATATCCAGCCCCATTGTTTGATGTCATTGTTGACAATGGTGTAGCAACAAAACATGTAATTACAACAAACATCTAGTGAACAGAATGAGCATCACACTCATTCACATAGCCTGGTCTTTTCAATTAGGGATGTAAAAGGAAACAGAATTAATAAAATAAACTATGAGGACTGGGTAGCTGGACAGAAATATGAGTGCTATGAATGCATCAGCGTATTCTACATGTACTTACATTTGTAACATCCGTTAAATAATTATTTTTGCTACTGTTTATATTCCTTTTTCGATACTGCCGTCTTACTTAGAAACAACGTGCAAGGATATGGAGAAAAGGTAGAATAGCCCCATGGGGGCGATCTTGAGCCCACACTCAGCATCCACGGGATTGGCAGCGGGAGTGCAAGATCTGGCGACACCCGGAAATCGTGAACCTCACCAGTGACGTAATCAGTGAGCCTGATTTTAATAGATCTTAATAAATTTGAATATGATTAACCACACCCGTCACAAGATCGCCCCTCGCCATGTTTTCAAACCTCGCCGATGTGACATTATGTCAGAGGTTTATAATCATGCGGATGTGATCCTGTCCTGGGGATTCCCCCCAAGGGCGCAAAGGTGAGCATAGATCCCATGGGAGAGGGACATGGCCAGGTAGTGGCCTGGCATTGCCCCAGCACTGCCCCCACCTGGCAGTGACAACCTGGCAGTGTCAAACTGTGCCAGGAGCGGTGCCAGAGCAGGACCCTAATCCTGACCCTCATGGGGGCATGTATGTGTAGTGGGAGGGAGGGAGCATTCAATGAAGTGGAGGAGAAATACCAGTGATTACTGTTGCAGGGAGTGAGAGGGAGATGCCAGCAATTACTGTTTGGGGCAAGAGATGCCAGTGTTGATGTGGGATGGTGTGGTGTGGGCACTAACGGGGGGTGGGGAGAGATATGGGCATTGATTATGCGGGGGAGAGATGTGGGCATTGATGGAGGCAGGGGAAGAGATGCCTGAGTTGATTGAGGGGGGGAGAGAGAGAGATGCTGGCTTTGATGAGGGGGTAGAGATGCCGGCATTGATGGGTGGCACAGGGAAGGAGATGTGGCGTTAGAGTGGGGGAGGAGGGAGGAAAGAGATGCCTGCGTTGATGGGTGGGTGGGTCAAGATGACAGGTGTGATAGGTGGGGTGGGGGAGAGATGTCATCATTGATGGGGAGAGGTAGTGATGGCAGCATTGGGGGGGCGGGGGGGCGGTGGGTAGAGGTGCCAATGTTGATTGGAGTTGGGGGGGAGATGCTGACGTTGACGTGAGGAGGTGATGGCTTTGATGGACGGGGACCCTGAGACAGTGGTGGAGGGATGGGGGGGCAAGGTTATTTCTTGGTCTGATTGGGCGTCTTTTAAACATGGCGCCCCAATTTCAGTGCAGCCAGGCTTTGCTCGTGTGTTTAGGCTCCGCCCCTCAACTCTGATGGCGCGAAATACGCCAACCTGTTTATTTTTGACGAAGTGTCATGAGACCTGGAGAGAAAGCCTGCCTGTTTCTCTGGACAGAAACACACCGGTTTTCAGTCAGGCCCTGACACTTTGGGTGGAATTTTCCTTTCCCACTTGCCAGAGGGAATGCAAAGGTCCATTGACCTCGGGCAGGATTTTCCAGTCTTGGGGCAAGCGCGGATGGAAAATCCCACACTTTGCCATTTTTTGGTAAGATTCTGCTCATTATGGTCATTTGGAGAGCCAGTGCAGATACAATGGTCTCCTTCTATGTCACAACAGTTCTGTGAAGCTGAGGTACTTGTTCATATATTTTAAACCAATTTTCGCCTGAAAGCAGTTTTCATTACTTCTTGTTTCTCCATCATTTGAAATGTTTTTGCTTGGTCTTCAGTGGAAACAACTGAACACTTCCCAGCTCTAACTTAATAAGTACCATAAGGATAACACTGAGCAATAGTAATCTCTCCAAATTATTTATATCAGTTTTTATTCTACTAATTCTCTGGTTCGTAAAGACTGACTCTTTTAAATTGCTCTGCTGCTCCACCAAGATCCAATTATCTTATGATACGCTCATATTGGATCAGCTTCGCAATGAAATACTCAGCCTTGTCACAGCTGTAACAAAATCTGCTTTAAAGCTTCAGGGATCAAAGTGTATTGTCTCCGCACATCTGTAACAAAAACCACTGACATGAAACTAAAATGTTCATTATTCTTTCAAATGTGACCTAACATCAGGCCTTCTATTAATTCTTTCACTGGCCGTGGGCGTCATTAGCTAGGCTAATATTTATTGCTCATCCCAAATGCCCTTGAGAAGGTGGCAGTGAGCCAGCTTTTTTAACCGCTGTAGTCCGTGGTGAGCTATACCCACGACTCTCATAGGGAGGGCATTCCAGGATTTTGACTCAGCGACAGTGAAGGAATGATGATATAGTTCCAAATCAAGCTGGTGTGTGACTTGGAGGGGAACGTTCACATGGGACGGTGTTCCTAGTCTGGAAGATGCTGTCCGAGGAACCTTGGTGAGTTGTGGCAGAGCATCTTATAGATGTTAAACACTGTTGTCACTGTGCCTCAGTGGTGGAGGGAGCAAATGTTGAAGGCGGTGGATGAGGTGTCAATCAAAAAGGCACCTTGTCTTGAATGATGTCGATCCTCTTGAGTGTTGTTGGAGCTGAACGCATTCATTCATGCAAATGGAGAGTATTCCGTCACGTCCCTGACCTGTGCCTTACAGATACTGGACAGGCTTTGGGGAGTCCGGAGGTGCCTATGGCAGTATTTTTCTGAGGTGGGATTCTCCCCTGACCACCCCGCCCCTGTGATATGTTTTGCAGTGGAAGAGGCAGCCCACCATTGGCTGGCATGCTGTCAATGGGGTTTCCATTGTTCATACCCTCTGTCGCCGGGGGACCTGTGGCAGGGGATTGCTGTTAATTTAAATTAGGAAGGCAAATGGCATGTTAGCCTTTATTACAAGAGGATTTGAGTGCAGCAGTAATTGTATAGAGCCTTGGTGAGATTATATCTGAAGTATTGTGTACAGTTTTGGTCTCCTTACCTAAGGAAGAATATATTGACGTTAAAGAGTGTGCAACAGAAGTTCACCAGACTAATGCCTGAGATGGCAGGATTGTCCTATGAGGAAAGATTGAGGAGACTGGGCCTATATTGTCCAACTTGCAAACAAGCATCAACACCCAGCTTGGCTGTTGGTGAGAAGGGCACTCCCCGCCAGATCCTTCATGCACACCCAAAGACACTGCACCATCGCACACTGTCTTCAAAGCATCCGTGGGGAGGAGGAGATAGCCGTACACCTCCCTGTGGAATGTGTCTTTGCAAAGCTTGGGGAAGCTGCCCTCAACACCGCAATGGGGAAAGGGCACTGTGTAAGGCCTTTCAGCCTAAGCACACCGAGGGGCTGGAAACCTGATAAAACCCCTCATACTGTGTGCTTAATCCTAATCGTGTGTTAGGGGAGTCGGTTTAGCTAAATTGGTTGGATGCCTGGCTTGTGATTCAGAGCGACACCAAGAGCGTAGGTTCAATTCCCATCCCAGCTGAGGTTATTCATGAAGGTTTGCCTTCTCAACCTTGTCCCTCACCTGAGGTGTGATGATCCTCAAGTTAAATCACCACCAGTCAGCTCTTCCCCTCAAAGGAAGGCAAATGGCACCTTTGGTCATCTGGGATTAAGACGACTACTTATGTAACTATATTGAAGCACCACAGAGTGCAACATAACTGATGTATATAGTTTGAAAAGAATTGTAATCTCTGTAATGAAAGTAGACAATGTACTTATTACTGAACTGAAGCACCTCAGATGCATCTTGACCTCTGGAAAAAAATGTGAATTGCATTGCACTTTACTGTTATAACAGTTTGAATTTTTTTGTAATGTGTCTTTCAGATTATATATGAATACAGTGTATTCTTGCAAAAGAAAAATTCTCCAGAGTTTACAAGAGTGAGCTGATTTTATTACAGATCGACAGAGATATAGGAAGGATATTTCCTTTAGTTGGTGGGGGGGGTGGAGGGGTTGGTCAATAACCAGGAGGCACAATCTCGGAATAAGAATCATAGAATCCTAGAATCCCTGCAGTGCAGAAGGAGGCCAATTCCGCCCATCGAGTTTCACCAACCACAATCCCACCCCAGTCCTATTCCCATAACCCCACATATTTACCCTGCTAATCCCCTGACACTAAGGTCAATTTAGCATGGCCAATGAACCTAACCCGCACATCTTTGGTCTGTGGGAGGAAACCGGAACACCTGGAGGAAACCCACGCAGACACGGGGAGAATGTGCAAACTCCACACAGACAGTGACCCATGGCCGGAATTGAACCTTGGTCCGTGGCACTGTGAAGCAGCAGTGCTAACCACTGTGCCACCATGCCACCCCTGACAAATGGCAAAGTAGGCCATTTTGGACTGAGATGCAGAGGAATTTCTTCAGTCAAAGGGTGGTGAATCTTTGGAATTCTCTACTCCAGAGGGTTATGAAGGCTGAGTCATTGGGAGCGTGTTTTGTGGCGGCGGAGATGGCCCACCATTGGCCAACAGTGGGATCCTCTGGTCCCGCCACTGTCAGCATGTGTTCTTTTGCATGCAATCCCCCCCCCCAACTCCACCCCCCACCCCCTCCCCCCATCCCCTCCCCCCACCCTCACCCCCAACTCCCCCCCCCCCTGCCCGGCCCCCCACCACCGCCAGGGTTCGTCGCCAGTGGGAACAACAGATCCTGTCGGTAGAAGTGGCCGGAACATTCTGGTCATTGAGTACGTTCAAAGCAAAGATCGATAGATTTCTAGATACCAGTGACATCAAGGGATAGAGTATAGTGCGGGGAGATTGCATTGAGGATCAGCCATGTCTATTTAAATGGCAGAGCAAACTAAAATGACAAAACAATTTAAAAAGATTCTCAATTGAAAGTTAATAGGTGAGAAAATGAGGAGTGCGGTGACAATAGACCTTAAGAAATGACAATATTCTATAATGCCAGATTTTCTGATATCAATCAAAGATATGGACATTGTATTTATCACTTTAATAGACAAATATTTAAGTACAAGAACATTCATTGAACATTACATACAGCCTTATAACTTTACAATTCAATACATATACAACAACTTATGGAATAATTTGATTCGTACCATATATAAATAAAGGATCACAAACCTGTTCCAGTGGAAATATTTTCTATTGAAATATGCTTTAAATCAGTATACTTTACAAAGAAACATATCTAATACTCCCAAAATACACTTAATTTCTGGCTTACATTGAGAGCTTAAATAACTGCAGACATGACTATGAAGCTTGTTAACTGGCATTTTAGCCTCAACCAAATTCACAAAACTACTTAAAAGCCGTAGGGCTATTTTGCTGTATGCCATGTGATTCACTTGCATCTTAAACGCGGCTGCATACTATGCACAGTGCTGACAAAGGAATGACAATAATTTATGACAAGTTCAATAAATTAACCTATAGTATGTTTACTTAATATTAACATCCACAGAAAGTGCATTGTGATGTTCTCTCAAAGTCCTATTTCTAATAAATATGCAGAGCTGCAACATTGGCTTGAGGACGTTTCTATATAAACGTTAGCAAATCACACACATCAGCATAACTCTTTTTAAAAACCCACAACGGAAAGTCATTTTGTGAATTACCAGGATTGGATTGAGAAGTCTGGGGTGCCATAGAAAAAGACAAATGTTAAACCAGTTTTTGCACTGCTGCATACACTTTTATTTTTAATCTAAATAATGTAACTTTCTTGCCTTGTGTTGAGCAAAAAAAAGGTAACTATTGAAAAATACTGTCATCATTTAGTCACACAAAGGAATGGCACTTTATTTTCTCTATGATTGTCATAAAGCTACCATAAATAAGGATCTGAAAAACATAGTAAATGTTCCAGGTGGCCTACCCTGAAATTACCCAATTCGAACATTTCTGTTACCACTCAGGGAAGATACAGAGCTATTGTGGTGTTATATTTGCCCCTGTTAGAGCAGCTGATGCTCTCCTTAACAAATATTTAAAATGGCAGAGTTTCAGGGAGATTTCTGGACTTTTTCTTGTTCTTAATCCAATGATGTGGTAAATCAACATGCTCGGTTAATAAGAAGCTGAATCCCTTATAGCAGAATGGCTGAGATAATATACACGTTTCAGAGATTTGACTACGAACAAACTGTGTTGGGGGGGTGGAGTAAAGAGTGTTGGTAATGTCCTCTGTTACTGGAGTGTGAACTCAAGTATTAAATCAGTTTACAATTTTGCTACAAATTATCTTTTGTACTCATCCAGTTAATTGCTTTCAATATGACAGCTTTAATTTCTTGATGTAAAATCAAAGTTTTTATTTATTATAATTTAAAACATAAGCGATGCCTGAAATTGAAAAACGTAACTGTCCCTGTAAAGCCTTCGAATATTTTACTTTTGAACTATCAAGGAATTAACATTTCTTTTGAGAGTATTTCATAGGGCATAAGCAATGGGGGAATAATGGACCATTTTTAAACCAAATGCTTGACAGATAGGTATTTAACTTCCTCTTACAAGTTTATAAGATGATCATTACTGCTTCAGGCAACGCTAAATGTGTTAGTATCACAACAGGTATTATCAAAATTTAACTTCTTGTTAGAAATCGGGTAGCCATTGATATCTTCTTGCTCTGTTAGATCATGGTCAGGACTTTCATGTGACATATCTTTCATTACGCTGTAGTAAACGGGTACATTGTAGGTAGAAGGTTTCTCCGCCCGTGCCTGTTTGCATTTGCAAAGTTTTTTGAAGGCAGCACGAAATTTCTGAGACATTAGGTTGTAAATGACCGGGTTGATGGCGCTGTTCAGGTAAATGGTCATCCTGCAGAACAATAGGAACCAGGTGTTCAAATAGGGTGTGTTCATGAAAGAGTTGACGACCACCAAGGTTCTGTAGGGCATCCAGAGCAGGGCGAAAAGGATGACCACCACTGCCAACATCTTAGTGACCTGAAGAGCAATGCATAACAAATGGAAAAGATTATCAAATGGATTTGCATTCATTCTTGAATGGGCAAATTGATGTCTTTGAGGATTATCTGGTAAATCATCAACCAGAAAGATACAGCTTTCTACAGAAAATAAACTTTTTTTTTAAATGGATAGGCATTTTTCCTCCCTGTCACGAAAAAAAAAGAAAGCATAATTGGGTCTTACATACTGTGATAACCCCCATGATCTGCATGGGGAATCACTAATTGACTTCCCAGTTGGGTTCATTGAATATGAGCTCCCTGGAGATTGATAATTAGCCAACCAGGTGGAGCTTGTATCCCAAGTCCTGTATAAAGCAAGACCCTGAGTGGGTCTATTATCCTTATAGCCCCGGTTGGAACCCGTTGTGTTCACCACAGGCTTGTGGTTATTGTTTATTTTCATTTGTGCAATAAAGCACAGTTCCTTCACAGCTGACTCCTGGAGTTATTATACATACACACTAGACAATGCTTGTTCCTTCTAATAGTTTGCATTCTTAATGTACATGCAGAACAAGAGAAAAAAAATGAAAGAATTTTAATTCGTTTAGCAACTTCCAAATTTTCAGGAAGCTTCAAAGTGTTTCACTCACTCTTATTTTGTAGGCAAACGTGACAATCAATTTGTGCACAGATGACCCCACAGGTGGTAATGAGGTGAGTGACCAGTTAATGTTTCTGTTGCAACGTAAACAGAAAATGATAGAAAAATCTCAGCAGGTCTGACGGCATCTGTGAAGAGAGAAGAGAGCTAATGTTTCAAGTCTGGATGAAGAGTCAGAATCTTCATGCAGACTTGAAACATTAGCACTGTTCTCTCTCCACAGATGCTGTCAGACCTGCTGAGACTTTTCAGCATTTTCTGCTTTTGTTTCAGATTCCAGCATCCGCGATAATTCGCTTACATCGTACTGTTTTTGTTGTGTTAGCTGATGGCAGAATTTTGGTGGGCACACTGGGGAGAACTCCCTGTTCTTCTACAAAAATTGCATTATGATAATGTCTATGCCCAACTAAACAGGCAAAAGGAGCTTGGGTTTAATGTCTCATATGAAAGATAGTACCTCCAATAACGCAGTGCTTCTGCAGTGTACACATGGTAATGTGCAGTGTGGGAATTCAATCCATAATCTTTTGACTCAGGCAATAACAGTTATAGTAAGCGAATCTGGCACCGAGGATAACAGGCAAAACCGTACCCTAAATATCTATAAGTCATTTGGAAATGTGTGTGTAGCATACTAGAGAAAGGATAACTAGCTACTAATTACCAGGGATCATGTACAAGACAGAAACATTTGCCATCCATGCTAGCACAAAGAAAATATATTTCCTAGCTGTTAAATCCTATAGGGAAAAAGAGGAAATATTAATGCCTGGAAATAAGAGAGAAAAGCATCAATATTCGACATTGAGTCAGTTATACTTGCTGTATGTTAAATGAAGCAGAAAATTGGTTAGAAAGAGAAAACCAAATGTTTCCAAATCCCAAAACTATAAAATTAATGACTGGGTAAAAACAGATAGGCATATCTGAAACATCAATACCAGGAATGACAATATTGGACCATAAATAGCAAGATAGAAAGCTAACAGCTGTGCCACTGTGGATAGCACGGTGGCACAGTGGTGAGCATTGCTGCCTCACAGCGCCAGGGACCCGAGTTCGGGACCCAGGTTTGATTCCCGGCTTAGGTCACTGTCTGTGTGGAGTTTGCACATTCCCCCCGTGTCTGCGTGGGCTTCCTCTGGGTACTCTGGTTTCCTCCCACAGTCTAAAGATGTGCGGGTTAGGTTGATTGGCCATGCTAAATTGACCCTGGTTCGGGGCGATTAGGAGGGTAAATATGTGGGATTTCAAGGATAGGGTGGGATTGTTGTCAGTGTAGGCTCGATGGGCCGAATGGCATCCTTCTGTACTGTAGGGATTCTATGAATTTGCTTTTGTACAGGTGGCGAAGGTAATCAAGAAGGCATACGCATGCTTGCATTCATCGGCCGGGGCATTGAGTTTAAAAATTGGCAAGTCATGCTGCAGCTTTATAGAACCTTCATTGGGCCTCACTTGGAATGTAGTGTTCAATTCTGGTCGCCACACTACCAGAAGGATGTGGAGGCTTTGGAGAGGGTACAGAAAAGATTTACCAGGATGTTGCCTGCTATGGAGGGCATTAGCTATGAGGAGAGGTTGGAGAAACTTGGTTTGTTCTCACTGGAACAACGGAGGTTGACGGGCGACCTGATAGAAGTCTACAAGATTATGAGAGGCATGGACAGAGTGGATAGTCAGAAGCTTTTTCCCAGGGTGGAAGAGTCAATTACTAGGGGGCACAGGTTTAAGGTGCGAGGGGCAAGGTTTAAAGGAAGTGAACGAGGCAAATTTTTTACATAGAAGATGATGGATGCCTGGAACTTATTACCGGGGGAGATAGTGGAAGCGGATACGGTAGTGACTTTTAAGGGGTGTCTTGACAAATACATGAATAGGATGGAAATTGAGGGATATGGTCCCCAGGAGAGTAGGGGGTTTTAGTTAAGTCAGGCAGCATGGTCGGTGCAGGCTTGGAGGGTCGAAGGGCCTGTTCCTGTGCTGTAATTTTCTTTGTTCTTTGTATACCAAGAACCTTTGACAGCCTCAGAATGCCTCAAAGTGCTTGACAGCCAAGAAAGCACTTTCTGTTTCGTCAGTGTTGTAAAACAGGAACTGTAGCAGCCAATTTGCGGATGGCAAGATCCACAAACAGCAAAGACTTAATGACCAGATAATCTAATTTAGCAGCATTGATTGAGGAATAAATATTGGCCAAGTCACTGAAAAGTGTTCCCAAGCTTTTCTTCAAACTAAAGCTATGGAATACTTTATGTACATCTGACTGGGGGAATAGGTCCCCTGTTTAACATTTCATCTAAAAGTTAGCAGTACTGTCAGCACAACACTGCCTGTATATTGCACTGGAATGTCAGTCTGGAATTTTGGCTCATATCTCTGGAGTGGGACAAACGTATAAGCCTGAATTTTTTGGATGGTGGGAGTTTGAATGAGCATTGATTGGCAGCAGACTTGCGCCCAACTTGGAAGTAAGTCCTGTCTTGGAGAGCTGTCGGTTAATACGATTACCGACAGCTCTCCAGCCCATCAAAGTGCTGATGGGCTGGAGAACTGTCGGTAATCAGTGCTGCGGTGACCAGGAGAGACAATGCAGTACTCTGCCTGGGACTAAGTGCAGGGAGCTGATGTGAGGTAAATGACAGAGGTTCGGGGAGGGGATACCCTAAGGGGTTGTGGGGAGGGCGAGTGGGTAATTGGGGGATAGGTAAAGGGGAGTGAGAGGGAAGGAAGCCCAGAGACAGGAGGCCGTCCAAGTCAGAAGGAGGCTTCCATTGAAGGTGCACCCCACTTGCGTCTTGTCACTGCAAACTATTGCCCTACTAATGATTTAAATGATCTGCAAGAATTATCTAACTGAAAGATTTAGATTGGTGTGAAATTTGCAACTTAATTCAGCCCTAAAGGAAAGAAAATCTATTAATATACAATTTTCATATTATATCTGATTTATAAATGATACATCTGGATATCAAGTGCTTACAAAGCAAAGTTTTATAAAAGCTGTTTCAAGCACATAATCATTATCAAACACTTAAAAATACCTCTGGCATTATCATATCAAATTGACCTAACATTAATATTTATCAAGTTATATGAAAGCTTGTTTTGTGATTACATTTTTACTGTATAATTGACTTGAGCATCTGTTCGGAGCAATCTGAAAAAATTTCATTGGAATATTTCCTCTTTGCCAAAATTAAACACAAGCACTAAATTGAATTAAACCATGCTATCGATATTGTTGCATAATATTACAGTGCATTACATAATGCACTGGTGGTGGGCGAGTGGAATCAGCTGCCGTCAGTGGTGGTGGAGGCAAACTCAATAGGGACTTTTAAGAGACTCCTGGATGAGTACATGGGGCTTAATAGGATGGAGGGTTATAGGTAGGCCTAGAAGGTAGGGATAAGTTCGGCACAACTTGTGGGGCCGAAGGGCCTGTTTGTGCTGTAGTTTTTCTATGTTTCTATGAAAGGCTTACTTAAATAGCTAATATTATTCTCCTTTTGTGTATTTATAACAAACCATTTCAAATCACTGATAGAGGTATCTTTACTATTCCATCCTTTAAAGTATTGAGATTGTTGAAATGCTCATTTTTTACTTATGATAAAGTTGGACTCGAGAGATTTTAAAGAATGATTATTTTCCTTGGATTCTAATGAATATAAAAATGAAATGAACAATCCCCTCTGTTCGACGAAACAGAACCCAATTATTAAAGACATTTTTTTGTATCTGCTCATATCAGGCTTCTTCTTTGTGACCTTAGGCACTGTATTACCTCAACATCTTTCCTACAGTTTGGAGCGTAGAATTGCCACAAGAATCCAATTGTGCTCTAAGGTTTTATATAGATTCACTGTGACATCTTTACTTTTATATTCTATACCCATTGCCATAAAAACCCAATATTTCAATCATTTATTTTTTTTTCACCTGATGCTCATGAGTCGCTGCTTTCAAGGTCTTGTGAGCCTGAACCATTTCCTCTGCTGTTCCACTCCATCCAATTTTCTACTTCTCAAAGCATAATTCATTTTTTAAACACAAGAGGACCACCTGACATTTATTGGCATTCCATCAATGATAGTTTTTTTGCCAATTCTACCAACTTAACAATATCCCATTGCAGCTCCCTTTGGTCTTCAACTTAATTTACCATGCCTTTTATTTTTCTATCTTCTGTTAATGTGTACAACAATCCCTCTAGCCCTTCTAAAAAATGATTTGAAGTGGGGTAAACTATCAGGGAGGCTTAGCCCGAGGAAATTATATCCGTGGTGTAATTTCACTGGGTAGTTTTTTTTAATGTAATGTAATTTAGAAGCAATTTAGTGAGGGCAAGGATAAAAATATTATGCTATATCATGTGTGGAAAGTGGGACACAACTAATTAGAAAGCAAATTGGGGGAAAAAAAAAAAATATTGCACTACAAAATACTACATTCACAATATGTTTGATGGACGCTATTAGAGGCAAGCAATTTAATTAGATACATATATGTTTGCATCTTAGAACATTCATTTTCTAAACACAGTAGCAGGCAATATAAGGTTGTACTTCATTTGACATTTCCTTAGATTTTTAATCGTGTATAGAGTTTTACTATGCCGTTTCCTTAAGCCTTAACATTAGTGAGGATAAGCTTATAAATATATTTATCAGATATGTATTTTCAAGTACTAATCATTCCCATATTTATTCGCGTGGAACATTGATTTCTAGAGAATGACCCTCTGAAGTGACTATGCATATTACAAATAATGGAACGATCCCAAATTTTGGTCTTATCTCTGGAAACTGCACCATTATCAATACAGGAATAAACATATGCAATATTTCAAACATAATGATTTTAATCTTTCTGTGAGATTGTTATGTTGTGGCTGTTACGGCATTGACAAAAGATTTCAAACTTTGCTAGGAACAAAAGGTATTATTGAATAATGAAACTTAGGTTCAGGAGGTTTGCAGTTCTGGGCTGCCCTGGAGCAGCACTCCAGTCCTTACCACCTGGCTTCTTGATGACTCTGCTTGAGAGACGATTCCACCCTTTGGTGTGATCATTCACTCTCACTTTCCATTGGTCTCCCAAGTCAGGTGGCTCCTTCTACTGTACTGTCTTAAAGAGACAGACAGTACATACACAACAGGTATCAATTGATGCCATACAGGAGACCACTTCAACCGGAGGTGGTTAGGGTATAGGAGGCACATTTGATCAAGTGATAGGGTGCAGGTTGGGGATCCCATCACTTTCCCACTTCCACCAAATTGAGTCTGAGACTGGGAAGGCTCATGGATAGCTAGCTGAGGCCTTCAAGTGAGCAATTAATGCCCATTTAAAGGCCTCACCCACCATTGCTGACAATTTTTTCAATGCCTGATCAAGGTACCTAGCACCAGGAAGGCAGGAGCCCACTGAAAACCAGTCCCAGCCTTTTTCTCTAACCACCCTCCCATGGTCTCTGCCCCAGGACCACCAGCCCATCCGAATGACCTTTGGCCTCAAGCCCCTCACTAATCCTGAGCCTCTAGAGGGCGCATTACTGATAGCAGCCACTGCTCCCAGTGTCTCAGGGTGTATAATCCTGGTGAAAGCCTAATACTGGCCACATAATGCTGCTGGATATTCCACAATGAGGAACACGTGATGCCCCTGTTGGTTCTCCAGCCAGCGGGCAAGACCCCATCACAAACATTAAATTCCTCCCTGTGACACTGATTCACATCATACAAGATGCTGGCAGAAGTTATACAATGAAGTAAGGTGTCATACAAATCTTAACTCCACATAAATGATGGTAGATAATTGGAAAGTTAGTTATTGAAGTGCAGATTTTGTTGGTTCCACAAGTCTTGCCATTATTACCCCTTGTTATTGTTACGGATTTGATGTTGTTAGGTGGTGAATAGTCTGTTGTACATAGCTTCTTTAGAACACACTGTCATTCACTGGAAACCATCTCACTTCCTTACCACTGAGGCAGAACCAGACCGTTCATAACCTTGGTGTCATATTCAACCACAAGATGATTTTCTGACCTCCTACCCAATCCATCACACTTGATCACTTATTCCCACCTCTGTAACAGGGCCTGGCACTGTCCGTTTCAGCTAATCTGTTTCTTAAACTCTTTATCTATATTCTTGGTACCCTGAGACTTGACTATCCATTACAGTCCTGGCTGGCCTCTCACACCCCATCCTTCATAAACATGAGGTCATTCAAAGCTCTGGTGGCCACGACCTTAATCACATCACGTCCCACTCACCCAGCACTCCTGTGCTCGCTGATCTGCCTTGGCTCCCAGTCAAGGGATGCCTAAATCTTAAAATTCTCGTCCATTTTTATATCCCTCCATGGCCTTGCCACTCAGTTCCTCTGTAATGTCTTCAGCTCAACAACCCTCCCTCCATACTTGAACAGCCCCGATTTTAATTGCCCCATACTTAGTCACCATGACTTCAGTTATTAAGGTTCTAAGCCAGGGATCAGCAACATTTTTTAACCTGAAGATCTTTTCTAAAACATTTGTCTGAAATAAAAACTATTGGGAGCCACAAATAGAAAATTTGGCATATTTAAAGCAAATGGCTCTGGTGGAAGACATGATTTGCCTATATCATAAATAAAACTCATATATTGAATGTTATATCATAGAAAAAAAACAAAACTAAAATAGATCTAATTAAGAATTATGACTTATTTTTGACATTGTGCACATTTTTTTAAAAATTGTATTTTCGATCCATGCAGGTTCAGCTTTTATCCATCAATGTGCATATTAATTAATGAAAAAACAGCATATTTCCATTTTGAATTTAAAAATTCAGAAATGTTCAGGTTAAACTGAAAAAAGTTGTACAGATCTTGTAGTAAGTGATTTTTGAAATCATAATTTTGTCAGTAAATTCATCTTCAAAACAAAGCTGAACTTAAAATGCATAGAATTCTTTCGGCAATTGATTCTCCTAATAATAAGAGATTCTAATGTCACATGCAGAATAGGTGATCATCCCAGCTACATTAGAAACAGTAATGGGCACAACCATAAAACCTGTTGCTCAAACGAGAGGCATTATCTATAACTATGCTGTAGCTACACCACATGAACTGAGGCCACTGACGTCTGTTGTCAACATAATCATTTGAAATCATAAAGTGTAGCAGAATGATTAGCCTGTATTCCCACATTAAAAGTGTGGCACTTACTTTATGTTATATCTTTTTTTAGGCTTTTCTCATGATAATTCAAATCAACTGGAAAAATTTGGGAGCCCCATGTGCAATGATAAAGAGCCTTAGTTTGCTTCAGGGGCCCCTGTCCTAAACTCTGGAGTAACCTCTCTTAACCTCTGCACCAGCAGATCAAAAAGAGTCAGCATGGATTTGTGGAGGGCAGATTGCGTTGAACCGTTTGAGGAAATCATGAACTTGGTGAATGGGTGTCAGTGTATATATTATTATGTTGAATGATATTACTATAGCCCAGTCCATCACGCAAACCAGCCTCCCGTCTATTGACTCCATCTACACTTACCACTGCCTTGGGAAAGCAGCCAGCATAATCAAGGACCCCACGCAACCCCAACATACTCTCTTCCACCTTCTTCCATTGCGAAAAAGATACAGAAGTCTGAAAACACGTACCAACCGACTCAAGAACAGCTTCTTCCCTGCTGCCATCAGACTTTTGAATGGTCCTATCACACATTAAGCTGATCTTTCTCCTCACCCTATCGGTAACTGTAACACTACATTCCTCTCCTTTCTTTCTCCCCATGTACTCAATGAATGGTATGTTTTGCTTGTAACAGCTCACAAAAAACAATACTTTTCACTTTATCCCAAAACATGTGACAATAATAATAAATCAATTCAAATCAATATTGTATATATTAACTTCCATTTGGTAAGATAAAATTTGGTAATTGATTACAAAGTAGGAACAAAACTGGAAAAAAGGAAACTTTATTTGGGATGTGACAAGTAGTGTTCCCCATGGACTTATACTGGGCTCTCAGCTTTTCACCAAATATATCAATGCCTCGATGGAGAGAGTTGTATATCCAAGTTTGCGTTTGACGGTAAACTAAGAAAACAATAAGTTATGAAGATGGGAGCAGTTTGGAAAATGATATGGACAGACTTGAGTGAGTGAGCAAATTTGTCGTCAATGAAATTCAGTGCAATAATCCATTTTGGATCTTTGGAAGAAATATTGGAATATATTCTTAATGCCAAGAAGCTAAGAGCTGTGGAGGAACAAAGGGATTTCAATGTTCAAATGCACAAATCTCTAAAAGCTAGTGCATACTTAGAAAACCAAATCTCCAAAAGCTAGGGCAAGTCTTACAAAACCAAATCTCTAAAAGCTTGTGCATACTTACAAAACTGATGGATTGAGCAAGTAGAAGTTTGGTTTTCATTTCGGGGAGGGCGGCATGGTGGCACAGTGGTTGGCACTGCTGCCTCACAGTACCAGGGTCCCAGGTTTAATTCTGGCCTCTGTGTTTCACTGTCTGTGTGGAGTTTGCACATTCTCCCCATGTCTGCGTGGGTTTCCTCCAGGTGCTCCAGTTTCCTCCCACAGTCCAAAGATGTGCGGGGTAGGTGGATTGGCCATGCTAAATTGCCCCTTAGTGTCAGGGGATTGGCAGGGTAAATATGTGGAGTTGTGGGAATAGGGCTTGGGTGGGATTGAGGTCAGTGCAGACTCGATGGGCCAAATGGCCTCCTTCTGCACTGTTCGATGATGCTAGGTGTGGGGGGGGGGGATATACAAAAACCAATGTGGCTTATGCATAAGAAAATAGACTTCACCATTCAAAGGATGTGAGAGACTTAAATGCAAGTTTCAAATCAAAATCCAGTTAAGCATGGGTGAGGAAAACTTGAAATACTGAAACAAAAATAATGGAAAAATCTTTTCTTGTTCCTTGCTCTTCTTTCTGGGCCACCATTCCATGGGCAGTGAGTGACATTCAATATTTTGACCAAATAATCATTGT
The DNA here is from genome assembly GCF_964213995.1 of Mustelus asterias. Classification (NCBI taxonomy): domain Eukaryota; kingdom Metazoa; phylum Chordata; class Chondrichthyes; order Carcharhiniformes; family Triakidae; genus Mustelus; species Mustelus asterias. The sequence continues at coordinate 50,541,734 of NC_135820.1, forward strand.
TCACATTGATAAGGAATGGCTGCGAGCCATTTGCTTGCAGAGGGCATCACACTCTTATCTGATGCTTATATGTGACTTCCAACAATGATCACTGAACACTCAGCAGGGACAGAACGAATTCTATGCTCACTCACCAGTGGGTGCTAAGGCCAAATGTAAGCTTGTCTTACTGCCTGAAATAGAATAACTTAGCACAGATCTCAGGTCAAATGTGAAATCTTCCTGATCTTTATGTCATAGCTACCCACAAATGCTATTGGCAATCACGTGTTCTTGGCATTTCTTAGGGTACATTCGATTTTCAAATGGCATTAAATACATAAATAAAACAAAGACCAAATGAATTACTGTAAGTGAAACTGCATTGACAAATGTCCGGCTTTTATAGCAATGAAACCAAATTGCGTGCATAGTAAATATGCCAAGTAATGTTGAAGTAATCTGTGTACAGTATAAATCTTTCAATATGACCCTAAATGTGTCTCATTTGCTGATTTTCTCTTGACAACTTTCTGCTTCCTATTATTTGATTCAGAAATACTGTTACTTGAATACAGCAACACAGTACATGCTTTTTGTTGCTACAAGATGCTTTGTTTCACAGAAATGGGTGTTTGGTAGTCTGGTAGTAAGGTGGTGTGGAGTGGCAAGGAGAGCACATTACTTCAACCCAATATTTCCACAGGCTTCATATCACCACCTACTGTAACCTTCAGGAATTCTGTTTCCCAGCATTTTAAATGGCAAAACATAAACTTGCATCGTGTAGGAATAAAAGCTATTTGTTTATTTCAGAGTACCAAAGACGGCTGTGTCTCTGTGATCTCTATTGTCAAGTATGCAACAATATTTCAAAAATGAATGGGTGGTCGAAAAAGAATTGTATAAGAGTGGGCAACAAAATCAAATGATGGTTATAAGGTTGAGCTCTCAATTTTAGCATTAATGTATTTTATTGCAGGAAACAATCCTGTCTTGTTGCATGAAATAATAACAGAAAATGCTGGAAATACTCAGTAGGTCTGTGCAGAGAGGAGCAGAGTTAAGTCGAGGACTAGAACTGTACTTCCAGCATTTTCAATTTTTACTTCAGATTTCCAGCGTCCGCAGTATTTTGCTTCTGCCTTGATTCCCAGAACTTGCTTATCCATGCTGGAGTAGTTTATTAAGTGTCCAGCTACCCGCAACGTGCGGGTAGTGCTGTTTATTCAAACCTCCCTGTTTGATTAGCTGCACCTTTCTAAGATCCCTGGGCGTTAATATGCCTGCAAATGCATGGAGTAGGATGCCTGGCACCCACCAATGGAAGAGTGGGTCCAGTGACAGGAGATGGCAATTCACGTGTACGCTTTTGGCTGGTTACCTGCTTCCTTGAGGATTGCGCTCCCTTGTTGCGGCGACAGGACGTCTTGGAGACGCTGGCGCGTCCCTTGTGGATGGAGTTATTGGCTGTATCCTGGGGTGTGCTGGGGATCGGGTTCAGGAAGAGTATCCGAGCAATGAGTCCATAAAGGACCGTGGCCACGAATAAGGGGATCACGTAGAATATAGTGAAGTCCAGAAAATAAATGGGCAAGTAATGGTTCCTGGACACTCTATAGTCACACACCACCTGGATGCCATTGGCGTGTTGGATCTGCTTGATGTCCAGTAAGAAGAACCACATCACGCAGTACACCGAGGTGAAAGCCCAGACAAAAGCGATGATCTTCTTGGCTCTGGACACGGTGCAGATGAACTGGGCTTTGATAGGGTGGCAGATGGCGATGTATCGCTCTATGGTGAAGGCGGTGATGGAGCAGGAGGACGCGTTGATGCCCAGGTACTGCAGGTAGGTGATGAAAAGGCAGCCCACGTACCCATAGACCCAGGAGGCCACCACGCTCTCTGTGATGTTGGGCAGACCCGCCGCCAACAGGACAATCAGGTCGGCGATGGCCAGGCTCACCAGGTAGCAGTTGGTGGGAGTCCTCATGTGTTTGGTCTTCAGCACCACCAGAACCACCATGACATTCCCGGCTATGCCCACCCCACAGATCAACAGGACCAAGAGGATGGTGACTACCTGATACTCGAGAGGGTTCTGGGGCATCCTTTTCATGTCTTCCGTCTGGTTCATGGAGTTGTTCAATAACTCGATCACACTGGTGATGTTCTCCATTTCACCACCTTGCACTGAGGTCCCTTTAGCTCTGAGGATTCATTGTGCTACTCAACCCTACATTAAAAACAAACAAACAGCAACAGCCTAATGAAGAATTCTAAACAATTAAAATCAACTTTTCAACAAAAAATAACAGAAGCCTGAGCTTTAATTTTAAGTCTATTCTTCCTAATAGATGTTGCTATTTGTTACTTGAAGCTTCCTTTTGCGCTGTCAATTCTCTGCGGACTGTTCCCCCAAACAAGTGATTCTTAACACAACCTGGAAGGGAATTAAGCGGCTGGGTTCCAATGTTGGCCCCCTGAACGAATTCCCGGCCTGAGGAATTATTTGGTGCAGAAATGCTCTTTACCCATTAACCATTCCCAACTAGTTCCACTGGAGAAGAAGACACTGCCGTTTGAAGTTACTTTGTCACAAGCCCCCATTCATTTCCTCAGACCTCCTATTTTCAAAAGCTGGAGCACTAATTTCTACACACCTTCCAGCTTTTAATCTAGATTCCTCCGTCCCTCACAAAGATAAAATAAGTGGACAAATATTATTCATTTATGAGCACTTCTCCAGTTTGTAATGTGTGTGAAGATCAGAATTGATACTCGGCTGCAACATTCCTGTTTTTTGGACGTTACTACCGAACTAATAACATGTCAAAGGATTTATTTACTAAGTTGCATCTTAAAACTATTTTAAATGTGTTATTGTTAACGGCAACAAATAACAGTAATAATAGGCAGAATAGTGATTTCCATTGAAAGTGTCACTTACTTCCTGAGGAGCCAATATTCACCTGATGTCTTGACTCAGTTTCGCCGCTGGCCAGGAGTGGTTTGCGATGGCCGGGTTGAACTAAAGTGACAGGAGACTGTCATCTCTCCTTAGCTCCCGTCTGAGTGCCGGCTGGAGAGTGACGAGCTGTCCAAAGAGCAGCTGCAGCGACTGAGCAGCGGAGGCGCCTGCGAGTTCCAGGTCCTAAAGCCCTCCCGACTTCTCCAATCCACACAATACCACCAACTGCACAACGGCAAACGCCTTCTTTGCCACGGCAGCTGGGCGTTGCTCACTGGATACCACTGAGGATTTCATACATTTTGAGTTTGTTAGAGCTCAGTTGGAAACTGCTGATCATTTGATTTTTTTTAAAAAAAGAAATACAGTAAAAGATTTAGCTAAAAGATATAGCAAACAGCTAAAAAAAAAAGTTGAGTACTTCAGGTGCTGAGGAAGTTTCTTGGGTCCAGACCTTTTGGATTGCCATGGAACAGACATACCACCCCCCTCCCCATCCCCCCCACAGCCCCCCCCCCCCCACACCCCATCTCCCCCCCCCAAAAAAAAAATTGCACTTCAGCACCCCTCAAAAGTTCTGACACAATGGCCGGAATTTTATTGCCTCGCCCGCCCCAGAATCGGAGTGGGCGAGGCTTGCAGAACAGCATTCTCCATTGGCCTCCCACGGGATTTTACGAGCCTCGGGCGGGCAAGGTGGCAAAATTTCAGCCACTGACTGTCAGAATTGCCTACGATGTTAGATCTTCCAATGAGCAATTCCCCTATTCTCCAGGACCCACGGAATCATAGAATCCCTACAGTGCAGAAGGAGGCCATTTGGCCCATCGAGCCTGCACCGACAACAGTCCCACCCAAGCCCTATTCCTGAAAAAGTCTCCAACTCTGAGTTAGATTCAGTGGCTATGGGCAGTTCCAATTTACTTACCTGCATAGTTACCCAGGAAATGATGCACAGAAAACTTCTAATCTGACTCTTGTCACTCCTCTTGTCACTGCTCGAGCCCCCCAATCCAACCCCCCCCCACCCTGACGTTCCCCCAACTCTCCCCATGACCAGATCTGGCTAGCTGCCACCATCCAACTAGCAACACTACTTCCCCCCACCCCCCCAAAACCCAACTTCCCTTTGACCGTCTTTTTAAATCTTTCATGGAACATGGGTATCATTGGGAAGGCCAGAAATTTTATTGCCCATGAGAAGGTGGTGGAGAGCTGCCTTCTTGAGCCACTGCAGTTCAAGTTGTAGAGGTACGCCCAGGAGAAAGTTCCAGGATTTCCAGTAGCAGAGAAGGAACAGCGATATATTTCCAAGTCAGGATGGTGTGTGGCTTGGAGGGGAACTTGCAGTTGGTGCTGTTCCCATGCATCTGCCAACCTTCTCCTTTTAGTCTAATCCCTGGCCCTCTCAATAACCCTGCAAGCCCACAACTCCCCAGATTAGCTGTTGCTAGTGTGACAGAGAAAGATGTGAGCATGGCAATTTCCCCACCAAAGATGCATAATGCTACTGGTCTATAAAGGTGTGTATTTCGAAGTATCGTGTTGCAGTAGAAAAAATGGAAAGAACACTCAAAAAAATAAAGTTCACATGGAAATGGAGACCATGAAATATAAGATACACAAGATAGCGAGATAGGAGAGATGAAAGGATTTAGCAGAAATTCCGGGAGTGAACAGATCGTGGCAGAAGGTCACAAGACACGCTTTAAACTGGAGATATTGGAGCAACAGTTTTGATTTTTCAGATGCCGAACCATTATTAAACCAACGAGTTCTTCAACCATCCTGCAAAAAGCTACATGGACCAGGAGTAACTGAACTAAAGATCCTGGAAGAACTAACAACTACTTTAAAGCACAGAGATAAAGTAATTACTGGAGTACTGTACATAATTCAAGATGTGAGTTATTCTCTTCAAGTAGAAAGGTATGTATTGAATCTAATTCGTAGAAGAAACAAAGAATAGTGATAATCCATCAGAAGAATTCAACACAGAATTCCTGAAATTGTTTAGAGGATTGAGAAAACTGAAAACAGTCTATCAGGATGCTAAGCCCAGAAGTGAAACCAGCAGACCTATAAAGATCCAGAAAGGTTCCAAATCTTTTACTTTGAAAGGTAAAGAAAGAGATCAACTCAATGGTTTCATGGTCACGCATTGAGTGCATCAGCTATAAAGGCGAAGATCAGAGCCATTAAAGGATTTCCAGTTCCAAGAAACATTACAAAGTTACAAAGATTCGTGGGAAAGGTGAACCAAGTAGCAACATTTCTAAAGCATCTAACAGAGCTCAAAGAGCCACAACACCACTTTACAACAGGATAAAAATGGTGATGGGAAGAGGCACATTAGATATCATTCAAAAAAATTAAGGCGAGGCTGATGAAATCAGAGATAATAACAGATTATCTACAATTATCGTGGCGGATGCATCCACTGCCGGATTAGGGCAGTACTTTTTCAGATACAATGAGCTGGAAAACGCAGACCAATCTGATATGCGTCATGATCATTAGCAGGTGCAGAGCAGAGATACACAGTAATCGATATTGTCATTTGTTGACTACGTCTTAGGCCTTCACATTATGATAGAAAGAGAGCACAAACTTGTCACCACACTATTGAGTTGGAAAGAGCTTGCGACAATGCCATCAAGGGTCCAAACATTGAAATTAAGATTGATGAGCATTTGATACTCATATTGATCAAGGGAAACAGCAGGTGCATAATCATGCATTGAAACAGAGAATCCAGAAAGATAATGGTGAATTTGTGGAAGAAGTCAAGGAGTTTACTAAAATGACAGTCAATCTATTACTGGCAACTACATAAAGATTGAATAAAATCAGAGACGCTCAGAAATCAGACATGGAACATGGATTGTAAGCAGAGCAGTGAATTTTGTATTAGAGGATGACCAACATATATACCACATAGTCCTAGTTTGAGACTCATGTTGCCAACTGTGACTAAGCATAGTCCTGGAGGTTTCATCACATGACTTGCCCCCACACTCCAGCCATTGGTCAGCCATCGCATCCATCCCTGTGATGTAAAAACTTCTTACACCAATTGAAAAGGAACAGACTTTTAACCAATTGGATGATGCGAAAACAGCATTTTTTCCCACTTTCGATATATTTATATCTGCTAAAAGAATAAATGTTCAAAGAAAATGACAAAAAAAAGTCTTTTTTCATGTTCCGATTAATTTTCTCCAGGGCTGCACACTGCAGTGTCCTGGAGATTGATCTTCAATTTCTGGAGACACCAGGCCAATCCGGGAGAATTGGCAAACCTACTTGAGACCATCTTTGGAGCAACAAGCACGTCTGACAGTGATGGATGATTTGCTGGTATATGATGATAGAATAGTAATCCCAAAGTTATTGAGACTTGAGACCATGGAACACCGACATCAAGGTCATTTAGGTATTGCCAACTGCAATGCCAGAGCATGGTACTCAGTTTGAATTTATTGGAAGAAACTTTATCCCAATCTATTACATGTTCAATTCACAGACAGGAATCAAAAGAACCATTGATGCCATCATTTTTTCCTACAAGGCCATGGAAATGCCAAGGAATGGATTAATTGAACACATTTATTCCTCAGTCAACAGATTGTAAGCAGATCAGAGATTTCTGAAACAGATTAGGACCATAGGACCACAGAATCCCTACAGTGGAGAAGGAAGCCATTCGGCCCATTGAGTCTGCATCGTCTCTCCGAAAGAGCACCTTATCCAGGTCCACTTATCCACCCTATCCCTGTAATCCCACGTATTCCCCATGGTTAATTTGCCTAATTTATATATCTTTGGGCACTATAGAGCAATTTAGCATGGCCAATTCACCTAACATGCACAGCTTTAGAGACTAAGGGACAATTTCCTATGGCTAATCCGCCTAACCTACATATCTTTGGTCACTAAATGCCAATTTAGCATGGTCAATCCACCTAACCTGCACATCTTTGGACACTGAGGGACAATTTAGCATGGCCAATCCACCTAACCTGCACATCTTGGGACACTAAGGGACAATTTAGCATGGCCAATCCACCTAACCTTCACATCTTGGGACACTAAGGGACAATTTAGCATGGCCAATCCACCTAACCTGCACATCTTTGGACTGTGGGTGGAAACCCAAGCATCCAAAGGAACCCCACGCAGACATGGAGAGAACATGCAAACTTCACAGAGACAGTCACCTACTGTGCCACTGTGCCACCCGTATAAAGAGAAGATGTTCATATTAGTAATAGATTACTACTTGAGGTGAAATGGAGTGAAATAGTTACATGGTCAGATGTTATTTAAATAATTTTTTTGCCGTCTGTGGGATTCCTGATATTGTGATATTAGATAATGGTCCACAATTCCCAAATACAGGAACTCAAAAATTTACAGAATCATTGGGATTTGTTCACACAGGTTCATCACGGTTTCCACAGGCTAATGGAATTGCAGAGAGAGATGTGTCCAAAGGTATTACTGAAAAAAGAAAGAGGATTTTCAACTCATGGTCTTGAGTTATGGATCCTTCCTCTCTCTTGCAGAATGGATTTGCTCCATGTAAGTTACTCATGGGAAGGAGGTTGCAGACACGGGTTTCTACCCTTACACATACACTGGTGCCACAGGTCAAAGTCACAGTGGCCGGAATTATCCCATCCGCTTACCACAGGAATTATAGCGGACGGGGGTGTGGGGGTTGGGGGAGGGGGGTGGAGTGGGACCATGAAAAGGTCCATTGACCTCAGGCAGGATCCTCCGGTTTCGAGGCGAGCGCGGCCGGAGAATCCCGCCCACTGACTTAGAGAAAGTAGAAAAAAGAGAAGCAAGTTAGTGAAGAAAATAGTTGAAATACTGTGATAGTCATTGCAGAACAAGAACATTATCAGATTTTTAACTGGGAGAACAGTTTTGGATCAGAGATCAATCCGGATATGGCGAAGAAATGGAGAAATCACCACAGATCTTACATTGACCACATTGAGTTGAGCACAGTAAGGAAAACAGAAGAGCTTTGATTTCAGTTGAGCAACAGGGTGTAAAACAGAAACCAGAAAGGTCACAGTCATTGCAAATGAAAGAAGACATCAAAGCACGTGATCCCGAGCTATCTATTAGTTTGAATGCTGCTTAACTGCATCCAGAAGACCATGAGAGACTAACATTCCTACAAACGAGAGGAGAACTAGGAATTTAGACTGGTGAAGGGACCTCAATGCTTATCAGTGAAAGAGAACATGGAAAAGAGAGAAGAGAGAACAGAAAGAGAATTAAAGTTAAAGTTTATTTATTAGTCACAAGTAGGCTTACATTAACCCTACATTGAAGTTACTGTGAAAATCCCCAAGTCACCACACTCCGGGAATGTGGAGAGAGGGAAAAAAATGAGATTTACTGAAGAGAGCAAAAAGAAATGGACTGTAATTTCCAGTGTGAAATAATTCCACCGAGGCCAGTGTCCCTTCACCAAATTGTGATTTATTTACAATAGTTAGGAATACTCAAACAAGTACTTCCCAGTACAGAGTATACACCCTGAGTGCAGGTAATATGGATACTCCGCACTATATACCCCTGCAGGGTTCCTCGATTGGTATTAATTGCCTCAATCAGGGAGCTCATACTCTAACAGGTCCACCTTGGAGTCCACAGTGAGGTGCCAATTGAGTTAGATTTCCACTCTGCTCCCTGTTTCTTACCTTAAAATGAAACTGCTCCTATCTCATCACACTTTCCAACTCAGGCTGGGCAAGATCACCCGATGCAGCAAGTTCCTGAGGCCGATAGCCAAGGACAGTTCAGTCAATAGTAAGTAAGCCAGGTCCTCTTTTTATGTCATTGACTGCCATAATCCAGGTAAGTTAAAAGGCTCAGCCACTTTGACAAGCCAGGGAGATGGCAATTGTATAAGATACATGGGTAGGTGGAGGGGGTGGTTGGGTAGTGCCTTGATTATGGACAGGGGTGGTCAGGTTGCATCAATCTAGGAAGGATGGGGGAAGAATGTTCAGATCGGGTCAGTCCTGGCCGGAAAGTCGGGTTAGGTTTAGCAATGATCAGTGGGGGGCGGGGAAGATGTGTCAGGTTGGGCTTTGGAGTGGTGTCTGTTGGGAACGGTTTCAGGTAGGGCTTGTTGGAGGGGGTCGGGCCCAGGCCTGTGGTGGCAGGAGAGCAAGGTTGGATCAGGCCAGGCTTAGGTTGGTAGGAGAAATTGGGTCAGGACAGATCAGAGGCAGGGGTGGGATGGAGTGCAGTGTTGGTAGATGTTGAGTCGGTCTAGGCCTGGGGGGATCTATGAGGTTGGGTCGGGAGATGTCAGGTTGGACTAGCGGGATGGGACTGTGGTTATTCAGTGGGGAGGTTTGCTCGGGTCGATGGGAGGAGTCCCAAGTGGTGGGGAGGTGGGGCCTGTCCTTTTGGGGTCAATGGATGGGCGGAGACCTGTGGGAGTTGGGGATGGGGAGTCCCATGGCAGTTTGTGATGGTAGTTGGCAAGAGATACTGGAGGAGTGTTGATAGTCTCTAGGGATTGAGGGAGGGAGTGGGAGTTGCAAGGAGTATCAGGCACTCGGAAGCAAAAGTGGTTTTAATCCTTCTAACTTTTTGGGCTAACCATTGATGTACGACTGTCAGAACTAACTGAAGTTTGCGATTTAAAACACATTGTTGGATGATTCTCTGTAAGGGGCAATTGCCTAGCAATTTGGACCTGGAAACCTCCAGGGTACATATGGGAGTGGGTGGGGGGGTTCCCTGGGGGGGTTCCCCAACACAAGTTTGGGACACTCCCAGCAGTGCTCTGGAGCTCTGTAGTTATCGGCCAAAATGTTCCGAATGACTAGAAGACTGAAGCATTGGGTTTCTAGGAACATCAGAGAATGTTGAAGTCAGAACTGAGACTTAGGGAAGATAGAATATAATGGAGTTGTCAGGAATTCCATGTTGAATAAGGGAGGAATTTTCCTATCCTGCCCGCCTCGGGAATAATAGCAGGTGGGACAGGACCATGCAATGTTCGGTAGACCTCGGGCGGGGTTTTCCGGTCTTGGGGCGAGCGCGGCTGGGAAATCCTACCCTAATAGTTTTAGTTCAGTCATGGACAAACCTCCAGGAATCAAAGTGTATAATCAATTAACTCAACATGTCATTATAATATCTCTCTCTCTCTCTCTTTAGTTTCATTCCTACTTGACAAATTACATGTGCCATGTCGCCTTAGGACAAAGTAAGATTTCCGTGTTATGGCTCAACCACAGGACAAATGTTGAAGAGAATCACTGGGACATTTTATGGCTTGATTAGATGATATATGTGAAGTCTCTTGTAGTTTAATTGTGAAAACAAATGGCTGCAGAAATACTGTAGACTAGGCTTTGGGAAAGGGTTTGAAATTTATGCTGTATTCCTCTCAAAATTCAGTTGTGTGAAGTAAAATAGCTTTAGATCTCAATCTACAGTTCAATGTCTTAAACTGTATTTGTTTTTTAACTTAAAGTGACATAAAGAGAAATAGTTGTTTTCCTTTAAAGTATACAACAGATTTTGTGCAATATTGTGGTTTTTATTAGTTTCTATAATAGTTTAGAGTCTGTAATAGGGTTGTAGTTATGTAGCTTTTGTGACTTGTATTACTTATGTGTATGTAATGTATTAATTGAACATAGTACGTTGTAATGTCCCACACTTTTGGCACACGAAGGGCCTGATTTTACCATTTTCATTCTAAGTGCTGAATCTGGGCGCAATTCAGATCCGACTTGGAAATCTGCTTTTAGGCGCCCCCATACGCACTCAGCTTGAAAAAAAAAATCGCGGGTCCCATTCGTGCTGTGGGCGGGGCTTAGCGCGCCTGAAGCGATCAGAGCTCTGAACTGCGCATGCGCAGTTAGAAAAAAATTTGAAATAGCGCGCCCATGTCAGATCGCTCCCGGGCCGCAGAAAGCAGAGAAAACGGCCCGGGAGTGAAAAGCGGGAGCGATGGCCCCCACAGACATCACTGTCCCCCTTATCAACCCCCCTCCACTACCCAGACCGATCGTGACTCCCTGCCCCCTTCCCCCCACCCCCACAAATCACCCGCAGAGTGGCAGCAGACCCCCCTGCTCCCCTTCCCCTCCCCACCAGATCCATCTGCCCCGCCCCACCAGTGAGCGATCGGGCCTCCCCCCCCACCAGAGATACATCTTACCCGCATCCCTCCTCCCCCCCCAAGAGAATGGACTGGCCTCACTCCCATGCCCTCAACCCCCCCCCCCCCCCCCCCGCCAGAGAATGATCTGGCCTCACTCATCCCCCCCCCAGAGAATGGTCTGGCCTCTCTCGCCCCCCCCCCCTCCCCAGAGAATGATCTGGCCTCCCTCCACACCCCCCCCCACCACAAGACAATGCTCAGGCCTCCCCGCCCCCTCACCACCAGAGATACATCTGACCCGCCTCCTCCTCCTCCCCCCCCCCCAACCAGACAACGATCTGGCCTCACTCCCCTCCCCTCCCCCCCTCCGCCCCAACCAGAGAATGATCTGATCTGCCTCCCTCCTCCCCCCCACCACTGATCTGAGTCAGAGAGCCGTTGGAAGCACAGAACTCGCTCTTCAGCAGCTGGAGGGCCCGATTCAGACTTTTATTTGGCAGGTCCATTTCGGCGCGGTTCCGGATCGATGAACGCGATGGTAAAGGGGGAAATGCTGATAAAGTTGGGCGGACAGTTTATTAATTCAATTGAAATACATGCAAATACATTTAAATCGCCGTTGCGCCCATTTTGGGCGTGAAGTGGATCACGGCCATTCCCGGGTTTCGGTAAAGTGATCATCTGCGCGTACGTGGGCGTGGATCGCGTTAATGGCCTCACACCCGACTTTACCACGTTTTCGCACCCGAAAACGGGCGCGACGCAATGGTAAAATAGAGCCCTAAGTATATTTATGTATTGATTTTAGACGTACTTTAGTAACTTTGTAATTACTGTATTGTTTTAGGTTTGTGTATTTCGTGTACTTTTACTTATTTGTTTTAAGTAACATGCTTCAGGCATCAGCAGTCATTAGCAAATTACATGTAGGTGTTTGAACTTTCTAGAAGTTAGGGCCTCTGAGACATTAGCCTTAAAGGAAATCAATCATTTGGAAGAGACAACAAATTACCTTGTGGTGCCTTGTTAGCTTAGTGGAAAAGCTATAAACCTAATAGAATAATTGGGGAGAGCTATTAAGAGAAGGATATTCCCACAAGTGATTGATTTGATTTGACTGTAACACCACATTTTGTACTCTCTCCTTTCATAGAATCTTTACAGTGCAAAAGGAGGCCATTCGGCCCATTGAGCCTGTACTGACAACGATTCCACCCAGGCCCTATCCCTGTAAACTCATATATTGACCCTGCTAATCCTCCTGACACTAATGGACAATTTAGCATGACCAATCCACCTAACTCACACATCTTTGGAGTGTGGGAGGAAACCGGAGCATCTGGAGGAAATCCATGCAGACACGGGGAGAGCATGCAAACTCCACACAGACTGTGACCCAAACCAGGAATCGAGCCTGGGTCCCTGGCGCAGTGAGGCAGCAGTGCTAAGGACTGTGCCACCTTGCCGCCCTCATTTTCTTCTCTATGTACAGAATGTTTTGTCTGTATAACGCACAAGAAACAATACTTTTCACTGCACACTAATACATGTGACAATAATAAATCAAATCAAATCAAAATATTGACCATGCATTAAGGTAGTTGCTAGTAAGGGTTAATTCACAACAATTACAGTAGTTAGATGTTCAACACAACAGAAAGTAAGAAGAAAGAAGATAGACTTTGGTTAACCAAACAAAAGACAGTGCCACAGTCAACCGGAAGCCGAGAGCCGGTGTTCCAAAATGAACAAACTGATCCACTGGCTTGTTAAAAATAGTAACTTCATACTTATTACAATTAACTTTGTATCTGTAAAACTTGTGACAACATACTTGTGCTCAGAGTGGTCTGTGGCTATTCAGCAACTGCAGGTTCTTTAAAGGTAACTTTCGCAACTCACTCTGACAATTGAAATTGAAGTGAGTATTACAATTGCAATTAAAGTGAAGCCCAGGTCTTACAGAGGATGTTAGACTAAGACCCATTGAGGACTAACTGTAACAGTCTGCAATGACATGAAATGAAGTAACTTACACTCCTGTGATCCGGAACTTGAGGAAAAGAAGCCTGGAGTAGAGTTTTCTTCCAACTGTAAATATGTTACAATAAGGTTAGAGTTTTTAGGCAGCCTGCAATCTTTGAGAATTTAATGAAACTGCCCTGACCCAGCAGCACAATAACAGTATTTGCAGATTATAATAAATTAGGAGCGACAGTAAATTGTGCAGATGGGCGCAGAATGCTATAAATGAGCAGAAATAGTGTAAGAAAGCAGGCAAAAATGTAGCAGATAGGAAAGTGTGAGGTAATCCACTTTGCGTCCACGAAAGATAAATTGGAATACTTTCATTATGGCAAAAGACTGGAAACTGTGAAGCAGTAAAGAGATTTGTGTGTCCAAGTTCATAAATCACTAAAAACAGGTTCACAGATAAAAAGTGGCTCATGGAACGTTGCCGCATATCCCAAGAAGGTTGGAAACAAAGGGAAGTAGAATCACAAATGAGAACAGATAATCAGGAAAATTCTGAAAAATAAAGAACAAAAATTAGCATTTTATTTTCCTTCAGAATTCCCTGTTCCTTCTCGACACACCAAAGCACTGGACTACAAATGTATGACAACATTCCAGCAATAATACTGAGTACTTGTGCCCCAGAACTGTTCACTCCTAGCAACATTGCTCCAGTACAGCTACAACACTGGCATCTACTCAGCAATGTGGAAAATTGTTCAGTTATGCCCTGTCCACAAAAAGCAGGACAAATCCAACCCACCCATTAGCGCACCATCAGTGTACTCTCGATCATCAACAGAGTAAGAGAAGGGCTTGCCAACAGTGCTACCAAGCGTCACTTACTCAACAATAACATGCTCACTGATGCTCAGTTGGGTCCTGCTAGCATCACTCAGCTCCTGACCTCATAACAGCCTTGGTCCAAACATGGTAAAATGAGCTGAACTCCAGAGGTGAGCTGAGAGTGACTGCCCTTGACATCAAGGCCACATTGACCAAATGTAGCATCAAGGAATCCGAGAAAACTGAAGTCAATGGGAAACATGGGGGAAATATATATCTGCTGCAGTCATATCGAGTACAAGGGAAGAAGGTTGTGGTTGTTGGAGATCAATCATCTCAGTCCCAGTTCCCCAGGGTAGTGTCCTAGACTCAACCATCTTCAGCTGCTTTATCAATGACCTTCCTTCCATCATAAAGTCAGAGGTGGGGATATCCATAGATGAATGCACTATATTCAGCACCATTTGTAATTCCTCAGATTGTGAAGCAGTCCATGTCCATATGCAGCAAAACCTGGACAATATTCAGTGTTAGGCTGATAACTGGAGCTAACATTCATGTCACACAAGTGCCAGGCAATGATCATCTCTAACAAGAGAGAATCCAAATACCTCCTCTTTACATTCAATGATATTATCCTCGCAGAATCCCCCACTATCAATATCCTGCATGTTACATTGACCAGAAACTGAACTGAACTAGCCAATTAAATAATGTAGCTACAAGAATAGGTCAAATGCGGGGAATCTACAAGGAACAGGCTAGGAATATAATGGAATACTCTTCACTTGGCTGGATGAATGCAGCTCCAAAAACACTCAAAAATCTCAGCATCATTCATGACAAAGCAGCCTACTTGATGGCATTCATCCAGCATCTTAAACATTCATTCCTTCCACCACCAACACACAGTTGTCATAGTGTGTAACATCTCCAAGATGCACTGCAGCAAGGCTCCTTTGACAGCACCTCTAAACTTGTGGCCTAAAGCCACAAGGGCAAGAAGGACTAGGGCAGCCAATGCTTGGGAATACCATCACCTGCATCCTGACTTGGAACTATTGTTCATTCACTGTCACTGGTTCAAAATTCTGGAACTCCCACCCTAACAACACTGTGGGTATACCTACACCACATGGACTGTGCTGGTTCAAGAAGATGGCTCACAGTCAACTTCTCGAGGGCAAATAGAAATGGGAAATAAATGCTGACCTAGCCAATGATGCTCAGATTCCATGAACAGATAAATTCTAAAAAGCATAAAGCACTCACCCCAAAATGTATCTTTTACCTAGATTGTACTTTGTCTTTGGATCCATTGTCCTCTTTATTTGTTGGTTTATAGGAACTGACATAGTGATAGCCCCATTCCTAAGATAAAAATCACTGACACAATCAATATTCTGAATTTATTATTCTTAGGTTTTAATTAAGTCAAGGCATATGATCACTGATTGAATTAATTCTATGACCTACAGTCTCCCTGCTCTGGAAAACTAATTTATCCTCTCCCAGGAACAAGTCTTGGTTATGTGCATGGCCCAGGAACTTGGAGCCGTAAATTTGTAACTGGAGATTGGGATGCTTCCCAATTTGTTCTACATTACCCTGGATCCCAAAACTTTACTGTGTAGAGCTGGGTGTACTGGAAAAAGCAGGAAAATTGCCATGGTTAACAGATGCAGTCTGCTAAACCCCTACCTAAAAAAAACACTTTTATTATGATTTCTAGATTCAACATTATTTGCAATGTGTATTGTTAAATAGAAAGTAGAAACAAAGTTTCTAGGGTCAGATGATTTCTACAGGAAAAGTGTTGTGCTATGACCTCAGGTGGTGTTACTACTGGATGGGAAGGTCCCAGAATGGAACCCTGGCTCAGAAGGCTGTAACATTTTACTTTTTTTTAGAAAACATGGAGGAACAGAATCACAGGATTGCCAATTAGTTTTGAGCAAGAAAAAATATCTATTAGACAGGAAAAGTTTGATTGCAATAGAACACTCCTTCACTCCCTCTTATCTTCACAAATATTCACAGTTATAAAGGATAACGCCCCACTCTGAAACCAAATGGCAGATGCCCCTCGATCAATCTACCCTAGATTTCTCCTCAAATTCCCCCCCGAAATGATTGTCACATGAGTGTTTCCAAATTCCCCTTTCAGAAAGATATGCTTTAAAATCTTCTTTCAAACAATGATTTCCCTCAGCTGTTTTCATCAAGGATCCACCTCCAGGTTTTCCAACTATCCTTTTCAGCAAGGCTTCCTTTCCACTGTCTTAACAAGGATCCACTTCCACGTTTTCTAACTCTTTTCAGGATTCCTTTATCTTCAATGCTTCCACGTAAGGTCCAGCCACCAATTGCTCCACAATTATTTCACCTATCACTGCACAGTCTCTGGTAAGTTATTGCAAATTGTAGAAACACTTCAGATACCTTCTTGCTTTTCATTAGCCAACTCCTTCTCAGCTCTGTCTGTGCCTTCAAGGGACAGTATCCTGTTCCAGTTCCAGTTCCAGTATATCTGTTCCTTTAACTTCAGACTTCCTGGAAACTTCTCTTCATTTCTCTAGTCCCCATAGCTAGCTGTTTTTTAAATTTATGGCACTTGTTTTCTTTGCTCCTTACTCCATTTTTTGACTTTTCTTTTGGCAGAGTTGAAGGCGATATTTCCTCTCCAGCTGCAAAACTCCTTCTCCTTTGGTTTTTTGTTAAAAACTAAACTCAAAAAGGTCTTCTCCCTAAAAGTGCCCCAGTTGCTAAGCAACAGCTCAATCATCCTCCAAGCTTTTGTTTACTTACCCTGTCGTAAACTCTCTCAGCACAACAGAAACACAGTTTGAACCAAAACCCCATACATGCAAACACCTTTGTTTAGCATGAATCTAACTGGAGTTGTACCATCTCCTATACAAAACACCAAACTAAACCAAATTAAATCTACACCTTGTTTCTAATATTTAACAATACAAATATAGATCATGTCAAACCACATCTGCTTTCCTGACAATTGTTGGGTTGTCATTGATGAAAAGAGTAAGACAATTACAGTAAAAATTAGACCATTTTCCTCAGTTATGGAATTAGAAAATTAGGATTAAGTGGAGTTAAATAGGATTAGTGGACAGAACAAAATTGAACAAGAGAATTAAAATAAACTTTAGCTTTCATTTGTCAAACAATTGATGCATATTTGTAATTAAAACTTCCAGTTTGCATTATATAGAATTCAATTATGTCACAAATCTGTAGTTATGATATCAAATTTTAAGTGTTTTTAACAGTTTGAAAAGCACATAATTGCTGAAAAAAACCTCTTTAAAAACCTTTGTTCAGAAAAGGGATAGGTGGGCAGACAATTTGGCACCTTTCTGTGTGGGTTTAAAACTTTATCAGAATGCTTATCTCAAGAACAAACTCAAAAGTTATTTTGAAATTCAATGAGTGCTCCCACAAATGTAAATGAGATCCTTCTACTTACTGGTCTTCTTTCAGAACAAAGACAATTAACTGACACGGACCTTAATGAAAAGCTAAACAAAGAACCAGGAGGATTCCTGTGTTGTAATTGTTTTTGTTCTTTAGAGGGATATGGTCCCTGGGGGTTTTAGTTCAGTTGGGTAGCACAGTCGATGCAGTCTTAGAGGGCCAAAGGGCCTGTCCCTGTCCTGTAGTTTTCTTTGTTCTTTACATGGATATGGTTCCCGGAAGAGTAGGGGGTTTCAGTTCAGTCAGGCAACATGGTCGGTGCAGGCTTGGAGGGCCAAAGGGCCTGTTCCTGTGCTGTAATTTTCTTTGTTCTTTGTTTTTTGAGACAAGCTGTTCACATGGCTAATATCTAATATGGAAGCAAAATTCATCATTTTAAGCTACACCATCTTTGGGTTTCATCCTATAAGACAAAGAGGCTGCTGAAAGGGATAAGCACCTTGGACATCATGGAAAAAACATCTTGAAGCAGAAACCACTTCTCAACAGTGAGAGACAGAGGAAAGTTTCTAGAAACAGCTATTGGACTGTTGTGGATGGCTTCCAAGAGCCAACACTTGCAACACCTTACAAAATTAATACAGAAGCCTTCATTCATCCGCAAGACCTGTTCGGCTTGAAGAATCCACCTACAAAGGCAAGCTCTATTTTTCCACCACAGAAGCCATTGCAGCTGCTAAACTGAACCCCTTTCACTTTGGAGAGAAGGAATTCAAGCTACGGACCCACAACGTTACCTCACAGGCACTGATTTGAAACCTCATCTTCAGGTATCTTTTTTCCTTTACCTGCATTTTAATCTTTGTATCCATATTCATAACTTAATCACTTTTACTTGAGTAACTTTCAGCAGTAATTTCATAATAAATTAACCTCTATCTCGTTTAAGACTCAGAAACTACTGGGATATTTTTTAATTGAATCGCTCATAAATTAAAAGGGAGGTATGTACACATATACAAATTCTTAGCTCACGAGAACACTTTAAGGAAATGTCTTTTAAATGGTTGTGACAATAGCAAAATTAATGGCATGTGGAGCGCAAAACTGAAGCAAATGTCAACATTAGCGTTTGTGCAATACTGAGTGCTTTTGCATAAAGGACCAAGTGGGTGGGCATTTAGAGATGTTTTAGTGTTGTTCATTTGAAGTGAATGTAATTTTTTTTACATATAAAAAGCATTTGGAGTATCTCTTGCTTTAGAATTGCTATCATTATTGCCAATGCAGTGACCTTGTTATCAATTATTCCTGAAGTTGATGTAAATGAAGTCCCTTTATCAGTCAGGCCTCATTCATACTTTCTTACATTCTTTATAAAATTGATAGCTTTGCTAACAGTTGGACTGTTTATTTACATACCAGTTAATAAGAGACAAAACTTTGAGACGCAATAAAAGTCAAGTTCTTTTTTATGGTACCTTGGAAATTGACACAAAATTTCCAAAAGACAAGATCCAAGATTCTAGGAGAACCAATTAATTCTAACAAGTTTCTTCTTAGTTTAGGTCTTTAGGTGAACAAACTGATGCTAATAAGACAAAAAAAAATCAGTGTTATATCAAGTTATGCAAGTTTACATTGTTGCTTGCTTCCTTGGTTCTCTTCCTACTTCATAATTTATATTCCCAAACCTCTCTGGCCGCAGAATCTGCAACCCAAGATAAAAGACTGGCTGTAAAATTTAATAATCCTTGAAAATGGGTGCAGGGTTCACAATGTGTGATTAACTCAGACCTGTTACTTGCAATGCAGGCAGCACATAAATGTCATACTGTCTCCTACAAGCGATTGTCGTGTGCAGCCAGTGCTGTGTGTGCTCCTAAACGCCTGTATGCCTAAACAGGGGCACAATCATGAAAGGCCAGAACCTCCTGAGCACTATTTAAAGTCCGCCTGTATCTCTTAAAGGGGAAGTGAAATTCTGGTTCAAGCAGGACATAATTCTACAATTGATTCTGATCTAAGAA
Organism: Mustelus asterias; assembly: GCF_964213995.1. Classification (NCBI taxonomy): domain Eukaryota; kingdom Metazoa; phylum Chordata; class Chondrichthyes; order Carcharhiniformes; family Triakidae; genus Mustelus; species Mustelus asterias. Next base: position 50,561,109 of record NC_135820.1, read on the forward strand.
AGACACAAGAATGGCACGGAAGAACAGAAACTGGGCTCCCAAAAATTTCCAGTGTTACCCCGGAGATCAGTTGCAAGAGATGGGGTGGAAGAGAGTCCATGGAGCCAAGAAATCTTCCAGAAAAATTCTCAAAAGCCAGTGGGACCATATAGCCGTGATGATCAATGCATGGGTATTAGTCTTGAGGATCTGGATGCAGTGCAGCAAAATGTTTAATGATCTCACATGAGTAGGCAAGGTCAGTGAATATATTTTCAAATACCATGGCTGGAATTCCCCGACCTCACCCGCAGCTGGGATTCTCCAGTCCCACTGCAGTGAATGAAGTTTTGGCTGAGCGTCAATTTCTCCATTCTCGATGGCAATGGTGGCAGGGTGTATGAGATTGGAAAGTTCCGGCCCATTCCTACCAACTGCACAACGAGCCTCATACAATATATAGTGCAGGGCACAGCATAAAAGCCTTGCCAATAATTTCAAATCAATCCTCTCCCATACTTATTATCAAGGCAGCATTTTACCAAATGTGGCATCAAAGAACAAAGAACAAAGAACAGTACAGCACAGGAAACAGGCCCTTCAACCCTCCAAGCCTGTGCCGCTCATTGGTCCAACTAGACCATTTGTTTGTATCCCTCCATCCCCAGACTGCTCATGTGACTATCCAGGTAAGTCTTAAATGATGCCAGCATGTCTGCCTCCACCACCCTACTTGGCAGTGCATTCCAGGCACCCACCACTCTCTGTGTAAAAAACGTCCCTCTGATATCTGAATTATACCTCGCCCCTCTCACCTTGAGCCCTTGACCCCTCGTGATCGTCACCTCCGACCTGGGAAAAAGCTTCCCACTGTTCGCCCTATCTATACCCTTCATAATTTTGTACACCTCTATTAGGTCTCCCCTCATTCTCCGTCTTTCCAAGGAGAACAAGCCCAGTTTACCCAATCTCTCCTCATAGCTAAGACCCTCCATACCAGGCAACATCCTGGTAAACCTTCTCTGCACTCTCTCTAAAGCCTCCACATCCTTCTGGTAGTGCGGCGACCAGAACTGGACGCAGTACTCCAAATGTGGCCTAGCCAGCATTCTATACAGCCGCAACATCAGACTCCAGCTTTTATACTCTATACCCCGTCCTATAAAGGCAAGCATACCATATGACTTCTTCACCACCTTCTCCACCTGTGCTGCCACCTTCAAGGATTTGTGGACTTGCACACCTAGGTCCCTCTGTGTTTCTATACTCTTGATGGTTCTGCCATTTATTGTATAACTCCCCCCTACATTAGTTCTTCCAAAATACATCACTTCGCATTTATCTGGATTAAATTCCATCTGCCATTTCTCCGCCCAATTTTCCAGTCTATCTGTATTGTCCGACAATGTTCATCGCTATCCGCGAGTCGAGCCATCTTCGTGTCATCCGCAAACTTGCTGATTACACCAGTTACACCTTCTTCCAAATCATTTCTATATATCACAAATAGCAGAGGTCCCAGTACAGAGCCCTGCGGAACACCACTGGTCACAGACCTCCAGCCGGAAAAAGACCCTTCGACCACTACCCTCTGTCTCCTGTGGCCAAGCCAGTTTTCTACCCATCTAGCCACCTCTCCTTGTATCCCATGAGCCTTAACCTTCTTAACCAACCTGCCATGAGGGACTTTGTCAAATGCCTTACTGAAATCCATACAGACGACATCCACGGCCCTTCCTTCGTCAACCGTTTTTGTCACTTCCTCAAAAAACTCCACCAAATTTGTAAGGCGCGACCTCCCTCTTACAAAACCATGCTGTCTGTCACTAATGAGATTGTTCCGTTCTAAATGCGCATACATCCTGTCTCTAAGAATCCTCTCCAACAACTTCCCTACCACGGACGTCAAGCTCACTGGCCTATAATTACCCGGGTTATCCCTGCTACCCTTCTTAAATAACGGTACTACATTCGCTATCCTCCAATCCTCAGGGACCTCACCTGTGTCCAATGAAGAGACAAAGATTTCAAGGAGCCCTAGACAGAAGTAAGTAACATTGGAGTAAATTACATATTTTATGTGAACTATAACCTCACTCGATTGATAACATGGTATTTACTATGCCATAAAAAATCAACATTAGACTTTTATATGTTTTGATTTCCAATTGTGCATGTTATGTTTGCATTGTCCTTAATTTTGCATTTATTACATAACTAAATATCAGTGGTGGAAAATCAGAAGCTAATAAGCTCCTTGGTGTAGACCAATCACTGAATTGTTGAGTTAAAATATGATTGTTACCTACTTTATGATAAATTAATGATGTGAATTAGAGGGGGTTTGTTTCTCTGCATTTTATTATTCTTCATCAGTGGCAAATTTGTAAGAATCCCCAGCAGTCTGTCAAAGTGTGAGAAACTCTGGCTGGAATTTTACCGCCCCGCCCACCATGGGAATGGGAGCAGGCGAAGGGTGGACAATGGGAAGATCCCTTGACCTCGGGCAGGATTTTACGGTTTCAGGATGAGCGAGGCCATAAAATCCTGCAGTCTGTAGAAAGCCTTGTTCACAGTTGGAAAGCTGCAGAGCTGACCGTGCAGAGAATTACAGAAAGTGATACTGTGATTTTTGATTTGCTTGAAATGTGAGTTTAAAGACATATCAAGAAAGGAAATAATTATTTCAAAATTAAATGTCATTGATAATAGAAGGTACTGCATGTATTGTATTAATTTTTTTAACGGGTTCCTACCAGGCTGCAACAGGCGACATCAGTAATGTCAATATTAAGAGCATTCAAATGGTTATTGGATAAACATATAGATGATATTGGAATAGTGTAGATTAGAGGGGCTTTAGATTGGTTCCACTGGTCGGCGCAACATCGAGGGCCGAAGGGCCTGTACTGCGCTGTAATGTTCTATGTTCTATCAGTGACATCTCACAGCTTGAAGTTCAAAACTGTATCAGACCCTCATGGCCTCTCTGTGCAAAGATTAACTGACCTACCAATCTCATGATGGACACAATGAACCAAGATGAGAGAGCATGAGGCTACACCTGCATTCCAGACTTCCCCATTATCCAAGGTGCCATTGATTGTATTCACATTGGCTTGCGTGCTCTCCATCACCATGTCAATTGAAGGGGTTTCCACTCCCAGTTATATAACAGACAGCATAACATGCATATTGCTCATTTTTCTGGCAGCAGCCAGGCGCATGCATCTTTTGCCGGTCCTCTGTATTGCCTTTGTTTTAACCAAACTATCAGTTTACAGGCTGGCTATTAGACTTGGTTCATTACACCTGAAAGGAACTTGGATTCAGTTGCAGAGCTGGCTGACAACAAAGAGTAACACTGCAGCCAGAATTACTATCGGACAGACAATTGGCAACACTCGAGTAACATTTCCACTACCTGAAATATTTGGCAAAAACTTTGCAGTACAGTCTTGAGCGGGTGTCCAGATTTGTAGTCATCTGCTGAAAGCACCATAACTTTTCCATTTTTAGAAATCAGGCTTTACCACTGTTTGTGCAGCAAGAAATGCTGAAGGAGCTGTAGTGGCAAAGGAGAGGAGTATGAAGGGGAGGAAGGGCGAGAGTGGGTTCGATCACCAGTGAACCTGAATCTTAGAATTCTCAGAGGCTGGTTCATCAAAGAACACGGCACCAGAATCATCTCTCCCACCTCCAGTAAACCAGCAGTTTCCACAATTCCTATCAGTACCCTGCTTATTCCCACGGGCTGATTGTATTCCTTCAAGATGTGGAGATGCCGGCGTTGGACTGGGGTAAACGCAGTAAGAAGTATAACAACACCAGGTTAAAGTCCAACAGGTTTATTTGGTAGCAAAAGCCACGAGCTTTCGGAACAGGCTGTTCCTTCGTGAGGTGGGTGGGAGTTCTGATTACAAACAAGGCACAAAGACACAAACTCAATTTACATGAATAATGATTGGAATGTGAGCCTTTACAGCTGATCAAGTCTTAAAGGTACAGACAATGTGAGTGGAGGGAGCATTAAGCACAGGTTAAAGAAATGTGTATTGTCTCCAGACAGGACAGCTAGTGAGATTCTGCACATCCAGGCAGGTTGTGGGGGTTACAGATAGTGTGACATGAACCCAAGATCCCGGTTGAGGCCGTCCTCATGTGTGCGGAACCTGGCTATCAGTCTCTGCTCAGCGACTCTGCGCTGTCATGTGTCGTGAAGGCCGCCTTGGAGAACGCTTACCCGGAGATCAGAGGCTGAATGCCCGTGACCGCTGAAGTGTTCCCCAACAGGAAGAGAACACTCTTGCCTGGTGATTGTCGAGCGGTGTTCATTCATCCGTTGTCGTAGCGTCTGCATGGTTTCCCCAATGTACCATGCCTCGGGACATCCTTTCCTGCAGCGTAACAGGTAGACAACGTTGGCCGAGTTGCAAGAGTATGTACCGTGTTCCTGGTGGATAGTGTTCTCACATGAGATGATGGCATCCATGTCGATGATCCGGCACGTCTTGCAGAGGTTGCTGTGGCAGGGTTGTGTGGTGCCGTGGTCACTGTTCTCCTGAAGGCTGGGTAGTTTGCTGCGGACAATGGTCTGTTTGAGGTTGTGCGGTTGTATGAAAGCAAGAACTGGGGGTGTGGGGATGGCCTTGGCGAGATGTTCGTCTTCATCAATAACATGTTGAAGGCTCCAGAGGAGATGTCGTAGCTTCTCCGCTCCGGGGACGTACTAGACGACGAAGGGTACTCTGTCCACCGTGTCCCGTGTTTGTCTTCTGAGGAGGTTGGTGCGGTTTTTCACTGTGGCGCGTCGGAACTGTCGATCGATGAGTCGAGCGCCATATCCTGTTCTTATGGGGGCATCTTTCAGCGTCTGGAGGTGTCTGTTGTGATCCTCCTCATCCGAGCAGATCCTGTGTATTCGGAGGGCTTGTCCGTAGGGGATGGCTTCTTTAACATGTTTAGGGTGGAAGCTGGAGAAGTGAAGCATCGTGAGGTTATCCGTGGGCTTGCAGTACAGTGAAGTGCTGAGGTGACCGTCCTTAATGGAGATGCGTGTGTCCAAGAATGCAACCGATTCCGGAGAGTATTCCATGGTGAGTCTGATGGTGGGATGGAACTTGTTGATGTCATCATATAGTTGGCCTCCGGAGCCTTCATACTTTTGCAACTCGGCCAACGTTGTCTACCTGATATGCTGCAGGAAAGGATGTCCCGAGGCATGGTACATTGGGGAAACCATGCAGACGCTACGACAACGGATGAGTGAACACCACTCGACAATCACCAGGCAGGAGTGTTCTCTTCTTGTTGGGAAACACTTCAGCAGTCACGGGCATTCAGCCTCTGATCTCCAGGTAAGCATTCTCCAAGGCGGCCTTCATGACATACGACAGTGCAGAGTTGCTGAGCAGAAACTGATAGCCAGGTTCCGCACACATGAGGACGGCCTCAACTGGGATATTGGGTTCATGTCACACTATCTGTAATCCCCATAACCTGCCTGGATGTGCAAAATCTCACTAGCTGTCCTGTCTGGAGACAATACAATAACCTGTGCTTAATGCTCCCTCCACTCACATTGTCCGTACCTTTAAGACTTGATTCGCTGTAAAGGCTCACATTCCAATCATTATTCATGTAAATTGAGTTTGTGTTTTTGTGCCTTGTTTGTAATCAGAACTCCCACCCACCTGATGAAGGGACAGCCTGTTCCGAAAGCTCGTGGCTTTTGCTACCAAATAAACCTGTTGGACTTTAACCTGGTGTTGTTAGACTTCTTACTGTATTCCTTCAATCCTGCCATTTAAACACCAATTTCAAACCAACATCAAAACAAAAGGGATGAAAATGTGGAGTAAAGGGACAGCACGGTGGCACAGTGGTTAGCACTGCTGCCTCACAGCGCCAAGGATCCAGGTTCGATTCTCGGCTTGGGTCACTGTCTGTGTGGAGTTGACACATTCTCCCTATGTCTGCGTGGGTTTCCTCCGGGTGCTCCTCCCACAGTCCAAACGTGTGCGGGTTAGGTTGATTGGCCAAGCTAAATTGCCACTTCGTGTTGGGGGCTAGTAGAGTAAATATGTGGGGTTATGTGGATAGGGCCTGAGTGGGATTGTAGTCAGTTCAGACTCGATGGGTCGAATGGCCTCCCTCTGCACTGTAGAGATTCTGTGATTCTGTGAACATCAGGAGCACCTGATACCAATTTATATACTGGCGTAACAATAATGTGGTGTCACATGACTAAGATACTGAGATTTTACAAGTTTATTATAAAAGTTTATTTATGTATTAGTCACAAGCAGGCTTACATCAACACTGCAATGAAGTTATGTGTGGGAAAAAGAGGTTCAACCTTGTGTAGAGAACTGAGATACAGGTAGGTCTGCAAATAAATACATTTTTTAAACAAATAACAGTCTATGGTAGCATTTTTAGGTCACAGGTAAACCTAAGAGAAACCCCATCTGGACTCTGAACTCAAGATCGAACAGAAACCAATCAATTCCATATGTATCTCACAGTTAGCAGAAATAATGATGGATCACCCTTGTGCAAGTACCTGTCTTTTCTGTGCTTTGTTATTTATCCTATTGTTCCACAAAGTGTTTCCTCAGTGACTACAGCCTGGAAGATGAAGGTCAATTTTTTGTCAGATAGCCATGGTGAGCAGCCTTAAGCAGATTTGGGCCTTGAGAACCCAATTCCAAATTGCAGCATCTCAACATGGACCAAAGCAGTCTGGCCTGCCTGGTGATGTGGCACTAACAATAATACTGGCCGAGTGAGCAGCAGTGGTTCAGACATGCTGTGGTGTTAAGGGTGGATATCAGGTGCTTCTCTAATGAAGCCAGGGAGTCTGGCCCTACGTATTCCTAAAGCTGAGTGAGAAAAGAGTTAAGGAGTGATGCAAAGCCATAGAAACTTCAGCTAACAATAGCCCCAAAATCCAAGATGGCAGCCGTATGATCTTCCATGGTAGCTGTTAGCAGAGGCAGCATCACAATAGGTACTGCTGTTGTGACCATGGATCAATCTATGTTGGACATAATGGTTTCTGTGTCTTGAACAAAGTTTTGACACAAGTTGGAGCTGGACTTCCCTGTACTCTGAGCCATTGTGCACAAGTTCACTGGCAGGCTGCTCACTACACCTGGCATTTCCCAGTGCGTGCTCATCAACCTTCTTTGGTTGCCTGGGCCCTCTAAGTCAGCATCTCAGCTTTCTACAGTAGAACTAGTATATGATCTCACTCTCCGGTGAACTGACATACATGGCATTCTATAGCCCCAACCACCACCGGTCCCTCCCACTTTGCCGGCCCCCCGCTTCCCCCCTCCCCCCCCCCACCCCACACCAGCTCCTTCACACTTGGCAGTGGTGATTCCTACATTAAGATCCATCCTACAGCTCAGCCTCTAAAATGCGTGTGTGATGCAAGTTTTTCAGCTGATGTTTTCCAAGGTAAAATCAAGTGAAGTAACTTCAAAGTCTGACCTCTGCTTGCTGAAGTGGCAGAAGCATCTCCACAGTGTCAGCACTTGAAATGAAAAAGAGACAGATTCCAAGGGTTAGCTTTTATCACAAACAGATCGCAAGGAGAGAAAGACAGCTGGTGACAGCATTGGCAGTTTGTCATTCAGATTGTGTTGGTTGGGATAGGAGTATGAAGTGATAAATACTTTTGAGGAAACCATGCATGATTGCCAGCTACCATGGTCAGTTACGTCCATGGTAGCTGAGACTGCTCCCCACTCGGTGAATACCAACACATGTAGTTAATGGAGAGACAGTGTGCAGATGAGCAAAGCCTTCTCTTTGGGGGAAAGCAGTCATTTTAACAATGGATATTAATACAAAGTATTAGTGGTGACCATTTGTGGGCGGGACGCAAGCAGTGAGGGTTTAATATAAAACATCAGATGAAACCCATGTATGTAAATCAGATGTCAAAGCCAAAAATAACCACTCAATAAAACCAAATGAAAATTTCTAAATTAAGCTGCAGGATCGTGAAAGATAATGAATTGTTTTGTTTTAGTAAAATGGTTCAATGTTCCACTGCTGTTATTATAGCCTGGTGTGATTGATTGTAAAAATCAGCTGCTTCCTTGTCACCTGAGTAAGTCACACATTGCACCAAGTTAATCAAGGTGCACTCGAATATGAATCTGAACTGAGCCCAACATCAAGGTGAATTCTTGTGTGCATCATTTAAATGAAGTGAATGGGAGTGTGCTGCTCAAACTAAACCTGATACAATGTCAAAGTAACACGGCAAAAATATAAAGAAGTCATTGTATTCATTTTGACTAAATATGATTCAACGTTAGAAGTACAGGTGCAAAAACGGGCATTTCGAATGTTGTTAATGGAAAAGTATATGAACATCTTCAGAGAAATCCAATTTAATAATCGACCACATCCATTTGGCAATGTATGGAAAGAGTTGAAGGGTCAGTCACGAGGGGACATAGGTTCAAGGTGAGGGGCAGGAGGTTTGGGGGGGGGCGTGTGAGGAAAAACTTTTTTACCCGGACAGTGGTGACGGTCTGGAATGCGCTGCCTGGGAGGATGGTAGAGGCACGTTGCCTCACATTTGGAGAACAATATTTTCAAAATCAGCAACTTTTTTTTATTCATTCATGGGACATGTGCATCACTGGCTGGCCAGCATTAATTGCCCATCACTAATCTCCCTTGAACTGAATGGCTTGCTAGGCCATTTCAGAGGGTAGTTGAGAGTTAATGATATTGCTGTGGGTCTGGAGTCACATTTAGGCCAGACCAGGTAAGGGTGGCAGATTTCCTTCCCTAAGGGACATCAGTGAACCAGGTGGGTTTTTCCAACAATCGACAATGGTTTCATGGTCGTCAGTAGATTTTTAATTCCAGATGTTTTTTATTGAATTCAAATTCCTGCTGTGGCAGGATTCGAACCCGAATCCCCAGAACATTGGCTGAGTTTCTGGATAACTTGTGACTAATATATAAACTTAAAAGAAGATGAGACGATTGCCTCCCCTGCTTTTCACCACACAGACACATGTCTATAAATGGCAGAACCTAATTTGCTGATGGGTTATTGATCCTGACCTGGAGGGAACAGAAATTTCTCCCTCTCTCTCTGACAAGGATCACATTGTGAAAGGTTCACTGTAGTCCAGATATTGCAGTCAGAAGCAAATAAACAGCGCGTGTGCCAGTGACCTTGAAGAATGCTGTTCAAAAGATCTAACAACCTCTGATTTGCGAGACTCTCCTTTCTTAATAGCAGTTTAACTCTGGAGCTAAGTCAAAGGGATCTCCAGACATCCATCAGTGGTGATGTCAGCCAGCAGGGTAAGCAACCAATCACATGGAAGTTCTAATACTTTCAATTAAAAATTTTAGATCGTAAAATAAATGATCTGTGATTGATTTAAGATAGAAACTAAACAAAAGGCGAAGAAACTTTATATCAATTATTTTAAAATAAGTGAATGTTTAATCATTATGTGGAAATTTGGTATTCCACAAATGTAAAGTTTCTCAGGGTCATTGAGGATGGTTAACAGTAATTACGTGTATCTTTTGGGAGAGGTAGTGGTTACAAAGGTAAATCATTGTATTAGTGACCAGAGACCAAGCTAATCACCTGGAGACATGGGTTCACAATAACACGAGGACAAATGGTTGAATTTATATTCAATTAGTAAATCGGAAATTGTAAACTAGTCCATGGTGACCATGAAATTATCATTGCGTTTTGTTTTTAAAAATCCCATCTGATTCATAATGCCTGTTAGGGAAGGAAAATCTGCCACCCTTACTCAGCCTGGCCTACATATGACCACAGACCCACAGCAATATCGTTAACTCTTAACTGCCCTCAGAAATGGCCCAGCAAGCCACTCAGTTCAAGGGCAAGTAGGGATGGGCAATAAATGTTGGTCTTGCCAGCAATGCACATGTTCTATGAAAATTTTTTTTAAAAACTCAGTTACACATCATTCAACAAAGTGCAACTTTTCCAAGAAATTTTACAGCAAGATGTGCCCCCAGCATGATTGTTTTCTTTGGGGGGGGGGGGGGGGGGGGGGCGGTGGGAGGCAGATAAAATGGGGTGATTGCCCATTCCACCACCTTCCTGCCCACCCTGATCCCGCTCCCATAATATGAGGAGTGTGTGGGTGTCAAAATCAGCAGTCTGCCTGCCATATTTAAATAAACAATTAAGGGTCAATTAGGCTTGTTATCAAGCCAATTGATCCTAATAATATCCTGCCCATGCCATAAAACACTTTGCATAATTAGTCAGGCGGGAGCAGGAAGCCTGATTTTTAAACTTAAATGTTTAAAGGGTGAAAAGGAAGGGGGTGTGTCACTCTTCGGGGGCTGTCCTTTTACCATTCATATAGCGGCACCCCTTATGTGGAACATCCCCCTTTCTTTCCTTTCTGTCTTTTCCCAGTTCTCTTAAACCCAGCAATGCAACCCTCTCCCCCCGCAATCCCTGCCTCTCCACCTAACCTACTCGAATGCTCCGAGCCCAAAAACTCAGAACTATTTTCTCTGCGGATCCATGGGCCTTGATCTTTTCTTCCAGCACTCCAACAAGTGGGCACTGGTGTCTTCTTGGCAACCAATCAGCCAGCAGCTCCAGAGGAAGTCCCACTTGGACCTCGTTAATCCACCCCACAGTGCTTTATGGGTGGAGTGGAGTAGGTCAGCGTGGAGCATGTTGACTCCATGGTGGCATGGTTTCCAGTGGGGAGGATGCATCCTCCCTCCAGTATTGTTATAATTCAGGTCAGAAACTCCAAAGTATTTTATGAAGCCCGCCTGGATCATAAGTTTTGCACCTTGAATTTGGCTAGGATAAGCATGATATCCTTATCCTGACAGCACAGTGGCTAGCACTGCAACCTCACAGCGCCAGGGTCCTGGGTTCAATTCCAGCCTCGGGTCACTGTCTGTGTGGATGTTGCACATTCTCCCCGTGTCTCTGCGTGGGTTTCCTTCGGGTGCTCCGGTTTCCTCCCACAGTCCAAAGATGTGTGGGTTAGGTTGATTGGCCATGCTAAATTGACCCTAGTGTGAATGAATATGTGGGGTTATGGGAATAGGGCCTGGGTGGGATTGTGGTCGGTACAGACTCAATGGGCTGAATGGCCTCTTTCTGCACTGTAGTGTAGTGCCTGCCGCACAGTCTGTTTTAATCCTTATGCGGTGGACAAATAACTGTGAGTAGACGTCTTGTTAGTACAACCAATATTTATTTAAGACAATCAATAATCACCCACCCAACCAACAATAAGTTATCTTACAGAAAATACTAGAGTTCAAGTCCAATACAAGACCTTGACTTAACTTTGCGTGACTGGCAAATACCCAAGCAGATATTAGCCTTTATCTGTGCGTTGGTCTCGGTTGTAGTCTGGTCCTTTGGTCTGGTCTGGCACTCTGGCTCTGGTCTTCCTTCCTTCTCGGATGTGGTGGCTCTCCTTATGCTGGTCATCGCTGGCGATGGTCACCGTTGTTGTAGCCCGTTCGTGGGGTCAGAGAGAGAGAGAGCTTCTTCTGTTGTACAGCACCTTTTATCCCTCCTTGGTTTTGTGTCCTTTGAGGGTGGTCTCCTGATTCTTGTCAATCAATCGATCAGGGCTTGATCACCCTGATCGATAAGAGTCCAATCAGGTGCTGCCGCAACGATCTCTGGGTGTGTACCCAACGGCCATGTCTGTAGGTGCTGGAAGCACATAGGTCACATATCTCCCTCCCAAATAAGGGGGTTAAGGTAAACAAGTATGTTTGACCAGAGAGTGTCCATTGTCTTTGGGATGGCCTATTTCCTGTTTATTCAGTCGTCTGAGTTGCAGCCTGTTTATCTCTGTCTTTTAAGTTGCAGTCTGCTGTTTTAGTGCTTGTCCAATTATCCCAGCATGCTCTGTAAATCACCATTTTTGGTGGCCCGTTTGACCACAGTAGGAATTCTATTCCATGTTTCACCTCAGGTGTGATCCAACTGACCCACTAGGGAGCAACTACAAACAAAAAAACAAAACAACCACAATAATGTATAACCCATAACAAATATATCTAAAATGTTCCAACCAAACAAAACTTCCCATAGACAAAAACCCTTTCCACAGGTTTAACACCGCAAAGACAAATGCTCACGTGATGCTGGAACTCAGTCCTTTGGTTGGAGAATTGAAATCCTGACTTCTCAGCCTTGTAACTGCTAGCGGCCCTCTGGATACACCCAGAACAGTTTGAAGTCGGAATAGCTTCCCAGAACACCAGGGAGAGACTCTGGTCAAGCCACCAAGAGCAGAATCTCTACTCCAGGAAGGCAAGAAGCTTTGCTTTCAGCTAACCAGCAGAATTTCCAAAACCAGGAAGAGAGAGAGAAACACTTATTTTCAGCTTGATGTCCCTTCTAAACTAAAACTGCTGTCAGCCAAACAGAAAAATGAAACCATAAGTTCACTAGGAAGGAAAAAAAACTGTCCAAAACACATGACCTTCCTCCAAACAATGCAGGCTCATAAAAAAATCCCATAGTAAAAATAAACAAATCCTATTTAAACCACTGAAGGGGCAATAAAGGATTTCGAGCAGCCGGCTTAGCAGCAATGAAACTAAAACTGCTTATAACTGCAGAGAACATGATTTTTAAAAAAAAATCTCTTAAAGGTACACTAACGTCACAGTATTTTTCCGTCCAGTGAAGTTGTCATCAGTTCATAGAAATCCTATTGATCGTAGCCTGGAGAGAGATCAAAAGTGTACCCTCTGGCGAAACATTCACTGACAGCAGCACTTTCCATGCTCCATCGGCAAAGTTGCTGTCACCTGCAGCAGAGTAATGCAGTGAATGCTGACAGTTTCACCAACATTGACACCACACAAAATCTGGGCTAAACATTATTAACTATAATGGCCCAGGGTTTGTGGTCAGAGGTGAAGCAAAGGCACTCACCGTTTATTTCAAAGTAAGCTTCACTAAAAGATATAGCGATCTCTCCTGCAAGAGTTTTATGTCTGACACCCTGCAGTGGAACTGCGATTGATAGCAGTGTTCTTTATTGGCATTAGCATACAACTGGCATGATTTCATTAGGCTATTCAAGCAACATTAAAGGAATCCCGCAGGCAATAAAACATGGAAACAAAAAGCAGTAAAGTTAAATCAGTTTACAAAATGTTTTCAGAGTAAAGTAAAATGAGGGCATACACATACGGTGAAGGTGGAAGCAACAATATTCTGAAACAATTTAAAAACGAATTTTAAAAACTGGCTTGAAAATCTACTGGTTCACCATTTAACAGCATCCTTAAATATAAAATTACATATTCAGAGATAATTCTGATATTCATCAAATTTTATGAATCAGATGTTAGCGCTGCTGCCTCACAGTGCCAGGGACCCGGGTTCGATTCCCGGCTTGGCTCACTGTCTGCGTGGAGTTTGCACGTTCTCCCCATATCTGCGTGGGTTTCCTCCGAGTACTCTGGTTTCCTCCCACAGTCCGAAGATGTGCGGGTTAGGTGAATTGGCTATGTTAAATTGCCCGTTAGTGCCAGGGGGACTAGCTAGGGTAAATACGCAGGGTTATGGGGATAGGGCCTGGGTGTGATTGTGGTTGGTGCAGGTTCGATGGGCCAAATGGCCTCCTTCTGCACTGTAGGATTCTATGATTCCTCGATCAATGTTAAAATCCCAGACTGAACCTTTAAAATGGAATTTTTAATACCAATGTGGGAAGGGAAAAGTTTAAGTTCACGCTGATTCCAGTGATTGTGGATGGGCTGGGGGGTGGGGGGGGGGGGGGGGGGGGGGCGTGGGGATGGGGGAGCAGTGGTGACGATGGTTGGGAGGTTGCAGAATGCAAGCCCTTGCCAAAGCACTATGTGACAGACCGTAACCTCAGAATTTCCACGCTAATCTGCACATGCCTGACACCTTGAAGTCACGGTCAGTTTCAGAGGGGTAATGACAGCAAATGCTGACAGTCTGTCTCATTGCCAAGGCACCTGACAACATGAAGTAATCTTATTTTACACTTCAACAGAAGGTGTGCAGCAGAGCAAGCCTGCATCACCGCGATAATGTTCATGCTCTTCAGTGTTCAAATGGAATGCAGAATGCTAAGGACTCAGAGCAGTCTGTTAATATAATCACATTGCTATTGGGCAATTAATTCACTTTCCACACAAAGTACATCACACTTTACTCTGAAGACACAGTATATGGTATCTGCAGAATGCTAGATCAGCAAATGAGAAGGGGGTGCAATCTTGTGCCCTCTCCTGTGTTTTTGGAGATTCTCTGAGGAATTCAGCTAAAAAGAGTAAATGGTGTCCCATACTATCTGTTTTCAATCCCAAACAAGTCGCCAAGATAAAGGGATCCTTGGTAATCAATGTCTTTCTAGGAGTTTCCCTTGGTCTGCGACAATAGTAAGAGATGAGTCTAAGGCCAGAGAGAGCAACACCCGGCTGATCCAGGAGAGAGGCGCAGGAAGGCAAGGTGAGCTCCAGCGAGTACGGGCTATCCCTCTTCTGTGGAACTCCTCCACCAGGCCAGGCAGTGCTGCGTCCAAGAACAGCCTTTCACTCAGACCAGAACCATCCTGAAATGTGCCATGTTGTTTCAGCACACTCCACATCTCCAGTGGCAATAGGTGTGAGGCGTCAAGATGCACTGCACTATGAAATCTGCTTCGAATCAGTGCCTGAGTGTTAAAGCTGCAGGTTTCCCGGCAAGATCAAACTAATGGTAATTAACAATTAGGTCCAATGATTTACACCCTTTCATCAAAATAACCCATTAAAAATTGTAAACTTGACATAACTGGCACAAACCACTTCCAGATTTAACAGAGCTGGTGCGAAGCAGACATTTGTTCATTATTAAAAAGGTGAAGTTGCCATAGTTTTCCCTCCCCTAGGGGGAGAGCTGACTGGTGTTGATTTAACCTGAGGATCACCACACCCCAGGCAAGGTTGAGAAGATAGGCCTTCATGAAGAGCTTCAGCCAGTTTGAGAATTGAACCCATGCTGTTGGTTCTATATCACTAACCAGCCATCCAGCCATCTGAGCTAAACGGACACATTATAATAATCTCATTTAGCCATTATTATGAGACTAGCGGCCTCAGATGTAATTAAATGTGCAGGTTTAATCCTGGCTAGTCAGGTCTCCCAGGCTTCAGGAAACCTGGTAGATGAAGGGAGGTGGGGACAGTTTCAGGAAAATATCCTTACAGTACTGGTGACGGAGGAGCTGGAAGGCACCCCTTCATACCTTGGATTGGGCCCTCCTCCCATCACCTCCCGCCCCCACCACCCCCATACAATGACTTTTACAGAGTCAGGAAATGGATCCCTTCCCTGGAATCAAGGATTAGGTCCAATCTCATGCCGCAGTAGCAACCGCAAGCTTCCTACCTGTGGCTACAACCTGTACCGGACCGTTCCCTTCATGGCTGGAAGCCATGCTTGCCAAACAGGCTATGTTCCAGGCAAGAATCCTGACTAAACAAAATTTGCACATTATGAAGTCAAAGCTCCACAGCATACGAGGAAATCTAAATCCTGCGTTCTCCTACCTGGGTCTGCACAATTTGTATCTATCAATTCCAGGACCATGGAATTTACAGCATAGAGACGGACCATTCAGTCCAGCTGGTTATTTATGCTCCACACAAGTCTCTTTCCACCCCTCTATTGGGTGACCGACTGTGTCAAATGTCATACAAGGGAAGAGAACGTCAAAATAGGAACTAGACAGAAGTAGCACGGTGGTGCAGTGGTTAGCACTGCTGCCAGGGACCTGGATTCAATTCCCGGCTTGGGTCACTGTCTGTGTGGAGTTTGCACATTCCCCAATGTCTGCGTGGGTTTCCTCCGGGTGCTTCAGTTTCCTCCCTATAGTCCAAAGATGTGCAGTTAGAATCATAGAATAAAATAGAAGGAGGCCATTCAACCCAGCGAGCCTGCACCAACAACAATCCCACCCAGGCCCTATCCCTGTAAACCTCGGCATTTACCCAACTAACTCCCCTGACACTAAGGGGCAATTTAACATGGCCAATCAACCTAACCCACACATCTTTGGGAGGAAAACTGGAGCACCCAGAGAAAACCCACGCAGACAAGGGAGAAACGTGCAAATGCCACACAGACAGTGACCCAAGCCAGGAATCGAACTTGGGTCACTGGTGCTGTGAGGCAGCAGTGCTAACCACTGTGCCATCGTGCTGCCCCTTAGTGTCCCAAGATGTGTAGATTAGATGGATTAGCCATGGTAAATGTATGGGGTTACAGGGATAGGACGGGGGAGGGGGCCTGAGATATTCTGTCAGAGAGTCGGTGCAGACTCAATGGGCCAAACGGCCTCTTCTGGACTGTAGGGATTCTATGATTCTGGATAGTTCATTACATCACCATCCTACTCACTTCCGACTGAGCTTCCAAACCTATTTTTTCTCCATCAATAACCCCACCTTCCAGCTGCAAAGCATTGCCCATCTCTACCTACCCATACTCCATCTCATCTGCAGCTCAAACCCTCCTCCATGCCTTTGTCACCTGCAGACTTGATTATTCCGATGGCCTCCTGACTACCATTCTCACTCTGTCCCTTCATATTATAAACACAGTCGCCCATTTTTACATTCTATGCAAGTCCTGCTCATTCAACATACCTGTCAAATGCTGACCAAGGCAGCACCTTAAATTTAGAATTCTATTTCTCGTGTTTAAATTCCTTCTTGGTCTCACTTGCCCCTGTCTCTGTCAATTGTCCCTGTTGTAGTAACTGTAGCCATCGGCCGCGTGGGAGTCAAGGGGGCCGCCATCTTGGACGCAGCCGACCGCATGCGAGACAGGGGAGCCGCCATCTTGGACGCCGGCTGATGACTCTCCGGGATCTACGGTGGCAGCGATCCAGCTGGACCAGTCTCGTCCACATCAGCTCGCCAGGTCTATGATGGACATACAGGTAAACGGCCGTGCGGGAAATTGTTTGTTTGACAGCGGGAGTACGGAAAGCTTTATCCACCCCGATACTGTGTGTCGCTATGCCCTTTCGGTACGGCCAGTCAAACAAACCATTTCCTTGGCCTCAAAGTCCCGCTCCGTGGATGTCATCGGGTACTGTGTGGGGACTCTTACGGTTCGGGGGACCGATTATGCAAATTTTAAGCTCCTGGTGCTCCCACACCTCTGCGCTCCCGTACTCTTAGGCCTCGATTTCATGGCACATCTACAGTACAACGGGCCCCTTTGCCCGATCTCGGTCTGCAACCCTCAGTTCTTGGACTACCCGCCGCACACCACCTGCGGCCTTTCGACCCTCCAAGTCACCCCCCCACCGCTATTCGAACACCTCAACCCCGAGTGTAAACCCATTGCCATTAAGAGCAGACAGTACAGTGCGGGGGACAGGACCTTCATTAGGTCCGAGGTCCAGCGGCTTCGGAAGGAAGGGATCATCGAGGTGAGCACCAGCCCTGGGAGAGCGCAGGTGGTAGTGGTCAAAACCAAGGAGAAACACCGGATGGTCATCGATTATAGTCAGACCATCAACCGGTACACGCAGCTGGATGCGTATCCCCTTCCGCGCATATCCGACATGGTCAATCGGATTGCGCAATCCGATCGACCTCAAATCGGCCTACCACCAGCTCCCCATCTGCCCGGAGGACTGCAAATATACGGCTTTCGAGGCGGATGGCCGCCTCTACCATTTTCTTAGGGTTCCCTTCGGCGTCACCAATGGGGTCTCGGTCTTCCAGCGCAAAATGGACTGAATGGTGGACCAGAATGGGCTGCGGGCTACCTTTCCGTACCTGGATAACGTCACCATCTGCGGCCATGATCAGCAGGACCACGACGTCAACCTTAACAAATTCCTCCGTACGGCCGCTCTCCTAAATCTGACCTAAAATAAGGAGAAGTGCGTCTTCTGCACCCACCGCCTCGCCACCCTGGGATATGTGGTGGAAAACGGGGTCATCGGCCCCGATCCCGACCGCATGCGCCCCCTTATGGAACTTCCCCTCCCGACCACGCTTAAAGCACTGAGGAGATGCCTGGGCTTCTTCTCATACTACGCCCAGTGGGTCCCTAATTACGCAGATAAGGCCCATCCGCTTATCAAATCCACCTTTTTTCCCCTGTCGGGAGAGGTCTGCTTGGCCTTCAACCGCATCAAGGCGGACATCGCAAAGGCCACGATGCACGCTGTGGACAAGTCAATCCCCTTTCAGGTGGAGAGTGATGCGTCTTGACTTTGCCCTGGCCGCCACCCTCAACCAGGCAGGGCAGACCCATAGCCTTCTTCTCACGAACGCTTCAGGGCTCGGAAATCCGACACTCCTCGGTCGAGAAGGAGGCTCAGGCCATCGTCGAAGCAGTGCGACACTGGCGCCACTACCTAGCTGGCCGACGGTTCACCTTGCTCACGGACCAACGTTCAGTGGCTTTCATGTTCAACAACGCGCAGAGGGGCAAGATTAAGAATGATAAGATACTGAGGTGGAGGATTGAGCTCTCCATCTACAATTACGATATCTTATACCGACCCGGGAAGCTCAATGAGCCTCCAGACGCCCTGTCTCGCGGAACATGTGCTAGCGCGCAGGTGAACCAACTACAGACTCTCCACAATGACCTCTGTCACCCGGGGGTCACCAGGCTCTACCATTTGATTAAAGCCAGTAATCTGCCCTATTCTGTTGAGGACGTCCGGTCTATAACCAGACACTGTCTGGTCTGCGCAGAATGTAAGCCGCACTTCTATCGGCCGGACCGGGCACACCTCATAAAAGCCACCCGCCCCTTTGGACGCCTCAGCATCGATTTCAAAGGGCCCCTTCCTTCTTCTGACCGCAACATCTATTTCCTCAACGTGATAGATGAGTACTCCCGATTCCCCTTTGCCATCCCCTGCTCGGACATGACCTCGACCACGGTCGTCAAGGCCCTGCACGGCCTCTTCACCCTGTTCAGGTACCCCAACTATATCCACAGCGACCGGGGATCCTCATTCATGAGCGATGAGCTGCGTCAGTACCTGCTCTCCAAGGGCATAGCCTCGAATAGGACTACCAGCTACAACCCCAGGGGTAACGGACAGGTGGAGAGGGAGAACGCGACAGTCTGGAAGGCCGTTCTACTAGCGCTACGGTCTAAAGGCCTTCCAGTCTCCCGCTGGCAAGAAGTACTCCCCGATGCACTACACTCAATCCGGTCCCTCCTGTGTACAGCCACCAACGCCACCCCCCACGAACGGATGTTTGCTTTCCCGAGGAAGTCCTCCTCGGGAATCGCACTGCCGTCATGGCTGGCATACCCAGGCCCAGTTCTGCTCCGGAGGCATGTACGACCCCATAAGTCAGATCCCCTAGTTGAAAAAGTCCAGCTCCTCCACGCCAACCCCCAATATGCCTATGTGGCATACCACAATGGGCGGGAGGACACGGTCTCTATCCGGGACCTGGCGCCTCCGGGTGCCTCGGAGCCCACTATGGCCCCCCACCCCACACCCCTAAACCCCTCTGTTCAGGTAGCACCAGGTCCGCTTACATCTTTGCCTATTGCACGCAGCTCGCCTGAGCCCCCGGAGTCACCACGCAGGACCGGACCAGAAGGGACGACGGCGGATTCGAGCAGCTCTACCCTGCCACCAGCAGCAATCCCCCAACCGGTACTGCGGCGGTCACAACGACTAGTCAAGCCGCCCGACAGGCTGAACCTGTGAAGGGACGACGCCTCACCTCAGCTTGTGACCTTTCTATGTGAATATACTCCTGTACATATGGTTCCAACCACCCCGCCGGACTCTTTTTAAAGGAGGGGTGAATGTGGTGAACCACTGTTACTACATGTATGTGCCTGGACACACCCATGCTGCACCTGGCCCGAGACTCCTCCCTTTCCACCTGAGAACCCTCCCTTTCCACCCAGAGTGGGGTATAAAGGTGATGGTCCCTCCTCCTTGCCTCAGTCTAGACCAGGTCAGCTACAAGGGCGTGCTCCTGTTCTCTGTGAATAAAAGCCTATTAGTTTTCCCTCACTCTCAGAAGTCTTTGCGTCGTAATTGATAGTGCATCACACATGCCCCCAGAGCATTAGCTTAAAACACAGGATTATAAATCAACTGATACCACTATCAGCCCCACAGGGGAACATTGGAATATTCAGACTCTAGTTTTAAAGGGAACAACGATATGTAATATTTTGGTCACTACAACTGAAAAGCTTCCCTTCATTTTATAAATGATGTCAAGATTCATGTTATATTTTTCCATTATTTGTGTTTTTTTAAAATGCAGGAAAATGCTAAAAATATTTCCTTGGGTAATCTTGTAATTTTATGCAAAGAATTAATACAATTAAAACCTGCAGTGATACAAACGATCCTTGTTTGAATTCCAATCATATTTTTTTTTCAAAATGTTACTTGTCTGCAAGAAGAAATTGCACAATTTCATCTCCCAGGTACTCTGTCTGATCAGCTCAAGTATTGCCTGACAATAAGAGCACAAATATCACTTTGATGGCCTAACTCACCCTATTAAAATGAATCATCTGATCCTGCCTTTTCCATTCCACTGCGGAAGAAATGGACCATTGTTCATAGAGCTATTACTGTGGGTCAGTTTGGTTCATTGTGTCATAAAATGGTACAGAACAAACACAGGCCATTCCGAGGCCATAGATCATTAATCTTGTTCAGTTATGGTGTGACAGTAATGCAGTTCTTCTCATTATGTTCCATTTTTGTGATTGCACGTTTCATACAACAGAAAGGTTACAAGGAAAAATAAAAATAAATGCATGAAGAAAGAGCCGATGGCATGTCAAACAAATGTAAAAATATGATTTTTTTAATCAATATAGTGTAGTGCCTCTTAGCAAAGATGTAAATGCTAGATCAAACTGCATAATTGAAAAGCATTTCAACTGGAAGTTAATCAGAAATATTCTATTTAACGGAACGGCATAAATGATGACCATATGTCATTAACATCTATTAAAAAAAGTGACAAAAAGCATAATTTATTTTAAGACTAAGAAATAAAGTGGCTATCTTAATATTTTTCCTGGCACAAATCTTTAAAGTTAGTAGATGGCTGTGCTTAGCTGTAGTCTAATGCAGCATAATAAATTATAGTGTGCCTGGTTTCCCTTTTTATATCAACTTCAGAATTCATTTCGGTTCAAGCAAATAAATCACTTGTGTTTAGGTGCCTGCTGAAGTGAAAATGCCTTCTCAGCATTCAACCAGAACAATACGTTTAGAGGTAAATAATGGCACACTGTCTGCCAAATCTTCCAACCAATGGTATAGTGCAGTAGATACACAGGCAGGAATATATATTAAGAGTTACCATTTTACCCCACTTAATTTTAAGTTGCAGTTAAAACCTATCAATTCAGGGACCTTGGAAGTAAATAGCAGAGTAGGCAATAGTGTGTGTGTACTTCTATGTGGGGCATGTAATTAGAACAGCATTTTCATCATTGTAGTTCCAGAGCACAATATTGTGGGTGATTGCTAGGACCAAGTGGAGAGTAGAAACCCATCTTAAAATCATAGAATGGCTACAGCATAGAAGGTGACCACTAGTTCCACTGTGTCCATGCCAATTCCCTGCAAGAGCAACTCAGTTCATCACACTCCACCCATCCCACCGCCCTCCCCCGCACGCCCCCCCCCCTGCCCCCAACCCCTTACTGTAGCCCTGAAATGTTTCTCTCTTCAGGTGCTTATGTAATTCCATTTTGAAAACCCCGATTATTTGCCTCACCACACTCTCAGGGAGTGCACTCCACAACCTAATCATTCACTGTATAAAAATGTTTTTCCTCATGTCCTCTGATTCCCTCGCCAGTCAGAGTTAAATCTATCCTTGACCCTTTTCCAAATGAGAACAACTTTTCTCCACTCTATCTCGACCTATCATGGTCATGTTGACCATTTCCATCAACTCTCCTCTTAACCAACTCCAAGGAGAACATATCATCTTCTCCAATCTGTCAACATTACTGAAATCCCTCATCCCTAGAACCATTCTCTGAAGGAAGACCCCAACCTGGTAGTGACCCAGTGGACCCCACACATGGACTCGACCACTGGCTCATCCGCGACCGCGACCCCAGGAACACCATCCACTTACTGGCCTTCGACCTGTCCACGCCAGAGCATGGTCTGGATATCTACCGACCGGCAAAGCCAAACCGCAGCCTGTAGTGACCCGGAACACCCGACCGATGCAGGAACCGCAAGCAAGGCAACAAATCCTCCATCCACACACCAACCAGAGCAAAGAACCTCATTGGACACAACTATACTCTTAATACCGCAATCTACTCTCACCGTCTCCCAGGCTCGAAAAGAAGCAGTCACTCCTGGAAGCGTGGAAAACGTGCAGGCCTGCAGGTGAGAGTGGAACAACGCGGTCCCAAGGCTCCCCTCTCCAGCTTACTGCTTGCAAATGTCCAATCTCTGGAAAACAAGCTAGACGAACTTAGCGCCAGACTCGCTTTCCGAAGAGAACTGAGGGACTGCTGTGTGCTCTGTTTCACGGAGACACATGGCTCACTCCCGCTTCACCGTACAGACCCTACCACCAGAGAGTTTCTCAATCCATCGAATGGACCATACAGCAGCCTCAGGCCAGGCGAGGGGAGGTGACGTCTGCTTCCTAATGAACATCTCATGGTGCCTAGACATAGCAACACTGGCATGTTTCTGCTCCCCAGACCCAGAATACCTGACGCTAAAATGCCGCCCCTACTACCTTTCGCGGGAGTTCACCTCCATTTACATCCCATCCCATGCGGACATGAAGATCGCGCTGGATGAAATATACACAACAACGAATAGCCTTGAGACGAAACATCCCGAGGCCTTGTTCATCATGGCCGGGGACTTCAAACAGGCCAAGCTCAAGAGCGTACTACCAAGTTGCCACCAACACGTCTCCTGTTCCACCAGAGGCCCAAACATCCTAGACCACTGCTACACAAATATCAAACATGCCTACTGCTCTATCGCCCACCCACATTTTGGCAAATCAGACCACAAGGCTGTGCTCCTGCTCCGGGCTTACAAGCAAAAACTGAAGCGGGAGAATCCATCAAAGAGAGTCGTGCAATGTTGGTCTGGGGAATCGGATAATCTCCTACAGGACTGCTTGGAGCAGTGGACTGGTCAGTATTTAAAAACTCTGTGACCAGCCGGAACGAGTACGCCACTACAGTAACTGACTTCATTAGTAAGTGTGTAGAAGACTGTACACCAAAGAAGCAGATCCACATGTTCCCCAACCGGAAACCATGGGTGAACAGGGATATCCACTGCTCGCTGAAGTCCAGGTCTGAGGCGTTCAAGTCAGGCGACCCTGACCTATAGAAGAAAGCCAGATACGATTTAAGTAGATCCATCAAAGATGCCAAAAGACAATACCAGACCAAGCTAGAGTCCCAGGCTAGCCACACGGACCACCGTCGATTATGGGCAAGGTCTGCAAGACATAACAGGCTACAAGATGAAGGCATGTAAAATCGCCGGCTCCAACGCACCCCTCCCTGATGAGCTCAATGTATTCTATGCCTGTTTTGAGCAAGAGGTCAGTGAGAGCATGCCCTCCACCCTGGAAGCCCTGGATGAATCTGGATCTGGGGGTCATCATTGAAGATATCAGAGCAGCTTTCTCGAAGGTCAATCCATGGAAAGCGACTGGCCTGGGTGGGGTACCCAGACGAGCACTCAGATCCTGCGTGGATCAGCTGGCGGGGATATTTGCAGTCATCTCCAACCTCTCTTTACAACAATCTGAGGTCCCTTCTGCTTTAAGAAGACGACCATCATCCCGGTACCTAAGAAAAACCAAGCAGCATTCCTCAATGACTATCATCCAGTGGCTCTGACATCCATCATTATGAAGTGCTTCGAAAGGCTAGTCATGGCACGAATCAATTCCAGCCTCCCAGACTACCTGGATCCACTACAGTTTGTCTACCGCCGCAACAGATCCACAGCAGACGCCATCTCCTTGGCCCTTCACTCAACCCTGGAACACCTGGATAATAAAGACACCGATGTCAGACCTCTATTTATTGACTGCAGCTCAGCCTTCAACACCATTATTCCCATGAAACTCAAACAATGTCGAGACAGAGTACAGGAATAAGATAAAGAAACTGGTGAACTGATACGGTGACAATAATCTCTCCCTCAATGTCAACAAAACGAAGGAGATTGTCATCAACTTCAGGAAGCGTAGAGGAGAACGTGCCCCTGTCTACATCAACAGGGACGAAGTAGAAAGGGTCGAGAGCTTCAGGTTTTTAGGTGTCCAGATCACCAACAACCTGTGCTGGTCCCCCTGATGTGCTATCAATAAGGCGAAAGACTACCGATATGCCAATATAAGTGTAGGCTTTTATTCACAACAGAATCAGGAGCAGATCCCAACAAATAACCGACCTGGACTGAACAAGGGGGAGGAGACAGCCACCTTTATACTAGGTGCTGAGGGGAGGACCCAAACTGGAAGGGGATGTGTCCAGGTATGACAAGCACACACAACGGTGGTCCATATAGGACAAAGGCACAACTGAGGTCCACCACACCCCCCATGCCGACACTATAGTTAAGAAAGCCCACCAACGCCTCTACTTTCTCAGAAGACTAAGGAAATTTGGCATGTCAGCTACGACTCTCACTAACGTTTACAGATGCACCATAGAAAGCATTTTTTCTGGTTGTATCACAGCTTGGTATGGCTACTGCTCTGCCCAAGACGGCAAGAAACTACAAAAGGTCATGAATGTAGCCCAATCCATCACGCAAACCAGCCTCCCATCCACTGACTCTGTCTACACTTCCCGCTGCCTTGGCAAAGCAGCCAGCATAATTAAGGACCCCACGCATCCCGAACATTCGCTCTTCCACCTTTTTCCGTGGAGCTCAAGGAGGTAGGTCCAGTGGCCATTTCTCCCTCTGCTGCTGCCAGGCTGCAGAGGAAGGGTCCCTCAGGGATCCTGTGGGGTGGGTGGGCTCAGGCTGGGGGCAAGAGGTTGACCCTGCCATTCTCCCCCAGGATGGGGATGTTGTGACTGGACTGCCCCTTCTAGCCCTGGCAGACCTGAAGATTGGGCGGCACGGTAGCACAGTGGTTAGCACTGCTGCTTCACAGCTCCAGGGTCCCGGGTTCGATTCCTGGCTCGGGTCACTGTCTGTGTGGAGTTTGCACATTCTCCTCGTGTCTGCGTGGGTTTACTCCGGGTGCTCCGGTTTCCTCCCACAGTCCAAAGATGTGCGGGTTAGGTTGATTGGCCAGGTTAAAAATTGCCCCTTAGAATCCTGGGATGCGTAGGTTAGAGGGATTAGTGGGTAAATATGTGGGGGTAGGGCCTGGGTGGGATTGTGGTCGGTGCAGACTCGATGGGCCGAATGGCCTCCTTCTGCACTGTAGGGTTTCTATGATTTCTATGATGATTACCCCTAGCCTGGTGATTTCAGCCTGCCCTAGGATCAATCTCTGCATTCCCGCCTGTCCGCTGTGAAAATTCTGAAGTCGCCAGGTCATTTTAATCTCCATGCCCCCAGTCACCTGGCAAGCTTTTAAATCACTGCAGCATTCCATCCTGCAGCAGAGATTTTCCTTTCTCCCTGTCAGAAGCTGCAGGTTTGAGCAGACCCATCTGATGTCCTCAGAGGACTCAGAAAGGAAATGTCAATTTGGTTGGGGGGGAGGTGGGGGGGGAGCTGTTCTAGTCTGCACTATTGTGCACTCAGCCTCAGTATATGCACACAGCTTTGATTTGAAGTTTCTGAGGCTTCCTAGCACATTGAATTATTTGAAAACCTTTCCATTCCAATGGAAGCCTTTGATCTCTAACAAACTCAACACACAGTGCCTTGACAGCTCAATGGATTGATATCTTCCAGCCACCTGTGTTTATTTTCATTTCCCTTCATGGTTGAATGTACCTCAAGTACCTCATTGATCCTGACCACAATGATGACAGTGGTTTCACTTCCTGTCTTGCAAACCACAATAGCTTTGAAGATATCACAGGCTGTGGAGAATCCACCCCTTTCCCCTCCAACCACCCTACCGACTTGTGAAGGGAAACCAATTCAATATCATAGGCTAAATTTTAGCAATGTATTATTTTCAGTGTTATGAGAATTGTTAAGAAACTAATTATATTTAATTGAAAACGATGTTCTGTTCAGTCATGTATTTCATGTAAAATAAACTTGTTGTTGCTTTAAAATTGGCCTTGTCTCACCAGTGTTACAGATAGGGTCTGGAGAGAACTAAAACTCTTATGCCCTTTCCCTTGTTGTCTGTGATCAGTGTGGTTTTGTAAAGAAAGATTAGGTGTTTCTTAGCCCCCAGATTATTATAGAATTCCTTCAAAGAAATTGATGTCCAGAAGGTCACGAAGTTAGTCACTTATGGTTCTTCTTATCAGGAGATCAAGTTTAATTTTTAGATAGAATTTGACTAGGGATCAGGCTGAGAGACTTTTTAGATGTAATGGTCTCCAGTTTTAAAAAGACCTGGGTATACTGACTTTTCTGCTACTGATGTCTTGTAGCTGGTGGTCTACATAGACTGGCTTCTCTCTGGTTCTTGGAACAGTAAAGAATTTGGCATCAGAAGCTAGGTTAAGTCACATGATGGCATGTTCCAGTACCTCCGTTGTCCACATAATGGGTTGGAGGCAGGGTGATGGATATGCAATGGGGGAATGTTGGTCACCCATTAGCACATCAGCTATGATTAGCTCATCCAAAGACTTTATTTAACATTCCATCCTCACAGCTCTGACACACCTGGCTCTTTCATGGACAGCTCCTTTGCCCCTGAACCCCCCATTTGCATTTAAGAACTTTCCTGAAAGATTTCCATTCATGAATTAATCCCTTGTTTGGTGCACAAATTGCAGAAGTCAGCTTCTCCTTGTCGGCCAGCTTAACAGTCTTGTTAGTGTCCATTTTCAAATAAAACACAGTTCCAAAGAATTATACACTGAATGCAATCCATGTGTGAAGCTAAGAAGAGGACAAGGCTTCATTGAACATGACACCAGAGTTCTTAAAAGTCGACATTCCAGAAGATTAGAAAAATTGGTATGGGTGCGCAAGTGAGATCATAGAATCCAGCACATACGATGAGGAATCTATTGTTATGGCCCAGGCTATGCTATCACATCAAAAGGTATTGCTCAATAAAGATACCTTTCTGATCATAAGTGATGCAGGGTCTGATTACAGGATGATGTTAAACTCAAGAAAATACCCAATGCCGATCCAAAATTTGCCACAGTGACCGGAATTTTACTGACCCGCTTGCCATGGGAATCGGAGCGGGCGAGGGGCAGACCATGGAAAGGCCTGTTGGCCTCAGGCAGGATTTTACAGTTTCGGGATGAGTGAGGTCGTAAAATCCTGCCCAGTATTCTTCCACAAATGAATACTAATCCATCCCTCTCGCATTCTTATTATTTAAAGAGGTGTGGTGAGCTTTTTTTTCAGT
Organism: Mustelus asterias; assembly: GCF_964213995.1. Classification (NCBI taxonomy): domain Eukaryota; kingdom Metazoa; phylum Chordata; class Chondrichthyes; order Carcharhiniformes; family Triakidae; genus Mustelus; species Mustelus asterias. The sequence goes on from NC_135820.1 coordinate 50,588,652, forward strand.
GTGATCCCAGGGTGAGAAGTATCATTTTGGAGAATGTAGGGCTGTTGATCCACAGTTGGACAGATCTTTGTTGCAGTGCGATTAAAGGTAATTTATTTGGGAGCAATGTCATCAGATAGAGATTGATATTAAGGAATAAAGTTTTTGCGATATGATTCGTGAACATTGGCAATAGAAAAAAAATCAAAATCATCAATTAAAAAGGAGAAATGTAGAGAAGCTTCTGCAATGAAGGAAAGTAAATGCACTTAAAAATAAGAACATTGAAATCCGGCACATAAATTCAATACAGAATTTATTTTCTGATTTTGTAAAAAGCAGTATATATCCTATTTATCATAGACAATCATTCAGAAATAAATTGAGTGCATATACATTTATGTTCTACATTAACTTCACTTAAATACATAAATGAATATATCGATGTGTGGTGATATCACTTTTAGAAAGTATATTAATGAGTAAGAAGCCAGGATGTAAACCATGTGACCAGCAGGTACTGCTCAGAGGAATTTTCAGTTTAGTTAGCAGCCTGGACTGTGAAGGAGTTGCAGCTGTCCATTCCTGTTAGCAATAGTTGTCAAATCTTTATACAATCATAGAATAGAATCACTATAGTGCAGAAGGAGGCCATTCAGCCATTGAGCCTGCACCGACAACAATCCCACCCAGGCCCTATCCCCATAATCCCACATATTTACCCTGTTAGTCCCCCTGACACTAAGGGCAATTTGGCATGGCCAATCAACCTAACCTGCACATCTTTGGACTGTGGGAGGAAACCGGAGCACCTGGAGGAAACCAGGTGAATGTGCAAGCTCCACACAGACAGTCACCCGAGGCCGGAATTGAACCCAGGTCCCTGGCGCTGTGAGGCAGCAGTAATCCTACGGTACGTTTTCAAATAAACCGAACTTACATTTAGTTTACCAGTTCTGTGTGAGACTGGTATTAAGTAACCATAGAAATACAAAACCATGCACTATTTAAATGCATTTATTCTTCTAATTTGGTATCCAGGAGCATTTTGCAGAATAACCATTCCAGATAAAAATAATATAGAGAGGACAATGAAAAATACGTGCATATGTTCTTCCATGTATACTCTGCTAGACAGGAAATCAAATCAGCCTGTCATACACTGGGGGTGGATGTAGCAAGCTCAGGGACATTTCATTTGAGATGAACACAACCAGAGAGATGCCAGGTTAGGCAGGGAGTGCAAGAATGCTGCTTTTCACAATGATGATCCCATCACCAAAGTGCTGATCACTTTGCCTTTCTAAATTGACCGAGGCCTAAGAAATTAGTGGGAGAAAGGAAATTTTAAAATGAGAACTCTGCTTCATGGTCTACCTCTGAGAATGAAGCAAATCCATTACCTCAGGTAGGATTCTGCTTGATTTGGTGAATAGCCAACTCTGCTATCTCTAGTAAGTATTAGAAAATCAAATTGTATCTGAAGATTTGTAGAGATGCATTAAACCGAATATTAATGAAACGGCAGACTGCATCCACTACTTTGAAAAGAAATCTAAGGAACAGCAGTTGTCAGCAGAACTCGAAAAGACGAGGAAAGGAAAAGGAAACAGACAGCAGTCGGTAGAATTCAGAAAGCCGCATCAAAGATTTTTAGTGAAGTTCAGAAAGAACAAAGAAATTTGGATCAAAATAACCCTGACATTTTGTGCTTTGGAACTGCAAAGAAATAATAAAAAATACTTAAGAGCTGCAATGTAGATCGGAACAGAAATTTACAACAAGACATCAACAGGCTTAGTGAGTGGCGAAAAGTGTAGCAGGTGAAGTTCAATGTGGGAAAGTGCAAGGTCACCTACTTTGATCCAAGCAAGACAAATTGGAATATTTTCTGAATGCCAGGAACCTAGAAACTATGGAAGAGGAAAGGGATTTGGATGTCCCTATGCATCAATATTTGTATTTGGCTTTGTCCTCACTAAACTGCCCATGGTCGAAGCATATGTCCATGATGGTATTGGTAAGAATGACCTCACAGATAGATACAAAGTTCCAGCAGCTCAAAACAGGACATCCATGAAACGCTCTGGGCCATTCACAGTAGCATAGTTATACTTCACCATAATCTGTAAACCCATGCCCAGAATATCACTCGGTCTATCGTTACCATCAAGCCAGGAAACCAACCGCGATTCAATGTAGAATCTGGGAGATAGGCTGGTTTGCAACCCCCTCTGGATTCAGCCCGCCCAACTTGTCAGGCATTCAACTGATTTATATTTGACAAATGCTGTAAAGCTGCTCATCCAATCACTAGTGAGCCCATCAGCAGCAAATCCAGAGAGAAACTCACCTATGATTGGACAAGCAGTAAATGTGGGATGGTGAGTTTTTAAGGTATGTGTGAGGGCCCTGACAAGTGAAAGCAAGAGTGGGAATGGGGCAAGAGTGGGGCCCAAAGAGCCAGAGCGGGGGCCCTGGGGGGGGCCGGAATGGGGCTCAGGGGAGCCAGAGCAGGGCCATCGGAAGCTGAAGCAAGGCCCAAGGAGAGCGAGGCCCAAGGGAGTTTGAGTGGGGTCCACTGGAGTATGGATGAGCAACAAGTGGACACTGTGAGGCAGAGTGTGGGAGTGAGGTGCAGAGAGAGAAAGTGAAGGGAGAGAGAGAGAGAGGAGTGACAGACAGTGAGAGGGAGAGAGTGAGCAAGAGGAAAGAGAGAGTCAGGAGAAGGGAAAGTGTGGGAGAGAGAAGGTTTGGGGAGAGAGTAAGGTGGAGTGAATGTGAGGGAGTGAGAGAGTTATGGGGTAGAGAGTGAAGGGGAGAGAGAATATGGGGGCAAGGGAAAAAGAGAGAGTAAGAGAGGGAGAGCGAGTGAGACAAAATGACAGTCAACAAGAGACACTGAGGAACAGAGAGAGTGATTGAGAGGGGGCAAGTGAGGGGGAGAGAGATGGGAAGGGAGAGAGAAACAATGGAGACAGGGAGAGTGACAATGAGTGAGAACGAGGTGGAGAATGGAAAAAAGAGAAAAAAAGAGAGAATGAGGGGGAGTGAGGGAAAGGGAGAATGAGGGAGAGAGGAGAAAGTGAGGGAGAGTGGATGAGTCTGAGGGAAAGAGGATGGAAGTGGGAGAGTGAGAGGAGGGTGAAAGAGAGAGAGTGAGGGAGATGGCTGTGAGGGAGGGTGTATAAGTGAGTTAGGGGAGTCTGTGAGGGGGAAGAGTGTGGATTTTAGGCCTGGTTCACTCCCAGTCACAGTGTTCTCATTCAACCTCACCTCGAACCGTATAATACAGCAGTATACATTGCAGTTTTGCCATTTTATGTGACATTATGGAAACCTTCCCATCCACACAGATATCCTAACCTTCATTTGTCACACATATAATTTTGGTCATCGGAGAGCAGCCGAGTTTAGAAGTAACAAAGACATGAATGAGGTTTTCAGCAGCAGCTGAGCTGAAATAGGAGCAAAGCCAGCCAATATTACAGAGATGGGGATATACGGTCTGAGTGATGGCGCGACTATGAGGTCAGAATCTCATCTCAGGATCAAATGTGTCACCAGGACAGACTGGCTTAATCTCAGACTGTGGCCAGGGAGACGGTTGGAGTCTGTAGCTAGGGGACTGAGTGATTTCCCCCAAAGAATACTAAGTGCCCAACAGGTGGCAAAACGAGTGTTTTACTGTACTTTGTGCATCACAGAGGCCATCAGGGGATTTACGCTGGTCGGGAGAGGAGTGGGGCTTAATCTCACCCAAGAGCTGGCATGAGACTGTTGAGGGAGCCACTGTGCATGCGCCGATCTCCCAGTATACTGCGAGATCAGTTGACATGCGCCTCCCCAATCTCCGCTCTCCCGATTGCCGACCCAGCCACCACCCCCAACCCCGGACATCGCCGGCCCTGAACCCTCCACCAATTGCCAACCCAGCCACCACCCCCACACACCATCCTGAGCAACTCCTGCAGTGATTTTCTGGGACTAAGATGATTGGTCTCCAACAACCACAACATTTGAGCCAGGATGGCTGGAACCAGTGGAGAATTTTCCCCCCAGATTCCCACATGGTCAGCTGAGAACAGGATCTGCGAGGTCTAAAATGTCAAATTGAGTGACAAGTCAGTGTTAGACAGTGCCCGACATCACGATCTGTCCGCTCTGCACACTTGCATTGCAGTGCACACTCATCATGCCCACGTGCAATAGCAGAAGCATATCAGCTGCCATTTTCTATCTGGGCTCCCAACACTGCTTCACTACAGAAGCCAATTTTGCAGCTCAAATGTCTGCACATAAGCTCTGGAATCCCCTCCTCAAACATCACCTCTTTATGTTGCTTTCCTCCTTTAAGCTGTTTCTTAAAACCTACCTCTTTGACCAAACTTTTGATCATCTGATTAATATCACCTTATGTGACTCAGCCTCATACTTTATAATGCTCCTGTGAAACACCTTGGGATTTATTAAATCAAGGGCACTTCAGAAATATAAATTGTTAGTTTTGCCCATATTTTATAGGTATTCAATTTCTTTGTACAGCTATCAAAACGTACAAGTGATTGCCCAGGGTTTGATATTAAGTTAAATGTCTGCTGGTGATAGAGGCAACTTTCATAACTTTTAATCACTGGGACTGTCTCTCATGTAAAAAAGAAAATAATATGTCTCTACTCCCCATCGCCTATTCCTCTGTAGCTAAAAATTGAATTCTAGATTCTTTCAAGATCCAATTTTATTTTAAATTTCTGCCAATCATTGCCACCTCGAATGGATGTGATGTATTAGTCCCAAGATTTGTAGTCAGCCTATAAGCAGTGGCGGACAGAATCAGATGCATATACTGAGTCTCCCAGTTAACTCTGTTTGAGTAAAGTCTTACTTTCAGAAATCATACCACACAATTGGTGAACAATTTCACTAACTACTGAGGACTTCCTCAGCTGGCATCTCAGGGCTATTACTGTTTTGAATCAGCTTGCTGCTTAGCTTAGCACTGAAGGTGCAGGTGGTTACTTCCAATTGTACACTGTATCTTTCAGAGAACTATAAGGAGTTTCATTACAATTATCCACCTCCGCTTAATTCTTTCCTTTTCAAGCTGATAATTTATCTTTCCTCTTTTCAACTTTTAGAATCTAAGCAATTTATAGTAACCAGATTTTCCTGCTCACCTGACCCAATGTGACAACAATTTCTAGTTTGTTACCAACTGAGTCTCATAACAAATATTGCAAATTGCAAATCAAGTAGATTTTTTAAAACTCCTTCATTACTTCTGTTTTTCGGGTAGTACCATAAATTATAAGTTGCTGATCTATGATACATTCCTGCCATCTATTGCAATTCGGTGGTACTGCAACATGAGAACATAGGGACAGGAAGGAGCAAGTCATTTAGTCTCTCCAGTGTTCAGGCTTTCACTGGGATTGGGATTGCCCTGTGACCTAATTCCATACACCTACCTACGTCCACATCCTTTAATACCTTTGGATAACACAAATCTATCAATCTCAGATTTAAAATGAATGATTTACCCTATCATCAATTACCATTTTTAAAAGAGATGGCCAAACATCTACCACCCTTTGCATATATTTATATTTATTTCCTATCTTCACAACCAAAAGAAGTGGCTCTAATTTTTAGGCTATGCCTTCTGAGGATACGCAACCAGCAGTTTCCAGCTATTTATTCCCATTAATTTCTCGTAAACTTTAATCGAGTCACCCCCTAACCCTTCTACATGTGATGTGACGTACATGTCCCTTTAAGGGAAGGAGGGGATATATCTTAAATTTCTGTCAATCGCTACCACCTCGAAAGGATGTGATGTATTACATGGTATCTTATGGTATATTGCATGGAGGCATGGTGGCACAGTGGTTAGCACTGCTGTCTCACAGTGCCAGGGACCTGGTTTCAATTCCGGCCGCGTGTGACTGTCTGTGTGGTGTTTGTACATTCTTCCCGTGTCTGCGTGAGTTTCCTCTGGCTGCTCCAGTTTCTCCAGCAGTCCAAAGATGTGCGGTTTAGGTTGATTGGCCATGCTAAATTGCCGCTTAGTATCAGGAGAATTAGCAGGGTAAATATGTGGAGTTACGGGGATAGGGTTTGGGTGAGATTGTTATTGGTGCAGGCTTGATGGGCCAAATAGCCTCCTTCTGCGCTGTAGGGATTCTAGGATTCTATTCATCCCATGACTTGCAGTCAGTCTGTAAGCAGTAGCAGACGGAATCAGATGCATATACTTAGCCTCCCAGTTAACTCCATTTGTATGTAGTCTTATCTTCAAATAAATAACTCACACTACTGTTTAACCAATCCTTTTCATGTGATTGATATATTTACATTGAAGTAAAGAATGTATTATGGTTGCAGTGTGGTTTTTAAGATTTGACTGAGCAGAGTACAAGACTCAAACCTTCATATGCAGCAGAAAGAACTGGTGTGAAAGAACTATCGCACGGTGGCACAGTGTTTGGACTGCTGCCTCACAGCACCAGGGTCCCGGGTTCAATTCCCGGCTGGGGTGTCTGTGTGGAGTCTGCACGTTTTCCCTGTGTCTGCGTGGGTTTCCTCCGAGTGCTCCGGTTTCCTCCCACAGTCCGAAAGACGTGCGGGTTAGGTGCATCGGCCATGCTGAATTCTCCCTCAGTGTACCAGAACAGGCGCCGAAGTGTGGCAACTCGGGAATTTTCACAATAATTTCATTGCAGTGTTAATGTAAGCCTACTTGTGACACTAATAAATAAACCTAAAAACTATCCAGCCTCACCATGTGTAAAAAGTCTATTCCAATTTGGGAGAACTTAATCAATATTAATTTACCTGCTGGGAGGTTTAAGCAGAAACAGAAGTAAAATAGCTGGGAAATTAAATAAATCTTGGAAGACTCATAGAACTCACGGACAGGAGGGATTTAATTACTGCTGCTTACTGTCCCTACAGGAGGTCAGGGGACAGTTAAACACTGAAAGTTGGGCTGAGAAGTCCATCCAGAAACAGTCCGAGACAAATTAAAACAGCTAAAAGGAGCCTGGGGAGAAAAGTATGCTTCCACTGATTTATTTTACTTTTGAGGTCCGTCATTCCTTTCTGCACTGTTTTGTCGATTGAGCTTCAGTAAACTCAGGGGAAAATCAGAAAGAGCTCAATAGTTCCACCATGGCAACCAAGCAACAGCCTATGGCCAGCTAAAGCAATGGTCGCTAAAGGTACTGCAACTCAGCTAAATTAATAGAACAAGAGCTGTCAAAACAGTCAATAGCTGTCAACAGTTTCATATAGCACAAAAAATCCTGCAAAAAAACTGAAGGATGACCACAAAATTTTCATCACTCAATTGGAAGGCAATGGACCTGAATTTACTTTGCTCCGTCAACATGTAGAGCTCTGTTTTATGGACCTTGATATTTCCAAACCAGATAAACAAGCTGCTAAATTAAAAATTGCTAAAGGCAATAAATGACAGACTGAACACATCAAGTCTGTCTGACAACCGTGTGAAAAATCCAACAAAAACATAGTCAACATCCGAAGATCAATTACAAGTGGAACTCACCTTCCCAATAGACAGAGGCTATTAACTGATTCAGAATTAGATACAGAGACATGGGGAGTGACTGTGACTTTACGGCATTAGAACTAGCCGACAGAATAATCGAGCTTGCAATAGCATTACCCCAGTCGCAGCATTCCAAAAAGACCTCGGGCCAAATCAAAGGTTACATGGTGGAAGCACTGTTACATAGTAGACGCAGGTATGAAGCCATACGACTGGGTGGACAGAATCCACAGGTTATGTGTAATTTGTCCATCTTTGCCATTAGAGCTAAAACAGGCAAGCCTAGTAAGCAACGTGGGCAGTGCGGTCTCACATATGCACCCAGAAGTTGCCCAGCTTTTATTTTATTTGACTTGATTTATTAATGTCATATATATTAGGATACAGTGAAAAGTATTGTTTCTTGCGTGCTATACAGATAAAACATACCATACACAGAGAAGGAAAGGAGAGGGTGCAGAATATAGTGTTACACTCATAGCTAGGGTCTAGAGAAAGATCAGCTTAATAGTAGGTCCATTCAAAAGTCTGATGACAGCTGTGAAGAAGCTGTTCTTGAATCGGTTGGTATGTGACTTTAGTATCTTGATGGAAGAAGGTGGAAGAGGGTATGTCTGGGGTGCGTGAGGTTCTTGCTTATGCTGGCTGCTTTTCTGAGGCAGTGGGAAGTGTAGACAGAGTCAATGGATGGGAGGCTGGTTTGCATGATGGACTGAGCTATGTTCATAATCTTTTGTAGTTTCTTGCGGTCTTGGTCAGAGCAGGAGCCATACCAAGCTGTGATACATCCGGAAAGGATGCTTTCTGTGGTGCATCTGTAAAAGTTGGTGAGAGTCGTAGTGGACATGCCAAATTTCCTTAGCCCTTTGAGAAAGTAGAGATGTTGGTGGGCCAGGACAGATTGTTGGTGATTGGAACATTTAGAAACTTGAAGCTCTCGACAATTTCCACTTCATCACTGTTGATGTCGACAGGGGCATGTCCTCCACTATGTTTCCTGAAGTCAAGAACTATCTCTTTCATTTTACTGACGTTGAGAGATTATTGTCATCGCATCATTTCACCAGATTCTCTCTCTTTTTCCTGTACTCCGTCTCGTCATTGTTTGAGATCCGACCCAGCACAGTGATGTCATTAGCAAACTTGAAAATGGAGTTAGAGCAGAATTTGGCCACACAATCATAGGTGTATAAGGAGGAGTAAGGGGCTGTGGACACAGCCGTTCAGGGCACCGGTGTTGAGGATAATCATGGAGGAGGGGTCGTTACCTACCCTTACTGATTGCAGTCTGTGGGTTAGAAAGTCTAGGATCCAGTGGCAGAGGGAGGAGCCGAGCCCTAGACCACGGAGTTTGGAGATGGGTTTCATAGGAATAATGGTGTTGAATGCTGAGCTGTGCTCAATAAAAAGGAGTCTGACATGGGTGTCTTTGTTATCTAGGTGTTCCTGAGTTGAATGTAGGGCCAGGGAGATATCATCTGCTGTGGACCTGTCGCAACGATAAGTGAACTGTCGAGGATCCAGATAATCTGGGAGACCAGAGTTGATGCGTGCCATGATTAACCTTTCGAAGCATTTCATAATGATGGATGTCAGAGGCACTGGATGGTAGTCATTAAGGCACGCTGCTTGGCTTTTCTTTGGTACAGGGAAAATGGCCATCTTCTTGAAGCAAGTAGGGACCTCAGATCAGAGAACGAGAGGTTATAGATGTCTGTGAATATCCACGTCAGCTGGTCCACGCAGGATCTGAGTACTCGTCCGGGTACCCCATCCGGGCCAGTCATTTTCCGTGCATTGACTTTCAAGAAGACCGATCTGGCATCTTCGATGGTGACCTCAGATATTGGTTTGATCGAGGCTTCTGGGGCGGATGACGTCCTCTCGCTTCTTACTCAAAATGAGTATTGAATGCATTGAGCTAATTGGGGAGGGGTGCATTATTACTGGCAATTCTACATGTCTTGTATTCTGTTATATCGTGTAGACCTTGCCATAATTGGTGTGGCTAGCCTGGGGCTCTAGCTTGGTCCGGTACTGTCTCTTGGCATTTTTGATAGTTGGCCATAGATCCTATCTGGATTTCTTGTATAAGTCAGGGTCACCCAACTTGAACGCCTCAGACCTGGACTTCTGCAAGCAGTGGATGTCCCTGTTCATCCATGGTTTCTGGTTGGGAAACACTCAGGTTTGCCTTTTTGGCACACAATCTTCTACGCACTTACTAATGAAGCCTGTTACTGTAGTGGCGTACTCATTTAGGTTGGTCACTGAGTTCTTAAACATTGACCAATCCGCCGACTCGAAGTAGTCCCAAAGGAGATTATTTGTTTCCTCAGACCAACATTGCATGACTTTCTTTATTGGATTCTCCTGCTTCAGTTTTTGCTTGTAAGCCGGGAGCAGGAGCATAGCATCATGGTCTAATTTGCCAAAGTGTGGACATTTATCTATAAAACAACAATCATTGCAGCTCAAAAGTGTTTCACCAGATTTGAAGCTCTTTGTGATGGCCTGCATGTTTGTGAAGGTGCTGTATAAAATGAACATAGGATGGAACATAGGTACAGGAGCCATTTCCCCTCAAGTTTATTCCGCCATTCTACTAGATTATAGCTGATCTGTGCCTGAACTCCATCTACCCATTTTGGATTTGTAACCCTTAATATCTTGTCTAACAAAAATGAATCAATCTCAGTTTGGAAGTTTTCAATTAAACTAGCCTCACCAGCCTTTTGGAGGTCTTGTCTATCAATAACTCACGTTCCTGTCTCTGAACCAGAAGCTCTGTCTTTGAGACACACTCCAGGACTCAATGGCCGCAGTCCATAACGTGACTGGTAAATCTTTCCAATTTACCTGTGGCAGCTGGAGTAAGAGCTGGAGAAATTCCTGGTCAGCCATGTGATGGAAAGAAAGTTCGAGCCTCTACCATTACTATCCAAAGCTCCAGAGTGCAACATGCATGTAAATGTGCATGTTGCCACAGCAACTCAGCCGTGCTGAGTGATCGGGAACATACACAACAGTTTTTTGGGGCGAGAGTTCCAGATTTCCACTGCGCTTTATGTGAAAAAGTGCTTTCTGACATGACCCCTGAATGACCCAGCTCTAATTTTAAGATTATCCTTCCTTGCTCTGGACTCCCTCACCAGGAGAAATAGTTTCCCTCTATCTCCCCTATTGTAGCACTTAGCAGTTCAGCTTAGTTATAATACAGAATCAAAATCATGTACTTTTTGTATTAGGTTTAACTTCTGTTAATAGATGATTCGTTTTGGAACTGTACAATCCTTTTAACTTCATCATAGAATCATAGAATCCCTACTGTACAGAAGAAGGCTATTCGGCCCATTGAGCCCGCATCGATGCTAATCCCTCTGACACTAGGGTCAATATAGCATGGCCAATCAACCTAACCTGTACATCTTTGGACTGTGGGAGGAAACCGGAGCACCCGGAGGAAACCCATGCAGACACAGGGAGAAAGTGCAAACTCTACACAGACAGTGACCGAGGCCGGAATTGAACCTGGGACCCTGCAGCTGTGAGGCAGCAGTGCTAACCACTGTGACTGTACCAACCATAACTGAATGTGTAAGAATATTTTACCTAGCTCACCTTGTAAATGCTAATGATTGTAATACACTTATGCTACACACACTTTGTGTACACATTTTTTTAAGTACTACCAACTGCATAATCCTCTGTATTAGGTTGATATCATTTTGTTCAAAATTGTAAACAACTTCGTGATCTGTCTTAAAAGAAAAATAGCCACTCTAAACACAACAGCGACAGTAAAATATATCACTCAGCTGGAGACCTCCCAAACAGCAGACAGATGTTTAAAAATGGATCTAATTAACAACACTTACAGACACTATAAGATAACTGTCTGATTTAATTAGGAATTCACACCAAAAATGCAAAGTCTGAGACAATGAGCTTCCTATCCTGGAAGAATGGACATCAGGAGATGACCATGCACTATACACGCCTCACCTAGCCAACCAGAATCTAATCATGTAATACATAGGCCAATTATAGTTCGGGATACCACTGGTCAGACTGTGGCTGTGACTTGGGAAGGGTTAATAAGGCCTGCTTTTCAGTAAGACCACACACAGAGAAAGGAGATAGAAGTTAGAAGAAAAAAGAATTTCAGAGAGAGAGCACCCCAACCTACTTGAGAGTCAATATCCCACTCTGGATTGGCTACATCGACTTTCTGGATAAGTGTCATTTCTGCTGTAATTTTGGTAACTTAATAAATTGGTGAATCTTGTCCAAACATGCTTGCACCCGAAGTGGTCTCATAATTAATTGGACCCTGAGTCTTATAATTAAAGTTAAACTGGATTTCGGAAATCCTATGCTATCAATTCCTTTTATCATCTCAAACACCTCAATTACATTGGCGTTAACTCTTCCATATTCAAGGGAATGCAACCTATTCTCATAATTTTAACCCTTTCTTTGACTGTCATTAATTAAATCCAGTTTCAAATTTCATATTTTTTGAGAGAGTTTAATCTTTGGTTATCACCTCATCCATTTAAAATGTCAAGCGTCTGAGTGAGGAGGGTAGGCTATTCAATAGCTTCGTTGGAATGTGCCTAGAGAGTAGGAGATGGGTCATGTGCAAAGAGTATTCTAGGAGTGGGTATAAGACAAAATGTAACTTATGGCTCTTGTATGTTATTTGCAGACAGATATTGGAAATAATTGCAACAAAGTCCATGGGACTGCAAGGATTTTAGTTAAATGGAAGATAACCATTTTCAAGTTTTATTTTAGGCTCCTGGTAAATCTGATGGTCCCCAGCTATAGAACTCATCAAACATTTCCAATGACAATAGGCAAGGGGAGAAATAGTCGGCCTTAACAGATATCTTCACATCCTCTTTGACCACAGATGAGATTCCAGAGGACTGTAGAATAACCAATGTTGTTCCCTTGTTTAAAAAAGGAAGCAGGCATAATCCAGGAAATTATAGGCCAGTGAGCTTGATGTCAGTGATGGGTCAGTTTTGGAGAAGGTACTGAGGGACAGGATATTTGCACATTTGGAAGACAATTGACTAGTTAGTGACAGGCAGCATGGTTTTCTACGAGGAAGGTCATGTCTCACCAACTTGATTGAGTTTTTTGAAGAGGTGACACAGATAATTGATGAGGGAAGGGCTGTGGATGTTGTTTATATGGACTTTAATAAGGTGTTTAAAAAGGTCCCACATGGCAGATTGATACAAAAACTAAAATCACATAGGATTCGGGATGGGTTGGCTAGGTGCATACAGAACTGGCTTGGTTATAGAAGACAGAGAGTAGCGGTGGAAGGATGTTTATCAGAATGGAGATCTGTAGCTAGTGGTGTTCCACAAGAATCAGTGCTGGGACCTCTGTTGTTTGTACTATATATAAATAATCTGGAGGAAAATTAGGGTGGTCTGATTAGTAAGTTTGCAGATGACACGAAGATTGGTGGAGTTGCTGATAGTGCTGGGGATTGTCAGGGGATACAGCAGGATATAGATTGGGGACTTGTGCACAGAAATGGCAGATGGAATTTAATCCGGACAAATGCGAGGTGATGCATCTTGGAGGATCAAATTTAGATGTGAATTATACTGTAATGGTCAAAACCATTTATATCTCAATTATATAATCACTTGGAGTTATCAGTCAAACTGCAATAATGAAAGGTTGAAAAATCAGTCATGCAACATAAATCCTATAATGATAACCCTTAGGCTTATGTCAACAGACAGAGTGAGAAAGCAAGTGCTGATTTTTTTCTTAACTCCATATTTTTAATTAAAACGCAGCAGAGCGAAACCTCTTGACAGCTTTGACAGTTCAAGTGAGTGTTGACTCACTTGACAATTTTAACAGCTTTGCCAGTTCATTGTCAGCTTTGACAGTTAAATTGAATTTATGCAATTCTTATACATATTCATGTCTACCTTTTAACCATCTCAAAGGGCACCTTACCTCTCCCAAAAGGTACCTGACTTCTACCAAAGGGCAACTAACCTCTCACAAAGGTGTCCCTAGGCCATATCCAAAGGTGTACTGTTCATCCCAAGCTAATCAAATGAATCCACAAGGTTCGTAACCTGCTCCTACCAGGCCTACTTTGGGCTTCAGACATCTATCTTACCAAAATCACACATGTGGAGGAAACTGCTGATTTATGTGGGCAGCTATTTCTGTGAAGCATGCATTTACAATTTAGAACACACTTCCATTCTCCACCCCCTGTGAAAATGACAGAGTCCGGGTTTGGGGATAGAACTTCTGGATTCGGGCCGCTGCCCGTATTTTCATACAAGAAAATAACTTATTCATCTGTGTGGAAATTCGAGCCTTAGCAAAAGATTTCCTGCTTTTGGGCTGCTCCAACGCACTTCCAGCACTGGAGCAAGGCATCATGAATTTCTAAGTTCAGGAGAAATGGGGAAAATTGCTACTTGGTGGACACTTAAGTTCCAAACTGTAGCATTTTCAAGTTTCCAGTTAAAACCTCATCATTTCTAGGTAATTGAACTGTTGAAAGTAATAGTTGGAATATAATATGTTTGATGCATTGACAATAAGTAGTTTTGTGTTGGGCAGTGATTTGACCATCAATAGGTTTTGAGATGAAGTCACTTACTTTTCACCCCTCTGAAAGAAATATTGTAGAATGTGTTCTTGTTAACAAATCAATGATACTGTTTGGATCAAAAATTCTTTAGGCTGCTTCAGTGTGCTTTACATGTCATACAGATGCAACAGAAGAACTAATCATGTTTGCTTGTTACTGATATTTGAAGGTTAATTTGGCAAAATGCAATTTTCTTTTTTTTATATGCTTTCAAAGGTTGTGGATGTTGTTAGCAATGCCAGCATTTGTTGCCCATCCCTAATGACCATTGAAAAAGTGGAAGTGAACTGGCTTCTTGAACCACTGCAGTCTATGTGGTATAACCACAGTGGCGTTAGGCAGGAAGTTCCAGAATTTTTGACCCACTAACAGTTAAGGAACGGTGATATAGTTCCAAGTCTAGTTCTGCTTCTAGTCAATGGTTACTCGCAGGATTTTGATAGTGTGGTACCCAATGATAGTAATGACATGGAAAGTTGAGGGGAGATGGTTAGCTTCTTTCTTGTTGGAGATGGTCACTACTTGGCATTTGTGTAGCCTGGACAACATTCAGGCCTGTGTTAAAAATGGACAAGGACTACTTCAGTATCTGAGGAGTTGTAAATGGTGCTGAACATTGTGTAATCATCAGTGAACATCCAAATTTCTGACCTTATGATGGATGGAAGGTCATTGATGAAGCAGCTGAATTTGGTTGGGCCGAGAGTACTACCTCAAGGAACTCCTGACAATAAGATAATTTAATTTACCTCCACCACCCACAACCACCTTCCTTTGTGCTAGGTATGCAGAGTTTTCTCCCTGATTCTCATTCACTTCAGTTTTGCCAGGGTTCTTTGATGCCACACTCGATTAAATGCTGTCTTGATGTCAAGGGCAGTTACTGTCACCTCACCTCTTGAGTTCCTATTTGTTGTTCATATTTGGACCAAGGTTATAATGAGGTTTGGGCCTGAATGGCCCTGGCAAACTCAAACTGACATTAGTGCGTAGATTATTACATGCCATTTGATAGCACCGTCAACTACACCTTCTATCGCTTTGCTGATGAGTGAGAATAGGCTCATGGTACTGTAATTGGCTTAATTTGATTTGTCCTTTTATGTGGACTGGACATTCCTGGCAAGTTTCCACATTATTGATAGATGCCAATATCATCACTCTACTGAAACAGCTTGGCTAGGGTCATTCTGATAGTGCCAAAATACCTATTTTATTAAAGGTCCTGGCGCTATTTGCCTCAATATACCTGTAAGAGTCAAGCTTTTCTAAACCAACAATGATAAAGAAAATAATTCAAGACACTAATATGTGAAGGTGATATGCAGGAGTTGTTCTCTTGAAGCAAGGGATTTTCTGATTTTGCAATCAAACTGGTTTACCCATTCTGTTCAAGGAAACATTCAATTCAATTTTATTCAGGTTTAAATATGCAAAGCAACCAATAAGAAAGGTGGAATATTAAAAGCTAGTGAATAAATAAACCAATAGCAGATTATCTAGTCAGTATCATAGAGTGGTTGGAGCAGAAAAGGAAATCATCCAGCTTGTCCAATCCAGCAAGAGCAACTCAGCTAATCTCACTTTCTCCTTTCTCTTTCCCTTTCTCCACAGCTCTGGAACTTTTTCTTTCCAGACCTTTATCCAATTTCTTTCAAAAGCCACGATTGGCAATACCGAACTACATTCAGGCAGTGTATTCTAAACATACGTTACATGAGAAAGTCTTTCCTCGTGTTGCATTTGGTTTTATTGTCATTCACTTGAAATAGGTGTCCCTTGGTGCTTGGCCTTTCAGCCAATGGGAACCATTTCTCCCTATCTGCTCTGTCCAGGCCCCTCATGATTTTGAACACCTCTCTCAATCTCCTCCAAACCTTTCCCTCCCTAAGGAGAACAGCCGCAGCTTCTCCAATCCAACCACATAACTGAGCTCCCTTATCCCTGGAACCATTTTGATAAATCTGTTCTCCCCCCTTTCTAATGCCTTCACATCCTTCCTAAAATGTTGTGCATAGAATCGAACACTCCAGTTAAGGCCGGACCAAGCTTTTGTAAAGGTTCACCAGAACTTCCTCGATTTGTACTCTATGGGCAGGATTTTACCACCTCTCTTGGGCGAGACCGGAAATTCCCGCCCAAGGTTAACAAAGATTTCTGTTATTGGACCCACGCCCGCACCAATTCCATGACGGGCAAGATGATATAACTCCGGCCTATGTCTCTATTTTTAATGCCCAGGAGGATCTAGTACATCTTATTAACTATTTTTTCAACTGCCAGTTATTAGCTGCCAGTCACTTCACATACCCTCTCTCTTTGTTTCTCATTTATTTTTTCACTTTCCTTCTGATTTTTTTATATTCAGCCAGGTTCTCACTTGTATTGTCAATACGACATCTGTTATATGCTCCTATTTTCTGCTTCACCTCACTTTCTATTTTTCCATCAGCCAGAGAGGTCTGTTTTGTTTATTTACTTTTCCCCTCATGGGAATGTTCCTTGTCCGTGCACAAACCATCTCAATAAGGTGTAGCCAATTGTTCCAGTATAGTTTTGCATTCCAATCTTTGACTCCAATTTACTGGGGCCAATTTTGTTCTGACCCAACTGAAATTGGCCCTCTCCCAATTCATTATTTTTACTTTAGATTGATCTTTGTCCTTTTCCAAAGTGATCCTAAACCATATGATACCATGACCAGAGTCCCCTAAATATGCCCTGACTGACATTCGACTCATCTTGGGGGCAATTCTCCCAAAAAAAAAGCCGAAGTGTCGCATTTGCGTGAAAACTGGAATAAATTATGCTGGTTTACTCAGTGGGAGTTTCAACATGACTCTCCCACACTCTGCACTGCAGAGTGCACTAGCGTAAATCACTCTAAAAAGCTGTGGGCGGAGCCTATTCCCACAGAGAGGCCGGCAGCAGAGAGCTGAGCGGGTCACTGCGCATGCACCGATCAATCAGTGTTGACATTGGCACATGCGCAGTGGCCCCTCTCTGCCGGCCTCCCAATTGCAGGCCAGCTCGATCGCTGGCCAGCCCTGTGACCCTTGCATCGCTGGCTGTGTGACACCCCCCGCTGCCCCCCCCCCCCCTCCCACTGCCCGATCGCTGGGCCCCTAAACATGCCCGGACCAGCCTTGACCCTCCCACCCCCCTCCCCCACCCTGATGGCCAGTCCCGATCACTGGCTTCCCTCCCTCTGTCATTGAGCCCGAAGTGCAGAGTAGCAGCAGGAACCTCCATCCCCACAGATCGCGCCCCCCAGAGGCCCCGCCCCATCAAGCCCTGCCCCCATTAGGCCCTGTTCCCTTGGCACTAGCGGGCCCAAAGGTTTCAGTCTCGGGCCTGCTAATGGAATTTAAATTATATTAAAATGAGGGCCTGCATATATTACGCAGCCCCACACCGATTTCTAGCATGGAGCTGACGGCACCGGAAATCCGGCTGTCGGAGACGTGCACGGCTGTCAGAGGCTGTGGCGTCCAGCGGGGAGCCCACAAAACGGCCTCCGCTAGAATCTCCCAGTCCACTGTGCTACAAAAACAGCGCAGCAGGCTGTGAGAATTTCCCCCCCTCCCCCTTATTTCCTAGAATCAGATCCAGCAATGCCTCCTTCCTCATTGAGCTGGAAACAGGTTGATCTAGAACATTTTCCTGACTACACTTTGGAAAAACCTCCTCCATGGGCAGGATGGTGGCGAAGTGGTTAGCACTGCTGCTTCACAGCACCAAGGATCCGGGTTCGATTCCCAGCTTGGGTCACTGCCTGTGTGTAGTTTGCATGTTCTCCCGTGTCTGCATGGGTTTCCTCCGGGTGCTCTGGTTTCCTCCCACAGTCTGAAAGGCGTGTTGGTTAGGTGCATTGGCCATGCTAAATTCTCCCTCAGTGTACCCAAACAGGCGCGAGAGTGTGGCGAGGAGGGGATTTTTATTGTGGTGTTAATGTAAGCCTACTCGTGACACTAATACTTAAACTTAAACATCCTCTCTGCCCTTTACTTTGCTGTTATTATCACAGTCTATGTTAGGATAGTAAAAATCCCCAGTTATAGCTAATCTATGGTTATTGCACCTCTCTGTAATTTCCTTGCAAATTTGTTCCTCTATAACTTTCCCACCAATTGGTGACATATAGAATTCACCCCAGTAGTGTAATGGTCCCTCTGTTGTTTCCTCACACTTGAGAAACAGATTCTTTGGCATCCCCTCCTTGTAAGAAGTCTCACAACACCAGGTTAAAGTCCAACAGGTTTATTTGGCAGCAAAATCCACTAGCTTTCGAAGCGCTGCTCCTTCATCAGGTAAGAGCAGCGCTCCGAAAGCTAGTGGATTTTGCTACCAAATAAACCTGGTGGACTTTAACCTGGTGTTGAGAGACTTCTTACTGTGTTTACCCCAGTCCAACGCCGACATCTCCACATCATGATCCCCTCCTATCCCCAGGACATCCTCTCTCTCCAGCAGTGTGATATTCTCTTTAATCAAACTAATACCCTTCCTGCTTTCTTTCCTTCCCTATCGTTCCTGGACTCCTTGTATCCAGGAATCTTTAATAGTCAATTCTTCCTTTGTTGAGTTAGGTTTCTGCTGTTGCCATACATCATATTTCCATGTGGCTATCTGTACCTTCAGCACACCAATCTTATTTACCATACATGCACAAACTATAAACCTAATTTAAAACATTATCTTACCTTACTTTCAGCTGATACTTTACTATTTATTACTCTCGTGCTATCTGCCTCTCTCACTCCTTTGTGCACCTCATTTTTTCCCCCTAATGTTACGTCCTGGTTCCCATCCCCTGCCCAGTTAGTTTACACCTTCTCCAATAACACACTTCAAGGACCTGCCCTTTTGAAGTGTCGTAAGAAGTCTCACAACACCAGGTTAAAGTCCAACAGGTTTATTTGGTAGCAAATACCATAAGCTTTCGGAGCGCTGCTCCTTCATCAGATGGAGTGGAAATGTGCTCTCAATCAGTGCACAGACACAGAAATCGAGTTACAGAATACTAATTAGAATGCGAATCTCTACAGCCAGCCAGGTCTTAAAGGTACAGACAATGTGGGTGGAGGGAGCATTCAACACAGGTTAAAGAGATGTGTATTGTCTCCAGACAGAACAGCTAGTGAGATTCTGCAAGACCAGGGGGAAAGCTGTGGGGGTTACTGATAATGTGACATAAATCCAACATCCCGGTTTAGGCCGTCCTCATGTGTGCGGAACTTGGTTATCAGTTTCTGCTCAGCGACTCTGCGCTGTCGTGTGTCGTGAAGGCCGCCTTGGAGAACGCTTACCTGAAGATCCAAGGCTGAATGCCCGTGACTGCTGAAGTGCTCCCCCACAGGAAGAGAACAGTTTTGCCTGGTGATTGTCGAGCGGGGTTCATTCATCCGTTGTCGTAGCGTCTGCATGGTTTCCCCAATGTACCATGCCTCAGGACATCCTTTCCTGCAGCATATCAGGTAGACAACGTTGGCCGAGTTGCAAGAGTAGGTATCGTGTACCTGGTAGATGGTGTTCTCACGTGAGATTATGGCATCCGTGTCGATGATCCGGCACGTCTTGCAGAGGTTGCTGTGGCAGGGTTGTGTGGTGTCGTGGTCACTGTTCTCCTGAAGGCTGGTTAGTTTGCTGCGGACAACGGTCTGTTTGAGGTTGCGTGGTTGTTTGAAGGCAAGAAGTGGGGGTGTGGGGATGGCCTTGGCGAGATGTTCGTCTTCATCAATGACATGTTGAAGGCTCCGGAGGAGATGCCGTAGCTTCTCCGCTCCGGGGAAGTACTTGACGACGAAGGGTACTCTGTCCACCGTGTCCCGTGTTTGTCTTCTGAGGAGGTCGGTGCGGTTTTTCGCTGTGGCACGTCGGAACTGTTGATCGATGAGTTGAGCGCCATATCCTGTTCTTATGAGGGCATCTTTCAGCGTCTGTTGGTGTCTGTTGCGATCCTCCTCATCCGAGCAGATCCTGTGTATTCGGAGGGCTTGTCCGTAGGGGATGGCTTCTTTAACGTGTTTAGGGTGGAAGCTGGAGAAGTGGAGCATCATGAGGTTATCCATGGGCTTGCGGTACAGTGAGGTGCTGAGGTGACCGTCCTTAATGGAGATGCATGTGTCCAAGAATGCAACCGATTCTGGAGAGTAGTCCATGGTGAGTCTGATGGTAGGATGGAACTTGTTGATGTCATCATATAGTTGTTTCAGTAATTGCTCACCATGACTCCAAAGGAAGAAAATGTCATCGATGTATCTAATGTATAGCATCGGTTGAAGGTCCTGTGTGGTGAAGAAGTCTTGTTCAAACCTGTGCATGAAGATGTTGGCATATTGTGGTGCGAATTTTGTCCCCATGGCTGTTCCGTGTGTCTGGATGAAGAACTGGTTGTTGAAGGTGAAGATATTGTGGTCCAGGATGAAGTGGATGAGTTGTAAAATTGCATCTGGAAACTGGCAGTTGATGGCATTGAGTACTGAGGCCGTTGCAGCAATGTCATCATCATGGGGGATGCTGGTGTAGAGTGCCGAGACATCCATTGTGACGAGGAGTGCTCCTGGTTCAACTGCTCCATGTGTGTTGAGTTTCTGTAGGAAGTCCGTAGTGTTGCGACAAAAGCTGGGGGTTCTTTGTACAATGGGTTTCAAGATGCCCTCGACATAGCCGGAGAGGTTCTCGCACAGGGAAGTGTAGCAGTAATAAAATAACTTTTTGCATTGTCCCAAAGGACCATTACTTGGTGGGCTCTACTTTGAAAAGCTTGCAATACCGCGGGGTCTAATTCAAAAAGCCATTGAGGCTTGAGGGCTTTGAGGGCTGTAAAATATCTTGCATGATGGTTGAGAGCTGAGTTGATTTTGATTGTCAGTGTCATCAGTTACACATTTTATATGGTCACCTTTGGCATGTTGTACTCTTTCTCAGCTATCTTCATTACTTTCTTTATATTTCAAATGCTGAAGATGTTTGGATCAATTCAAGCTATCAGTGACATCATACACAAATGGTGGCCTATTTTTTTCCCCCTAGCTATTTTCAATCGTCACCTTGGATCTTGTCAAATCAGACAGTTTTGTGGATGTTCTTTCTTTCTCCATGTACATAACCCAACATTCACTTTCAGTGCCAAAGGCCTACAATTTCATCTTAGTCATTTGCTTATTAATGGGCTGTCCTTCCATGACCCGATAGCATTTTACCTCTGCCTTTGTCCCTGCAAATCTTGATCTGTACATTGAGGCTTGTGCTGCCTTTGTTATCCCTGCATTTCAGGCGGACATTGCAGAGTCAGCAGATATCTTGATGCAGAAAGTGTTTTTTGTGCCAGTTAAATGGGCATTTAGCTAACTGTAGCATTTCTTTTGTCGGTAGTTTTGAATTTAGTGTTGTTTTAGTGCAATTTAATGAAAGTGTCTAAACTTGTGAAGTTTTGCAAGTGCTTAAAAAACAGCGAAGACAATTCCACTCCTATTTAATGTCCTGTCTGCAAGCTGAGACAAATTTAACATCCTTTTGAGAAAAGAAACAGTCATTCCTTCCAGTCAAACCACTTGCCACATACTAGTTACTGAAAATTTATTTCAGCTATTATTAGTGGACTAAATTATTACTGACTGGATACTTCTCACTGCCAATCTACATAATTCAACAATCCAATATCATTGCAACAAATTTGATGCAATGTGACAGCCTTGTAGTTTTTGCCAAAATATGTTGCAATTCCCCTCCCCACCCTTCTTCACAAGCCTGGAGCTACTGTCCACAAGAGTATAAATATGATTGCTTTAGAAAAATTGTATTTGGTTATATCATTATCCAGGGAGCAAATCTAAAGATGGGTGTCTTGGTAGCATTTACGTGACAGTACACGTACATTAAAATAAACAGAAAAACTGGCAAAGGCAGAATAAATTTGCAAGTCTAATATCATGATTCAGAGGACCTGAAATATGGGACAGCCTCACAAAGGGTGATAATGAGCATGCAAGCAAAAAAGTGTCTTTTGTTCCATTATATTTGCATTAATCATTAAGGCGCATGCCAACTGCAAAGCTGGAGGGATATCTGGAAGCGCTGGAACTGCCCTTCCTCATTATCAACACAGCTGTTACTGTTGTTCTAAAACAAAGGATACATTTAACCCTTTGCTGAATAAAATGCTGGTGAATATTTAGACTTAGCAAAAATATATAGTGATCTTCCCTCACCATTCCAATAACGGATCATCTCAAAGATGAACATCAATACTTTTTCAGATTTTGTACAAATATATCGACTGTTTACTGAATCTGCTTATTTTTTATTACATTGACTTGAAATTTTCCACTGAGTGTTTTTGTCCAGTAGGATTTGTAAGTTTAAATGTCGGAAACCTGGCCAGTCAAAATTT
Source organism: Mustelus asterias (assembly GCF_964213995.1). Classification (NCBI taxonomy): domain Eukaryota; kingdom Metazoa; phylum Chordata; class Chondrichthyes; order Carcharhiniformes; family Triakidae; genus Mustelus; species Mustelus asterias. Next base: position 50,611,248 of record NC_135820.1, read on the forward strand.
GCTAATAATAATGCTACCTTACCCCCTTTGAAGTAGCTTAAAAACCATTTACCAATTCAAATTATCATTAGAAATATTCATTCGGTTGTGGCGAGGAGGAAAAGCTAGGGAAGGCAAAGAATTAAACTTGCAAGGGTTGAATTGGTTTAAATATCTCTCAGTATATCTGCATCTCTTTATGTTTCTAACAGCAGAGATAGTTGTTCTTCTCCCCACATCATTTCCTTCAGTTTTATCAATCCCGTGATCCATGTTTTTAATTTATTCCCATGCTAATCTGAAAGGAATAACTTGATGCTGAAATATTTTAAATCCTATTTAAATATCATATAACTACAATGCTTAAAAGTTTCCTAGCAAATATTCTGTTCAAAATGCATCAAACTTGCTTACATAGCGCCAATTACAAAATTAAGAAAGGGATGAAAGAGTCAGGAGAAGCTGAATGATAAAAAGACAGAAAAGTATTGTTATTGCAAGTGGCACCTTCAGAAGAAATAAAATGTTGGCCGAAATTTTACCACCCCGCCACAGGAATCGGAGCGGGCAAGGGACAGAGCATGGGAAGGTCCGTTGACCTCGGGCAGGATTTTACAGTTTCGGGACAAGTGAGGCCATAAAATCCGTCTATTGAGTTTATTAGGTGATGTTATCTTGTGGATTTGCAGTCTATTGCACTATTGCTGATTTAGCCTTTGTGCTTTTTGTTCTTACAAACTACTAACGTAAGCTATAGGTATTAACAGGCTTGGTGCAGGAATTAATTGTATCCATGGATACTGTTCCAAACAACATGAGAAGCATTAGCACAGGAAATATTCATAATATTGATATCTACAGTCCTATATTTTTTTGAATGCACTGTTCATAACAAATCAATTGCCCTAATGAAAATATTACTTAATAAATGTACGTTTGGTCCCCATGCTTAAATGCTGAGGCCTAAGACAAAAGTTAATATTGGGTCTTGGCCCTCATTTCCATCATGAGGCATGAAGTGCCCACTGGAGTGTGATCAGGGATCAGCTTATGGTAAGCATCACCACAGTCCTCCTACAATTGAAAACCAAGTGGGGGAGTTTGGAGGATGGGGGATTGGGAAATGACAGTGAGCGAGGTGGGGATGGACAGTTCAGGCAGTGAAGATGAGCAGCCACTGGAGAGAGCAATGGTGATTGGTGGGGGGACTGCAGGAGTGGTGGCAATGTGAGAAAGGGTGGGGAATTAATGAGGGTGGGTGTGGAGTGGCAGCAGACCATGTCCCAATCCTCCCAGCTTTACATTCAGGTCAATATACGTTTAAAATGTACATTCTTAGCAACAGAGAGTCCCTGAAAAATAGGCACTTAATTGCCGAAAACCTCTGACCGTGTCCACGGCTAGGGTTCTCCGGTGCCACTGCAGTGAATGGAGTTTTGGCTGAGTGCCAAATTTTCCATTCTCACAGGCAGCAGGGCAGCCACAGATGAAATCGGAGAATTCCACCCAATGTTTCTGAAACAAAGGACTGAAATCTCCCTAGTCCCTGCCGGCAGGTTTGATGGCAAGTAAGGGGGCGGGGGGGGGGGGGGGGGGGGAAATGTGTTGGGAAGTCCAGAAATTGGTTTCACGCTGGTGTGAATTTACAGCAGGATCTTCCACTGGTGCCCGCCATGGTGGGTCGAAAAATCCACCAGAGGCTGCGTGAACCTTATTTGCATCCCGTTATTGGGATGCAGATGAAAGCCTGACCCCCCCCCCCCCCCCCATGCTGAATTCTCTTCAATGCCAGCGGGAAAGCATGCCGGTATGAAACACGTTTAGAACAATGTGGCGTGCAGACGGCAGGATTCACTTGGAGGCAGCCAGCAACCCTGAACTATCTTCCAGCCTCAGAATGTCCCTGAAGAACCACCTCCTTCTCAGGAAGTTCATGTTCCAGTCTTAGTGTTCTCCCAGAGACCTATCTTCATTTTCAGGTGTCCGTCTTCTTTCTTCAATAGTGGGTCAGTGATATTAGCGCCTTTCCAATATGGCACCTGGTCACGACGGTAGACTTTGCGCCATCCAGGCCTGCCGCGCCACTGAATACAGCGCAAAAGCCCAGGTGCATAATTAATGAGGTCGGAGCCAGAAGTTTTGGTGTGCTTTCCTGCCTTCCATGTTCCTGTCCCCACTACAACACTTAGTGCAGAAGGAGGCCATTTGGTCCATCGAGTCTGCATGACCACAATCCCACCCGGACCCTATCCCCATAACCCCATGTATTTACCCTGCTAGTCCCCCTGACACTAAGAGGCAATTTAGCATGGCCAATCATCCTAACCTGCTCATCTTTGGACTGTGGGAGGAAACTGGAGCATCTGGAGGAAACCCATGTCGACACAGGGAGAATGTGCAAACTCCACACGGACAGTGACCCAAGCTGGGAATCGAACCCGGGTCCCTGGCACTGTGAATCAGCAGTGCTAACCACTGTGCAACCATGCCGCCTCTGGGAGGTTCTGGGAGATTCCACCCAGAGATACTGAAATAATTCAAATGCCTAGGAGCATATTTATCAAGAATGGATACAAAGCCAGCATGAATACTAACTTCATATAGTAACTGCTGTAACAATTCAGAATCCTTTTAGGTTCTGTGGATTTTATGATGCTGCTGTTGGAAATAAAACCACTTAGCCATCAAAGGTTGTTCAATCGTACAGTTATAAACATAAACAATCCATAATTAAACCATCGGTCTGGCACATTGTACAAGGTAATGCCTGCACAGGATTTGGAAAGGACAGCACCAAACTGTCTATAACATGGGAAGATAAGAATATTTAAAGTTTATTTATTAGTCATAAGTAAGGCTTACATTAACACTGCAATGAAGTTACCGTGAAATTCCCCTAGTCGCCACAATCCGGCACCTGTTCAGATCAATGCGCCTAACCAGATGTCTTTCCGAATGTGGGAGGAAACCGGAGCACCCGGAGGAAACCCACGCAGACACGGGGAGAATATGCAAACTCCACACAGACAGTGACCCAAGCTGGGAATTGAACCTGGGTTGATGCTGTGAAGCAGCAGCACTAACCACTGTGCTACCTTGCCACCCAGTAGCACTGGAAAAGACTATTGTGATCCACCTGGACTTCTCCAAGTTTTAAAAATACCAAATTGCAGGAAGAGTATCGAGTATAAAAGTTGGAGTGTTATGGTAAGGTTATATAAGGCATTGGTGAGGCTGAATTTAGAGTATTGTGGACAGTTTTGGTCACCTAGTTACAGGAAGGATGTAAATAAGGTTGAAAGAGTACAGAGAAGGTTCACAAGGATGTTGCCGGGACTTGAGAAGCTGAGTTACAGAGAGAGATTGAATAGGTTGGGACTTTATTCCCTGGAGCGTAGAAGAATGAGAGGAGATTTGATAGAGGTGTATAAGATTTTGATGGGTATAGATAGAGTGAATGCAAGCAGGCTTTTTCCGCTGAGGCTAGGGGAGAAAAAAACCAGAGGGCATGGGTTAAGGGTGAAAGGAGAAAAGTTTAAAGGGAATATTAGGGGGGGCTTCTTCACACAGAGAGTGGTGGGAGTGTGGAATGAGCTGCCGGATAAAGTGGTAAATGCTTTTAACATTTAAGAAAAACTTGGATGGGTTCATGGATGAGAGGGGTGTGGAGGGATATGGTCCAAGTGCAGGTCAGTGGGACTAGGCAAAAAATGGTTCGGCACAGACAAGAGCCAAAAGGCCTATTTCTGAGCTGTAATTTTCTATGGTTCTATGGTTCTAAGAGATTGCAAAACAATTGCCTAAATGATGGCAGTAATCAATTTACTGAACAAATTCACTGTAAATCTATATGCGGACAAAAACAGCGGCTACCTTCTTCTGGATTAGTGAAATTGATTTCAAGAACATCATCAGAATGATACCACAGTGTTTGTTGCATTTGCACCTCAGATTTCCTCTTGAAAGATCATAAACTTGAAAGTGAATTTCATGGGTTTTTTTGGCAATGTTATCCGTTCAACACCAAGAAAACATAAAAATACAAAACTAACTGTGTTTGGAACTTTATGAACATTTGGGTTGCAATTTGATTAAAAAGAATTCAACTTAATATAGAAAATGCTTTGATGATCTAGTGGGTAAAAGAGTTACCTGGGTTAGTACTTAACCAAACAAAACAGTAATTCCCTGCATTATACCACAGTAGTTCTGTGCATACAGGTTGAGGGCAGAATCAGGATTAACAATGGTTGACATAGTCAAATATCAGACTTATGCAGTAAAACATTGTGCAAGAGAGAACAGGAAAGTTCTATTAATATCGCTTTTAAAAATTCACGTGTGGAATTAATCATCCAGTTCCCTGAGTGGTTGTACACGTGGAAGTGTCTTCTGGTGACTTTAATAATATTTGATATTTTATCTGATTGAATGTATGGACTAACTGAGGACCAGATGGACAAACTATATTTATCTGAATTTGCTGCAAACACTTTCCCAATTTTATTACTGTAATAAACACAGGCCCCGCAATCAAATGTTTAAAATTCTACTATATAGTAATTAATCAGTTATTGCAGAAAATGGCTGGACTAATCCACATCAGTTCAGCATTATGAGTAATGCGCTATTTCATTATAAAACAGAGTTCTCCAGTGAAAAGGCAGACACATGAATAGTCTCAATGGGCATGAACCTTTGCAAATCAACCCATGTACAAACAAAAGGTCTGGCACGTGTGCTGTGACCCAAAGGCTAGAGTGTCTGGTCTGTCTCAGCTCTAAAATTCTGCATTGCTAAACATATTGCACCTTTCTGGGGGGAGCTTTCACAGCAGCTGGCAGTCTGGAAATAAGCCAGACACGAGCCAGAGTACAGACTGAGTTTGAGAGGACCATTATCAACATGTATTAAAGTGCAGCTGTCAACAGACAAAAGGTAACCCCCTGGTTTATAATTACAATGACATCCGTAAATCTCCATCTGCCAGGGCTACAGCAGTCAATGGTCATCCAGTGCATAACCTAAATCTTGACCTCCAACCCAATGAGCATGCCTATTGCATATCAGCTGACAGGCAGAGAGGGTACTCTCTCTGAGGCAGTTCCATGCTGAATGCAATAAAGCTGTTTAAATTTTCATGAGGCATATAACATAACATATGTTAGCACATGCTGTGATTGTACTGGGGCGTTGAGTTGTCTTTTCAAAATGGAAAATTAATGGCACAGGACAATATGTGTTAAGAATGGTTTTCAGAATTTATCACACATAAAATGATATTAAAACATAGTGGATCCATTTTCAAAACACTTAGTTCTGTGATAAGAAGTACTTTTTCATTGGAACTATTTAATAATTAAATCATCTTTCATAATACCCATGGAAACATCTTGCAATGCTTTAAGCATAGCTTTGCTTATAATACTATATTTTACTTACATTTATAAATAATGAGTTCCATTATTGGCATAGCTAGATGATGAATGAAATTAAACTAGCACAGAGACAAGAATTTTGTAAAACAATTTTGAAAGTTAATAAAATGCGAAAGTTTATATCCGGAGTGGTAGGATGCAAGTCCACAGAGGCTAACACTGGGATTTCAGAATTATGAGTCCAATAGCAGTTAGGCCTTGAAAATATACTGCACAAATAATAGAGAATAAACACTGCATTGAGAGTAGTCCTGTCCAGACTAACATTGGTGAATGTTCTGCCATGACCTCCACAAAGAATGATCGAAAAATGGGTTTGCTGACTTTGCAATTGTGGTTTCTGCAAAAGAAGGTTACCAAACCTGGTGACCAAATTGATGGATGAAAGTAGCTCAGTATACTTTGTATATTTGGAATTTTGATAAAGTGCCTCACAAAAGGTTGCAATACAAGACAGTATTTTTTAAAAATGAGGAATTGGTTGTTTTCTAGTTGACAGAGCGTAATGATAGCAGCTCCACATGGAGACTGATTAATGCAGTTGGAGGGTAATGTCTGGTGCTGGTGTTAGATTTCATAAGGAGGAAAAAACGACTACAATCTGATTTAGATGCAATAGAGAAATGGGCCTGCGTTATCAGATGGTATAAATATAGTGTGATGCACATAGGGGTGGCACGGTGCCACAGGGGTTAACACTGCTGCCTCACAGCACCAGGGACCCGGGTTCAATTCCCAGCTTGGGCCACTGTCTGTGTGGAGTTTGCACATTCTCCCTGTATCTGTGTGGATTTCCTCCAGGTGCCCAGTTTCCGTCTGAAAGACGTGCAGGTTAGGTGCATTGACCCAAACAGGTGCTGGAGTGTGGCGACTCAGGGAATATCACAATAACTTCATTGCAGTGTTAATGTAAGCTTTACTTGTGACTAATAAATAAACTTTAACTTTATTGTTAGGAGGAATGTCAGTCCTGTATATGTCATAGTGAGCTCTACTCCAATGTCTGGTAAAATGTGTATTAATGTGTATTAACTTAAGAACATAAGAACATAAGAAATAGGAGCAGGAGTAGGCCATCTAGCCCCTCGAGCCTGCCCCGCCATTCAATAAGATCATGGCTGATCTGACGTGGATCAGTACCACTTACCCGCCTGATCCCCATAACCCTTAATTCCCTTACCGATCAGGAATCCATCCATCCGCGCTTTAAACATATTCAGCGAGGTCGCCTCCACCACCTCAGTGGGCAGAGAATTCCAGAGATTCACCACCCTCTGGGAGAAGAAGTTCCTCCTCAACTCTGTCTTAAACCGACCCCCCTTTATTTTGAGGCTGTGTCCTCTAGTTTTAACTTCCTTACTAAGTGGAAAGAATCTCTCCGCCTCCACCCTATCCAGCCCCCGCATTATCTTATAAGTCTCCATAAGATCCCCCCTCATCCTTCTAAACTCCAACGAGTACAAACCCAATCTCCTCAGCCTCTCCTCATAATCCAAACCCCTCATCTCCGGTATCAACCTGGTGAACCTTCTCTGCACTCCCTCCAATGCCAATATATCCTTCCTCATATAAGGGGACCAATACTGCACACAGTATTCCAGCTGCGGCCTCACCAATGCCCTGTACAGGTGCATCAAGACATCCCTGCTTTTATATTCTATCCCCCTCGCAATATAGGCCAACATCCCATTTGCCTTCTTGATCACCTGTTGTACCTGCAGACTGGGCTTTTGCGTCTCATGCACAAGGACCCCCAGGTCCCTTTGCACGGTAGCATGTTTTAATTTGTTTCCATTGAGATAGTAATCCCATTTGTTATTATTTCCTCCAAAGTGTATAACCTCGCATTTATCAACGTTATACTCCATTTGCCATATCCTCGCCCACTCACTCAGCCTGTCCAAATCTCTCTGCAGATCTTCTCCGTCCTCCACATGATTCACTTTTCCACTTATCTTTGTGTCGTCTGCAAACTTTGTTACCCTACACTCCGTCCCCTCCTCCAGATCATCTATATAAATGGTAAATAGTTGCGGCCCGAGTACCGATCCCTGCGGCATGCCACTAGTTACCTTCCTCCAACCGGAAAAACACCCATTTATTCCGACTCTTTGCTTCCTGTCGGATAGCCAGTCCCCAATCCACTTTAACACACTACCCCCAACTCCGTGTGCCCTAATCTTCTTCAGCAGCCTTTTATGGGGCACCTTATCAAACGCCTTTTGGAAATCCAAAAACACCGCATCCACCGGTTCTCCTCCATCAACCGCCCTAGTCACATCTTCATAAAAATCCAACATGTTCGTCAAGCACGACTTTCCCCTCATGAATCCATGCTGCGTCTGATTGATCAAACTATTTCTATCCAGATGCCCTGCTATCTCCTCTTTAATAATGGATTCCAGCATTTTCCCTACTACAGACGTTAAGCTGACCGGCCTATAGTTACCCGCCTTTTGTCTCCTTCCTTTTTTAAACAGCGGCGTAACATTAGCCGTTTTCCAATCAACCGGCACTACCCCAGAATGCAACGAGTTTTGATAAATAATCACTAACGCATCCACTATTACCTCTGACATTTCTTTCAATACCCTGGGATGCATTCCATCCGGACCCGGGGACTTGTCCACCTTCAGTCCCATTAGTCTACCCAGCACTGCCTCTCTGGTAACATTAATTGTATTAAGTATTTCTCCTGCTGCCAACCCTCTATCGTTAATATTTGGCAAACTATTTGTGTCCTCCACCGTGAAGACCGACACAAAAAACTTATTTAAAGACTCAGCCATATCCTCATTTCCCACTATTAACTCCCCCCTCTCGTCCTCCAAGGGTCCAACATTCACTCTAGCCACTCTATTCCTTTTTATATATTTATAAAAACTTTTACTATCATTTTTAATATTAATTGCTAGCCTAGCTTCATAGTCTATCCTTCCTTTCTTTATCGCTTTCTTAGTCTCTCTTTGTTGTTTCTTAAATTTTTCCCAATCACTTGTTTCTCCACTATTTTTGGCCACTCTGTATGCAGCTGTTTTTATTTTAATACTCTCCTTTATTTCCTTCGTTATCTTGAAGTTATCGGCAAAATTATTAAAAATAACAGGAGTAAAGCATCCCATGGTATTTATATTGCAAGAACAGTTGCTGAATGATTCAATCCTATCCTGTCATTTCTCGCAATCCAAACACCAAATGGGTGGATGGAACTGATAAACTAGTTGCTCTGAGTTCCTAAATCAGTTCTACAGTCAACAAGTGAGTGAAAACTATTTCAATCACAACACATTCTTTTTTGCAAGGCTGGGTTATCAAATGGGACTCTTGTTAACTGTGCATCACCAATCTTCTGAAAGTTGTATTGCGAGATTGGCTGGTATCCACTGTAATTCCGTTGATCACAAAAGGCCAGAAAGGGTAAACTAAGTAACCATTGACTGGCTAATCCAATATCAGTTGTCATCATACTCTTCAAATCCATAGCTCAAAATCAAATTGGTAAACATTTTTAAAAATACATAAGTTAATCAAAGCCAGTTAGAGCAGATTTGTTAAAGGCAGATAACGTTTAACATAAAAACCACGGTGACCATACACTGTAGATTAAGCAGCATGATGCCATGCATAAAAATCCATAGTTATATTGAGACTTGGAAGGATTATCTCCTTTGAAACAGAGAAGACTAAGAAGAAATTTGATGAAGGTTTATGAAAGGGTTTGGTTGGATGAATGGGGCGGGGAGGGGGGGAGTATTTCCTCTATTTGAGCATCAAGGTGATTTATTAATTCAAAACATCATGAAAGGAATGAGGAGTGAAGTTGAGAGAAGTTTATTCACATGCAGGACTTTCAGAGCATAAAATGCTTTGTCAAACAGAAGGGTCACATCTGGTCAGAGAACTTTGACAAATATTGAAGCAAAGTACAGCTGAATCAGGAGATAATGAGGAAGTAGGATTATTTTTGGATTGCCCTAGTAAATAGCCAGCACAAAGATGAGATTGATGGTCTCCTTCTATGTAATGAACTTGTCTATAAGCTCTAATGTGTGATTCATTTGTAAATCCTACAATTTTTCTTTTTTTTTTAGCGCTTGTGATACACACTAGAATTTTAAACACAAAACTATATCTTTGTGTTTCCCCTGTGGCAGGCACAAGTTTAAACAAGATATTTCCAAAAATCAGAGGACGTGTCCTGCTACGTGTTATTTTACAATGTCAAATCTCCTTGCAGGGCAATTTGCTAGTACTATTGGGAAGGATGTAAACTAACTTGGCAGGCGTATTGGTAGGGAAAATGATAGCTGATAAACAGGCTATCATAACAAAAAGAGAGCTCATGCACAGTCAAGGTGTATTCGCTTGAAAAGAAAAGGTAAGGCAAGCAAATCCAGAGCTCCCTGCTTGACAAATAGGTAGAGATTGAGATGAAGGAGAAAAAATGTGCTTATGAGGAACGTCAGTTGGTTAATACAATGGAAAATCAGGCTGAATATAGAAGGTTCAGAGGATAAGTGAAAAAGTAGAAAAGAGAAGCAAAGAGGATGTATGAAAACAGACTGGCAACTAACATAAAGGGAATCCCAAAGTCTTCTGTAGGCATATAAAATAGTAACAAAAGTGGTAAAAGGAGGTGTAGGGCCTGTTGGGGACCATAAAGGGGTTTATGCATAGAGGCGAGGGAATTGCAAGATATTAAATGCATAGTTTGCAACTCTCTATACCAAGGAAGAAGATACAACTCAGGCCACAGTGAAAGTGAAGGTAATTAATACACTCGAAGAGCTTAAACTGCATCAGAATAAGGGATTAAATAGGTTATCTACACCTAAAGTTGATTAAGCATCAGGGCTGGATCAGGTGCATCCAAGGATACTGGGGGAAGTATGATTGGAAATTGCAGAGGAACTGGCCAGAAATTTTCAATCTTCCTTAGACTCAGCAGTACCAGAAAACTGGAAAATTGAAAACATTACACCCTTGTTCAAAAATGTTAAGCCGAGCAACTACAGGTCAGTCAGTTTAGCTTTGATAGTGGGGTAACTTCTAGAAACAATTTGGGACAAAATTAATAGTGACATGGACAAATATGGGTTAATGAAGTAAAGCCCAGCACAGATTTGTTAAGGGAGAGTCATGTTTAACTAACTTGCTGGAGTTTTAGAAGAGAAAGCAGAAAGGATTGATGAGGGCAGTGTTGTTGATGTGGTGTGCAAGGACACCCAAAAGGCATTAGATACAGTACCACACATCAGACATGAGCAAAACTAAAGCTCATGGAATAAAAGAGAAAGTAGCAACATTGGTACTATATTGGTGGAGTGACAGGAAACAGCGGGGGCGATCTTGAGCCCCCGCTCGCTGTCTACAGGAATGGTGGCAGGGCTTCAAGATTTAGCAAAACCCCGATAGTTGCAGATCTTGCCAGCGAGATTGCAACTTGTGATTTTGCCACTCCCTCACTGGTAATGTAATCAGGTTCACGCCTATAATGGGTGACATTTCATTAACCACCACCAACCCCCTTGCTGTACATTGAACCCCCTCGCCGTATATTTACTGTGTCAATGTGACATGGCATCAGTGCAGTTTACAACAGGCTCACCCAGACATGAACTTGTCTTGGGTAGCCCCTCCCAGGGGTGTAATGGTTAGTATAACCCCCAGGGGAGAGGGACATGACCAGACAGTACCCTGGCAATGCCCTCGGCAATGGCCCTTGGCACAGGCTGCCATGCCAACCTGGGAGTGCCAAACTGTGCCGGGACAATGCAAGAGGTGAAACCCATGGGATCCTCATGGGGAGGGGGAAATCTTTTATATGTGGAGGTGGAGGGAGGGGAGCAGACATGGGATGTCATCTGTGGGGGAGGGGAGTTGGGAGGAAGGGGTCCAATGTTTCGGTGGGGAACGGGTGGGGTGAATGCCAGCTCCAATCAGGGGCAGGAGGATGGAAACAGTGGAGGGAGAAATCCGGCTCCAATCAGAGGGGTGGGTGAGAAATGCCAGCTCTGAATGGCAGTTGGTGGGAGATGGGAGAGTGAATGCCGGCTCCATTCACAGAGTGGGCAGCGGGGGGGGGAGGGGGTTTGGTGGGAGCCCCTGTGACTTCCATGGTGGTCTTCAAACATGGCCCCCTGATCTCAGTGCAGCCGAGCTTTGCTGGCATGTTGAGGCCCAGTCCCCCTACATAATGCCGTGAATCACGCCCAGCTGTATTTTTGTGGTAAAGTTTGGTAAGATCTGGAGAGAAGACCAAAGTGTTTCTCTGGAACATGTTGTTTATCTCAACAGAACCAACACACTGCCATTGTTTGATAAGATTTCGCCCAGAGAGTCGAGATTAATTGACGCTATTCAGACTGGAGGAAGGTTTGTAATGGAGTTTTCTGAGGATCAGTGTTGGGAGTCTTGCTCTTCATGATATATTAATGACTAGATCTTGATGTACAAGGCACAATTTCAAAATTTGCAGATGATACAAAATTTGAAAGCATTGTGAACAGTGAGGAAGATAGTGTAGAATTTCAGAAAGAACATAGACAAGTTGGTGAAATGGACAGACAAGAGACAGGTTAAGTTAAATGTAGAGAAATGTGAATTGATTCACTTTGGTAGGAAGAACATGGAGGGACAATATAAAATAAAGGAAACAACTCTGAAAGTGATGCAGGACCAAAGGGTATATGTGCATAAGCCATCGAAGATGGCAACACGTACTTGAAAGAATATGCAGTATCCTAGCTTTTATTCATACGGGTAAGAGAAAGAATGTTACATTGAACTTGCATCCTGTTCTAGGTGCTGCGCTTCAGGAAAATTGTGAAGGCATTTGTGACAGTGCAGAAAGATTCACAAGAATAGTTCCAGGGATGAGTAACTTCAGTTATGAAAATAAATGGGAGACTTTGGGGCTGTTTTCCTTGGTAAAAAGAAGGCTGAGTGGAGATGTGGTAAAGATATTCAGAAACATGAGGACCTGGAAAATATAGATAGAAACTGTTCCCACTTGCACAAGGATTGAGAACGAGAAGGCACAGTTTTTAAAGTAATTGACAAAAGAAGCAAAAACGACATGATGAAAAACATTTCCATTCACTGAATGGTTGGAATGCGTTGCCTGAAAGTATGATGGAGGGAGGTTCAATTGAGGCATTCAAAAGGGAATTTGACTGTTAGCTGAAATGAACAGGGTTACAGGCAGAAAATGGGGAATGTCACGAGATGAATTGCTTATTCAGAGATCCTATGCAGACATGCCAGGCTGAATGCCTTCCTTCTGCCCTGTAACAATTCCAGGATTCTGTGACAATCATACAAGTTTGTTGCCTGCGTGCTTGCACTCACCTTTCACTCTGTGGGCACAGGAGGAGATGCATTCTGAGGAGATGCGGTGGTTGCATTGCAAAAGATAGGAATGAAGCAAAAGAGGGCAATGCCATGAAGAAAACAGTGAGGAAGAGATGCTGGTGACATTGTTAAAGACAGTGGAGAGGCTAAGGAAGATGAGGCCCAGTTGTCACCACTCAGGCTGTTGTCGATGACTTTAATGTGCAGGAGAATGATCAGGAATTGGAAAATATTAAACAGGGAGTGTTGGAAGAGTTAAGCAGAGAATCCTGATGGGATAATCTGTTCAAAGATCATGGAGTGAAAAGCAAATAGGACATGGGAATTAGCTTCAAAGGGCATGGCAATCTAAGATCAACTTATTTCTAGAACCAGTGATGATAATTTTGGAAGGGGTGACATTGTACCAGAAAATAGAAAAACAATGGCAATGTTGTCAAATCTATGACAGAATGGAGAGACTTGGTGGCCAGAAGATGAGGTGGAGAGATGGCCGAGGCAACAGGTGGTGAACTTTATAGAGGACATCAGTTGATATAGTTAGGGAAATGGAAAAACTGTGAAGTCGGAGGGGAGTGGGGCTGAGTTAATAGAAGAGGGGTGTCTAATTTTGGAGACTAGAGAGCGAAGAAACACCATTAGACAAGGAAACTCATGTTGAAGACAGAGAAGGCCACAAGCTCTTCAAATTGGAGTTGAGGATAGAGATTGTGAGAGAAGGAGAACTGAGGAGGCAGTGGGGCATTTGGGTTGCCCCTTGCCTCACAAGATGACCCACAATAAGAGGGAGATTTGGCTCTGAAAGTGGAATGATGGTGTATTTTATGATAGTCAAGCATGATCAAGAGATGGAGCCTCTTAAGCAGTGTGTACACTGTAGGCTCAGTGGTATATGGTATGCCTCATGGGCAGAAATACTCTGGGAACCAGTGGAAATAAGGACATCAAAGCTGTCAGTATTTGGGAAGTGGACCAGGAAAGAAAATGCAACAATGAGGGAGTTAATGCTCTTTTCTCGGGTCAGAATGAGGATATGATGAAGTAAAAAGTTGAGGAAGTGATCAAGATCTGAAAGCTAAATTAGGCTATATGTAATGATGGGATCCAGAAAATGGATATGTATGTCAGTAGAAACATTAATATGAAGGGAAAGATCAAGACGAATAGCACAAAATGGGGCAAAATAAGTTCAAGTACTGCTGAAGGCTGATTACCAGGAATTATATATTGCAGAGACTGAGTAAGGATGGAAAGGACAAGACTTTGGTGAGGAATGTATTTCCCTTTTAATTAACATCTTTTTAATCAGTGGTTAGGAGTCCTTTAACTGCGTCATCTCTATGTATAACATTCATGTAGCAGCCTGTTCAAAGTTGTTAAAATCAACATGTCGCCACAAATCGACATCAAGGCCCTGTAATGGTTTTAGATTTTTTGGCTAGGTTTGTTTTATTAGAAAAAGGCCCATCCCAGAAGATTTTCTTTGCAATGAGGGACACAAAGAATGTATTTCGTTCTATTTGCATTGCCCAGATATGTTTACATTGTCATTAAAACCTTGAATGAAATGAAAAAAACAAATGGTATTGGGTTCATGTTTCAGATGAATAGATTAGTGAATCAAGCTGCATTACTCTTGCCCTACAGCACAACATTGTTTATACTCTGTTTAGAAATATCAATCAGTGCAGGGTCCCTTATTAACTCCTTAGGAATTTACTGGTTCATATCTTAGTTTGGAAGTAACTGTGAACAATGCTATGCATTTAAGTTATTGGATTTGATTATATTTCTCTGGTTAGCACTGCTGCCTCACAGCACCAGGGACCCAGGTTCGATTCCCAGCTTGGGTCACTGTCTGTGCAGAGTCTGCACGTTCTCCTTGTGTCTACGTGGGTTTCCTCTGGGTGCTCCGGTTTCCTCCCACAGTCCAAAAGATGTGCTGGTTAGGTGCATTGGCCATGCTAAATTCTCCCTCAGTGTACCTGAACAGACACCGGAGTGTGGCGATTAGGCGATTTTCACAGTAATTTCATTGCAGTGTTAATGTAGGCCTACTTGTGACTATGAAAAAACTTTAACTTTATTTATATGAGGATATTACCTGTTTGTTCTGAGGGTTTATTAAACACTTTATTACCTGAGACCTTTATTAAAATAACAGTAAGCTTCCTACAATAAAGCCACTCACAGTTATTTCCAAACATTCATTGAGATGTTGTGAGTTATCTTGTTCACAAATATCTGTACAATTGTGGATCTGGGTCATTTGTAGCCTTTCCATGTTCATTACTTAACTGTTAAACATACTATCACTTCGAGATGTTAATAAAAGGTTATTGGTTTGTTACAATAATGCAGTTCATTAGGTTCCGGCAATTCTAACAGAAAATCTATTATTTTGGTATGTTTACACTTGGATCTGCAATTGCAATCACTAATTAGAGATTTACTGTATTCACTGGCACTGAGAGAGAAATGTCCCGAGAACATGACAAGTAGGCCTTTAAATCAGATCTGGTCTCTCGTCCTTTGTGCATCGCTTCCTCCTTCTATATCGTTTACAATGACAAAACTTTCAACTTCCACACCTCTGACTTGGGCATTGTAGATGATGGACAGGCTTTGAGGAGGCAGGAGATAGAATCATAGAATACCTACAATGCAGACAGGGGTCATTTGGTCCATCAAATCTGCACCAAATCTCCAAAACAACACTTTACCCAAGTCAGGTCACCCCCGCACCTCCCCCACCCCACACTACCACCATGCCCGTTATCCTGCGCATTTACCATGGCTAATCCACCAAACCTACACATCTTTGGACACTTAGGGGCAGTTTAGCATGGCTAATCCACATTACAGAGAGGGATGGCATATTATCTACTTGCCTGGATGCTCCAACAACACTCAAGAAGCTCAATAACATCCAGGACAAAGCAGCCCACTTGATTGGTACCCCATCTACCGCGTTAAACATCCACCCTCTCCACCACCAACACACAATGGCAGCAGTATGTACCATCTACAAGGTGCACTGCAGCAACTCATCAGGGTTCCTTCAACAGCAGCTTCCAAATCCGGCAGCAGATGCCACCAAGTTCCCCTCCAAGCCACACACCTATCTGACCTGGAACTATATTGCTGTTCCTTCACTGTTGTTGGGTCAAACTCCTGGAAGTCCCTTCTTAAAAGCACTGTGGGTGCACCTACACCACATGAACTGCAGCCGTTCAAGGAAACGGCTCAGCACCACCTTCTCAGGGGCAATTAGGGATGGGCAATAAATGCAGACCTAGCCTAGCCAGTGACACACACAACCCATGAAAGAATATTTAAAAAATGTCTGATCATTTGTGAAGTACTACAGGATATTTTACTATATATGCCAATTATTCTGCTGGAATAACTTGAGTGGCAAAGGCAGGTCACATCTGGAATAAATCCAACTTCCTCATGCTAACAAAAGTAACTCATCGGATCTGAACTTATACCCCAGGATCTACCTTGAAAACATTTTTTTAAATTGCCAATGATTCCCATTTTAAGGTTACAATAAGTTATTTTTTGTAACCTTTGGTTAATAGATTGCTTTACGTTGAATCCCAACTGCTGCACCTTTGTTTCCTCTACTCAAAGTAATTTACAATCCCCTCTAGCCATAGCAGACCCCATTTGTGAACTATCTCACAGAATAGAACTACAAACTTAGTTAATGTTATTTTGGTTATTATACAATGGTTAGGAAATAAAGATTTATATCTTTATTTGTGTGCATGTTAGGAAGAAAGTATAGTTTTAAGTTTAAACTTCATTTGTATTCAGTTTTAGTTTCATTTTTAAACGTTGCGTGTAAATCTGTTGGTTTATTTAGTTGCCTGCATTGTAATGAGCTTTCATGGCCCTAAAGCAAACACAGGGTATAAAAAACTGGGTTGTTGTCTAATAACAGAAACCACAGGGGAACAGAAAGCAGTTTGAATTCAGTTGAAAATATATATCCTGGAAGTAAGGAGCTTTTCACAGAATCTGCATGAAGGACATGAAGGAAGACAGTAGAGGGCAGGTCACAAACTAAAGAAAAGTCTCAAAAACCAGGGAATGGGATAGAAGAGTGTTCCAAGAAAATGGCAAAGTCAATGAACAAGGACAGGGCCTGAAAACAGGTACTGTTCAGTGAAGCGAAGAGTGAAGAGCAAAGGGAGACTCCAAGTTAAAAGGTGCAGCTGCAGAAAGCAAAAGGAAAGTGAAGCAGGCTTGCGGGAAGCCAGAGATTCATGGTGACCAGAAGATTAGTGACTCCTCAATATAGCCTGTGAAGCAATAGTGTTCTATTGGTACAGCTAGGTATGAGAGTATGTGGAAGGCAAAGCTTGAAAGTGTGTGGTGATCCAGAAGAGAGGAATATCGGAAGGAGAGGTTGAAACCTTCAAGGTGGATCCTTGGTGAAGACATCCAAGACAAAACATCATTTGGGAGTAGATTTCAAGGTGTGTTCTTCAAGAACAGGAATTGTAAACCATCCTGTGGAAGGCAGAGCTCCAGTGAGACCAATTTGTTCACAGTGTGAAAAGCTGTTCTGTGTGGATTCTGTCATTTGGTTTCAGAGTGTGGATGTCTGACCATAATTTGCCTATTGGTTTACATGGACTATTTACTGACTGAAAATATTAGAGTATAAGATAGATTTTGTAACTTGCTTTATCCATACAAATCTATATATATATATCTGTGACAGCATAGTTGGGATGGTGTAGTGTAATATTGTTCATTTTTTCTTGTTTAATAAATGTTTTATTCTTTTGTTAAAAGTTCATCAGCTGATTCCTCACTGCTCAGTTACCCCCTACCACTTATCCAAACAAAAGATAAAAGTTAGGACCTATCAAGCTGGGTTCCACCCTGGGATCTCACTTATCCAGTACTAATATCAGCTGGGATCATAACACAATCTAATGGGCTGTAACTGCAGGCAGCTGTAACAAGGACAATGTATGATGAACCAGTGTCTGGTAATTATTGGGAATACTGAAAGGATATAAGGCCCTTTTCCTTTGCTACTCTAATATCAGATTCCAGAGGAAGTTTGGCTTTAACGACAATACTCTTCATCAATTATATTCTTACCCTTCATTACTCTAGGGGAGGCAGTGGCGTAGTGGTATTATCATTGGACTAGAAATCCAGAGACCTAGGGCAGTGATCTGGGGATTCAGGTTTGAATCCCACTACAGTAGATGGGGGACATTTGAGTTCAATAAAAATCTGGAATTAAAAGTCTAATGATGACTAATGTCCCTGAGGGAAGAATATCTGCCATCCTTACCTGGTCTGGCCTATATGTGACTCCAGATCCACAGCAATGTCATAGACCCTTAAATGCCCTCTGAAATGGAGAGCAATTGGGGATGGGCAATAGATGCTGGCCCAGACAGTGATGCCCACACGCTGTGAATGAATACAAAGAAACTTACTGCACAAACTGAGATTTAATTTGTTTGCAGCACTTTTATTAGGTATTGTTGATGTAATATCAGGCTCTAAAACAACTCCACACATGACATGGGGGCAGGAAGAAAAGCCACTCCTCAAGATGCTCCAGCTATAGTTGGATAGATCTGCCTGAAACTGAACAAGGGCCATCTCACTCATGATGGAGAGGTGCTAAAGGAGCATGACATGGTCAATCATATGGAAGGCTGGGAGATGGCGAGAAGGATGAGCAGGGACAATGCACCATGTTCCCAGTCACACAGAATGTAATTTATGACTTAAGTGACATATGGAGGAGATTGCAAAGATTCATACAAAAAAAAACACAGGAAACATTTGTACATATTTGGCAGGCAGCAACATCTCCAATAACTTTTAAGAAGAAAGACAGGTTGGAGAAAGAAAAGTTAACAGTTTGCTGAGGGATCAAGGGTGCTGTTTTTGAGGAGGGGTTTTGAAAAGGAGTGAAATAGTACCTGAGGAATGGGAAGCATTTACAACATTGGTTAGCATGGGCACCAAGGAGATTTATCACCAGTTTAGTGGTATCGGAGTCAAGAGAGTGGAAGGCAGGTCTTATGGGCGAAATGAACTCAAAGAATGGGGAGGGGAAGAGAAGATAGAGGATTACAAAATCATACCGGTTCAGGGCTAGTGTAAGTGGAAACCTTGGGGCAGATTTGATGGGAAAATGGAGAGATTCAATTAAGACAGCTGAATGGATGTCTCAATCTTAGTAACAAAGAAATCCATGAGTTCCTTAATAGAGGTGAGGGGAGAGGAAGCAGGGCAGAAGGGCATTAAGGACACAATAGATGATGAAGAAAATGAGCCCGGGATTATCTTTGCGTTCCAGGATGACCCTCGACATAATGATCAGGTTTTTTTTGAAGACGAGGGGCCTATAGTGCTTGATGTGCTCTGGTCAGGACTGGTGATTAAACCAATCGTGTACAGGTATACTGAGGTCAGTGCCTTTGTAAATGAGGAAGCAAAGATGGAGGGCATATCAGAGAAAATGATCAGGCTGAGAGAGAGAAAGTGAGTCACAAGGGCACCAAAAGTGCAGGTGAGCGATTGTGCAGAATAATGAAAAGTGGTGCCAATGATATGATGCTGGCCAGGTTTATAATATTTCCAATGGCAGTAAACTTGTGTACATGCAGTTTAGTGCACTAAAATAATGTACACTTGGAAGCATTGCAGTAAGTACATTGAATTATTTTCCCCACAACCTGATGTATCCACCCTCCATCCGAGTTCAGTAAGTAATGGTTCACTCTGCAAAGCGACAATGTAGGCGGGGGGGGGGGGGGGGGCGGGGGAGAGACTATGGCGTTGCCTTGCCCAGACTCTATGGATTCCGGTTGGGTGCAGAATATTCAGGTGCAGATGTGACAGCTGCTCTGCTTTTGTGGCGTTGCCGTGTTTGTTCCGTATTTCATAATTTGCATTTAGATCATCAGCCACATCCTATTCGGCCCTCGCATAATAAGGATGAGTTGTTTCTGTGGCTTGGAGACACCCAATTCGTTGTGGAAAGTCGTGCCACAAATCGCTTCTGGAGATCAGCAACCTCAAGTAACCGAACAAGACCGGTTTTATTCAGTTATTTATTTTGTTCGAGGCGCAGTCCAGGCGATCTCTGTTCTCTGTAACCATAAACTAATTAGCTGTGCCTTTCCAAATGCGGTGATATTAATGGGATCATTATCGAGGTTCCTGCCCCGGGCGTGTCTCTGGTTTATGGAGAGCAGCTGAGGTTTGGAAACCAGCTTTCCCGCAATCCGGCAGAATTAAAAGTTGTGTTAGACATTCAGCAGCGTCTTCCAGGTGAGCCTGGATGGAGGAACCTTGCCCTGTTCTCAGCTCCGTGGTGTTATAAACCTAGTGACAACTAGTGGGTGTGTATATATATATATATATGTATACACACACACATATGAAAGATCCTGCCTGCTCAGCTAATGGGTAGCTGTGATGCACATATATATATATATATATATACATATATAAAGCATCCTACCTGCTAAACTAATGGGTAGCTGTGATGTGTGTATATAGGAAACATCCTGTCTGCTAAACTAATGAGTAACTGTGATGTACATATATATGTGTGTGTGTATGTATGTGTGTGTGTATATATATATATATATATACATATGTCCTGCCGACTGAACTAATGGGTAGCTGTAAAATATGAAACATCCTGCCTGCTAAACTAATGGGTAACTGTGATGTGTATATATAAAACACCCTACCTGCTAATGTTTACTGTTGTCCAATTAAAATCTTACCTGTCAACTCTTATTTATTAGAAAAAAATTTCCGGAGCTTTACCTCCCCTATTTGAAATGGAATGAGTAAAGGGAAGGATTGTATCAAGTGGAGGGAGGTAGAATGCATACAGAGAACCCCCAGTAAAGGTTTGGAATGAAGAGTGTGAAGTAAAACCAGAAGGACAGGAGGGAGTGAAGGGGGGAATAAAATAAGGGGAAAAAAAGCTTTGGGACGCTATTGTTCCAGCTTCATAACACTGGCCCTACTGACAACACGTTCTGTTTGTGTTTCACAGTTTGAATTATTGGGGGAGGGGGCGGAGAGAGATAAGATTCCGGGTGTGCCCATGCAAATATCTTGCAATTTAGCTGTTAGAACACTGCACATTCAAACCTAGAGGTTGGAAGCATGTGGGTGTGAAAGGGTTAACCGTGTTGTCGTCCCGCCCACGGAATTACAGGAAATGAGCCCTTTGTCAGACAGAGTGCAAATGAAACCAGTCCAGACAAGGTGACAGGCTTGAGAAGTGGCTGGAGAGGGTGAGGTGATCATTCGCTTGAAGTTGTCCAGCCAAGACTACACACACTCACTCACTCTCTCTCTGCTCCTCAGTCTCGCAGAGAAACACAAATCAAGAATCATTCGCAGGTAAGTGTACGTGTAACAATCGCGGGGTTTGTCCTGTCTTGCAGCTATCAGACTCGAGCACGAAAGGTAAGTTTTGGGAACTGCTTAAAACCAAACTTTTACACTGCCCAAGTGTTAAATTTGACCTTTTTAATTTGTATTTCTGGACTTCCTTGTTTTTCCTTATCGCCTCTCTATTGCGAGCAGTGTGGAAGGTAAAACTGGATAGGGAAGTATCCACAGGCCCATTGGCTTTCTCACTCAAATGGTTACTCTTGATGTCAACAGTGAATATTGGGAGTATATTTAACCGCAGGAGCCACCAACCCAACTGCTCCCATTCGGGGTGATTTCTTTTCCGTGGTCCTGAGTGTACTGCGATTGTAAACGCCTTTTTAAAATGCATTCGGAGTTACACTGATCCAGTGCGCAGGTAAAATATTTCCCTCCGCTGATTGCTTCAAACTCCACGTAACCCCGTGAGCTATTTTCTGGAAATTAACACAGGGCAGAATTCCTCTGCGAATTCTCCGTGGAAAGTCCCGAAGTAAATCTGTTTGCTTCTGTGACTTGTCACAAGTAGAGAAATCTTTTGCCTCAGTGATTACAACTTAGAATTTCTCCAGGTCTTTTTAGTCCATCATGCCAATTCTGGCAATTAGAAGGTAACCCTTCTCTCTTTAATGTCCATTTAATTGGTCAACGTCTTACCTTGGATTTAAGGTTCCATTCCATACTCTGATACAGACATCTTTGTCCTTTTATTCTTATAAAGGATGTGCGCATCACTGACTAGATCAGCATTTATTGCCCATCCTTAGCCACCCTTGAGGTGGTAGCGATCCGTCATCTTGAACCTGGACAACAGATCAAGTACTGTAGGAATACCCACAGTGCTGTTAGAAAAGAAATTCCAGGACTTTAATCCTGTCGCAGTGAAGAAACTGCAATATAGTTCCAAGTCAGGATGGGGTGTGACTTGCTGGTATGATGTTCCCACTGAGTAAGCTCCCCCTGCTCCTGCTGCTCTTGTTTCTCTAGGTGACAGAGAAATGCTGTCGAAGGACATGCTTAACGATATGCTACAGTGTATTTTGTAGATGGTATATCCGTGATGGAGGGAGCAAACGTTTAAGATAGTGGATGTGGTGCCAATCAAGTGGACTGCTTTGTTCTGGATGGTATCAAATTTCTGTTGAGTGCTTTGGGAGATGTTCTCTTGCAGGCAAGTCGGGAGTATTCCATTGCACTCCTGAATTGTGCCTTGTAGAGAGTGGAGAGGATTTGAGGAGTCAGGAGGTGAGTTACTCATCACATAATTCCTAGTCTCTGGTCTGCCCTTGTAACCACAGTATTTATATGGCTCATCTGGTTCAATTTCTGGTTAATGGTAAACCCCAGGATGTTGACAATGAGGGAGGGATTCAGTGATGGTAATGCCATTGAATGTCAAGGGGGAGTTGGTTAGATTCTCACTTGTTGAAGATGGTTATTGCCTGATATTTGTGCAATGCGAACGTTACTTGTCACTTATTAGCCCAGCCTGAATGTTGTCCAGGTTTTTCTGTCTATGGACATGAATGATTGCAAAAAGAGGTGTATAAAATTATGAAAGGCATAGATAGGGTGAACGGTGGGAAGCTTTTCCCCAGGTCGGTGGTGACGTTCACGAGGGGTCATAGGTTCAAGGTGAAGGGGGGGAGGTTTAACACAGATATCAGACGGACATATTTTACACAGAGGGTGGTGGGGGCCTGGAATGCGCTGCCAGGCAAGGTGGTGGAGGCGGACACACTGGGGAACATTTAAGACTTATCTAGACAGCCATATGAACGGAGTGGGAATGGAGGGATACAAAAGAATGGTCTAGTTTGGACCAGGGAGCGGCGCGGGCTTGGAGGGCCGAAGGGCCTGTTCCTGTGCTGTTTTGTTCTTTGTTTGTTCTTTGATACTGAGCATCTATCATCTGGAAACATCCCCACTTCTGACCTTCTGATGGAAAGAGGTCATTTCATCACTTAGCTGGTTATCGAGAACAGAGTCATGGGGTGGTAACTGGCTGGGTTGTATTTCTCTTGCTTTTATGTACAGGAACTACCTGTACATTTTTCTGCTTTGCTGGGTAGATACCAGGTTACATCTGGAATAGCTTGGCAGAGTATAGGAATGACTAGTTCTGGAGCACAAGTCTTCTCTATAACTGGCCGATGTTGTCAGGGACCGTACTTTGCAGTATCCTGTACCTTCAGCTATTTCTTGATACCATGTGGAGTGAATGGAATTGGCTGAAAACTGGCATCTGTGATGCTGGGAACCTTTAAGAAGGGGCTGAGATGGATCATTCACCCAACACTTCTGGCCGAAGATGGTCGCAGTTGCTTCAGCCTAGTTTTGCACTGATATGTTAGCCTCTCCCATTATTGAGGATGGAGATATTTGTGGAGCCTCCTCCTGCAGTTAGTTGTTTAATTCTCAACCACCATTCACAACTGAATGCTGTAGGGCTACAGAGCTTTGTAATCTGTTGGTTTTGTCTATTGCATACCACTACTAGTGTTTGGCATGTTTGTAGTCGTAGCTTCACCAGGTTGACACCTCATATTTAGGTATGCCTGGTGCTGTTCCTTGTTTGCTCTCCTGTACTGTTCATTGAACTGACAAGGCCAGTATTTCTTGCCCATTGCTAATTTCTTCTGAGCAGGTTGTGGTGAGCCACCTTCTTGAGTGCTGTAGCCACTGTGTGTAGGTATACCCAGAGTAGTGTTAGGTTGGAAGTGCCAGGATTTTGAACCAGCAACATTGAAGGAAAAGCAATATAGTTCCAAGTCAGAATGGTGTGCGACTTGGTGAGAAACTTGCAATTGGTGTTCCATGCATCCGTGCCCTTGCCCTTCTAGGTGGTAGAAATCAGGGACTTGGAAGGTGCTGTTGAGGGAGACTTACTGATGTGCTGCAGTGTGTCTTTCTCACAGCTCCCACTCTGCAGTGGTGGTGAAGGGAGAAAATGTGTAGGGTGGCTTATCAACTGGGGTGTTGAATTTCTTAAACATTTTTGGAGCTGCATTCATCCAGGCAAGTGATACCATGGACAATTACCAGTCTTCAGAGGTAGCAGAGAGTTGAAATGTTGTAAGTAGATGAGTGGTTAAGCAAAACACACTGGGGAAATTATCAGTATCTAAATCTAAAGCACACAGAGCTAGAAGAAAGGTCAAGGACATAATAAGAAATATAAAGGAAAAGTACCTCCAGATAAGTAGAGCATGCCCAAAGGAAGAAAATAACTGCAGTTAATGATTTCCGCTAAATATTTTTTGAATAAGATGCATGAGTTAGTGTATGTAACAGCAAGGATAATACAAAAGGATAGAAATTAATTTAATTTGCAATCTATATGATTTTACTGGAACATAGATAAAACAACACAGTCGCTTGACATGTTCATAAAATGTAAGTGAATTGCTACTCAAAGGACAGATGAACAATAAATATTCTATCTAGTCAACAGGCAAAAAACCAGATTAACAATCAGAGGACCATTTTCGAGTTTGGGCCTCTTATTTGAACTTGATCAGCGAGCTATAGATACCAAACATGTGCTCAGTTGCAGCTCTTCAATCTTAGAATGCTGAAAATTGGCCATGTTCTGCAACAGTTGTGCCTTTGTGCCGGGCAGGGGGAGCTGATCCTGGGTGGGCCTTTTTAGAGAATGAGCTGGCAGCAGGCTACTGTAAGTATTTTGTGGGACCTGCTGCATCCAATTACCCCTACTCTCTCCTATGTCCTTTCTCTGTCCCTCTGTGAAGGTTGCTGTTTTACCTTTAAATAAATAGCCCTTAGTCTTTTCAACAGATCTCTCTCAACATATTTTATTAAATATGTTGATTCATAGCTTATTCCCTTTGTGTGTATACTAATTCATTTCCTTAAAAGATTCAATGAATGTGCTATGACTGATGGTTTTATGTGATTTAATTGGCTTTGTTGATAATCAGAATTATGAAAAATGGGTGCTTTATTAACATGCATGTTTAGATTTGGGATTGAACAAAATGTAGATCGGTTAATTTCCTTTTCATATGCATATTGTTTTTTGTTTACTCAAATACTTATGAAGTAGATAAAATATTCAAATTCACTGAGTTTTACACTCCCTAAAGGGACTCTGAATTGGTGAGTGTTTTGGTCGTGTACACACAGGGTAACATTTCACTTCTTCTGTAGTAACTTTTTATATATTGTAATGTAAGGCATTAATTGGATCAACTTGCAACAAAAAGAACTCCAAATAAATTGACTTTGCTTACAGAAACATTCATTTTAATGTTGTTTCAAGATAATATATTGGAAAAGGTATTCTTTCAATAAGAATCATCATGCTAAATTGTGACATAACAGAATCTATCAAGAAAGCTAAATATTAGTAGACTATTATGTCAGTTTATTAGGGCAGAATTTATAATTTACATACAACCTCTTCATTGCGTGATTCATTTTGTGTCTATTGTGAGCTCTTACTGTGTTCTTGTGCTCATTGAATTTGAGGATCAAATATGGCTTCACCTTTCACGTTTAGAACATTTACTTTTCATATTTGATCTTCAAACAGAGGACATGGAACAAACATCTTTAACATCCCCCTCCCTTCAACTATTTTGTCCTGAAGAGTCACTGTTAAATTTGATTTGAAGCAGTCAAATTTGTTGGACTCAATGGATGATGTGTTTTGAATTCTGTCTTTGGAATTCATAATTTTTCCTTCCAGATGGATATCAGTCACAGCACAATTTGGAGTCTTTCAGTTTCAGAGACTACAGCCAAAACAAAACATAGCTGTAATGGCCAATTTGGTTGTTTCCATCACCATATCCACTCCCCACCCTTCGCCCCCACATAATTTAATCCTTCCATGATCAGAGAAAGCTCCTATCTCTAAGCAAGAATAGAATAGCTTCAATTTTATGTTTTTTTAGAATCTGAAGACAGTCAAGGAAATATATGCAAGGACATTTGGATGTCTTTACATGGCTTGTGGTATCAATTAATATTGCAAACTATTGCACAAGTTTGTTAACATGGAATTTTAACAAGGCAGAATTTGTTGGCAACGTGAGTCTCAACTGCTGATTGGAGAACCAGCAAGAGCCCCAAGCGCTTCCATAAAGGAAGGCCACACTGGTGGGCAATGTCAAACTTTCACTTGGATTAAGACCCTCGGGTATTAATTACCCTACTCCTGCTGAAAACTATTGGCAAATTAGAGGCCGGCAGCTCTGCATTGTTGTCCATGCCATAAGCAGCTGGGGTAGTGCCGGCACTGCAGCCAGCAGAGGCCCAGGCTTAACAGTGGACCCTAGGCTAAAGATGAGTGAGGATGGAATGAACTGAGACTGACTTTCAGCAGGCCCCACCTTCCTGGTGCCAGGTCGCTTGTGCAGGCACTGAATGCCTTTGAACGAGGGATTCTCCAGAAGCTCTTCAGGCTTCCCATGTGTCAAATCCCTTACCTGTTTCTGGTTGAATACCAGCGTCGGGCAAAAAGAATGAGATCCTTAAGTGGGCATTAACTAATGTCTGGATGGGAAGGCTGTCCACGTGGCTTCCTGCTCCAGATTTAATCAGGCGGAGGCAATGGTTTCCCATCCCATCCAATTAAATGTTGTTGTCTCCACCCCACCACCACCTCGCTCCTCCAAGTTCTTTGCAGAAGAGGCATTAAGTTCCCTTAGGGAATCATTCTGATGATTTTCTATTGTTCCATTTTCTTGCTTCTGCTGCTCAAATTTAGATGCTGCAGGTTGTGCACGAACATTTGCCATTCAGCAAGCTTCAGTCCTTCAGGGTGGCACGGTGATTAGCACTGTTGCCCACTGCCAGGGACCTTGGGTTCAATTCCGGCTTTGGGTGGCTGTGTGGAATTGGCACATTCTCCTCGTGTCTGCGTGGGTTTCATCCAAAGATGTGGAGGTTAGGTGAATTGGCCATGCTAAGTTGCCCTTTAGTGTCCAAAGATGTGTGGGTTGGGTGGATTAGCTGTGGCAAAATGCATGGGGTTATGGGGATAGGATGCGGGAGTGGGGCTGGGTCAGATGCTCTTTGGAGAGTCGGTGCAGACTCAATGGGCTGAATGGCCTCTTTCTGCCCTGTGGAGATTCTATAAACATACTGAGCTGGACCTATGTTTGTAAAGAATTCCACACAATATCTCTAGATTCAATTATGAATATTTTGATCTAGTTCGTTATATTCATTAATGAATATTTTCCCTGGAATATGCATGTATGGACAAAACTGGTTTTAGCTCCTAAAAATTTTAAATCAGACTAATTCACGGCATGGTGGCATAGTGGTTAGCACTGCTGCCTCACAGCGCCAGAGGACTGGGTTCGATTCCTGGCTCGGCTCACTGTCTGTGCAGAGTCTGCACTTTCCTCTGTCTTTAAAGCAAAGGACACCTTCCTCTGGGTACTCCAATTTCCTCCCACAGTCCAAAAGACGTGCTAGTTAGGTGCATTGGCCATGCTAAATTCTCCCTCAGTGTACCTGAACAGGCAGTGAAGTGTGGCGACTAGGGGATTTTCACAGTAACTTTATTGCAGTGTTAATGTAAGCCTACTTGTGACACTAATAAATAAATAAAAACTTAAACTCAGAACAGTAACATGTAAACTGGATTAGTTTGAATTATGAGGACGGGTTGCATACGTTAGGTTTGTTTCTTCTTGTGCATCAAATATTAAGAGACAATATATAGAACAAAGAAAATTACAGCACAGGAACAGGCCCTTCAGCCTTCCAAGCCTGTACCGACCATGCTGCCTGTCTGAACTAAAAACTCCTACCCTTCTGGGGAACCATAATTGTGATGGTTCAGATAATTATAGGATTTGAAAGACTAGATTGAGAGAAACTTTCTCTGGTGATAAGTTTAGAACAAAGAGGTATAACTTTAACAATTGGAGCCAAAATATTCAGCAGGGGGTGGGGTGGGGAGCAATTTTTCTAACAAACAGAATTGAAAATCTGAAACTAAGTCTGGTAAATGGGGCTGAAATGCAGATTAACCCTGATCTAATTGAGTGGCAAAACAGGCTCAAGGGGTTGAATGTCCGACTGACCAAGAAACATGTCCTTTGGCAATTATATGCAACCCAGTGAATAAAATGCAAAGTTGACATAGCCATTTGCTGAAGTTCAACTTTACTTCCAGTGACTGACAGTTATCCCTCATAACTGGATTATTTTATTAACCAACAAATAATTTAGAGGGAAGCCTGGAATAATGGACTTTAATATCTATCTGCTATAGTCTAATATCCATCTGTTGTAGTTATCTTTACTAATAGTTAGAATTTAAAACTGGATTTATTTATTAACTTAAAAAATCAACGGGAAGCATGGAATAATGGAGTCTAATATCTATCTGCTGTTGTTATTTTCTCTGAAGTTATTGCCTGGAACACAAGCTTGAACTCGATTCATGTATTAGTGCCAATTATTTTAATAGTTACTTTGGATGTGTGAAGGTGAACAGCCAGTCACACAGCATCAAACCTAATCTTGCTTTTGTGGCCGCAGTATTGATATAAGTAGCCCACTTTATCTTGTGGTCAAAAAAAAAACACTGGGCAATGGTAGTATTGTATGAATATCCAGAGAAGGTGGTTAGCTTCTCTTGTTCAAAATGATAATTACTCACTTATGACATGGGTGTTATATGCCACTTGTCTTACCAAGCATCAATGTTATCTGCCATAGGCTGTTATGAACAGCTGGTGTTGGAAGAGTTATGACTGCAGCTAAGCATTAGTATCATCAATGAGCAGGCCCATTTCTGGCCTCATGATGGAAGGTCTATGATGAAGCAGACTAAAATGGTTAGGTGAGGACATATCCCTGAGGAACTCCTACAATGATATTTTACTTTAACATCCTCAAAAGAGGTCAGGGATGGAGCGCCAGCAGAATTTATCACTTTAATTCATGATCATTGTTTCCCAGTAAGGTGCCAGTCTTGGATCAACGCTCTCGCTGTGGAGTCAGAAGGTTGTGGGTTCAAGCCCCATTCCATAGGCTTGAAGACATAATTTGGCAC
This sequence comes from Mustelus asterias, assembly GCF_964213995.1. Taxonomy (NCBI): domain Eukaryota; kingdom Metazoa; phylum Chordata; class Chondrichthyes; order Carcharhiniformes; family Triakidae; genus Mustelus; species Mustelus asterias. The sequence continues at coordinate 50,640,513 of NC_135820.1, forward strand.
ATCAGTGCAGTACTGAGGAAGTGCTGCACTGCCAGAGGTGCTGTCTTTAAAGCATTAACGCCTTCACCACCTTTTTAGGGAGGATGCAAAAAATGCTAAATTTTATTTAAAAATACATTCTCTTGGTGCTGTGGCCAACATTTATCTGTCAGCCAGCACCCAAACACATGATCTGGGGCATTGATTCCTTTGTTATTTGTGGGGCCTGATTGTACACAAACTGATAAATTCCCACAACATTGCCTAAAAAGTACTTCATTGGGTTTAATTTATAGTGCTTTGGGAAGGTCTGGATATGTAAAAGGTGATATATAAATATAGGTTCTTTTTTTTCAATGTTATAGAAATACCATTTGCCCCAGAATTCCATTATTTTATATCCCCTTGGGTTAACAGAGCTTTGCCTGACTAAGATTTGTCATTTTTTAAATATAGATGCTACATTTACCTGTTTACTACTCTGAAACCTCAAGTTAATAGGTGGTTTGGCGATTAGAAGGCTGTTTCCAGTGGAGTTCCACAGGGCTCAGTAATAGGTACCCTGCTTTTTGTGTTTATAATAATGATTTAGGCATGAATGCAAGGAGCATGATCAAGAAGCTCGTGTAATTTTTTCTAAACTTTCTAAATATCTGAAATGGAGGATGTGGGAAAGGGCAGGGGAGTGACAGTATGGCAAATTGTTCCTTAGGAGAGTCAGCATGGGCACGATTGGCCAAATGGCCACATTTTGTGCTATAACGATTCTTTTCATTTTATTCTATAAGTGGCCAGGGATTGGGGCGGTACAGTGGTTAGTGCTGCTGCCTCACAGCACCAGGGACCTGGGCTCAATTCCAGCCTCAGGTGACTGTCTGTGTGAAGTTTGCACATTCTCCCCGTGTCTGCCTGGGTTTCCCCCGGGTACTCCGGTTTCCTCCCACATTCCAAAGATGTGCTGGTTAGGTGAATTGGCCATGCTAAATTACCTCTTAGTCCAAAATGTGTAGGTTAGATGGATTAACCATGTGTGGGGTTACAGGGAACAGGTCTGGGTGGGATTGCCCCTTAGTGTCAGGGGGATTACGTGGGGTTACAAGAATAGGGCCTGGGTGGGATCATTGTCGGCGCAGACTCTAGGGGCCGAATGGCCTCTTTCTGCACTGTAGAGATTCTGATTTGTGTGCGAATGAGTACTAAAGTAAGCACGTCCAGGATATTGCTTCAAATTCAACTAAGAAAGTAGAATTAGAGATTATATAAGATTAAAGTAGAAATTGGGAAAACTCAATGCTCTTTAATTAAATGGATTCAATCTCCTCAGGGCTGTATTTCATAATTGTGTATTCTGCCTCACTCTGTCAGGGTGGGGAGCGGGGGTGACGTCTGTCTGTTTCTTTGCCTTGTGTCTTTCCTATTGTCTCTCTTTCTTTGAGTCTCTTTGTTTTTCTCTCTCTTACCAAATGACTTGTGACATTCATATTAATTCATTTCCTATTGTAAGTTTTAAATTTAGCAGAGATTTTTTCAGACTAAGTATCTTTTGTTTAATGTTACATTAGGAAGCATTTATTTAATATCTGATTACTGCAACTAACTCGTTCAGTCCTGACTTGCCCATTTCCAGAGCACCAGCATAGAAACAGTGATTTTTTTTTTTAAAGGTATGGAACGATGTTCTGGCACATTGGATACTTGCTGTTTCATTCTAAAAGGATTACTTCAGCTTTGCATCTGCACGAATATATGAAGCTAATAATTAAAGTGTGATTTGGGTTTGATATTAATTTGGTTAAAGCAAACTTTCTAAACATGTCACTGTCTCCATAAACTGCTAAATTACTTCTGTTTGGAAATAAATATGTACAGGCTTACGTCCTTTGTGTTCTGGAAAACAGCAAAGTTATTCAGTAAAAGAGACCAGATTTATACTTGGAGAGAAAAAGGCCGTTTCCTTCCATTGGGAGAACTTGATGCCTTCATCTTCTATGCAGCAGCCCCAGGAAGTGACTAAGCCAACAAGTGGGAAATCCTCCACCCTGTCTGATCCCACACCCATCACCTGTTGCAGAAGACAGGGAAGCAACAGCAATCCTGGTGGATACTGGGCTCAAGAAAAATCTGGTTGTGATGGTGAGGTAATAGTTGAGTTCACCACCTTGAATTTTCATTTATCCTCCACTGTAGAGGAGTGTCTGAACCATGGTGCCACTATTTGAACCACGGTGCTACTATTTTTGCTGCAAGTTTTCTACAAGAAATGAACAGTGAATATTTTTTTTGCCCAATTTCACAGTTAAGTGTGTAAGAGTTGCTGACGTGAATTATTTTGGTTCAGACAGGATATCTCTTCATGTTTAATAAAAATTCTCTAATCCCAAAGAGGGGCTTGATTTTTTTTTTAGGACACTGTCAGAGATGCCCCATCTCGACATGGTAAACTGAGGCCAAATCTGCCCTCAGAGGTGAATGCAGAGGATTGTGGGGCTGCATTTGGGAAGTTTGCTGTGCTCAGGATCTATCCCTCAGTTGACATCACTAAACTGATTATCTGGTCATTTGTCTTGGGGCTGTTTGTGAGACCTTGCTATATGCAAATTCACTGCCATGGTTCCTACATTACAACATACAACAGTGATGACGCTTCAAAAGTATTTCATTGGTTGTAAAGTGTTTTGGAACACCTTGAAGCTGTGAACTCCTATAAATTCAATTCCATTGTTATCCTTAGAACCCCTACAGTGCAGAAAGAGGCCATTCGGCCCATTGATCCTGCACCACCAACAATTCCACCCAGGCCCTATCCCCATAACCTATGTATTTACCCTGCTAATCCCCCGACACTAAGGGGCAATTTAGCATGGCCAATCAACCTAACCAGCATGTCTTTTAGACTGTGGAAGGAAACCAGAGGAAACCCGCACAGACACGGGGAGAATGTGCGAACTCCACACACAGTCACCTGAGTCTGAAATTGAACCCAGGTCTCTTACACTGTGAGGCAGCAGTGCTAACCACTGTGGCACTGTGCCATTCAGAAATTAATTGCAGGCACACTGCTTATTCACTTTTCAAAAATAACATCAATAAATAACAACTGAAAAGAAAAATTGCACCTCATAAATGCAACTTAATCAGAGTCAGATTTAAAATAATAGGCAATAAAGGCATAATGATCACACGTACAAGTTTTTTACAATATTGCTTTTGCAAATCTTTACTGTGTCTGTCTTTCACTGGGATACCCGTGGTGGTGATACCCGTAAAATTGGGGCTTGGTGGAAAATACTGTGTTCAGAAATGTTCATATCACACAGGAGTTGGGTGAATAATCTAAGCATGAGTAATTATGATGCCTCACTAGGTCATTCTGCCAATTTTCCATCAGTACTTGTACTGCCAAAGTTACTGCCCTGTTTCAATATTTGAAATGGCTGTCACTAGCTTTGGATATTTTATGTTTGTTACCCAGTGCACCAAGCTGGTCAACTTCCTGTTGGATCTATTTCTGGACTTGGGGGAGACCAGTCATATGCAAATCTAAGCTACAAAGATTAAGTCAAGAGAGGTCTTCTCCAACTGCTGACATCTTTCAGATTTTCAATATTTTTTTATCATGGAAAGGGTTAAAAGGTAAGCTGGAATTTTACCATCCCGCCCGCCACAGGAATCGGAGCAGGCGAAGGGCAGACCATGGAAAGGTCCATTGACCTCTGGTGGGATTTTACGGTTTCGAGACGAACCAGGCTGTAAAATCCGGCCCAGGCCTAAAGTCTACTTGTCCTGTACTCAGAAATTGGTGGGTTTGATTCAGTTGATCAGCTGACAAGGGAAGTTTGGGCAATGTGTGGAATTTGTTTAAACTTGAATAGGGTTTAACTCGATGACCAGTGAGTGGCTTTTGTTTGTTGAGATTTTTGGAAATTGAAGCTTTTAAGTTAACACTAATATTCCTTGTCTCTTTCAGAAGGCTGGAGACATTCACAGAACTGAAGCAAGTTAAAGCAGAAATCTAGAATCCGGCTGGTGATTGGGATACCTGGTGAAATTCTGCTGGAATTTTCACCGATGCATTCAGCTGGTTGGATAGGAGGATGAGCCTTGTGTCCCAAGAAATGCTAAAACAAGCTTCTGGTCCCTCTACTTTCACCTCGGCTATTCCTTTCCGGATCCTGAATAAGGGACCTGATTATTTTCGGAAGCAGATGGAGAGCAGTGGTCGGAAGCAGATGGAGAATAATGGGCGGAAGCCGAGTGCAGTGGAGCGCCTGGAAGCTGATAAGTTAAAATATGTGAAGAGCCAGCAGGTAGCGAGTACCCGACAGGAGCCAGTGAAGGCAAGTGAACCTGTCCTGTCGCCTGCTATCAGGCGGACCCTCCACAGCCCCAGGAAAGCCCCTGGTGTTGTGATCCGCAGGACAGAGAACGCTGACTGGAGAGGAGCGTTAAACCTGGAAAATCTGAAAAATCTGATCAATGATAGTCCAAACCCGCCAGTGAACCAGCCAGGCTGCGCAGAACAGGCAGCCAATTCCAACTGCGGAAGCCCGCAGAGCCACTCGGAGCCTGGGAAGAGCCTCAGGTCTGAGCTACATAGCAGCATCTTTGTGCCGGCTCATAATGCGGCAGTGAGACGAGTGGATGTGCGCCCCAATGTGAGCAGGTGTGTCCGCAGGCCACAATACCCCTCTGTGACCAGGTCAAGGCTCTCATCCAACACCAGCTCCCGGGGCTCACCGAGGAAAGCCTGTCCTGACCTGATAGCCCGGCAACAGCTCTCCCTGCACCGCTCCAAGTCTGACCTGAGTGACCGCTACTCCCGCGTCAGTGCCAACCTGGAACGATTCTTCAACTACTGCGGCCTGGACCCTGAGGAGTTGGAGAGCATGGGAATGGAATGCTTGGCCCGAGCCAGTTCTGATATCGTATCCCTCAAGCTTTATAGCGCTAGCAACCTCAGCTCAGAGTACAACCGCTCCCAATACAGCAACGTGGTTGAGGAGAGAGCGAGTGAGCGCATCCCCTATGGGATCTCCATTGTTGAGCGCAATGCCAGGGTCATTAAGTGGTTGTACAGCTGCAGGGAAGCCAAGGAATCACAGAGAGTGTCACCTGTATAAGTGAGGAGGTCCTGGGACAATGGAGAAGAAACAGAACCCTGAAACTTTGCCTCTAACATTGAACTTATTTCATTGAGACATTGGAACTTGAACTGTTGATTATTACTGCCACCTACTACATTTTAGGGGTATGTGTTTTAAAGGGCTGTCCTGTTTATGGACTGTGTAAACTGTGAACATAAGACTCAACAAATTGAAAACTTCAAATTGCTGTGAGCGTATTCTAGCTTGCTGGATATTAACTGAATTGAACTGGATAATTCATGTGATTTAGTTCAAAAGCATGAAAATCTTCCACTTAACATGTGAACAAATTTACCACTAAACCAAAAATTTGGACCTAGTTTTTTTTAAACACCAGAATTTTTAAGTAGTTGAGCTAGCCAAATTTCTTCAAAAGAATATGTACAAATCTACTTCTTTCTGATCAGTTTTTTTTAAAGCTTCAGAATAGTAAACAAAATAGCATATGCTAATGTCTAGGAGAAAAGATAGCTTAAGCCTTGGGTACAAATACTGTGTCAACCCCAAATATTACATCATTCCTCTTTCAGGTATTGATAGACTTGCTGTGTTTCAGGTTCCAAGCGCTGGGATGTTATCTTCCTATCTGTGGTATTAGAAAATGTTGTACTTTTAGTCAGAGCTAAACGCTACACTAGAAATCCCTTCCTGCCATATGCTACCGTATACAGGCATCTCGCGTGAGAGGCACGTTTTGTTACTTCTGTATCTTTGTGAATTTTGTATATTATTTAAAGATTGTAATTTGATATTTTGCTACTGTTTTTAATTAAATGTCAATAAATGTGGGTTTGAGTGTTCAATATTTTGAATTTCATCTTTGCTGAGTATACTTGATATTATGTATAAAGCAATTTGAATATCTGAATTTTAATCACCGTATACTATCTTATCTGTCCAACAAGACTCGGCCTACCAGTTCAAGACTGCCTTGTTTGATTTGATTTATTATTGTCACATGTATTGGTATGCAATGAAAAGTATTGTTTCTTTTGCATTATGCTGCCAAAACATACCATTCATAGAGTACATAGGGGAGAAGGAAAGAAGAGGGTGTAGAATGTAACGTTACAGTCATAGCTAGGGCGTAGAGAAAGATCAGATTTAAGATATGGTAAATAGAACATTATTAGAGTTTACAAGAGTTAGAGTACAGGTTTAAGAACATAGAATAAGGGGGTATGATGGGGACAGCTCACAAGAGGTCACCTCGCTCCAGCACCATCTTGAATGAATGTATCAGACAATAAAATTATATCAATGTATTAAAGTATCCAATCCTAAGGACTGGATTTTCGCAGATTTAGGAAGACTCCATGCACCTCTTAAAAATGACAGGACCTGGATGCAAAAGTCCCATTTCCATTTCCAACCATTTTTGCCAGCAAAGGAAGGGGGCAGAGTGTGATTCATGCAGGTGGGAAACATGAAATTAGTAGGGCCATTTGAACTTGGTGCTGAATTTAAACAGATACAATTTTGTTTCGTCCAAGGGCCTTAATTCGTACCGTGCGTGTCATAATTTATGCTGTAGATGTAAAAACTCTCAAAGGTTGGATAGAGTCTGTATGACTGTCATGATCTGAAGTTTTTTAAATCTACTGCTCTTTAAACATGAATATCAGGCTTACACTGTGAGTGAGGTTTTTTTTTAAATCAAAAACTTCTGCTGGTCTTTGATAGTCATGATGTGGAGATGCCGGCATTGGACTGGGGTAAACATAGTAAGAAGTTTAACAACACCAGGTTAAAGTCCAACAGGTTTATTTGGTAGCAAAAGCCACACAAACTTTCAGAGCTCCAAGCCCCTTCTTCAGGTGAGTGGGAATTCTGTTCACAAACAGGGCATATAAAGACACAAACTCAATTTACATGAATAATGGTTGGAATGCGAATACTTACAACTAATCAAGTCTTTAAGATTAGTTGTAAGTATTCGCATTCCAACCATTATTCATGTAAATTGAGTTTGTGTCTTTATATGCCCTGTTTGTGAACAGAATTCCCACTCACCTGAAGAAGGGGCTTGGAGCTCCGAAAGCTTGTGTGGCTTTTGCTACCAAATAAACCTGTTGGACTTTAACCTGGTGTTGTTAAACTTCTTACTGTCTTTGATAGGCCATCTGATGTAGATTAGAAAAAATAAGACCAACTGTTCATGCAGTTTCAATAGACATCGCTATTGACATTTCCTAAGGGCTATTATGTTGTTACAAATGTATGGCTTGAGATTCAAAGTCTATGGTTATCTCAGCAAGGAGTTCTGAGTTCATAGTTTGACAGTTTAAACAGCCTATTAAAACATGAGCTGTCTTTGACATGAGGTCTAAAGTGAAGTTCATTTTTATTAGAGATTAACCACTTGAGAATTGAGGAAAAATGCTTTGGGTGATTGGCTTGCTTTCAAGAGTTGTATTGTTCAAGTTTTTAAAAATTCTTTACGTACCTACTGAAGTCTACCCATGGTTGATAGTGGGTGAGTAACTATAAAGGTGGTATGAATTTGGTATGGGAAGAGGGTGAGGGCACAAGTTGGCATGTAAGTGGCATGGGAGTATGAGTGGCATTGGGGGTGGACGGGGGCTAGTGGCAGCTTCTAAAATTAGGGCAAAGTTCCAGAGAACTCTGGCAGGCCTTCTAACCAGCCCACCTTGCCACATGCTCCCTGACTGCCTTGACTCTGCTCTGGGGTTGACAGGCTGGACTCGATCCCATCTCATCTCCCCAGGTGAACATTAAGTTAATTGGGGCCTTTTAAGATGAATCGGGTGTGCCAAGTCGTAAAATTGTCCGATTGAGCTACCCACCACAGTAGCAAAAATCTGGCCCCAGATACACTTTTCAAAAGCTTGACATACAAAAGGGAAAGGACTTATGATCTAGGGAATTGTAATTTTAAATCCCAACATGACAATTTGCAAATTTGAATTTAGTTTGCAAAATGTGGAAATAAACATCAGTAAAATTAAGCATGAACCATGTTGGATTGTTGTTTAAAAGCCCAGCTGTGGCCCAGTTGGCAGCACTCTTGCCGAATAATCACAAGGTTCTGGGCTTAAGTCTCTAAGGCTTGAGCACAAAAGTCTAGGCTGGCACTCCAGTGTTGTACTTGGGGACTGCTGCTCTGTCAGAAGTCCTGTCTATTGAATGAGACATTGGAATGAGGCCCTATCTACCACTCAAGTGGGTGTGAATAATCCCGTGGTGCTATTTCGAAGAACAACGGTGGAGTTATCCCCAACGTCATGGCCCACATTCCCAAAAATCAACCATCATGAAACACCAATTCATCTGGTCATTATCACATTGCTGTTTGTGGGAGTTGGCTATGTGCAGGTTGGCTGCTACATTTAATGGGTTGAACAACATTTTGAGATGTCTGGTGGTTATGAAAAGCTCTATCTAAATGCATGTCCTTTTATTTCAGTCAATCACCATGTTTGACTCTTAACTGCCCTCTAATATGGCCTACCAGGCTACTCAGCTGTTGAAGAAGCCTTATCACCACCACCTCTGGACAACTGGGACAATAAATGTGGACACTTGCAGTGACATTCGAATTTTAAGAATAAATAAAAAACAATCCTGAGATCTACTGCAGAAAGATAGGCACCTAATGTAAAATGTAAACTAAGTTTCAACAATACTAGGATAGCTAACAGCTCTTATTTTCCAGTTTTAAGGCTACAGATACATTTTGTGCAGCAGCTTTCACAACCTCTGGATGTCCCAAAGTGTTCGACAGCTGATTAATAAGTGCAGGCATTCTTTGTATTATTGGAAAATGTGGCAGCAAATATGTGCACAGCAAGGTCCCATAAGCAGCAATGGGATATGTGCCAGGACACCAGGAGAACTCTTCTGCTCTTTCATTAGTACCATGGGATAATTTTAATTGCCCAAAAAGATGGGGCTTTAATTTAGCATTTCATCTGCAGGAGAACACCTCAGACAATGCAACACTTCCTCAGTACAGCATTGAAGTCTGACCCTGGACCGTGGGCTTGATTTTCTGGCCGTGCTTGCCCAAAACCTGAAAATCCCGCCTGAGGTCAATGGACCTTTGCTGATCTGCCCCCTACCTGCTACGATTTCTGTGACAGGTGGGATGAGAAAATTCTGCCCCATGTGTTCAAGTCTCTGGTAGTTGAATCTATATAGAAATCATAGAATCACTACAGTGCAGAAAGAGGCCATTTGGCCCATCGAGTCTGTACCGACCATAATCCCACCCAGACCCTATTCTCGTAACCCTCATTTACCCTGCTAATCCCCTTGCTCAATTTAGCATTGCCAAGCAACCTAACCTGCACATATCCGGACTGTGGGAGGGAACCGGAGCACCCAGAGGAAACCCAAGCAGACACAGGGAAAAGTGCAAACTCCACAGACAATGGTCTGAGGCAGGAATTGAACTCAGGTTCCTGGGGCTGTAAGGCAGCAGTGCTAACCACCGTGCCATCTGCTCAAGTTGTCTTGTACTCTAATTTTAACCTGATTCTCTTACCTCATTTTTGTAGTTGTTTTAGTCTTTCAGTCATCTGGTCGATGTGTAGTGAGAGCCACCCAGGGCTAAGGCTGATATTTAAAACTGAGTCCTAAATTTAAAAATAAAACACAACATTCTCTCCCCGACTACCCCTTTACCTTCTCTGCCAAATAGCTGCTTAATCTTGTCTTGAATATGCTGACACCACCAGCCTGATAACTCTGTTCCATTTACTCATTGTCCTATGTACAAAGTAGTTAAATCTAAACTGTTCACCTTCCTTATCAGAGCTGAGTCCTATCCCTTCACAACGTTGATGATTACAGCAGGCATATTAGGGCTCAGCTTTATCTAAGCCATTGAATGGCTCCAAGTTCTTCCCTGAGCCACTGTAAACATTGCCGTCGCGCATTGACCAAATGTTTGAAAGACTAAAACAACTACACAAAATGAGGTAAGAGAACTAGATTAAAATTAGAGTGCAAAACAACTGTGCTATATGCAGTTCATCGGAACTAGTGGAAGAGCTTCTGGAGCAGTTGCGATAATGATTGAATGAGACACCAGATAGAGTGAATGTTCATAGTCCAGCGTTCTCATTATGTTATCGCAAACTATAATTCCTTAGATACAGAATTTCACATGAAACACTGCAGCTTATGCTGCTTTTTGTTCTGAACATTGAAATCCAGCAACAATAATAAAATTGTTAGACAAACTGTTTCTCGTTCACTTAATTATTTGATGAGATAGTGGCACAGTGGTTAGCACTGCTGCCTCACAGCGCCAGGGACCCGGGTTCAATTCCGGCCTCGGGTCACTGTGTGGAGTTTGCATGTTCTCCCCGTGTCTGCATGGGTTTCCTCAGGGTGCTCCGGTTTCCTCCCACAGTCCAAAGATGTGCGGGTTAGGTAAATTGACCCTAGTGTCGGGGGGATTAGCTGGGTAAAGATGTGGGGTTGCAGAATTAGGGTCTGGGTGGGATTGTGGTCGGTGCAGACTTGACGGGCCGAATAGCCTCCTCCTGCACTGTAAGGATTCTATGAATTTTAAAGATAGTGTCAAGCAGAACTATATTTATACATCCCAGGAATTTCAGTTTTAATACAGAATCACTTTGAAATAAAAATGAAATCTTTAAGCCATGAGGAAATTAGTGCAACTTTTTTTCTGCTAGTTGTCTGAAGTAGAAACCTAACACTTTCTGTTCATTGTGGCTCAGTTGGTTTAAATTTATTTATTAGTGTCACAATAGGCTTACATTAACAGTGCAATGAAGTTACTGTGAAAATCCCCTAGTCGCCGCACTCCAGTGCCTGTTCAGGTACACTGAGGTAGAGTTTAGCATAGCCAATGCACCTAACCAGCATGTTTTTTGGACTATGGGAGGAAACCAGAACATCCGAAGGAAACCCACGCAACCACGGGGAAAACATGCAAATTCTACAGACGGTGACCTAAGCCGGGAATTGAACCTGGGTCCCTGGCACTGTGAGGCAGTAGTGCTAACCATTGTACCACCATTGGTAGCACTCTCACTTGACTTAGAAGGTTGTGTGTTCAAGTTCTACTCCAGGATGCGAATGCAACAATCAAAGCTGGCATTCTAGTGCAGTACTTGTGTGTGAGATGAGTGTGTATGTGGGGCAGGAGTGGGGAAGGGGTTTTTGAAGGTGCTGTCTTTTCGATGAGCCATCAAACCCTATCAGCACTATTTTGACTAATTGGGAAGTTATTTCTGGTTTTCTGCCTGATACTTATCCTCAGTCAACTTCATCAAAACAGGTCATTTGATTATTATCACATTGCTGCTCCTTCTGATTGGCTCACAAATCAGTTGGGACTCATTTAATTTTTGTCCTGTAGGGAGAAAGTGTCCATTCCAAATTTGGGTTTAAAGTCCTTAAGAAACTTGCTTTGCAGAAATTGGCCGCTGTGTTTCTTACATTATGATGTGGAGATGCCGGTGTTGGACTGGGATAAACACAGTAAGAAGTCTCACAGGTTAAAGTCCAACAGGGTTTTTTCAACCTGGTGTTGTGAGATTTCTTACTTTCTTACATTACAACAGTGACCATGCCTCAGAAGTACTAAAATGACTATCAAAGGCGCTATATAAATATGTGTCTTTTTGTTTTTCTTAAGGACTTTAAAACCAAATTTGGAATGGACATTTTCTCCCTACAGGACAAAAATTAAATGAGTCCCAACTGATTTGTTAGCCAATCAGAAGGAGCAAAGGTACCATGAATTGAGCTGGTGTAGATACCAGAGTATAAACTCTGTCACAGAGGGTGTACCTCAATTACAAGTTGATCTCCCCTCTTGAATTTATAGCCATTCAAACCTCCCCCCACTCCTCGACACTCTTAGATAGTCACTATAGTCGGTCATTGAAAGCCAACACGTTTGCCTGCCAACATTTAGCTTCCTATACACACTCAATGCAACAATGCAGACCCTACATGGAAGAAGCAGATCACTGCCAATTCACAAATAGGACTAGGTTTTACATTTTTCATCTGGGTGAGGGGAAGAGAAATGGAGTGGTCTGCTCACCCCTGACCCCCGCCTTCTCATCTCATCCAATCAAACATTAGATGACCGGGAAGGATGCCTATTAGAAGTGCAAAGTGGCGGGGCCTTCAAACCCAATTGGTATAACAAGTTGAGGCATTGTGAATACAAGTTGCTGTCTAAATCTTTCTTAATTTTATATATGGCCGGCTCCAAAGAATTAAAGAGAAAGAGATGTGAAAAAGCATATAGATATTGCCACCTTTACCAACGGAATTTACTGCCACATTTAATCATGTCCCAATCTCAGGCATTTTCTTCTATCCTAGTGTCACCTCATTACACCTGCCGTAAAACACTTCCCAGACTTCTTTTCACTTCCGACATCCAAGAATGCAATGGGTAATGAAAAACTACAGATGATTAGGTCCATAACTAGCTCAGTAACATTATTTTTTTTGGCTTATTGACAGTTTAAAACATGTACAGGAATAGGAAACCAAGCAAAAAAGTAAGGTTTTACTAATGATTGTGAACAGCTTGTTTGATGCCTCGGTTATGAAGGTTATGAACCTTTGGTTACTGTAGTGATTATCCTTTAAGAATCAATCTGCAGAGTAGATATGACTCCGGGAACCAATGAATACCAGGGTAAGTGAGGGCTTCTGTACTCAGAATCATCTCAGGAGCTGATTGTAACGATGAAGCCGCAGGCCTCTGTATAGATTTAACCTGTAAGTAAACAAATTGTGTTTCCCATAAATCTGCGAATGAGCATCTTTACAGTCACTGAGAAAAGTAAAAGAAAATTGTATAGTTTAGAAGCCTGCTCACTTTTTGTAATTTCGGAGACTGGTGTGATGATGTTGTATTACCCACGCAATGTCACCACATTATTTTACCTTCATGTGGGAGGGCAGCCTGTCTAATTTGCAGCCATTACATCCAGTCCAAAGAGTCAGCAGAAGACTCTGATTTCATTTCTGCCAATTAATTAATGTGACACCCAATCTATTCGGCCTTCAACAGATTTCTTGCATTGCAGTTATTAACAGATTGTGAGTTGGAATACTAGTATAATGGCATACTATGTTGCAGCAGTTCCATAGATATATTTCCACTGTCCCCTCACTGATGAATAAATGAACTTGCATAGTTGGACATAACCAGCCAAGCTATTAAAGGGTACAACTGCCAAAAATAACTACTGGTTGTTAAATTTTGAATGGAAATTTATTTCCTTAGAATCTGATTGGGAGTAAACTATACAATTTTCTTTTACTTACCTCAGCAATAAAAGATTCATAACTTTCTTAACCAAGGCTATGACCAAATTGTTCACAATCATTAATAAAATCCTACAATGTTTTGGTTTTTTGCCACTGTGCATGTTTCAGACTGTTAATAATACTAGAAAAATAAAGCTAGAAAATGTCAAATCTAATTTTGCTCACCAGTTTAACCATTCTGGATATTAATACTCAGAACATAATCGAATCACTGAACTGTGATTAGATGTGATTATTTAAATTCTCCTCTGCTCTACTGGAATTGGAATCAATGCAGATTCACATCACAAATGATAAATTACAATTCCTTTTTCCAATTTCTCATCCACATGTTGCCCCGTGGCACCATTATCTGAAAACAAACAGCACCCAACTCTACCTCACCACCATATCTTTAAAATCCCTCCATTGTCTGTATATTGTCAGACTGCTTATCCAAAATCTGGTATTAGAAGAGCAGAATTTTCCTCCAACTAAATAATGAGAAGACTGGAGTGATTGCATTCAACTTCTGCTATAAGTTCCAATCCCTTGTCTCCAACTTCCTCCCTCCCCGACAACTATCTGAGGCTGAATCAGACAGTTCACAACCTTGGTGTCAACTTATTTCACTTTTTCGGATCCCATAATATTGTCCAACTCATATCTGCCTCAATTCAGGGCAGCACTGTGGCACAGTAGTTAGCACTGCTGCCTCACAGTTCCAGGGACCCTGGTTCAATTCTGGCCTTGGGTGACTGTGTGGAGTTTACACAATCTCCCTATGTCTGCATGGGTTTCTTCTGGGTGTTCTGGTTTCCTCCCACAATCCAAAGATGTGTAGGTTAGATGGATTGGCCATGGTAAACATGTGGGGTTACAGGAATAGGGCAGGGTAGAGGGCTAGGGTAAGACACAATATCAGAGATTCAGTGCAGACTCAATGGGCCAAATAGCTTCTTCTGCACTGTAGAAATTCTATGATCTGTTACTGGAATTCTCATACATACCTTTGTAAACTTTTCCAATGTACCCTTAGCTGCCCTCCTACATTCTGCCCTCTGCAAACTTGAGCTTATACAAATCTTCACCATTTATATTCCAACTCACACCAATTCCTGTACCTCCATCATCTTTGTGCTTGCTGATCGAGTCGCTTCTATTCAGTAATACCTTGATTTCAAAATTCTCATTCAGTTTTCAAACCTTCTATGGCCTCACCTCTCTCTATGTAATCTTCTCCAGCTCTATAAGTCTTGAGTTATTAGTACTCCACCATTCTGGGCTCTTGTGAATCCCTGATTTTAATGCTCCACCATTGGCAATCGTGTCCTCAACTGTCTCGACCCCAAGTTCTAGAATTCCCTCCTTAATTTTAACCTTCCTTCTTTAAGATGCTGCTTAAAATTTAGTCCTTTGACCATGCTTTTGCTCATCTGCCATTATCTCTCCTTTTGTGACGTGACGGCAGATTTTATTTGATAACGTTTCTGTGAAGCATTTTGGGATATTTTATGAAGTTAAAGATGCTGTACGAATATAAGTAATCATTGATTTAGCAACTGCTGAGAAAATAGGTTGGATAATTTTCATTTTCCCAGTCTGAAACAACATCTGGAAAATGGGACAAGATAGATAAGAATTCCCAAGGCTCTGGGCACCAAGAACCTACAGGGATCATTCATGCCCTCACTCAATCCCTCGTGATCCATTAAAGCAGAAGGGTGTAGCAAAATGTGTGAAAAAAATGACTCATTGAATATTTACACACTGCATTAATGATAAATCTTTTTTACATTAGTTGTTTTTGTATTTTTATATTTGGTTATCCATAAATAAAATTAAAATGTACGTCATACCTTTGCAAACTTTAAAGGCAAGTGTTGATATTCATATTGAAACAAGTCTGTCTACACTGTCTTGCTCCCTTCTGGTTAGAGTTTTAAATGATGGACTATTCTGATCTAACAGTTGCATGCATCAAGCTGTGTTATCAGAACTCCATATTTGCAAGTATTAGAGCACAGACCTGTAGACTCCTGAATTAATCCTCCCTCTTGTTCCAGTTACTAGTAAAGCATGCTTCTACATTCCCAGACAGTGTAGGAGATAATTAGCCCTGGGATCTCATCAGCAAAGAACAAACAAAGAACAAAGAACAGTACAGCACAGGAAACAGGCCCTTCGGCCCTCCAAGCCTGTGCCGCTCCTTGGTCCAACTAGACCAATCGTTTGTATCCCTCCATTCCCAGGCTGCTCATGTGACTATCCAGGTAAGTCTTAAACGATGTCAGCGTGCCTGCCTCCACCACCCTACTTGGCAGCGCATTCCAGGCCCCCACCACCCTCTGTGTAAAAAACGTCCCTCTGATGTCTGAGTTATACTTCGCCCCTCTCAGCTTGAGCCCGTGACCCCTCGTGATCGTCACCTCCGACCTGGGAAAAAGCTTCCCACTGTTCACCCTATCTATACCCTTCATAATCTTGTATACCTCTATTAGATCTCCCCTCATTCTCCGTCTTTCCAAGGAGAACAACCCCAGTCTACCCAATCTCTCCTCATAGCTAAGACCCTCCATACCAGGCAACATCCTGGTAAACCTTCTCTGCACTCTCTCCAATGCCTCCATGTCCTTCTGGTAGTGCGGCGACCAGAACTGGACGCAGTACTCCAAATGCGGCCTAACCAGCGTTCTATACAGCTGCATCATCAGACTCCAGCTTTTATACTCTATACCCCGTCCTATAAAGGCAAGCATACCATATGCCTTCTTCACCACCTTCTCCACCTGTGTTGCCACCTTCAAGGATTTGTGGACTTGCACACCTAGGTCCCTCTGTGTTTCTATACTCCTGATGACTCTGCCATTTATTGTATAACTCCTCCCGACATTATTTCTTCCAAAATGCATCACTTCGCATTTATCCGGATTAAATTCCATCTGCCACCTCTCCGCCCAATTTTCCAGCCTATCTATATCCTGCTGTATTGCCCGACAATGCTCTTCGCTATCCGCAATTCCAGCCATCTTTGTGTCATCCGCAAACTTGCTGATTACACCAGTTACACCTTCTTCCAAATCATTTATATATATCACAAATAGCAGAGGTCCCAGTACAGAGCCCTGCGGAACACCACTGGTCACAGACCTCCAGCCGGAAAAAGACCCTTCGACCACTACCCTCTGTCTCCTATGGCCAAGCCAGTTCTCCACCCATCGAGCCACTTCTCCTTGTATCCCATGAGCCTTAACCTTCTTAACCAACCTGCCATGTGGGACTTTGTCAAATGCCTTACTGAAATCCATATAGACGACATCCACGGCCCTTCCTTCATCAACCGTTTTTGTCACTTCCTCAAAAAACTCCACCAAATTTGTAAGGCACGACCTCCCTCTTACAAAACCATGCTGTCTGTCACTAATGAGATTGGGTTTAACTTTTATATTGCAGCCATTATGGTCCTCAAGTCCATATCTTTGTCTCATCGATCATTTTAAGAAAAACGTAAGTATTCTTCCTTTCAGATAAGAACCAGAACCTTAAGGAGCTCCTGGATCCCATTTGATCTCTTTCTGCTTACTCTATCTCCCAACTTCCAGCCTCATCTGGAAACTCTGACACGTTTTACCATCCTCACCACCTTCCTTTTTCTGACTGATTAATTTGATCACATCAAAGGCCTTCATTTTTTTTTCTTCTGTGCCCTCACTATATGTGAGATGTGATTGCAGTGACAGTGGAGATTCACCAGGATGTTGCCTGGGATGGAGGACTTGAGCCAAAAGGAAAGACTAGATTGACTTGGATTGTTTTCTTTATAGCAAAGAAGGCTGAGGAGGGGACATGATTGAGGTGTATAAGATTATGAGAGGTATGGATAGAGTAAATAAGAAGCAACTGTTTTCTTTGGTTGAGGGGTCAATCATGAGAGGCTATAGTTTTAGGGTAAAGGGCAGGGGATCCAGAGGAGATTTGTGAAAAAGTATTTTCCACTCAGAGGGTGGTGGGAATCTGGAATGTACTGCCTGGGAAAGTAGTGGAGGCTGAAAATTTACAACCTTTGAAAATATTTGGAAGAGCATTTGAAACATCATAACATTCAAAGATATGGGATGAGTGCTGAAAAATGGGATTACCACGACTTTAGCGGTAGTTATTGTTGGTGCAGATGGGCTGAAAAGCCTTTTCTGTGCTGTACGACTCTATGACTAAAGACTCTATAAGAACATTTCAACTTAACATAACGCTGAACATTTCCACCATCTTTGCCTTGAGGAACCGCACCTCATATTTCAATAGGCACTTCACAAATCAGGTCTAAAACTGAATTCAACACCTTTAGATCATAAACACTACTTCCACGTTCTCAGAGATCAGGTGCTTGCAATGGCTCTACTTGTAGTGTTTACTCTTCTTCTTGACCCAACCTTAGTTCCTATAAGTCCTATTGACACTCAATTATTTCCTCACACAATCAATGTGTTTTCCATTTAATCAGTCCTGACTACTTTCCTGTCACAGATTGTCCCTTAGTTTTTTTGCCTACCCACCCTATTTTCTTAACTTTGTATTCACTTATAATCTGTTAAATCTCGAGCTTCTTTCAATTCTGAAGAGAGATTGTTGGCCTGAAACATTAAATGTCTGGCCTGTTGAGTATTTCTAGTATTTTTGATCTTTCCTTCAAATTTACAGCATCTGTGGCATTTTTGCATTTGCTTCCACCTATTTTGAATGAGAAGATGTAACCAAACCCCAATGTCTCCAGCTCCTGGATCTTTTCCTCTGGCTCTTTATCCCCTCTCAATCTTATTACTTAAAGCTACTGCTGCAATATCAGCCAATTTGACTTTTCCCATTCCTCTTATTTTAATCTAACTCCCTCTGATGCTGTAGTATTACCTTGGTTTCAACTCTGACATTATCTCAAACCTACTTGGGCTGTGAGTGCTATTGTTATATGCCAGAAGGACTGCCATCTGGCTGAGATCAAATGTCAATTATTTGATTTCTCTTATTTCCCTCTGGACCACAATCCCAATACTAAACATTGAACCATAATTCCCTCATGTCACCTCGTCCTGATTTTTTTATTTGACCCACCCAACCCTCTCATTCTCCCCATTACTCTAATCTCTTGGGCTAAATTTTTTTTCCACAGTTCCCAACCTCATTATAGCTTATGTCTAGATCCTCTTCAAAATACTGTACATAAACAGAACTATCCCAGTAGCCATAATGACTCCAATTTTAACTCCTTCTGCCTGCTCCAAATTGGACAGGAGATCAATTAAAATGATCAGGCTGCCTTTCCGCCATGTCCCGATCTTAACTTGTTCTTTTTAGCAGGTGAGCAGGACACCGACAGGAAGGCAGCTGGATCCTCCTTTAAATATACATATCTGTTCAATGATGTCAATTCTAGTTGGAGGTTGAAGTTTGGGAGAAGTGTTGCCCTCACCTTCAGACCATACCTGCTGGGAGCTACAAAATGGTCACAAGAGGTTCAGGTATATCACGCTAAAAAAAATATATTTTAGGTTGTGAGCTATGAGGAACACCCGTGTTGCAAAAGGAAGCCTTCAGCTTTCCATCCCTCTCCTTCCTGTCACAAAAATGATAGGGTCCCATTGCCCTCATCTCCCATCCCACTAGCCTCTGAGTGGGCAGATTAACTTGTGCTATTTCTGCCACCTACAACATCAGCCCATCATTATGATGTGTTTCCTAAGGCTGTCTGCTTTCTCGGACTTTCCATTCAGAACACCTCTGTACGTTCTTCCATTGCCTTGACTGCTGTTTACCTGACACTTTCACGGTCAACTCTAGCAGGGATTCCTGTTCATTCAGTATCTCTGAACACCACCTCCATTTTATCTATACATGCTCCAATCAAGTATGTGGTATTCAATTCCACCCTATGATCTTGCCTACACTGCTTTGACAAATCAATTTTGTTTGCAAGATTCTAACTTCCCTATGTGGCTCTTCACTTCAACAACCCCCTCCCTCCTCTCCCCACTCCCCCCCACTCCCACCATTCATTTCCACTTACAGTATCCTACACCATTGTATCTAAGATCAATGCCAGCTTCAATTTTTCATGGCCATACTTTTAGTATTCTGGTCTGTACACTAATTTCAGACCTTGATTATTCCCCCTATTTTCCTCCCTGTTTCTTTCGTTCAATAGCATCTGTATGCAAAGTAGATTAGCAGTTGGTTGAAGCATTCAGCTCAAATTCTTGCTTCCTAACTGAGGGGAACAAATTGACAATAGGAAAATGAACAGACAATAGGAAAACCCATTGATTAGAAATTAATTAGCACGCCACAAGTCAACAAAACATACAAACATATGAATTAGGAGCAGGAATAGGTCGCTCGACCCTTCGAGCCTACTCCATCATTCACTCAGATCATGGCTGATCTGACTATAACCTCAACTCTACATTCCTGCCTATTCCTGATAACCTTTCACCTCCTTGCTTATCAAGAATCTATCTACCTCTGTCTTAAAATATTCAAAGCCTCTGTTTCCACTGTCTCTTCAGGAAAAGAGTTCCAAAGACTCACGACCCACTCAGAGAAAAAAATTCTGCTTGTCTGTGTCTTAAATGAGCAATCATTTATTTTTAAAGTGACCCTGTAGTCCTAGATTTTCTTGCAAGAGGAAACATCTCTTCCACATCCACCCTGCCAAGACCCCTCAGGATCTTGTATGTTTCAATTAAGTTGCTCCTGACTCCGCTAAACTCCAATAGGTACAAGCCTAGCCTCTCTAACCTTTTCTCCTGAAAAAACTAGCCCATTCCAGATATTAGTCTACTAAACCTCTCTGAATTGCTTCCAGTGCATTTACATTCTTCCTTATATAAGGAGGCCAATATTGTACACAGTATTCCAGATGTGGTCTTACTGATGTCCTGTATAACTGAAGCAATTTTGCTTGCAATAAGCAATAACATCCTATTAGCTTTCCTAATTACTTGCTGTACCTGCACACTAACCTTTTGCAATGCATGCATTTGGACTCCCAAATCCCTCTGCATCTCAGCGCTCTGTAATCTCTATCTATTTAGATAAAATGCTTCTTTATTATTCATCCCGCCAAAACAATTTCACATTTTCCCACATTGTAATCCATTTGCCAAATCTTTGTCTGCACACTTACCCTATCTATTTCCCTTGTAGCCTCCTTATGACTTCTTCACAACTTAATTTCCAACGAAAAAATTGTCTCATCAGAAAATTTAGCAATCATAACTTAGGTCCCTTCATCCAAGTCATTTATAGAAATGATAAAAAGTTGAGGCCCAGCACTGATTCCTGTGGCACACTACTCATTACATCTTGACAACTAAAAAAGTTTCTGAGAGAAATAAATTCTGCTCCTCTGTGTCTTAAATGGGCAATTTTGCACCTACTCACTGTTTCCTGTTAGCTAGCCAATCTTTTATCCATGCCACTACGTTACGCCTCACACCATGAGCTTTCTTCTGCAATCATCTTTGAATGCCTTCTGGAAATCTAAATACAATACATCAACTGGTTTCCCTTTACCCACAACACATGTTACTTCTTCAAAGAACTCCAATAAATTGGTAAACCTGATTTCCCTTTCACAAAAATATGTTGATTGTGCTTGATTATCCTAATTTTTTTCTAAGTGCTGTGCTATAATGTCTTTAATAATAGCTTGTAACATTTTCCCTATGACAGATGTTATGTAACTGGCCTGTAGTTCCTGCTTTCTGTCTCCTTTTTTGAATAAATGAGTTACATTTGCTATTTTCCAACAGAACAGCACTTTCCTGAATCTAGGGAATTTGGAAAATTCAAACTAATAGATGAGATAGCTCACAAGCCACTTCCTTAAAGACCCTAGGATGAAATCACTCTGGACCCGGTGACTTGTCAGCCTGCAGCTCCACCAGTTTGCTCAGTAACACTTCACCGATCATTATCATTTTCTTGAGTTCCATTCTATTTCTTGATTTACAGCTAATTCTGGGAATTTACTTTCTTTCCCCCATAGTGAAGATTGACATTAACCTGTTCAATTCATCTGCCATTTCCTTATTAATTGAAACTGCAGCAATGTGAATTTTGCCACTTTCCAGGCAGTCTCTCTGAGTAAGGTTGATAACTTCAAACCAATTGATGGTGAATTAGGACAATTATGTTGTTCCACAAAGAATAGGTTTGAGGTTGTCCACATTAACCAAGATGTATAGAACTGTTGGGGGACGTTCAGAGCATCATCTATGTGGTTTTCCAGCTAGTTCCAAAAAATTAACTCACCTTCGTTTCTGAATTCTCAGATTTAAAAAATATATAGTGCATTACTTAGTTCTGGTTTCCATCAATTTAGAGTTTTTGTAATTATACTTTCTCTTTTCTTTAGCATTCATACGTGTTATTGTAACGACTAGTAACCTGGATTTTAAAATCAAAATGTAAAGAAATTTAAAAGCTGCTTTAAGAATTGGACAGAGCACAATTTCAATCCCATTGCCCAGAAACAGGCAAGTAAGCCCCCGAATGTCCAGCCAATATATAACCCCTGTGCATTCAGTATCTGCCGGCATAGGAGAGTGGAGTAGCAGGTAATTCCTTGTTGATAGAATCACCTCTGTCTAATGATAAATTCGTATTACTAATCTTGAAACATTTGAAGTAAGGTAGCCTGTCTGAATGTTAATAGTGAAATCACGCAAATTTAACTCACTTTTTTTTCCTAAGATTTTAAACCCTAATATTCTTATTGCAATCCATAAGCTGTTTATTTTAATATAATAAGCTAACATAAAATAAATCATAACAGAATGATAAACCAGCATATGCATAAACTGTTTAATGTAATAAGCTAACTTATAATAAAATAAATCAAAGACGAATGATTTATTGAGAAACCAGCATATCCATAAACTGTTGATTTTAATAAGTTCACTTATATTTTAAAAAATCATAAAATAATGATTTATTGATAAACTAGCATATCAAAGGGAGAAAGTTAAGTATTTGGAGCTGTTTTATTTCTATCACAACATTGCAATGATTGTTGCTCCTTTGAGCTTCTTATTCTATGTGCTGTGAACCGCGGGGATCGTTTGTTCGCACCGGAACCTTTGTGCGTGCGGTTTTACGTGGGCGAACAGTACGGCTGTGGCACGGGAAGATGGAGGTGCCGGAGGAAGAAGCTATTCGCGAGTTCGTGACAGTTACGGGCGTCGAGGAGGAGCGGGCTCGCTTCTACCTGGAGTCCGCGGACTGGGATCTGCAGGTCAGGCCGGTATTTGGGGGGGAAGCCCGAGGGTGGCTCATCCCGCCGGCAGTGGGGCCGCAAGTTTGGGCCTGTGGGTAGTGTCCTGTTAAATGGCGCCGGGTTAGCGCGGTTCCCCCCTCCCCCGGTCCCTACCCCCTTTTTAATAATGTGACCCGGCTCAGGGGCCGCAAAATGCCGGCCCGATTCGGCTCCCCCATTGATCGGGTTGAGTCCCGGGGTGTTTTTTTTATTTTGAATGGTGATTCAGCATTTTCTTTTAGCCGCAGTGCGGGAGCCAGGCCTGCATGAGGGGATGATCTGGGTTCAGTGAGTCAGTGGCCCTGGATGGAGGATAGCTGCAAATGGGGGTGGGGTTGTGATTGTGGACAAAGCTTTGCCCGGTGTTACTATCAAGTTAAAGAACTGTGACCCATGTAGGAACTTGGTGACCAGGCTTTATTGGTAGATTAGCTTATTAAAAAAAATGCTATCTACTGCAGGGAGGGAGGGATTTAGTCTGTAATGACCCCCACACAGCATTTTGAGAGAGAGTCAGCCTTGTCCATTAAAGTCCCTGACACCCAAGATCTTGATCAAAGTGCTGGTCACCAGAAAAGGGAGGCGATGGCCTATTGATATTACCATTAATTGAGAAACTCAGCTGATAATTCTAAGGACCCGGCTTTGAATCCCACCACGGCAGATGGTGGAATTTAGAACATAGAACATTACAGCGCAGTACAGGCCCTTCGGCCCTCGATGTTGCGCCGACCAGTGGAACCAATCTAAAGCCCCTCTAATCTACACTATTCCAATATCATCCATATGTTTATCCAATAACCATTTGAATGCTCTTAATGTTGACGAGTCCACTACTGCTGCAGGCAGGGCATTCCACGCCCTTACTACTCTCTGAGTAAAGAACCTACCTCTAACATCTGTCCTATAATCTCTCACCCCTCAATTTAAAGCTATGTCCCCTCGTGCTAGCCATCACCATCCGAGGAAAAAGGCTCTCACTGTCCACCCTATCTAATCCTCTGATCATCTTGTATGCCTCTATTAAGTCACCTCTTAACCTTCTTCTCTCTAACGAAAACAACCTCAAGCCCCTCAGCCTTTCCTCATACGATTTTCCCACCATACCAGGCAACATCCTGGTAAATCTCCTCTGCACCCTTTCCAACACTTCCACATCTTTCCTATAATACGGCGACCAGAACTGAACGCAATACTCCAAAAGCGGCCGCACCAGAGTTTTGTACAGTTGCAGCATGACCACCTGGCTCCGAAACTCAATCCCTCTACCAATAAAAGCTAACACACCGTACGCCTTCTTAACAACCCTATCAACCTGGGTGCCAACTTTCAGGGATCTATGCACATGGACACCCAGATCCCTCTGTTCATCCACACTACCAAGTATCTTGCCACTAGCCCAGTACTCTGTATTCCTGTTACTTCTTCCAAAGTGAATCACCTCACACTTTTCCGCATTAAACTCCATTTGCTACCTCTCAGCCCAGCTCTGCAGCTTATCTATGTCCCCCTGTAACCTGCCACTTCCCTCTGCACTGTTTACAACTCCACCGACTTTAGTGTCATCCGCAAATTTACTAATCCATCCTTCCACGCCCTCATCCAGGTCATTAATAAAAATGACAAACAGCAGTGGCCCCAAAACAGATCCTTGCGGTACACCACTAGTAACTGAACTCCAGGATGAATATTTCCCATCAACCACCACCCTCTGTTTTCTTACAGTAGCCAATTCCTGATCCAAACCACTAAATCACCCTCAATCCCATGTGTCTGTATTTTCTGCAAAAGCTTACCATGGGGAACCTTATCAAACGCTTTGCTGAAATCCATATACACCACATCAACTGCTTTACCCTCATCCACCTCTTTGGTCACCTTCTCAAAGAAAGGCATGACCGACCCTTCACAAAACCGTGCTGACTATCCCTAATCAAATTATTCCTTTCGAGGTGATTATAAATCCTATCTCTTATAATCCTTTCCAAAACTTTGCCCACAACAGAAGTAAGGCTCACCGGTCTATAATTACCAGGGTTGTCCCTACTCCCCTACTTGAACAAGGGGACAGTATTTGCTATCCTCCAGTCTGGCACTGTTCCTGTAGACAATGACGACACAAAGATCAAAGCCAAAGGTTCTGCAATCTCCTCTCTAGCCTCCCAGAGAATCCTCGGATAAATCCCATCCGGCCCAGCGGACTTATCTATTTTTACCCTTTCCAGAATTGCTAACAACACCTCCTCATGAACATCAATCCCATCCAGTCCAACAGCCTGCATCTCAGTACTCCCCTCGACAACACTGTCCCTCTCCAGTGTGAATACCGATGAAAAATATTCATTTAGTGCCCCTCCTATCTCTTCAGACTCCACGCATAACTTCCCACTACTTTGAATTCAATAAAAATTATCTGGAATTAAGAATCTACTGATGATCATGAAACTATTGCTAATTGTTGGAGAAATCCATCTGGTTTACTAATGTCCTTTACTGGGCGGCATGGTGGCGCAGCAGTGGTTAGCACTGCTGTCTCACAATGCCAAGGACGTGGATTTGATTCCCGGCTTGGGTCACTGTCTGTGTGAAGATTGCACATTCTCCCTGTGTCTGTGTGGATTTCCTCCGGGTGCTCCGATTTCCTCCCACAGTCCAAAGATGTGTGGGTTAGGTGGATTGGCCATGCTAGTGAGGGGGACTAGCTAGGGTAAGAGCATGGGGTAGGTAGGGCCTGGGTGGAATTGTGGTGGGTGCAGACTCGATGGGCCAAATGACTTCCTTCTGCACCGAAGGATTCTTTGAAAAGTCTGGTATCTGGCATTGGATTCGGACAACTAGAACATCAGGGGGATCAGTATTATCACCAATCTGCCTTCTGCCAAGTAAAAGCAGGTGTCAGTAATGACACTTATGAGAAACCAAGGCTTAGGATGGCTTCTATCACATGTTGATAGTTGAATCTCACATGTTCAAACACAACTAGGGTTGGATGCTAACTGTCTAGCAAGCAAAGGCTCAAACTGTCATTGTCTAGTGGCTGTTGAGTGTTTGGGGGGGGGAGAGGGTGGGGTGGGGTGGGGGGGAGAGGGTGGGGGGGTGGAAATGGGCAGACTGTCTAGGGACAACCTGGCTTCAAGGATGATGCCCGTATTGATAATGAAGTAGAACAAATGCATCTCAAATGGCAACTTTGCTAAATCTGATCACTGAATCAGAACGGTCTCCTGAATGACAAGCACTGTTTGTGATCACCGAATTGACTCATTGATGGGAAGCGAATGACTTGTCACTGGAATTAAGATTTGTCTAATTTCACACAGCCCATAAACCCACAAGTAAATGTCTTAATGGATAGACTTGACCTAAGCAGACAAGCAGCTCAAAGTTGGCATAAGCTCTAACTTTTAAAAAAAGATGTATTAAAACTTCCACACCACTTCCCCCTCACTTATTTAGCTACCTGGGCAGGCTTGGCTATTGCCAAGCTTCACCAAAATTCTGAGTTGAAGAAAGATGTGCCCTTTTGGGGAGGGTACGCTCTCTATAATTAGGCAAACAGATATTAAAGGCAGTTGGAGTTCTCAGTTTAATTTGGAGATTAGGTTGGATTAAGCAGCTGCCTGTTACTGGGCTGACTGAAAACCAAAGGGAAAATCTCTAGAAAACTGAGTACATAGGATATGTGGTGCAGAAACAGTCCATGCCTGTTTATGCTCCACTCAAGTGTAAGAATAAAAGTGGACCCTTGTGTTTTTTAAAGTTCTAAGTCATGATCCAATTATACAGATAAAGCTATAATTGAAAAGCTCAAAAATCAGAACTTTTCCACTGAAAAGTTAGGGAGGAATCTTATTGTGGATTTCAAAATTATGATAGGTTTTGAGAGCATATATAGTGCTCTCAAATAGTACATTTTTGGGCTACTTCAGCAAGGAGGCTTAGACTCAGGAATACTGTGGAGAATGAAAGGGGAAATTCAAAGTTTTTCGACTCGGGCATTGATTATTTCATCACAAGTCACTGAGACAAATACCACTTGTTAAAAGACAATGGATAGGTATTCAAATAGAGGAAATTTAAAAATTACAAGGAATGGAAATGGGATAAAAGTTGACAATTCTAGTTATAAAGCCAACACATGTACAATAGAGTAAAAAGCCGACTGCTGTGAATCTCAATAAATGGGAAAGTGAAACAATTGAAGATAAGTTACCTTTAGAGAAAAGCCCCAGGAAGAAGATGAGGAAGCTTAAAAGAGCAAAGAACAAAATGAGAGAAACTGTAGTTAAAGTTTATTTATTAGTCACAAGTAAGGCTCATTTTGTTCTTTGTAGATAAAAAGATTTAGATGGAAGAAAATGTTTTAAAAGCAAAGAGCAATCAAATTATTTTGATGTAGACAATGACTTCCTCGGACCATAGAAATATTTTTCCATTCAGAGTGGAACTTAATTTGACAAACCCCTGCTTCAGTCCTGACCTATCAAGAGTGCTGCTTGGAACTCCGACAGCATCAACTGCCTTCAGTCAAATGACTGTTCTCCATCTGTTAGCCCAGAAATTCAATATTGGTAGGTTATTTGACAAGGAGGTAATGGAGGAGAGCTGTGTCTCATTCTGACTCCATATCAGCACTCTCCAGCAAGAGTTACTGGATACTGAGATCCCTGGTTGAATTTACTCCGAGCTGGCCTAGAACACCGAATCCATTTGTAGCATTCCCCTGCTATCACCATTTGTTGAGGTCAGCTAATTTGCAGACTTTAAATTGATTTGGTGTACTTCTGGTCTGTACGCAGACTAACTTAACATTTGAGGATGAGCAATGTTATATTTTAATCCTTTTTTGATTCATGAGATTTGGTATAGATAATGCACCATGTCCTTGAATTCACTGGTTTAATAAACAAATTCAGATTTGATTGGCTCAGAAAATGCAGTAGAGAATTACTGGCTGCTAAACATTTTCAACAGCCATGAATAGTTACGATATGCTTAACATCAGATTCCTGCTGCATCTTTTCTGAACATCAAATGAAATGCTCATCTTGCATTTCAAGGATGCAACATTGATAATCCAATCATTTTGCCTTCATATGAAATCTCTGAAGCATTCCATGGGGATATAATGGCCTAAAGAAACCAAGAGATCCTGTCAGGACAGGCTATCGTTTTTATATTAAGCCTGAAATGCAAATATTTGTACAACCACAATAAAGTTAACTTGAAGTTTAAGGAAGGGCTTCAGTATTGTATGTTTGGTTGCAGCTCGCCCTGGGCAGCTTTTATGAAGAAGGCGGTGACGATGATGTGATAACTCTTCCACAGCCTGAACCCAGTACAGGTTCAAGGACCATAGCACCAAGGTGAGAGCTTTATGCTTGTGTCAGACTTTGTGCAATTGTTAGTGCTTTCCTATTTCATTATTCTCCTCTACCATCTCATTAGCTTTTGAAACTTGCTGGGCCATTGATCTGCTGTCATATCTGGTTTTGGCCCAAATACCTAATCTTTGTGCTAACTTTAATTTTCCAATGCAGCCCACTGGGTAGTGACTGGAACAGGAGATTTGCAGCTAAGTGACCTGCTAAAACAAAATGCTGTATCTCTGCACCATACACTAAAATGGTTGGGAAATAAGAATATCCCACTGGTGTAGCAAGTAGTGCCTGTCTGAAGATAAAATCAGTGATTGAGATAGAAAGTGTTACGCTCACCATCTAACTCTTGCTGACCTAGGTGCACTCTTTGCCAACAGCGGATGTCAAACAATGAAAAAAGTTCCATTTCCTTTAGCACAGGCATTTTATTGTAATGAGCACTATAAAATAAACACAAAGTCAAGACTTGATGTTCCATCCCACGAACTTGCATTTCACAGCTGTTTGTACTTGCTACCACCAAGGTTAACTTTTAAAACCTGTTCAAGGATATGTAGCTTTTAATTTGAATCCAAATTATATTGTGGTTAATTACATTTTTGAGGCAAAGCTTAACAGTGGAGCTGCCAGGATTTATCTTTAACACTAGCAGTACCAAATCTGTTTGTTTCATTTTTCTGATGGCCAAGAGTACAAAAACTAATTGTAATATAATTGGTTATATATCTTCAACAATTGTTAGTTACTGGAGATATGCAAACCCTGTGAAACTACAAGGGTTGTGAAAAGATTCCCTGATTTGGACACGTGGTGTGTAAGCATATTGGGATAGCTGAGAATGTTGAAGTCATTGATTATTTTATTTACCTTCATCTCTGTTTCCTTTATAACAGCATCCTCTGCCTCAATCCTCATTTATTCCATCTCAGATTTTACTTTTTGCTGCTCTGT
The DNA here is from genome assembly GCF_964213995.1 of Mustelus asterias. Lineage (NCBI taxonomy): Eukaryota > Metazoa > Chordata > Chondrichthyes > Carcharhiniformes > Triakidae > Mustelus > Mustelus asterias. Next base: position 50,669,552 of record NC_135820.1, read on the forward strand.
TTGCTGGTGTAGTTGAATGATATATCCAGAAATGGCTTAACATTTCTGTTCGTGTGCAACATATAGGCCATGTCGCCTTGCACCTTCTTGAAAAAAATCTTTATCACCAGGCGATGGTCAGTTACCATGCTGAGACCCTTCTGGGACACTGGAATAAATGTTTAGTCATTGTGTGTGTGGGGGGGTGGGGGGGACACGTCAATTAATTTGTGATGAGCAGGGCAGTATGGGTATATGTGAAAAGAGTAACTTAATAATTAATCTTGTACGGGATCAAAAGGGCATTGTTCTGGGGTAGGTAGGTTGTGTTTGCAGTGGGGTTTGTACTTAAAGAGCAGTAGAAAGTGGCCAATATTGCAGAAAAATGAGACATGTCAGAGCTTTTCATTTTGCACTCATCAGGACACTATGCAAGATATCAATGTACGGTGAAATAGCAATTCATACTGTATGAGAAGAGCATGCTAATCAGTTGGCAAGTGGACTCCGGTGGAGGTGTTGCCATGGACATTGCATCAGGTGATGGTGACCAACAGTTAACTGCCAAGCATTGTTTAAAATTTAATCCAAGCAGCTCGACCCTGATTGGTCAAGCTTGCATGATGAGCAAATGGCTTGGGTCGTATTTACAAGGTTGACAATAAGACCGATCTTATAATGTGTGCAAACATGTAAGCTTAATGCTGAAATACGGTGCATCAAAGGCACCTTGCAGGATAATGGCTACGCTGATAGATTTGCTCTGTATATCGCACAAACCCACTAACAAGCCCAACACCATCCCCAAAAAGTATGCAGTCTACCTCAGATTACCTTGGAAGAGCAAGGTATCTCAAATTTGAGGAACAGATGAAGCTTGCACTGCTACTGTGTAGTAGTGGTATTGACCACTAATAGGATGCTGTCATCAAGAAACAAGTAATGTGGTATATGAATTTCAGTGCCAGTGTGATGGTAGGTATATAGGCCATATGTCCCAAAGACTGTACCCAACCAGTCCCTGCTTACAAAACTCAAAACTGTGTCCCAACATTAGATTTGATTCCATGATTGGACAATATTTGCTAAATAATACTCAGTATGCTAGGGATTATGCTGACAGCCAATTTAAGATGTCAGTCAAACTTGCAGTATGGTGCATTTGCGTGTACTGGCAGTAGCATCTATTAATACAGAGAGTCTGGTTCTTTGTTAAATCAGTGAATTCAAGAATATTTACTCACCTTGCATCTGTTTCAGCTAAGCAAAATTACTTGGTCATAAATTTCGAACAATGCTTGGCAGCTAACGGTTGGTCACCATCGTTTGGTTCATTCTCCGTGGCAACGTCTCGAGCAAGCAGAGTCCACTTGCCAACCATTCTCGGATAAATTGTTGTTTTTGCCTTGTATTAGTATTGTTGCATAGTGCCCTGATGAGTGCCAGACCAAAAGCTTCGACATGTGTTTTTTTTCAGCAATACTCAAGTTCTGTACTGACAAACAAATATTATAAAGCATCCAGTGTTGTAAATACAGATGTCGTTCATCAGTCTTGATGACAGCATCATAATCATGTAATGTGTTTTGCTAAGTAGCACATTATTTAACAGCGCACTCCTGCTATATTTTGATGCCGATTTGTGTCAGATAAAATCTATTTATTGATTCTTGCTTTCATTTCTATCTGGCTCTAGCTCAGTTTTTAACATATCATCAGATCATTCTTCATAAGCCAGTTTTCTATGCCTAGCTGCCTTCACTTTCGCCTAGTAGAAAGATGAGAATTAATCCTTCTTTAGGAAATGAAGAATATTTTTTGATAAAATGGTAAGTAAATAATCAAGTGAAATATCCTTTACCTAATTATTGTAATGTATCTCCTATATTTAAATTATAGTGATGCCCGAGTAACCTCATTCAGAGATTTATGGCATGAAGAGAAAGACGATGAAGATGACGAGGGCCAAAGGTCTGCAAATCAATCAATTTCTCAACTATAATTTTGTCATTCTCTGTACGTTGCACTGGAGTCGTTTCCCTATCAGAATACCCAATATATCTTTTTCATGTTGTCACTTGCACTATTGCATAAATATCCAAAGGGCAATTAATTGCAGTACTATGGGGAAAGATCATTGGATTAATTGAAAAGTGCATGCATAATGGGCTGAATGGCCTCCTCCTGTTTTGCATTATCCTCTGATTCTAGAGTATAAAATACAGACAGTTGACACAGTTGCGCAGTGTTTCTGCTAAGTTTGCTAGGATTAGCAATGATACGCCCAGCGAAGTGTACACCAGAAAACGTCCTGATAATTTGTTCTAATCCATTACTATCTGATAACTGTATTATGGCCTGTACCTATTTGATTTCCTTCATCTTTGGGGTGGTTGTTGTGGCCAAATTTTACCAACCTGATGGGGATCTGCCCCTTGTTATTTACTAGATGGGAAACTCTCACTTATTTGTAGATTCTTAAATGTTTAGTTCAGATCAATGTGAACGCTTGTACACCTCATTACCCTATCCGTTGCTAATAATACGAGGAGGCAAGTTCAGGTCAGGAATTATGTAGGTGTAGTTGTATATGATTCGACAGACGTTAACCCAAATTGTATTCCGAAACACACAAACAGCACAGTGGTTAGCACTGCTGTCTCTCAGCACCAGGGACCCAGTTTGATTCCCGGCTTGAGTCACTGTCTGTGTGGAGTTTGCACGTTCTCCCCATGTCTGCGTGTGTTTCCTCCGGGTGCTCTGATTTTCTCCCACAGTCTGAAAGACGTGCTGGTCAGGTGCATTGGCCATGCTAAATTCTCCCACAGTGTACCCGAACAGGCGCCGGAGTGTGGCGACTAGGAGAATTTCACAGTAACTTAATTGCAGTGTTAATGTAAGCCTTACTTGTGACTAATAAATAAACTTTACTAAATATAAGTTTGATTAACAATCCTCCTTTTTTTTTATCCCATTCTTTGAGGATATAGTGATTAATCTTCAGGTCACTAAGGTTAATTTGTCCAACAGGATTCAAAATCATAACTATTGTAACTTTATGTATTCTTGAGGAAGCTGAGTACCATTTTTATCTAATTGAAGTTTCAAATCATGTGGGGCTGTTAACTAATGCAGGATTTGGTTTTATTTTATTGCTGTGTTACACTACATATGGATTTAAATGTCTATCGCTTTGTATGCTATTAATTCCAAGATTGCGCAGGTAGAGCTTCTTTGGCTTCTCACAGCTGCATAGATGGAGGTAGATTGCTTGCACCCCCCCCCCCCCCCCCCCCCCCCAAATGTGTTTCTTTGGCCCACTTACTGCTGTGGCTATGGATTAGAGTCGAATGGGTTCAAACTTGTGAAGGATGTCACAATTTGGAAACAAACATCCTTTTGATAGAATATTGTGAGAGTCCTGATCTTAAGTCTGATACTGTGTAAATAAGTTTACTTTTCAGGTTTTTTTTCTAAAACTATTCATTAAACTGCTTTATTGACTTTAAAACCTGCATTTTATATTTTTAGTTTTGAAACTTCATATTTATGTAGTGGAGGAATTACTGTTTAGTATCTGGAAATAGTTCAAAGCTGAAACTTTGTGCTTACTGTGTACTTGTGCAAATGCAGTTTGTGGCAGCATTGGTTAATCCTGTAATAGCAAAAGTAACTATTGCATAATGTCCCTTTGTTAGAAGTTAGGTGAACCGTTATATCTGAAATCTAAAGTATGCCATTGAACAAATTGTACTGAAAGGAAAAAGTTGGAATTGTTTGTTTTATACTATTGAAGTACTATATTCATCAGTATGGTACTGAAAATATGAAGGAGATTGCATGTTCCTTGAGGATGTAGCTGCAAAATGATTATATATAAATATCTATTATTTTAAAGATTTTATGCTGGTGGATCTGAAAGAAGTGGCCAGCAAATTGTTGGTCCTCCAAAAAAGAAGAATTCTAATGAAGTAGTAGAAGATCTGTTTAAAGGGGCAAAAGAACATGGTGCGGTTGCTGTTGAGCGAGCCGGCAAAAGTCCTGGAGAATCCAGCAAATCTAAAGTATGTATGGTATTAAAAGCCAGCAGGCAGAGTTTTAGGGTGGCTTGCAGGCCTGTAACTTCCTTGCCGATCATCACAGTAACTGGACTGATGTTATACAAATGCTGATTCATACTGATAATCAATTGTTCCACAGTGTTGGGTTTATTATAGTCCAGCGTCAAGCGTTTTGCATTTTATTTCCCCACAATTGTTTGTTTTTTCCTGTTCATTCCCAAGTTTCTCCCATTATAATTGGATACGAGCCTGTAACTAGTGATTCAAATTAGTCTGTGATGATTTTTTTAAAATGAGACTTTATCTTCAAATTGTTTATATAGATTACTCTCAATTGTGGGCAGCCATGCCACAAATACTGTACTGGATTCTGATGCAGAATTTGATCAGGAGTGTTGTGTAAATTTGCCTCGAGCTGCCAGACTTCCTACAAGCCTGACTACAAAGCTTTATTGCCGACAAATCAGCAAAGATCTTGGATTTAATTCTATAATGATTTTTGAAGAAGATTTGCATATCTATTCTTTTCTAAATGATTTTTTTTATCACCACTTCCAAAAATAATGCCCGCAGGCTTTCACTTGAGCTAACCTCTCATAGTCTATGCTTCATTCAAAACTCTGCTGTCTGCATTCTAATCCACACTAACACTTATGCCCAATCTCCTTGCAGATCTTCATTACAGAGTATTGCACAGAAACCATTCATTCAGCCCAAAGGGTTGATGTTCGTGCTCCCCCAAACCTCTTCCCATTCTTTATTTAATCCCATTAACAGATCCTTCTGTTCCTTCCTCCCTGATGTTTTTCTGGCTCCTGCTTAAATGCATCGATGCTAGTCACCTCAACCACTTCTAGTAACGAGTTGCACATTCCAACTGCTCACTGGGTAAAGAAATTTCTCCTATCCTCATTGGATTCATTAGTGACTATATTGTATGCATTAATGGCCCCTAGTTCTTATTGTCTGCCCCCCCCCCCACCACCACACACACACACACACACACACACACACACACAGGTAGCAACATCACCTCTATGTCCACCCTATTAAATCCTTTCATAATCTTAAAGATCTCCATTAAGTCACCCCTAAGTCTTTTTCTAAAAGAAAAGGGGTCCCAATTATTCAATTTTGTGATTGGTGTAATCTCCTTAGTTCTGGTATCTTCTCGTAAACATTTTTACTACTACTTCAGTGCATTCAGTTTTTTGAAATATGGAGATTACAAGTACTCATCAACTCCCTTCCAAGTCTCCTGAAAAATCTATGGCTTCAACCTAATCCTACATTTGTAACCTCCTCTTGCCCTTTGTTGTAACCCTTGTTCTTTGGTTGTGTGATTTTTGGAATTCTGTGTATCCTCCATTGGTGGTGCAACCTTTTAGCTATATTCGTTTTGCTCTCGATACCCTGTTTTGCATTTGGTTTTAAAAGGTTTAATGCCATTGAAAGAATGCTCTGTGGTTGTGACATATGCTATATTACTACAAATTAGATCTATCCGTTACTCCTTGACACCTCATTCTGCGGTGCCTTAGAATGCTTCTACGTTAAAGGTTTGTTGGGACATCGTAGGCAAACCTGAGCCTCAAATGTTCATATGTGAACATTTGCCCCAATCAGATTTATTTGGTAGAGAAAAGGAATTGGCATCGTGTATTTCTTTTTATATTTCATTTTCTCTCCTCTTGATCCTGTTCAACCCAACACTGCTGAGGTCGACCATAGCACCCCACTTACAGCTATCTTAATATTGACTGGAATTGAACAATGCTATGCTGGTAGTATGCATTTCCCCACTTAGCACATGCTCTATGTACAACAACTTGATTCCTTGGGTAGCAAATTAATTTTGTTAATATGTTAACTTGCATTTTAGTTGGGTAACTGAGGGAATCTAACCTTTTGATATGACTGCTGTAGTTGCCCTAAACGCAAGAAGGCAGACTTCATATTCAATAAGTTTTCTTTTTACCGAGCTGGGAAACTTTATTTTTTTTTCTCTTTCAAAGCCATTTGGTGGTGGTGGTTACCGTTTGGGAGCAACTGAAGGAGAACAGTCTGCATATGTTACAGGGGAGAGGAGACCAGAGACAGCACAAGATGTGAGTTTTATAAGAAGGTGCTTTCTGGCTTCAGCTTAAAGTCATGAATAAACCATTCAGTTTGAACAATTTTAATTTGTATGGAAAGATTAGAAACATTTTTACATTGTTAATCGACCTGTATTTTATCTAGTGGATGACCCTTTGCATCATGAATCTTCTTTGAAACTTTTTCCTTTCAGTCCAAACACTTGTAGAGTTATGTTAATTTTTTCCCCCCCGAATGTCACAATCATAAGTCTATCCTGCAGTAGTGTAAAGCATATTTCAAAGATGTAAAAGTGTCTCTAATTAGGTTCCTGGCCAGTTTTAAGTACTCTCTCTCCAATTTTAAATTGGCAGGAATTTCCAGTGTTCTCCTTTCTTAATTCTCTAGATGTGGACAACAGATGAGACAGGATTTATTACCTATCCCTAGTTGTTTTGGAGGCATTTATATCAACTGCTCTGGTTTAACTTTGGGTCACATGTAGACCAAACCAGTTAGGAGTGGCAGCTCCCACCAAGAATGAATCAGTTCGATTTTTTTTTTTTTGTCAGCCTAAAAATTCTCAGATTTGAACCCTGAGTTTCTAGTCCATGGCTATAAGCACAAGACTACTGTACCTCTAAAAAGAGGAAAGAAGAAACTTATTAAATGCAGTTCCTTGAAGTGATTTTATTACACTCATAGTGTGACTCATGTTATAGGAAATGTTAATCTTTAGAGCAAAATAGTAAATGACTTATTACGAACATTTAAATTTGAAATTGAGGTGAGCATCAAATTAAACTTGATTTCTTGCTTTGTTTTATTTCCAGTTGTTGTTTCCATTGTTTAATTTAGATCAGATGTTGTTTGGAATGTTGCCGATGTTCAGTTCGTGACCTCGTGCAGGGTTTAGGGCAGTGATGTCACAAGAAACTGAAACTTAGTTATGTGGAATTTTACATCTGTAAATTCTGGCAGTTAGATAAGGAATCAGTTTGCCTGTCAGTCTTAATGTAATTATCTAGATAGCACTGTCTCTTTAAAAGAAAACTGGATTCCATCTCTTTCTGAATGTTGTTCAACAGGTTCATGTCATACTGAAGCTCTGGAAAAGTGGTTTCAGTGTTGATGACGGTGAGCTGAGAAATTACACTGACCCTGCCAATGCCCAATTCCTAGAAGCTATTAGGCGAGGGTAAGTGACCTATTTCACAAGGCTGGTCATACATGGCTATGTTAAAATTCAGTGGTATAAAGGTTGCTCAAGGTGCATTAGAAAAGTTACTCTGGTTATAAATATAAAGTGATTGCTCCTGGATAAGTTCTAGCCGCAGGAGCAAAATGTACTTATCTGACCAATATGTCCAGTTAAAACATGGGGATGCAGCTTTATGTGATGAACTTCCGATCTCAGGATGGTATATACTGGAGGTGCCTTCTAAGATGTACTACAGGAACCCTTGGAAGTCCTGACTACATGTGAATTGTTCAGAAAGTTTGGACTTCCAATGGGCAGTTCCCCTGCATCTGGAACCCTCAGAAAAAATCTCCAACTCTAGAGTCGGAGATTCCAGATGATTCCGACTTGCTTACCTGAATGGTTAACCAGGAAACATTAGGAAAGAAAAGCAATTACAACTCTTGGGTAACTTTACAACTGACCCTCTGATCATTGAACACACTGAACCGTGCCACCCTATCCAGCTGGCATCCTACCATCCCACCACTCTACCCAAATACCTTGCACTCATTCACTAACAGTGTAAACCAATTTGATGTTGCAAAAGTTTTCAGTGCATTAGTGAATGAAGACTTCCAAAATACAGCATGGCTAGGCTTCCCTGCCAATCCTGCAATATGAGGACGGACTCCCAGAGTAGACCATGTCACGTGGGAACAGGAGTGTGGGTCATTCAATCCCTTGAGCCTGTTCTGCCATTGATTGAGGTGATGGCTGATCTGTATCTTCACTCCATTCACTTTTTAGGTTCCATATCTTTTATACCCTCTGTCTAGCAATAATTCCTGCATCTCAGAAATAGATGTATTTACTTGAACTAGCATCTATCACTTTCTGTGGGAGAGTGTTCCAAATTTCTACCACCCTTTGCACGTAGATGTGTTTTCTGATTTCTCCCCAGCATGGACTGGCTCTGATTTGTAAGGCTGTATCCCTCTCTTCTGGACTGTTTCACCAGTGGAAAATACCTCTCTCTCAGTTTCTTTCAAAATCCTAAAAAGCACCATCAAATCGCCCCTTAACTTTCTACGTTCCACTGAATACAAGCCTAAAGCCCAGTTTGTGTATTCTATCCTCATAACCGAGACCGTTGCATTTTGAATATCTTCATGATTCTGAAATGGCATTTTTATTCTTTTTCAAGGTAGCTCGTCCTCCTCTGATGTCATATCTGGTCCATTCTCTTATTGCAGAGGAAAGCAGTTTTAAGGAAATAAAAATGATCAATTCTAGCAAAATATTTTTTCTGACCTTCTCTTCAATCATCATGTTAATGTGGATTAGAATTATAGAATCCCTACAGTGCAGAAGGAGGCCATTCGGCCCATCGAGCCTCCCCCAACAATGATCCCACCCAGGCCCTATCCCTGTAACCCCATATATTTACCCTGCTAATTCCCCTGACACTAATGGATAATTTAGCATGGCCAATCCACCTAACTCGCACATCTTTTGGACTGTGGGAGGAAACCAGAGCACCCGGAGGAAACCCACGTAGACACAGGGAGAATGCACAGACAGTGACCCAAGCCGGGAATCGAACCGGGTCCCTGGCACTGTGAGGCAGCAGTGTTAACCTGTGCCACCGTGCTGCCCTTTATATGCTTTGATTTTTTTTTCTGCCTTGGTTATCATTATTTTAGCAGTCTCCAACATTTACAAATTAAACTAGATAATTTGAAGCTTTCTTGGTGTAAGTAGGGAGTGCTCTTTCATTCACTGCAGATGGTTGGGGGAGTGTCAGTAATGCTGATCAGAGCTCTTATCTGGATCTAGGTTCTTTCGGTCTAGAACATAATAAAGTTTTGGATGATCCAATTTATTCTGGAATGTTTGATACACTATAGGTAATAGAGCAGCTAACAAAATTGAAAATTATTCTATTCTTTGGGCCACTCATTTGAATAAGTATGAAGAATCTCCTGTCAGGGTGTTGCTAACACAGTAAGAAGTCTAACAACACAAGGTTAAAGTCCAACAGGTTTATTTGGTAGCAAACGCCACTAGCTTTTGGAGCGTGCTGCTCCTTCGTCAGGTGGAGTGGGAGATCTGAGATTGAGCAGATCTCCCAGTCCACCTGACGAAGGAGCAGCATGCTCTGAAAGCTAGTGGCGTTTGCTACCAAATAAACCTGTTTGGACTTTAACTTGGTGTTGTCAGACTTACTGTGTTTAGCCCAGTCCAACGCCGGCATCTCCACATCGGGGTGTTGCTAAAGCTAGTTACCATATAATTTCCATATGTCATTGTTTTGTTACACATGCAAGATGAGGTGCATGTGTTAGTACATTGAAAGCTCAGTCAAGTTAGTCTCTCTCGTAACCCTGAGAATTCTCACCTCGCGCTGAGAATTCTCACCTCCTGATTTTGGTGGTATAGCAGTGCAACTCATTTGACTTCAGGAGGAAGTTAAGGTTGCCTGCTTTCAGAACAATTCCAAAATACTTTGCAGAAATTATTTTGTACTTTTTATATGGAGCATTAAACTGTTAAGTTTCAGTTCCTGATGCTGTTTCTTATTTCTTTTATTGAGTGTCCTTCATTCTGCTATTTGCAGTGAGATTCCACTGGAGTTGCGAAGATTGGCCCGAGGTGGACAGGTAAACCTGGACATGGAAGACCACAGAGATCAAGATTTTGTAAAATCAAGGGCTGTGTTTAAGGCATTTGGAGGAGAAGGACAGAAGTTGGGGAGGTAAATGTAGTAACCTTGTACAGGTATTTTTTTTTAAGTCGAAACTTTAAACCACTTTTAACACCTGTATGGGATTCAATTTAAATGTGATTCACTAAATTGCTGCAGTTAATCAGTGTGAAACAGTGGTAATTGGGAATAGTAATGTTGTTGAGTTCAATGTATTTTTTGACTTCTTCAATTTGGTCAATTCCCAGTGGAAGTCTTTCCTCAATAGGTGTGAAGGTTCAGGTGAAATTGGTTGAGAATTCGTTGCGTTTATCTACCCAAAATGAAGAATGAAACAGTTGGCCCTCTACTGATTGGTTTTACAGGAGGATGGGAATTGATATGTCATCAACTTTTGATTTGATTTATTATTGTCGCGTGTTTTAGTATACAGTGAAAAGTATTGTTTCTTGTGCGCTATGCAGACAAAGCATACCGTTCATAGAGAAGGAAAGGCGAGAGTGCAGAATATAGTGTTACAGTCATAGCTAGGGTGTAGAGAAAGATCGACTTAATGCATGGTAGGTCCATTCAGAAGTCTGATGGCAGCAGGAAAGAAGCTGTTCTTGAGTCAGTTGGTACATGACCTCAGACCTTTGTATTCTTTTCCCAACAGAAGAAAGTGGAAGAGAGAATGTCTGGGGTGTGTGGGGTCCTTAATTATGCTGGCTGCTTTGCCAAGGCAGCAGGAAGCGTAGACAGTATTAGTGGATGGGAGGTTGGTTTGCATGATGGATTGGGCTACATTCACGACCTTTTGTAGTTTCTTGCGGTCTTGGGCAGAGCAGGAGCCATACCAAGCTGTAATACAACCAGAAAAAATGCTTTCTATGGTGCATCTGTAAACGTTGGTGAGAGTCATAGCTGACATGCCAAATTTCCTTAGTTTTCTGAGAAAGTAGAGGTGTTGGTGGGCTTTCTTAACTGTAGTGTCAGCAGAGGGGGACCAAGACAGGTTGTTGGTGATCTGGGCACCTTAAATCTCTCGACCATTTCTACTTCGTCCCTGTTGATGTAGACAGGGGCATATTCTCCACTACGTTTCTTGAAGTCAATGAAAATCTCCTTTGTTTTGTTGACATTGAGGGAGAGATTATTGTCACTGCAGCAGTTCACCAGATTCTCTATCTCATTCCTGTTCTCTGTCTTATCATTGTTTGAGATCCGACCCACTACAGTGGTGTCATCAGCAAACTTGAAAATCGAGTTGGTGGGGCATCTGACCACACAGTCTTAGGTGTCTAAGGAGTATAGTAGGGAGCTGAGAACACAGCCTTGTGGGGCACCAGTGTTGAGGATGATCGTGGAGGAGGTGTTGTTGCCTATCCTTACTAATTGTGGTCTGTGGGTTAGGAAGTTCAGGATCCAGTCACAGAGGGAGGTGCCGAGCCCAGGCCATGAAGTTTGGAGATGCTTTTAGATTTATTCAGTTTTTTTCACATTCTTGGATGTGTCCCAAATTTCTGACCTTTATCATTGGTTAGCCAAACAAATGTCCCTGATAAGTAATCACAACATGGACGCATCCATCATGCCATCTGGTGAGGATGAGAAATGCAGAATCAAACTCTGCAAAGAGTCAGACTTTCCCATAGGGAGGGAAGTTCAATCCTTCTGGGGCTTGCTAAGAACTCTGGTGGTGACGGTGGTAGTAGTATGAACATAAGGATTAGGAGTAGGCCCCTCGAGCCTGCTCCACCATTCAATAAGATCATGGCTGAACTGATTATAACCTCAACTCCACATTGCTGCCTACCTCCAATAACCTGCAATTGAAATACATTAATATGTTGAGGTGTAAATAGTGGGTTGGCAGTGTAGAACCTGGTTATTGCTGAAGAAAGACATTTTTTTTGTCAAAGCCTTTTTTTTCTTGCACTCATCAGGACAATTCACAATAACACCAATGTAAGGGAAACCACAAATGTATACTGTATAAGACAAGTGCTGATTGATTGTTGGTAGAGCATTCTGTTAGTGGAGATACCACATGTGTTCCTACTGCATAGTAACAACGTGAAACAGCTAACTTCACTTGTTGCTCAAATTTTTGACACCTTTCCTTTCTAGGGTAATCTGAGCAACAGGTGAAGCCAACTGTTACACGCTGCTACTCTGCAGCACAAGTGATATGCATCACTAACAGGATGCTGCTGTCAAGCCAAAAAGATGTTCTGCCATCTATCACACAAACGAGTAACATAATATATGAATTTCAGTGCTGCTGTGATGCTAGATATGTAGGCTGTATGTCCCAAAGACTGGGCGGATCATAGAAACATAGAAACCCTACAGTGCAGAAGGAGGCCATTCGGCCCATCGAGTCCGCACCGACCACAATCCCACCCAGGCCCTACCCCCACACATTTTACCCGCTAATCCCTCCAACCTACGCATCCCAGGACTCTAAGGGACAATCTTTAACCTGGCCAATCAACCTAACCCGCACATCTTTGGACTGTGGGAGGAAACCGGAGCACCCGGAGGAAACCCACGCAGACACGAGGAGAATGTGCAAACTCCACACAGACAGTGACCCGAGCCGGGAATCGAACCCGGGACCCTGGAGCTGTGAAGCAGCAGTGCTAACCACTGTGCTACCGTGCCGCCCCAATCATGTGAAACAACATGTCCATTGCAAACAGCAGAAGGGACATGGTACAGGCCACAACCATAATCAATCAGCTCATGCTTGCAAAAGTCAAACACAGTATCCAGCATGGGTGGCACAGTGGTTAGCACTGCTGCCTCACAGTGCCAAGGACCTGGATTCAATTCTGGCCTCTGGTGATTGTGTGGAGTTTGCACATTCTCCCCATGTCTGTGTGGGTTTCCTCCCACAGTCCAAAAGATGTGTGGATTAGGTTGATTGTGGGATTGTTGACGGTGATGGCCTAATGGGCCGAATGGTTTTCTGTATTGGCACTGTATTGATTCTATGATTATATGTGACCCTGCGATTGGACAACCTTTGCTATATGATCCTTAGTGTACTAAGAATTACGTTGACGACCCATTTAAGTTTCAGTCAGGCTGGCAGGGTTGCACACTTGTGTGTTCTAGAAGCTATGTATATTAATAAACCGGGCCCAGTTCTATGCAGACAAATAGAACATGTACACGCGTTGTGTCTGTTTCAGCTAAACAGAATAAGTGGCAGCCATTTGCTGATTTATTTCTCAAGGTAGCACCTTGATCAATCAAAGTCAAGCTGTTGGTTAAATTTCAAAATGCTTGGCAGTTAACTGTCTGTCACCATGAACTGTTGCATTCTCCATGGCAACACCCCAACCAACCAGAGTTCATTTATCAACCAATTCGCACTCATACCAGTATAAATTTGTTTCCCTTACCTTGGTATTCTTGTGAATTGTCCTGATGGGCACAAGGCAAAAAGCTTTCCACAATACTGATGAGGTGTGTGGGAAAAGGTGTAAGAGTTAAAATAAAATCCAGAGGATGTGGGGGATTCTCAATTTTTTTATTCTTTCAATGGATTTGGATGTTTCTGGCAAGGCCCTTGCGAAGGTGGTGGTGAGCTGCCTCCTTGAACTGCTGTAGTCCATGTAGCATACCTACAGTTATGTTAGAGGGAGTCCCAAGATTTTGTTCCTGGAACAGGGAAGGAATGGCAATATAGGTCCAAGTCAGCATGATTTCTGGCTTGAAGGGGAACCTGCAGTTGATGGGGTTCTGATGGAAGTTGCTGCTGAAATAGCTGTGGTGAGTTGTTTCAATGCATCTTTATTTGGGGCAGCACGGTGGCATTGTGGTTAGCAGTGCTGCCTCACAGCACCAGGGACCTGGGTTCAATTCCGACCTCGGGTGACTGTCTGTATGGAGTTTGCACATTCTCCCCATGTCTATGTGGATTTTCTCTGGTTTCCTCCCACGGTCTAAAGGTGTGCGGGTTAGGCTGATTAGTCATGCTAAATTGCCCCTTAGTGTCAGGGTGACTAGCAGGGTAAATACATGGTGTTACGGGGATAGGGCCTAAGTGCGATTGTTGGTGCAGGCTCGAAGGGCCAAATGGAGGCCTCCTACACTGTAGGAATTCTACGGTACACACTGCGGCCACTGAACGCCAGGAGTGGTGGGAATGAATGTTTAAGGTGGTGGATAGAGTGCCAATCAAGTGGGCTGCTTTGTCTTGGATGGTATCAAGCTCCTTGAGTGTTGTTGGAGCTGCATTCATACAGGCAAGTGGAGAGTATTCCATTTACACTCTTGACTTGTGCCTTGTAGATAGTGGACAGACTTTGTGGAGTCAGGATGTGACTTACCCTCGTGTTACTGAACCAGCAATAGCTAGTACAGAACTAGCAGAATAACTAGAAGAACAATGAGAATATCAAACAATCCTTGATGTGTTTTGTACATTGAGCAGCAATTAGGTTGCAAATTTACTTTTTATTTCATTGTACCATTTTGGGAAATGTAGCCACAGTGGATACACTAAGGATTGAAAATCTACAGTATAATGTTTTAACATCACTACAGTTCTGTTGTGCCATCTTTTGAGAGTTGTGAAATCTGCTCAAACTTTGACAAGGGCTACTTTCCACTGTTAGAAACATAAGTGAGAATAAAACTAGTTTTCACAGGAAGATTAACAAAGGAAGCATTGCTCCCAATTTTCGCTCTGACTTCTGTTTTTTTTGTGCTTGGCCAACTTGTTGCACTCCATGATCCCCTTAAGAATGATGTGCGACCATGCATGCACAGATCTTGAAAGAATCATTTCTGTTTGTTTCCTTTGTGGCATATTCCCAATTGCTGGTCCGTCTTGCACCCCTACAGCTTAGAGGGAATATTGTTTGATTGACATATCATACGTGGATCACTTGTGTTTCTGTAGTCAGCAGCAGTCATCATATTGCAGTGCCCATAAAATCAAAAACATTTTCCAAATCCAATTTCTCCGCTACATTTGATGGTTTGCCAGTTTATACAAAAATAATAATAATTCCATACAAAATGCCACTTACAGCAAAAAGAAATAATCTGTTTTGTTATCAGGCTGTTGCATTTCTTTTAAGTTTCTTGGCAGTTTCCCTTTTGTGGGGTTGGGAGGGGTAAGCTTGTATACAAAAGGACACTGACAGTGCTCTAATGCTGTGACTGGCAGTGCTCTATTATGGTAATGAAACTGTTCTTTTGTACCATTGTTTATTGGTTGTGTTATGAATGGGGACCGGCAAGGTGGGTGGTTGCAACATTGCCCCCTTCTTTCATACAGCAAAGGAGGGACAAAGAAAATAGCGCAGAGACCACAGAGAAATAAATGGTGCCTCATAAGGGTTCCAGAGTCTAAAATAAAAGTCCAATGAGATATTCATTTACTGAGGTCAGCAGGTTGAAAACTGATGCTGTATAATTCAATTTTCCTGTGGTGTTGACTTCACACGATGAGAGAGGCATGCAGCGGGTCTTGCAGGTGATGGTACAAACTTCCAGTAGAAACAGTGTAGATGAGGCCAGGCATTCAACGTGGGCGGACTCCCTTTTCTGCGATGTTGCTGGTTAGATGGTAAAATGGCAGACTGAGCTTGCGGTTCCACAAGGCAATATTACTTGTTTCACAAGCAAGAGATCCATGTCCCATGATACTCGCCTCTCCACATTGTCTTTAATGTGTATTCCTCATCTGGGTCCTCAAGATTCTTAAATGCCCCAACCATTGAGAATTGAAAGGATAGTCGTGGGACCCTTTGCCCTCGCAGATGAGTAGACTGTGGTTGGTCAAGCTGGGTTATGAAATGCAGATTACCTTTGTACAGTTCTTTGAATTTGGTCTTTGCAACCCACAAGGGGGTCATTGGTGTTTCTTCAGGGAAAATAAGGTGCACATTTCTTCGAAACTGCCAGGCAGCCCCTTTTGTTCGAGGGTCACATACAGGCATAGATTCAGCCATTTTAAAAGATCTTTGTCCGGTTCTTAATATTGAAATAGCCGTGAGGATATCTATTTATATTTTATAAAACTATACAGTGAGATCTTTGTCCCCTCACAGTTGGTATTATGTATTATCAACTGTATATAAATGTGGCTAAATTATATTGAGAAATAATCATAAGTAAGTTTACTTTTACAAGCTAGCATTGGCAATACTTTCATTCCTCCCCCCCCCCCCTTCTGCTCTCATGGATTCTTTCCTCTACACTCTGACCAGTTGCATAGTCTGAACCTGGTCTGCTGCTTATATCTTTCAATCTTGCTCAAAATTAAAATTGCATTCTATCCTCACCAATGCTACTTGAGTTTCCATAGCACCACCCAACTACCTCTAGCCCTACATTACAAAGAACAAAGAAAATTACAGCACAAGAACAGGCCCTTCAGCCCTCCAAGCCTGTACCGACCATGCTGTCCGACTGAACTAAAACCCCCTACTCTCCCGGGGACCATATCACTCTATTCCCATCCTATTCACCGTATTTGTCAAGATGCCCCTTAAAAGTTACTATCGTATCTACTTCCACTACCTCCCCTGGCAGCGAGTTCCAGGCACCCACCACCCTCTGTGTAAAAAAAATAAATAAATTGCCGAGTACATCTTTTAAACCTTGCCCCTCGCACCTTAAACCAATGCCTCCTAGTAATTGACTCTTCCACCCTGGGGAAAAAGCTTCTGACTATTCACTCTGTCCATGCCACTCATAATCTTGTAGACTTTTATCAGGTCACCCCTCGACCTCCGTCGTTCCTGTGAGAACAAACCAAGTTTCTCCAACCTCTCCTTATAGCTAATACTCTCCAAACCAGGTAACATCCGACTAAATTTTTTCTGCACCCACTCCAAAGCCTCCACATCCTTCTGGTAGTGTGGCGACCAGAATTGAACACTATATTCCAAAGGCGGCCTAACTAAAGTTCTATAAAGCTGCAACAAGACTTGTCAATTTTTAAGCTCAATGTCCCAGCCAATGAAGGCAAGCATGCTGTATGCCTTCTTGACTACCTTCTCCACCTGCGTTGCCACTTTCAGTGACCTGTGTACATGTACACCCAAATCCTTCTGCCAATCAATACTCTTAAGGGTTCTGCCATTTACTGCTTATTTCCCATCTGTATTAGATCTTCCAAAATGCATTACCTCACATTTGTCCAGATTAAATTCCATTTGCCATCTCTCCGCCCAAGTCTCCAACTGTTCTATAATCCTGCTGTATTCTCTGATGGTCCTCATCGCTATCCCCAATTCCACCAAACTTTCTATCGTCCGCAAACTTACTAATCAAACCAGTTACATTTTCCTCAAATCATTTAGATTACTGCAACCTTTAAATCAGCCCTCACCTTCCCAAGACTTAACTATTTGAGTGCTCTCCTTGCTGATTTCCTATTCTTTCCGCTTTAGAAACTAAATCTAGCCACTTGTATTCTGCTTTGATTATTCTTCCCTATCCTTGCTGATCTATATTTGTTTACTGACCCTCAACACATTTATATTTAAAATCTTTGTCTATTAATTTCTTCATAATTGTGCCCCATTCTTATCTCTGATCTGCTTTGGGCTTGTTCGTTTCTGGAACAGTCCATTCTTACTCTGAACTCTTGTGCTTTTACCAATGTTGATGGCAAAGTCTTGAACTGTCTCAGCCCTTCTATCTGGAGCTCATTTCCTGAATCTCTAATGTTCATTTATCTTTATACAAATCTCAAATATCTTTATCTAAATTGCTTATCACTTCCCCTGAAGCTCCCATCCTAGACTGTCATCGATCTGCTTCCATCTATTTATGAATTGCCAAATTGTTGTCACTGCTTGCCTCCCTTTTTCTCATCCTGCCGAAATGAGTTGTTTCCACATGGCTCCCACAGGAAGTGCAGCTGATCAGTGTCTCTATTGTTAACTCAGTACCAGCTTTTGCAGCAACAACTTCCTTTTGGAGCCTCTTTGGACTCAAATAGTTTTTGTGTTAATAGTATCCCATCTATTGCGATCAGTATATGTACCTCAGAACATGTCCCTATAACATGGTCCTGTTCTATGCCATCTTTACACTTTTGTATTCCTTGCGCACCTTCCTGTCTTGGAGATTTGCTTGTGTTCATCTTGGGCCAAAGAATTTATCTATTTTATTCTTCTACCTACTGCACTGTTGTCCTTACCCCAGGTGATATACTGATCGCAATAGATTTATTTCATGACAACACAGAGGATATTATTCTATTAATACTTCACATGCAATCTTCCCTGCTAACCAGCTTTACATTTAATCTTCCCTGCTAACCAGTTTTACTTTTCCAGTGCGTAGAAAAGTAAAACTGGTTAACAGGGAAGATTAAACGTAAAGCTGGTTAGAGGGAAGATTGCATGTGAAGTATTAATGGAATAATATCCTCTGTGTTGTCATGAAATAAGACAGTGAGGATCTAGGTAAATGAGTAGTAGAGAGAGACGAGACAGAGCAGGGAAGAATCTTTTTTTTTCTCTTTTGATTGCACCCACTCATTTGCACGGCAGGCGTTTCTGTTCTGTAGTTCAAGACAAGAGAAGCCTTTTGACTTGCGCTCGTTTCCCCCCCCCAAAGCCACCCAAAAAAAGTCACTGCATCTAACTTGCTGATTAAATGATTCTGGAGTCTTTGCCTCCAGAACTCTACTGATAAAAGACCATTGCAGTCGTTAGTTGAACTATGTGGGGAAATGCTTCCTTAAGTCCTAAATCACCATTTAACAGTTTGTACATATATCTCAGAAAGAAGTCTCACAACACCAGGTTAAAATTCAACAAGTTTATTTGGAATCACGAGCTTTCGGAGCGCTGCTCCTTCACCAGGTGAGTGTTAATAGTATCCCATCTATTGCGATCCATATATGTACCACTCGCCTGATAAAGGAGCAGCACGCCGAAAGCTCGTGATTCCAAATAAACCTGTTGGACTTTAATCTGGTGTTGTGAGACTTCTTACTGTGCCCACCCCAGTCCAATATCTCCTTCACCTGCAGTCTTCATATGACTTGAAATACTGCCTTTGATTTGACTTAACCTTTTCTGTTCAGTCAAATGTATGAGGTCGCTTTGCATTTGTCTTCTTTTAAATTGGCAAAGGAATCTTTTTAAGCTTTCCATGTAGCATAATGTTTTGAATCGGCTTCTTGGCCCCTCTCTACATTACTTCCATTGATTGGATGTTTCATTTGTGCCTTACCAAGGGAGGCAATGTTGCAGTGGTATTGTAACTGGACTAGTAATCCAGAGACCCAGGGTAATGCTCTGGAGACCTGGGTTAGAATCTGACCACGGTGATGGTGAAATTTGAATCCAGTAAAAAAAAACTTGAACGCATCTGGTTCACTAAAGTCCTTTTAAGGAAGGAAATCTGCTGTCTGCCCTACATGTGGCTCCACATCTAAAACATGGTTGACTCTTAAAAATGCCTTCTGAAATGACCTGAGATGGGCAATAACTGATGCCCACCCACATCCCAATGAATTAATATATATATTTCGGTTCAAAATTTGTATTTCTGTTTCATCAAAGTTTCAAATTCTGGTATAAATTTATAAGACACAAGACGTTTTAGTGGACCTTGTATTTTTTTTCCCCCGACGGTTGTGTGTGATGCTTCTTGTAATCACTCTGAAGTTGATTTGCTCAACAAAATGCACCAGTACTACTCGTTCTCGTCTGAGGATTGCTTTATCCCAAATCATGTTAAATTTAATTATGTCATGGTTTATGTCACCGTGGATTTATTTTAAAAAAAATCATTTTACATGATGTGGGCGTCACTGGCTACACCAGTGTTTAATGCCCATCCCTAGTTGCCCTTCAGAAGGTGGTGGTGAGCTGCCACCTTAAACCGCTGCAATGCTACTTTTTCTGTTGTTGTTATGCGTCACTTACTATTACCAAATAAAAGTGCCTTTCCTGGAAGCCAGTCATGCGTTACATGATGTTTATCGCCTCAGATTCTTCTTTGGAAAATCTCAGTTTATAATGGGTTGGTAAAAATTCCCCTGAATTTTCTGTTTTGAATTGATTTATCTTCTCTCTGCATACAATGCCCTTCCCTTTTCACTTTAATGCTTTGTTGCATACTTGCAGCTATTTTCACTCCAGATGTACTATATATTTCCAATCAGAATTTGTTGGGAAAGATATTCTCTACCAGTGATGGGGCTCCCTGATGTGTTGAATCACTTTGTCTTCATGCCTGTCTGTTTATATGTATAACTGTAAGAGATTAAACCTAGTCATTAAAACATGCCTTTTCTTGCTTTCCTGCCAGTAACTGCTGCTATTTGTTAATGTTAGGGGACTACAATCTGACCTTGTTTGAGATTAAACTTTTGAACCATATAAGGTTGTTTCATATTTTGGATCACATGCATTTGCAGTTGATTTTGTTCACTCCGCACACCCTTACCTTTTCTGCTCACTGTATTGGTGTTTGAGTTGTTAAAGGACCTTGAGAACAATTTGGGGAAACAGACCCTTTTTTTTATTTCATAGTGCCACACCCCAGCTAGTCAGTACAACCTCTCCAGCACAACAAGCAGAAAATGAAGCAAAGGCAAGTTCTTCTGTTAATGTAAATGAACTACAGCCCACCACTAGTATCCAGATACGGCTTGCGGATGGAGGACGCCTCGTTCAGAAGTTTAATCACACGCATAGGTAAGATAATGATATACAGCATTTTCAAGCTCATTCCCTATTTTCAGAAGAGAATTGACATCGCTAATTGTCTTAGTGGCCTGTGTGTGCAAAGTCACCCAGCTATGCAATGTTGGACATTTTGTTTTGTTTCCCATGTCCCGGCAATAGCTGCTGCATTATAGCTCGAGTGCTATAAAAATGTTTACACTGATCTGGCTTCCATGCCGCATAGAAATCCTTGCAATAATGATAAAATGTGAAAGAAAATGTCGTATTTCTCCAGTTTCTCAAAGGTGATGACTTTTCATAAAATACTAGAATCCCTACAGTGCAGAAGGAGGCCATTCAGCCCATCGAGACTGCACGAGCTTTCCAACAGAGCATCTTACTCGGGCCCTATCCCTGTAACCACATTTTTCCCGCTAATTCCCCGAACCTATACATCTTTAGACGCGAAGGGACAATTTAGTGTGTCCAATCAACCTAACCTGAACGTCTTTGGACTGTGGGAGGAAACCCACACAGACACGGAAAAAATGTGCAAACTCCACACAGTCACCCAAGGCTGGGATTGAACCCAAGTCCCTGGCACCGTGAGGCAGCAGTGCTAACTACTGTGGCACAGTGTCGCTTCAATTCATTTTTACTGAAGTTCAAGGTACGTCTTTCAGTACCTCATTTCAGGCATATAATTTAGTGTGAATCTAGGCATGAATGTTGAGCTATTTCACCAAGGATATCATTTGATCATTCCCTCCTGAGGTCAATTCAGAATACACCACAATATGTTTTCTGCTCTGTCCCTTGAGGTCTGAGGCTGGTATGGAACACCTATCAGCATCTGAGCTAGCTAACACATCTCAGAAAATATATTGTACTTTTGGCCATTTTAGTCTATGTGCCCAGTCCATGCATTTCCCAAGCTTCAGCAAAACAGTATAACTCTTTGGCCTATTATTGGGTTGAACTTTCAGCAACTGTCCCTTCCCCTTTGCTAAATATCATTTGAGAATTGGAAAGGTAATTGACCAAAACTAATTGTAAAATACTGTACGAAGTATTCTCAAGAGGTTGGCTTTTCATGTTTGGTTTCCAATGAAAGAATCACAACTGAGTTTCTAAACATGACAGTAATGCATTTATTTCTCTGGATCTTAATCCAAGTTTTAAAATACTCACTTTAAAATTTTTATTCTTGTTTTCAAATTGCTCCATGTCCTGGCCCCACTGTAAACTCTTCCATTCTACAATCCTCAGATGTCTGCACTTCTCTAATTCTGGCATCTCAAGCATTCCTAATTGGTAATCACACCTTTAGTTGTCTAGGCCCTGAATTCCAGAATCCCTTCCTTGAACCCTTCTGCCCCTCCATCTCGCTTTCCTCCTTTAAAACGCCCTTTTAAAAACAAATTCTTTGAACAAGCTTTTAGTCACCTGCCTTAATATCTCCTAACATGACTTGGTGTCATCTTTTGTTTTATAATGCTTTTGTGAAGTACCTTGATGTCTTATTATGCTATGGGTGCTATATAAATCGAAGTTGTTTTGAAATACAGCGACTCTTTCATGACAGCCATTTGTACAAGCAACAGCTCTCAAATTTTCCATATTCCCATGAGGTAAATTATGAGCAAACCTTGTTCCCGTGATATCTACTGTGAGTACACTAATGGAGTTTTTAGCTTCCGCTTAAAAGCACTGGAATAATTCCCTCATTTTAGTATCTCACAAAATAACTTTACCTGAACAATTTAGCACGTGCAATAGTGCACTGTAGCGTCA
This sequence comes from Mustelus asterias, assembly GCF_964213995.1. Classification (NCBI taxonomy): domain Eukaryota; kingdom Metazoa; phylum Chordata; class Chondrichthyes; order Carcharhiniformes; family Triakidae; genus Mustelus; species Mustelus asterias. The sequence continues at coordinate 50,691,989 of NC_135820.1, forward strand.
GCTTAGATTGTGTGCTTGCACCTGACACTGTTTTCCAATACCTCCCCAGTTGATCATTCTTTATGTCTTGAGTGTTAGAGAATGAATATTTGCAGCCAATTCAACCATTCTGCAAAGGTATTCGAACTGAACTCTTATCAATATCCTCACCCAACAACCAAAGAACTCCACTTTTCCAGCAGTAGACACTGGAAAACAGTCAGAAGAAACCAACTTCTCCTGCCACTTTATTTGAAATCAGCTAACAATGTATAAATCCTGATTTTTGTCTAAGTAAGTCAGTCACTCCTTGGATTAAACTCATTGAGCCATCAAGTGAGCAAATCCATTGGAAAAGAAACAAGTGCCTGATTTAGACCAAATTTTGGACTTATTGACAGTATCATAAACTATATCAGGAAGAGGTTGATCATTCTCGCATCCTCTCTTTTTAAAAATTTTAAGGAATTCAATCTGTGCAGAAAACCTGGAATTTGTTTTGAACATTTTTGAGGAAAAGTAACTTTTTTTTTCTTCTACAGTGTTGAGGATATTCGACATTTTATTATTGATGCCCGACCAGCTCTGGCATATACTTCTTTTGTGCTGATGACCACTTTCCCTAGTAAAGAGCTGACAAACGAGAATGAGACCCTGAAAGATGCCAATCTGCTGAATGCTGTAATAGTACAGAGGCTGAAATGAATGCACCGCTCCATCAAACCTCATGTTTGTGGAGTATTTGAACTGTTCGGACTTTGTTAGTTTAACTCACTGGTTGTGATAAATTGAAGAAACTGCTTTTAAATGAAACTGTTCACCCTTAGAGAGTTATTCAAGTAATAACATGTGAGCATTCAGTTACACAGCTTTAAGCGTGACTTTGTGATATAAACCTTAATTGCGTATTCTGATTTGTAATTTTTTTTGCGATTTTTAAGTGAAAATATTATACATTAAAGTTCCAATCCACAAATATAAGTTGATGCAATCCTACTAACTTCTATTTTCTTGTGACTGCTGTTGTACTGGGGATGGGACTGTAGCTTGATTGAATTGCATTCTAAAATTAATTTCAAACTTAAAACATTCTATGTTGTGAGATGGGCCATGTACCCAGCATTGTTCATTTTGTACATTACTGCATCAAATGAATAATCTGAGCAGAGTGTTACTGTGAGTTTTATTTTCAGCCTGGATAATGACTTTCTTTGCTGCATGGTGGAACAGTTTCCAAAAGTGTTTTTTTTTAGAACATTGCCTATTGTCCATCAAAGTTACTAGGAATTCAATATCAGCAAATAGTTAGAAAGCTTCTCCTTGTTCTCCTGTATCTATAATTAGCTCATACCAGAGAAACCAGCTACTTGTCTCATCAAGATTCTTTGTCTTTCTCCATGTGTCACATTCCACTTTGCTTTTAGATTCCCAGTACCATTGTAATTTTTTTCAAAACTCCCTTTTAAAAATAACCGGGAATGCTATTTTAATCTGTTTTATATTCCAGTCACATTCCAAAGAATTTTCTTTCTCATTGCCTCTTTATCATAAATGTTTGCCTTCTCTCTAAAGGTCAATTGAATAACCAAGTAACCCTTCATAATCTTAAACATCTTGAGTGGAATTGTGAACAGAATAGGTGACCAAAGTATCAGTTTTACACTGTCTAAAGCTCCCTCCAACACAACTGAGATTTTGGAGGATGTGAGATTTGTCTGCATGTTCCACAGTTTGGTGTTATTGCTTTATTGTTGAAAAGTGCCTTGATCTCTGAAGCATGTATGGCAATCTTTACTGCATCTGTCCATTTCTGATTAGAGAACAAAAACATCATTTACTGTGATCTGTTGTATTAAGCAGTGTGTGTGTTGGCTAAAAGAGTCCTACTTTATTTTGATGCGCACAACAGTAACAATTTACAAATTATAACACTTGGTAATACCCAAGGTATTTGTAGAGTGGTATCACAAAGCAGGACAGCACAGAATGGAGATGCACTTCATAGTGGGACTTTAAAGGAATTCGGGAAGAATTGGTGTCGCTGAGGTAGTTGAAGATTTTGGCAGAGAGTTTAATTTTAATTTTCAAAGGGATAGAGTTTCTGCTGGTTTGTACTTGTATTACCAGTGCTAAATAGGCAAAGTCAGCCAAGTTATTGGAAAAGTTCAGGGAATTTTTTGATTTACATGTTTTTCCAGATTGGCCCGTTCCCATTAAAATTAACCAGAGCCCCAGATTGAAGTAAGAAGATGGTGAGGTTCTTTTTGCTAATTACGCCCATTTGCAACTATTTGAGACAGCTCTTCAAATTGAGATTTTTAAAGCCCATAGACCTAAGTGTATGTGTTTAAGGTTTTTACATTTAAAAAAAATACTAAGACTGATGAGTGTGCACCAATGAAACTAGTAAAATATTCAGTATAGTTTTTTTAGACGTTTGTAGGGATTTAAAATCTGATCACTCAGATGGAGGATTGGACATTTATTTAAAAATTCTTATTTTTTGTGATAAACCCATTTATTGCAGTACTTTAAAAAATATATCAAATAGTTTTAAAGATACAGAACTACCCTGACTTGCACTGGTTCATAGCGTTTACATTTGTGACTATGTGAAGGCAAAACTTAAACCATAACTTCACCGGAAAACAGTACTATTGAATGTGCAAGTTATGCTTATTTTACCATTTGTGCCCAAAGCTGAAACTATTTCAATGATTTTTTTATCCATTCTGGAGCTGCAAAGTTTATAAATGTAGCTAATTAGCAACTGTTTGTTACAGGTACTGTAGGCAATACCTCAACAGAGTAACTTTGTTTCATTTCTGATTTGTTTTCCTGATTTTTACTATTTGAAAAGTTACCCTTCTGAATCGCTTCTCGGCCTTTTGGCTAAGATCAAGTGTAGTATGGAGAGGATGCTGCACTTGGTTGAGGTCATTGGGTTGCATTGAGGTTTCATATGAAGCAATTTTTAAAAGCGGCATCTCGGCCTTTAGGCTAAGATGCAAATGAGCCCAAGTCTTGGAGGAGGAACCTCCCCCTTCTCCAATCAGCTTGGCTCATGTAGATCGGGCCCAGGACAGGGTGGTTTGGTCACTTGCCCTGTCCTGTCAGCCTGGATCTGAAATGTCTCAACTTGTTGAGACTCTGAATTGGATTTGATTTGATTGAATTGGAAAAGTATTTTAAAAAAAGAAACTTGAATATATATAGTGCCTGATCACACAGGAAGTCCTAAACTAATTTACATTTTTAAAAGCAATTCATTCAGATATAATTACTGTTTTGTAAGCAAACCTGACAGCTAATTCAATAGCTTCAAGAATAGCAACGATGAGCTGTGTGTTGAAACATTTGGTAATGATTATCGGGCCATGCACCTCAAGGAAGATTCCTAAAAGGCAACTTTAAATCCTAGTGAATGTGCCCATATTAGCTCTGCTCAGTCATGCTGTTCATTTTATTTAGTCGAAGGGAAATTGTTGCATAACTAACCCTTAATACCTCAAAAGTAATGAAGCAGAACTCGTGTATATACATCAACTCACTTAGTGCAAAGGGGGTTAGGGAGGGAGGAGGATTTTCTTGCAAGCCTGCTCCTGGACTTGGCCAAGTTGGCCATCAACAGGTCCAGGGAGTCCTCCAACCTGACTGTCTGCCTCTCTACTATTATTATATTTGAGGCTGGGCAGCCCTGGGGAAGGAGCATGTAGTGTCCAGCAGTACCCTCCAGGTCTTTTATGATCAGTTGGGGGCGCTGGGGCTGGAGTGCATCATCACCCCCAGAAATGGCATTTTTGTTTAGTTTTAAGTTTCCTTTGAGGTTTTGATTTTGTTTTGTTAGTGGCCCACCAGGAGTTTTTACCTTTCTATCATTTTGATTTATTGATATCTTAAAAAGAGTATATGATTTGAAAATGAACCCCAGAGATAACATGAGGAAATTTTTCTTGCACAAATGATCGTGAAAGCATCCATCTGGAAGGATTTGGAAATTAAACAGTTTGAGATATCATAATTGTAGCATAGGATGGGGAGAAACATGTGACTGTAGACATGGTTCCAAAAGTTTTTAACCATGGGTTTTCTTTGTGTCTGAATCTGTTGTCGACTGATCATTATTAGTCAACAATTCAATTTTATGTTGACTATCAAGATGGTAGAGGCAAAATATATGGGACTTCATCTAGCAATTCCCATGTTCTTGACGCAATTATTCATGGGCAGTATTCAGATGAAAATATATTATCAATAACAATTCTAAATATCAAAAATAGGAATGCTTCTCTTTGTGTGGCCTTTCTATATTCATTCGAAACCTCAGTTCACTTTTTAAATGGGTGGTTGTGAATTTAAATCATTGCATGGAAAGATGTGGTCATTTTCTGGCGCTAGCCCACAAATTAGAGTGATATAGCACGAGAGATGGCCTGCTTTTTGGGCACTGTTCATAGGCAGACGCCTTAGTAAAGCTATCCAATTAGTCTGACTCCCCTGCTATTTCCCATGACCCTGTAATTATTAAGTACTTATCCAAATCACTTTTGAATGTTACTGTTGAATTGGCTAACAAACACTTTCAGCTAGTTTGTTTTCAAGGTCATAACTTGCTGTGTTTTTAAAAAAAAATTTCTTATGCGAATCACCGTAAATCTGTGTCCCCTGGCCACTCTGGCGCTAAATAAGTAAGAAATTAACAGACTTGAGGGGTAGAATTTTCAGGATGGCAAGCAGTCAGCACTCACCATCCTGAGAGTCGGCGCCTAATGCACAGCTGTTGACTCTTGCACTCCAGCTGCCATTTCACGCTCAAGTGACCATTGATTGGCAGTGTGAAGGACTTCCATCCACCATTGGAAGGAAGTCCTGATTGGCCAACAGCTCTTCAACCTGGTCAGGCACAGCACTGCAGTGGCCAGAAGTGGTACTGCAGCATTCTGCCTGGGACGAAGTCCCAAGAGGGGAGGGGGTGCAGAGAGAGGGACCTAGAGCTCCAATGTCCCAGAAGAGAGGGCGTCCCAAATCTTGAGAGGGCCTTCAGAGTGAGCCTCCCTCCTGCCCGAGATGGGGAAAGCTGGAAATGTATGTTTCCCACCTTGTACCTGTCGGCCTAAACATTGACTTAATAGCCACTGAGAGCCTTAATAGATGGATGGGTGGGTTTAATTCTCTCTCTCCCCCCCGGTGTGAAATTGCATCTAGGTTCGGGCAGATGGGTTTCTGGAGGGAATCCTGTCCATTAAATTTTATGTTCCCACCTCCTGAGAACCCACCTTGAGAATGTAAAATTCTGCCCAAGGAATCTATGGGAAGACTGGAAAAATGGGCAAAAACATAGCAGATGAAAGTTAATGCAGAAAAGTATGAAGTGATACATTTTAAATGGTGTAATATACAGGAGATGCAGGAACAGAGACACCTGGTGGCGTATGTGACAATATAATAAAAGCAAAATACTGCAGATGCTGGAATCTGAAACAATTAGAAAATGCTAGAAATTCTCAGCAGGTCTGACAGCATCTGTGGGGAGAGAATAGAGCCAATGTTTCGAGTCTAGATGACCCTTCAGAGCTGAGAGCAAAGAGAATAAATTCTATTGGAGCGAAGAGCAGTACTTTTTCAGGATAGACATTCCTAGAAGAGAAGTGGCAGTGAGTTAAACACTAAGATGAAAACAAAATACTGCAGGTGCTGGGACCTGAAACAAAAACAGAAAATGCTGGAAAATCTGCTGTCAGACCTGCTGAGATTTTCCAGCATTTTCTGTTTTTGTTTCAGATTCCAGCATCCGCAGTATTTTGCTTTTATCTTAGTAAAGTAAAGTTTATTTATTAGTCACAAGTAAGGCTTACATTAACACTGCAATGAAGTTACTGTGACATTCCTCTTGTCGCCACAGTCTGGCGCCTGTTCGGGTCAATGCACCTAACCAGCACATCTTTCAGAACGTGGGAGGAAACTGGAGCACTCGGAGGAAACCCACGCAGATGTAGGGAGAACATGCAAACTCCACACAGGCAGTGACCCAAGCTGGGAATCGAGCCCAGGTCCCTGGCGCTGTGAGGCAGTAGTGCTAACCACTGTGCTGCCGTGCTGCCTGTTTAACTCTGCCACTTCTCTTCTAGGAATGCTTTCCCTGAAGAAGTACTGCTCTTCTCTCTGACAGAATTTATTCACTTTGCTCTCAGCTCTGACGAAGGGTCATCTAGACTCAAAATGTTGGCTCTATTCTGCCACCATAGATCTGGTGTATAACAAATTCTTTTAGGTGGCAACACAAGTATTTAAAAAAACATGGGATCCTTGCCTTTATTTACAAAAAACAAGGAAGTAACACCAAACCTTTATAAAACACTTCTGGACACTGGTTAGGAGTGATTTTAAAATTTTGATGAATGTCCAAAAGAGATATATTAGAAATTAGAATTGGCAATTTAATTAATTCGTGGGACGAGGGCATCACTGGCTGGCCAGCATTTATTGTCCATCCCCTGTTGCCCTTGAGAAGGTGGTGGTGAGCTGCCTTCTCGAATCGCTGCAGTCCATGTGCTGTGGGTTGACCCACAATGCCGTTAGGGAGGGAATTCCAGAATGTGGGATATCAGTTATGTAGAGACTGGAGAAGCCGAAGTTGTTTTCCTTTGAGCAGAAAGATTTAGGGGATATTTGAAACGAGTGTTCAAAATCATGAATCGTTCTGATATAAGTTTTCCAATGCTGGAACCAGAGGAAACAGGTTTAAGGTGATTTGCAAAACAACCGGAGGTGACACAAGGAAACTTTTACACAGTAAGTTATGATCATAAAAGCGCCACCTGAAAGTGTTTGAAAGCCGATTCAACAGTCACATTAGTAGGGAAATAAATTGCAGGGTTATGGAGAAGCAAGAGGGAAGTGGGACTTATTTGATAGCGTTACCAAGAAATCTTACTGTACTATATCATCCTATGGTTCTATTTAGTAATTTGTGGGCTAGGACCAGAAAATGACCATGATGGTGACTGGTTCTGGTCTCTTGTTATCATAAATTTTAATTGGTTCACCAATGACAACTATGCTATCAGGTGCCCTGGTCACAACCTCTGGAATTCCTTTTGTAAATCTCTCTACCCCTCCTCCTTTAAGGTGCTCTTTAAAATCTATTTTTGAATTTTGTGAGGTGTTGTATTTTGGAAAGTCAAATCCAGGTAGGACTTTCACGGCGAATGGTAGAACCTTAGGGAGTATCGTGGAACAGAGGGACCTTGGAGTTCAGGTGCACAGTTCTCTAAAGGTGGAGTCACAGGGAGATCAGACAGTGAAGAAGGCTTTCGGCATGTCAGCCTTCATCAGGGCATTGAGTATACAAGTTAGGAAGTTATATTGCAGTTGTACAGAACGCTGGTGAGGTTGCATCTGGTGTATTGTGTTCAGTTTTGGTCGCCTTGCTATAGGAAAGATTTTATTAAACTGGAGAGAGTACAGAAGAGATTTACATGGATGTTGCCAGGACTCAAGGGACTGAATTATAGGAAGAGATTGGACAGGCTAGGACTTTTTTCTTTGGAGCTTAGAAGACTGAGGGGTGATCTTATAGAGGTGCATAAGATCATGAGAGGCATGGATAGGGTGAATGCACTCAGTCTTTTTTCCAGGGTTGGGGAATTGAGAACTAGAGAGCATAGGTTTAAGTTAAGAGGGGAAAGAATTAATGGGAACCTGATGTGCAATTTTTTTACACAGAGGGTGGTACGTATGTGGAGTGAGCTGCCGGAGGAAGTGGTTGAGGCAGGGACATTGACAACATTTAAAAGGCATTTGGACAGATACATGGATAGGAAAGGTTTACAGGGATATGGACCAAATGCAGAAAAATGGGATTAGCTCAGATGGGCATTTTGGTCGGCATGTGCCAGTTTGGGCCGAAGGGCCTGTCTCCGTGCCGTAGATTCTATGATTCTATGACCAAGCTTTGGTGATTGTTATATCTCCATAAGTCGTAGAAGCAGAAATAGGCCATTCAATCCATTGAGTATGCTCTGCCATTCAATGAGATCATGACTGATCTGATAATCTTCAACTCCACTTTCCTGCCTTATCCCCATGACCCCTGATTCCCTTACTTATTAAAAATCTTTTCATCTCAGCCTTGAACATATTTAATGATTCAGCCTCTACAATTCTCTGCAGTAAAGGATTCCACGGATTCACTACCCTCTGAGATCAGAAATTCCCATTGAATGGGCAACCCCTTACTCTGAGATGATGTTCTCTGGTCCTTGAGTCTCGATGTGGAGATGCCGGCGTTGGACTGGGGTAAACACAGTAAGAAGTTTAACAACACCAGGTTAAAGTCCAACAGGTTTATTTGGTAGCAAAGTGGCTTTTGCTACCAAATAAACCTGTTGGACTTTAACCTGGTGTTGTTAAACTTCTTACCTTGAGTCTCCCACAAGGGGAAACAATCTCTCAGCATTTACCCTGTCAAGTCCCTGAGAATCCTATATGTCTCAGGAAGTCACCTCTCATTCTTCTAAACTCCAATGAGTACAAGCCTACCTCTCAACTTCTCCTCAGAAGAAAATTCCTCCATACCTGGAATCAACCTAGTGAACCTTCTCTGGGCTGCTTCCAATACCAGCATATCTTTCTTCAGATAAGGAGACCAAAACTGTTCACAGTATTCCAAGTGTGGTCTAACTAATGCCTTGAATAGTTTAAGCAAGAGTTCCTTATTTTTACACTCCATTCCCAAGGCCAACGTTCCATTTGCCTTCTCAATTACCTGCTGAACTTGCATTCTAGCTTTTTGTGATGCATGCACGTGGACCCCCAAATCCGTCCATGCTGTAGCTTTCTGCAGTCATTATTTAAATATTCAGCTCCTTTATTCTTCCTACCAAAGTGCATAACTTCACATTTTCCTCTGTTATATTCTATCTGCCAAGTTTTTGCCCATTCACCCAACCTGTCTATATCCCTCTGTAGGCTCTTTGTGTCATTGTCACCACTTGTCTTCCATCAATTTTTGTGTCATCCACAAACTTGCCAATAGTACATCTCCTTACGTGGCTCGGTTTGAAAAACCCCTGGTGAAACATCTTGGAATGTTTTACTATGTTAAAGACTCAATATAAATGCAAGTTTTTGTTGTAGTAGTAGGCACTGTGGGACATTTGCTGCATAATCAATGGAGGTGCTGGATTATTAATTTTGGGACCTTTGTTTGGAGTGGATCTTTCATCCTCCTTTTGACGGCCCTTGTGATAGTTTGTTCTGGTGCCACTGCATAAACTCTGTTACTTTATTGGTCTAATTGAAACATGTCCTATCCCAGGATCAAGCAAAACCACTAAGATACCAGTCGGTCCAAGTAAAGAACAATTTAACATCACACTGGTGTAACTGGTTGACGCTAAACTAACCGTACATTGTGAGCACACTATAGTACATTCATAGAAACAAGAAGCAGGAGTAGGCCATCCGGCCCTTCGAGCCTGCTCCGCCATTCATTTTTATCATGGCTGATCATCAAATTCAATATCCTAATCCTGCCTTCCCCACCCCTCCCATCCCTTGATCCGTTTAGCTCCAAGAGCAATATTTAACTTGAAATCACACAATGTTTTGGTCTCAACTACATTCTACGGTAGTGAATTCTACAGATTCGCCACCCTCTGGGTGAAGAAATGTCTCCTCACCTCCCCTTATCCTCAAACTATGACCCCTGGGTCTGGACTCTCCCACCATTGGGATAAAGATACAAAAGTCTGAAGTCACATACCAACCGACTTAAGAACAGCTTCTTCCCTGCTGCCATCAGACTTTTGAATGGATCTACCTTGTATTAAGTTGATCTTTCCTTTCTCTACATCCTAGTTATTGGCTGTAACACTACATTCTGCACTCCTTTCCTTCTCGATGAACGGTATACTTTGTACAGCGTGCAAGAAACAATACCTTTCACTGTAAACTAATACATGTGACAATAATAAATCAAATCATGGGGAACATTCTTTCTGAATCTAACTTAACTTATAAAACCCTGTTAGAATTTTATAAATTTCTATGAGATCTCGTCTCTAGTGAATATAATCCTAACCGATTTAGTCTCTCCTCAGGTTCTCTGTATTAAATTGGTGCTTTGGTATGTGCTAGTTGAAATCTTCATATTTGGAAGTACTCGGTAAATGAATGGGGCTCATCAGGAATCCTCGGATTGTAATAAATGGAACAGCCGACCAGAGGCGCAGTTGCACTGTGTATTTAAAATGACAAATTAAAAGCTGTTGTACATTGTTAATATCAACATTCAAACGAAACGCGCAAAATGTTCGACTGGTATCTTTTTATTAAAATGTACTTTTCTAGTTGGTGTGTAAAATAAACTTGAGCAAGACTTTAAAGAGAAAGTTGGACCTGAAGCTACTGTCTGATAGGGGATCTGGAGCAAGTGGGGTGTCTCAGCTCCACCCTTGATGCGTGGGACAGACAAAAAAAACAAAAACATCCATCCGGACTGGAGGGCAGTAGCGGAGCCGCTCTAAGCCCCGGGTTCGCCAGCACCAACTCGGAGGGTGGGCTTTGCTTCCCCCACCCCCCTGGCGGCTCGGTGACGCTGCTCTGGTCGCGGCTCGATCACAATCCTCAGCCGTGTGACGAGGCGACGCCTGTGCCTGAAGCCGCTGGGAGGAGACGAGCCAGTCCTCTCGGCTGCGGGATGGGGTCTGAAGAGCGGAGCCTGGTCGATAAGTTGCTGGAGAGGGAGAGGGAGGAGGAGGAAGACGAGGACCAGGACCACCCCCCTCAACCCGGGGGCTCAGTGCGTGTCCTGCAGGTGAGAGAGAAAGAGGAAAAAACATGTTAACATAACCAGCTCCTGTATTAGAGTGAAAAGCGGAACTGAAAATTTAAACCGAGAAAATCCATGCAAATGCCCATCTTCTAAGAGAGATAATAGATAGCTGACCTTCCACAGTGCAGGGGTTTTGTGCTAATTCAAGCCCCTTCAGTGTTAATCCAGAAAAATTTAATTCATTTCAGAAAATTAAGCTGAGCAGCTGAAGCTTTGAAACAAGACATCAGGTCAGTGTGAGCAGTAACTAGAGCAACAGGTGATACAATTTGCTTAAGTATTTCCTTAGGGCAGTGTGCATGAGTTGACTTGGAGTGAGACCAGGAACAGACTTGACTCTGTGAAGCATTCCATAATGAAACAGTGACAAGCCTCACAACACTAGGTGAAAGTCCAACAGGTTTATGAGGGGACGCAAGTTAAAAGTGAGGGATGGGAGGTTTAGGAGGGATTTGAGGAAAACCTTTTTTACCCAGAAGGTGGTGACGGTCTGGAATGTGCTGCCTGGGAGGGTGGTGCTGGCAGAGTACCTCACATCCTTTAAGAAGTATCTGGGTGAGTACTTGGCACGCCATAACATTCAAGGCTGTGGGCCAGGTGCTGGCAAGTGGGATTAGATGGGCAGGTTAGATGGGCATTTCATGTGTTGGTGCAGACTCGATGGGCCGAAGGGTCTCTTCTGCGCTGTAGTGTTCCGTGATTTGGAATCACGAGCTTTTGGAGCATTGCTCCTTCGTCAGGTGGAGTCTCACTCCATCTGATGAAGGAGCAGCGCTCCGAAAGCTCGTGATACCAAATAAACGTGTTGGACTTTAACCTGGTGTTTGTTGTGAAACTTCTTACCGTGCCTACCTCAGTCCAATTCAGGCATCGCCACATCATAGTGAAATAGCCCAGTGTTTGTCAAACTTAGTTTTGTTTGTAGGACCCTTAGGATTTCAACTTGATTAGTAATTAAGGACTCTTCCCACTCTTCTCCTGCCCTCCAAACATTACAATCTTCAAATCTTGTAAATGTAAAGAATAATTTAATAATACTCTTTTGAACCAAGATGAACTCACCTGCTCCCTTGATATTAATGGGTCTGCCTGGTTATTTTTGTGTTCCTCCTGATGCTCCTAAACACACGTTCCCCCGGTCCACGAGCCCACTGTGGTGAATATGTGGCAGCTGGACTTTACGCCCTATCTCCCTGCACCAGGGCTCACGCTGAAGCTGCTGCTGACCATCCTTGACTGCAATACCTGACCATGGTGCACTTTTCACTCCTACCCACCTGTAGGACCATAAGACACAAGAGCAGAATTAGGCCACTTGGCCCATCGAGTCTGCTCCACCATTCAATCATGGCTGATATTTTTCTCATCCTCATTGTCCTGCCTTTTCCCCATAACCCCTGATCCCCTTATTAATCAAGAACCTATCTATCTCTGTCTTAAAGACACTCAATGACTTGGCCTCCACAGACTTCAGCGGCAAAGAGTTCCACAGATTCACCACTCCCTGGCTGAAGAAATTCTTCCTCATCTCTGTTTTAAAAGATTGCCCCTTTAGCCTGAGGTGGTGCCCTCTGGTTCTAGTTTTTCCTACTAGTGGAAACATCCTCTCCACGTCCACTCTATCCAGGCCTTGCAGTATCCTATAAGTTTAAATAAGATCCCCCCCCCCCCCATCCTTCTAAACTCCAATGAGTACAGACCCAGAGTCCTAACCGTTCCTCATACGACAAGCTCTTCATTCCAGGGATCATTCTTGTGAACCTCCTCTGGACCCTTTCCAAAGCCAGCACATCCTTCCTTAGATATGGGGCCCAAAACTGCTCACAATACTCCAAATGGGGATAGATCAGAGCCTTCTACAGTCTCAGAAGTACATCCCTGCTATTGTATTCTCGCCCTCTCGACATGAATGCTAACATTGCATTTGCCTTCTTAACTGCCAACTGAACCTGCACGTTAACCTGAAGAGAATCTTGAACGATGACTCCCAAGTCCCTTTGTGTTTCTGATTTCCCAAGCATTTTCCCATTTAGAAAATAGGCTATGCCTCCATTCCTCCTTCCAAAGTGCATAACCTCACACTTTTCCACATTGTATTCCATCTGCCATTTTTTGCCCACTCTCCCAACCTGTCCAAGTCTTTCTGCAGCCCCCCTGCTTCCTCAATACCACCTGTCCCTCTACATATCTTTGTATCATCTGCAAACTTAGCAACAGTGCCTTCAGTTCCTTCCTCCAAATCGTTAATGTATATTGTGAAAAGTTGTGACCCCAGCACTGACCCCTGAAGCACACCACTAGTCACCAGCTGTCATCCTGAAAAAGATCTCTTTATCCCCACTCTCTGTCTTCTGCCAGTCAACCTATCCTCTATCCATAGCAGGACCTTACCCTTAACACCATGGGGACTTATTTAACAGTCTCCGATGCAGCACCTTGTCAAAGGCCTTCTGGAAATCTAAATAAATCACGTCCACTGGTTCTCCTTTATCTAACTTCCATGTTACCTTCTCAAAGAAAGTAGGGTCAGCACTGCTCAATCAGTGTTTTATATGATTTACAGACCTTTTGGAACATGTCTGTGGGTCTCAAGGGGTCTGTGGCCCACTGTTTCAGAACTACTGAGACAATTAACCTTACTGTTTCTCTCTGAGCGCTACCGAACAAGAATGGTTATCTGGGCAATGTACCAAAATGTTGTTGGTGATTGTGGAACAAGATCCTCCCAGTAAGAGTCAGTACCTTTGCAATAGCAGGAAGAATAGAAAGGGAAATTAACATTATGCCTAGGATAACTTGATCTTCATTCTAACCCTCTGTTTGATTCTATTTCTTAAGAGAACTCCTTTGCCCTCCCTCCCAGACCTTTAACTCTTTTTCTCTGTCCTCTCTCCACAGAAGGGCAATGGACGAGCACTTCCATTCTGCCGGAAGCTCTGTTTTGCTGTGGGAGGTGCACCATATCAAATGACAGGAAATGCTATTGGCTTCTTCCTCCAGATCTTCCTGCTGGATGTGGTTCAGGTAAGATCCATTCTCACAAATTATTCCAGTCCATTTCCAGGTTTGTAGTCATCTCTTCAGTGATGTCATGAACTAGAGTCATAGAGATATACAGCCGGGACGCAGGCCCTTCGGTCCAACTCATCTTTGCTGGTCAGGTTTCCTATACTGAACTAATCCCATTTGCATATATTTGGCCCACAACAATGTAAACCTTTCCTATTCATGTACCTGTTCAAATATATTTTAAATGTTGTAATTGTATCCACCTCTATCACCTCCTCTGGCAGCTCATCCCATTTGTGCATCACCCTCTGTGTGGAAAAAGTTCCCCCGCAGGTCCTTTTTATATCTTTCACGTTGGCACAGTGGTTAGCACTGCTGCCTCACAGTGCCAGGGACCCAGGTTTGATTCCCGATTTGGGTCACTGTCTGTGTGGAGAATGCACATTTGTCCTGTGTGTGCGTGGGTTTCCTCTGGGTGCTCCGGTTTCCTCCCACAGTGCGAAAGACATGCTGGTTAGGTGCATTGGCCATGCTAAATTCACCCTCAGTGTACTCGAACAGGTGTCGGAGTGTGGCGACTGGGGGATTTTCACAGTGACTTCATTGCAGTGTTAATGTAAGCCTACTTGTCACACTAATAAACTTTAAACTCACCTCAAACTTATGCCCTCTAGTTTTGGACTTCCCTACCCTGGGGAAAAGACCTTGGCTATTCACCTTATCTATGCCCCTCATGATTTTATAAACCTTTATAAGGTCACCCCTCATCCTCCTATGCTCCAGGGAAATAAGTCCCAGCCTATCCAGCCTCTCTTTATAATTTTAGCCCTCCAGTCCCAGTAACATCCTTGTAAATCGTTTTTGCATCCTTTCCAGTTTATCCTTCCTATAGTAGGACGAGCAGAATTGTACACACTACTCCAAATGTAGCTTTAACTAGTGACTAGAATATTTTGTGACAAATTAGGAAATAAAATTCACTAAATTTATTCAAATCTGTGAAATTGTAGTTAAAGTCTCAACTAGTTCCCCAGTGTCCTTCAGGAATGGGAACTGGCCACCTCTAACCAGTTTGGTCTATTTGTGATTCTAATCCAGTAGGATGTGGTTGACCCTTAATACCCTCTGAAGTGGCTTAACAAACCTGAGAGTTCTACACCACTGTAATATAATCTTTTATTATATCTAATATATATCTGACACATCACGTTGGTTGGTGGGAAATGGAAAAGGAAAAGCAAATGACCCTTCTCGGCCTACACCTGATATGCCTACCAAATAGGAGCAGGAGTGGGTCATATGCCACTTGAACTCCTCCGCCAATCAATAAGATCAAGACTGAACTTTGACCTCAACTTCACTTTCTTGCTCAATTTCCATTCCATCAATTAGTGTTCAAAGCTATTATTGATCTCAGTCTTAAACATAGTCAACAACTGACAATCCACAGTCCTGTGGGTTAGAGAATTCCAAAGATTTACAACCCTCTGAGTGAAGACGTTTGTCCTCATCTCAGTCCAAAATTAGCATCTCCTCAACCTGGTGCTGTGCTCCCTAGTTCTGGACTCCCCAACGAGTGGCAACAGCCACTTAGCGTCAACTGTGCCAAACTGTTTCAGGATCTTGAGTTCCAATGAGATCATCCCCGTGATCCAGAGAATACAGGCTCACTCTATCCAATTGTTCCTCCTAAGTCAGCCCCCTCATCCCAGGAATCAAGAATCTGCTTTGAAACTTCTGAAGTAAATATATCCTTCCATGGGTACAGAGATCAAAACTGTACACAGTGCTCCAGATTCTCACAAAACCATGTACAATTGCAGCAAGACTTCCTTACTTTTGCCCTCCAGCCCCCTTGCAATAAAAGCCAACGTATCGTTTGCCTTCCTAATTGCTTGTTGAACCTGTTTGTTAACAATGTGTTTCACATATCAGGAACACCAAATCAAACAGAGCATCACATTTCATAATTTCTCACAAAAATCAGAAAATTAAAGAATGCTTTTTTTTTATTCTTCCAAACAAAATGAATAAGCTCTTATTTTCCCATATTATACTCCACTTGCCACCACCTTGTCCACTCGCTTAATGTTCCTCACATCTTGCTTTCCCATCTAGCTTTGTATCACGAGCAAACTTTGGGTATATTACACTCTGTTCCTTTATCTAAGTCATTAATATGGATTGCAAATAGCTGAGACCTTAGCACTGATCCCTGTGGCACCCCATTAGTAACCTCACTAACCTGCCAACTTAAATTACCCAATTATTCATAGTCTCTGTTTATTTTCTGATTTTTAACACATCCTCTATCCTTCCGAATATATTATCCGAACCCATAAGCCTTTATCTTCCTTTCAAGTGCCACCTTACTGAATTCTTTTGGAAATCCAAGTGTACTGTATCTAATGGATCTCTGCTACCCTGCTAGTTACGTACACAAATAACTCTCATTTGTTAAATACAGTTTTCTTTTCATATAACCATGTTGACTTTGTCTAATCATATTTTTGGCCTTGTGATTTTTAAAATTGTGCTGTTACCACTTCCTGTTACCTTTCTGTAACAGCAGTATATACAGGATACATTGCAGCAACTCACCAGACTTTAATCATTAAACATTTTTTTAACTAGATGCATGTGTCGGATATTGCTAAAGTTCAAGTTTGTGGTTTATCTTAGACTTCTACATTGGCTAACACTATAATATGCAATAACAGGACAGAACGTACTTCAGTTAAATGTTGCAACCTGTATTTTCTTCTATGCTGTCATAAGGTTAATCCTTGTTTCCCATTTCCTCTGTTCCACTTTTGATACAGTAAGAAGTTTAACAACACCAGGTTAAAGTCCAACAGGTTTATTTGGTAGCAAATGCCACTAGCTTTCGGAGCGCTGCCCCTTCGTCAGGTGGAGTGGAGAAATGCTCACAAACAGGGCATACAGAGACACAAACTCAATTTACAGAATAATGATTGGAATGCAGTCTTTACAGATAATCAAGTCTTAAAGGTATAAACAATGTGAATGGAGGGAGCATTAAGCACAGGCTAAAGAGATGTGTATTGTCTCCAGACAGGACAGCCAGTGAGATTCTGCAAGTCCAGACAAGCTGTGGGGGTTACAGATAGTGTGACATGAACCCAAGATCCCGGTTGAGGCTGTCCTCATGTGTGCGGAACTTGGCTATCAGTTTCTGCTCAGCGACTCTGCGCTGTCGTGTGTCATGAAGGCCACCTTGGAGAACACTTACGCGAAGATCAGAGGCCGAATGCCCGTGACCGCTGAAGTGCTCCCCAACAGTAAGAGAACAGTCTTGCCTGGTAATTGTCGAGCGGTGTTCATTCATCCGTTGTCGTAGCGTCTGCATGGTTTGCCCAATGTACCATGCCTCGGGACATCCTTTCCTGCAGCGTATCAGGTAGACAACGTTGGCCAAGTTGCAAGAGTATGTACCGTGTATCTGGTGGATGGTGTTCTCACGTGAGATGATGACATCCGTGTCGATGATCCGACATGTCTTGCAGAGGTTGCTGTGGCAGGGTTGTGTGGTGTCGTGGTCACTGTTCTCCTGAAGGCTGGGTAGTTTGCTGCGGACAATGGTCTATTTGAGGTTGTGCGGTTGTTTGAAGGCAAGAAGTGGGGGTGTGGGGATTCCTAAGCATCTCCTCCGGAGCCTTCAACATATCATTGATGAAGACGAACATCTCGCCAAGGCCATCTCCACATCATCTCACGTGAGAACACCATCCACCAGATACACGGTACATACTCTTGCAACTCGGCCAGCGTTGTCTAACTGATACGCTGCAGGAAAGGATGTCCCGAGGCATGGTACATTGGGGAAACCATGCAGACGCTACGACAACGGATGAATGAACACCGCTCAACAATCACCAGGCAAGACTGTTCTCTTCCTGTTGGGGAGCACTTCAGCGGTCACGGGCATTCGACCTCTGATCTTCGCGTAAGCGTTCTCCAAGGCGGCCTTCACGACACACGACAGCGCAGAGTTGCTGAGCAGAAACCGATAGCGAAGTTCCGCACACATGAGGACAGCCTCAACCGGGATCTTGGGTTCATGTCACACTATCTGTAACCCCCACAGCTTGTCTGGACTTGCAGAATCTCACTGGCTGTCCTGTCTGGAGACAATACACATCTCTTTAACCTGTGCTTAATGCTCCCTCCATTCACATTGTTTGTACCTTTAAGACTTGATTATCAGTAAAGACTGCATTCCAATCATTATTCTGTAAATTGAGTTTGTGTCTCTGTATGCTCTGTTTGTGAGCATTTCTCCACTCCACCTGACGAAGGGACAGCCTGTTCCGAAAGCTAGTGGCATTTGCTACCAAATAAACCTGTTGGACTTTAACCTGGTGTTGTTAAACTTCTTACTGTGTTTACCCCAGTCCAACGTCGGCATCTCCACATCACCACTTTTGATAACCAGACTTTCAGCCACTTATTACCCTTTCCCATTGGAAATGAATCACTGAATCATCCACTTTAATGTCTTCTGTTTCTCAAAGTCTTCATCACAATTCTTCTGATTACATTTCCTTTTGTCACTTGTCCTATTTCTTATACTTTCCCTTTTCCCCCTCTAGATGGATATCCACTGATTCTCACCTTTCCTGCGAAGCATTTTGAGCTGCCTTTGGCGTCCCACCTTCTCTCCGGGGTCACTTCCATACCTACTTCTCTGACCTCTTCCAGTCCGATAACCATCTGAGATCTCTGCGCTCGTACTCCGACCTCTTGTGATTTTTAATCATGGCACCATTGGGAACCCTACCTTCAGCTGCCTATTCCCTATTCTGGAATCCCTTCTCTAAATCGGCGGCATGGTGGCACCGTAGTTAACACTGCTGCTTCACAACACCAGGGACCTGGGTTCAATTCTGGCCTCAGGTGACTGTGTGGAGTTTGCATGTTCTTTCCATGTCTGCGTGGGTTTCCTCCCACAGTCCAAAGATGTGCAGGTTAGGTTGATTAGCCATGCTAAACTGCCCGTAGTGTATCGGTTGGGAGGATTGGCTATGCTAAATGTTTACCAGGATGTTGCCTGATCTATTAGCTATGAGGAGAGGTTGGATAAACTCAGTTTGTTCTCACTGGAACGGCAGAGCTTGAAGGGTGACCTGATAGAGATTTATAAGATTATGAGTGGCATGGAGAGTGGATAGTCAGATGCTCTTTCCTTGGGTAGAAAAATCAAGTACTAGGGGACATGGGTTTAAGATGGGTGGGGAAAAGTTTAGAGGAGATGTGCGAGGCAAGTTTTTTTTACACAGGGCAGTGAATGTCTGGAACACGCTGCCCAGGAGGTGGTGGGAGCAGGTATGATAGAGGCATCTAGACAGATACATGAATAGGATGGGAATGGAAGGGTCTGGACTCCGTAAGTGCATACGGTTTTAGTTTAGGCAGGCATCATGATCGGTGCAGTTGGAGGGCCGAAGGGCCTGTTCTGTGCTGTACTATTCTTTACTCAATTTTCTTTGTTGATAAATTGCCCCTTGGTGTCAAGGGGATTAGAAGTGTAAATTCATGGGGTTACGGGATAGGGCCTGGGTGAGATTGTTGTCAGTGCAGGCTTGATCGGTCGAATGGCCTCCTTCTGCACTGTAGGGATTCTATGAAATCCCTTTATCTCTCCCGCTGCCTTCAGGCTGCCCCTTCAAATCCACTTTTCTCTTTTTATCATTGTCCTTAAATACAGAATTTATAGTTAGTCTTTCAACAAAAGACTTTAACAAAATCAAAACTTCCCACACTGGAAGAAGCTATGTAAAGCAAAAACAGGCCTGGGAGTAGAAATACAGATAACTGTCAAACGGCTAGCCTTGTGACGACCTTATGGTCATAGTGTGTGAAAGTCTAATTGAGATTTGTCTTCTCCCAAGTTGAAAAGGCAGCTTTACATCTGATGGACTCAACATATTTCAAGGAATCAGGAATCTCTTTTCTTGAAATCTGCCTGCTGTAATTTTAGCATCCATCATCAACGAAAAAGCTTCCTAACTACCAGGAAAATGTCCTTGTTTAGGATCAGTGTTTTGCAGCAGTACAATAATTGTTTCATCCTTGAGTTTACATTTGTGTGATGGTTCATCCATTTGGAGTTAGACTGTCTAGAAACATGGAGCATATAGACTGTTATAATTTTATTGTCTGTAGTATCAAAGCTTATGTATTTTAATTTACCTGACAGCCTTTCTAGAGCTTTCATGTTCTAATCTGGCAAATCTTCATTTTTTCGCACAAAATATAGCTTTTGAATAATTTGTATCAAAGAATTCTCCTCACTATTTTGCCACACTTAACAAATTCTCATCATTTCATCAACCCTCTCCATCTCATTCCATCCCCATCCTGCTCTTGGCATCCACATCAATCTCACCTTATGGAAACAATCTCTCCAATTAGGGTAACTTTGTTGCTGGGCTCCCCTTACTTTCTGCTATTTTTGTTCTCCGCCACTCTGCTACTGCCTCCACCAACTGTTGGCAACTGCTTGTATATGACATGGCTCCAGTCTTTCACACACCTCATGCGCCTCTGCATAATGCTGCCCATCAAATAAATCCATCAACATCCACACCCCTTTAAATTATCAATTTATTATTATCACATGTAATAACATACAGTGAAAAGTATTGTTTCTTGCGCGCTATATAGACAAAACATACTGTTCGTAGAGAAGGAAATGAGAGAGTGCAGAATGTAGTGTTACAGTCCTAGCTAGGGTGTAGAGAAAGATCAACTTAATGCAAGGTAGGTCCATTCAAAAGTCTGACAGCAGCAGGGAAGAGGCTGTTCTTGAGTTGGTTGGTACGTGACCTCAGACTTTTGTATCTTTTTCCCGAAGGAAGAAGGTGAAAGAGAGAGTGTCCAGGGTTTGTGGGGTCCTTAATTATGCTGGCTGCTTTGCCAAGGCAGTGGGAAGTGTAGACATAGTCAATGGATGGGAGGCTGGTTTGCATGATGGATTGGGCTACATTCACGGCCTTTTGTAGTTTCTTGCGGTCTTGGGAAGAGCAGGAGCCATACCAAGCTGCGATACAACCAGAAAGAATGCTTTCTATGCTGCATCTGTAAAAGTTGGTGAGAGTCGTAGCTGACATGCCAAATTTCCTTAGTCTTCTGAGAAAGTAGAAGCGTTGGTGGGCTTTCTTAACTATAGTGTCAGCATGGGGGGGACCAGGACAGGTTGTTGTCGGACAGGCAAAAGCTATTCTCAATATAGCTTTGCATTTTGTATCGAATTAAACGATTGAAGGGTTTGTGATGACTTTTGGGTCCTTCAGTACTATTGCAGTTGAGAGTTTGAATCACTGACTGCTCACCACAGTGCAGGGTCCACATGTATATGATGACACTTATTTTGTGCATTTATGAATCTTCTCTCTCTTTCAGATGGAGGCTTTCTATGCATCTCTGATTTTATTCATTGGTCGAGTTTGGGATGCTTTCACTGATCCCATTGTTGGATTCCTCGTCAGCAAAAGCAGGAGAACAAGATTTGGCAAGTTGCTTCCTTGGTGAGGATATCTTGCATGGGGTTTATTATGGTATCTAGTGGAATACAAGAAGCAGTACATCTGCAGCTGATCTCTTGATGTTACAGGCTGCTTACTAAAGTAATTATTTAAAGAAGCATCAACTATTAATTGAAACAAGTCCTCTAATTCTCTCTTGCGGCTTTAAGCTCTGTACTTTTAAATTGAAAGACTGCTGAGTTATTAGACTGAGGACAACCATCTGATAATGTCAAATCAAGCAGCTACTTCAGTTTAAAATAATTGGATCCATAGTCTTTAATGATGCAAAGAACTGACTTAAAGACCTGTGACTATCTGATTCTCCATCATTTATCCTTTTAAAGGAATTATAAATGTATATTGTTGAAAATGTTTTTTAGCTCCTCATCAATACCATCTATAATCTGCCTTTTTACCTTTTATTAATACTAACTCTACTTTGATTTAACTAACTTTTAAACTATTTCCAGTCCCCTTGACCATTTAAGTTTGAAAATCTTTCAAAACATGTATTCTTTCAGATCTTGTGGTTAATTATTTCTTCGATCCAATTTCAAAAACACATCCAGAATACCGTGTTTACTACTGTTTGTTTAGAAAATTTCATACCCAAGATTTACTACTTGATCTGCTCGTTCAGATTGTTATCAAACTGTGTACACGGGGGAGAAGTATTTTTGGTAGAACAAAACTGGACTGCAATGAGAACTATTTATTGAAACACAAATTGAAGATGGAATAAATGTGGCTGGAAAGTTGTGCTGAACTTTCACCAACCGATATTCTGAACAATATTGGTGCATCAACAAAACCAAACAGCAGTCATTCGGTGATGGGACTAATAATTTGTGAATTAATCGCTAGTAAATGCACAACTGTGAGAACTCACAAACAACATTGTATCGTGGAGCACTGGATCTGGGGATTGATAAGTGAACAGTAATGGACTCTGGATGAAATGACACTGCAACTAAAAATTTGGAACTAAATTTTATAAGCATACCATTTGCTGTGAATAACTCCCTTCTCATCTGTCTCTTTCTCTAGGATATTGTTTTCCATGCCGTTTGGAGTTGCTTCTTATTTCCTGTTATGGTTCAGTCCTTCTTACACAATGTCCTGGAAATACAGCTTCTTCTGGTATCTTATGACCTACTGCGCATTTCATACCTGCATGAGTGTAAGTTTTACACCCCGAAGCCAATAAGACATTTGCATCCACCCAGCAGTTATGGGAATGTGACTGGTTGATGTTTCCATATCTAAGAATCAGGCAGCCAGCATATCTCTTTGCACCTGGACATTGGGATCCAGCTCCCTCTTGAATGCCTCAATTGAACCTGCTTCCATCACACTGTCTGGCAGTATATTCCAGGTCCTAATCATTTGCTGTGTGCAAAGGATTTTCCTCATGTTGCCATTGCTTCTTTTGCTAATTCCCTTAAATCTGT
This sequence comes from Mustelus asterias, assembly GCF_964213995.1. Lineage (NCBI taxonomy): Eukaryota > Metazoa > Chordata > Chondrichthyes > Carcharhiniformes > Triakidae > Mustelus > Mustelus asterias. Next base: position 50,714,815 of record NC_135820.1, read on the forward strand.
GGCGTCTTGTTCTTGATCCTTATACCAAGGGACTAGCATTTCCCTATTTACTTTATCCAGACCCCTCATGATTTTGAAAACCACTATCAAACCTCATCTCAACCTTCTCTTCAAAGAAAATAGCCTTAAGTTCTCCAATCCATCCATGCATCTGAAGTGCCTCATCCATTCTCATGATTTTTTTTCTGCATTCACTCTAATATCTTGACATCTTTGCTAAAGTGTGGCGGCTGAACTGGAAGCAATACATCAGTTGAGACCAAACCAGTATTCTATACACATTTAACATAACTTCCTTGCACTTATACTCTACATCCAGCCCTATTAATAAATCTTAGGATGCTGTCTGCTTTATTGACTGCACACTCCACCTGTTCCACCACCCTCAATGATTTTTGCACATATACATCCAAGTACCTCTGCCTCTGAATCCTCTTTAGAATTGTACCTTCTGTTTTATATTGTCTTTCTGCATTCTTCCTACAAAATGAATCATTTCACACTTCTCAGCATTAAATATAACCTGCTGCTCTTCCAGCCTGCCACATCCTTTTTTGAAGTTCTACATTATCGTCCTCACAGTTCACAATGGTTGCAAGTTTTGTATCATGCACGCATTTTGAAATTGTGCCAAGGTCTAGATCATTAATATATATCAGAAAGAGCAGAGGTCCCGACACTGGCCCTGGAGAACTCCCCTACAAACTTGCTCCAGTCCAAAAATCATTCACCAATCATGACTCCAATTCCTGTTGCTCAGCCAGTTTCATATCCATACGATTCCTATTTGTTCCATAAGCTCTAATTTTGTTCAAGTCTCTTTTGCAGCACTTTATCAAATGACTTCTTGAAGTCACATACACCACATCAACAGCTTTACCCTCATTGACCTCTGTTACCTCATCAAAAAAACTGCTAGCAAGTTAGTCAAACATGATTTGCCCTTAACAAATCCATACTGGCTTTTTTAAAATTAACCTGCATTTGCCCAAGTGATTATTAATTTTGTCCCAAATTATTATTTCTAGAAGTTTGCACCAAAATTAAACTGACCTGCAGTTAATGAGTTTATCTTTACACCCTTTTTTAGCAAAGATATAACACTTGCATTCCTCCAGTCCTCTGGCACATTCCTGAGTCTAGTTAAGAAAGACTGGAAAATAATGGCCAGTGCCTCTGCAATTTCCGCTCTCTCTTTGTAACTTTTGTTGCATTCTGTCTATTCTCGGAGCCTTATCAACTGTAAATGCCATCCTATATCCTATCCATGATCACCTTTTCAATGTTAAACTCTTCACACATCTGAATTACCTCCTCTTTCACCATGACCTGTGCAGCATCTTGTTCCTTGATCTCTGCCTTCATGCTTGCATCACCTTTTTTGGCCCTTAATTCACCCTACTCCTCCTCCCACCATCCTTTTATTATTTATAGGCCTCTAGAAAACATTTGGATTCTCTTTTATATTTGCTGCTGGTCTCTTTTCGTAATCTCTCTTTGCTTCTCTTATTTGATTTTTCACTTCACCTGTGAACTTTCTATCTTCAGCCTGGTTCATGGTTGTACGGTGCACCTGACATCTGTCATAAACACACTTTTTCTTCTTCATCTTAATCTCGACCTCTTTTGTTCATGGAGCTCTGGATCCATTTGCCCTGCCTTCCCTCTTCCTGGAAATATATCTTGCCTGTGCCCAAACTCTCTCCTCTAAAGGCAGCCCATTGTCTGGATACGATTTTGCCAACCTTTGATACCAATTGATCAGGCCAGATCTATTGTCAAATTGATCAGGCCAGATCCATTGTCAAATTGATCAGGCCAGATCCATTGTCAAATTGATCAGGCCAGATCCATTGTCAAATTGATCAGGCCAGATCCATTGTCAAAACAAAGGTGCAACAACATTGCCCAGTGTCATTTATAGGCCATCAACCATTGGGAAGGATGCAGAGGAACAAATTTGCAAGGAACTTACAGAGGAACTAGAATTATAGAGTAGTTATAATGGGAGACTTTAATTATCTGAGCATAGGCTGAGATAGGGATAGTGTAAAAGGCAGAGGGGGGGGCAAGAGTTTACTTGAATGTTCAGGAAAACTTTCTACAGCAGCATTTCCTGTCCAATGAGAAAGGAGGCATTGCTTGGGAATAAGGTGGGCTAAGTGGATCCAATGTCAGTAGGGGAGCAGTTTGTGGACTGTGGACATTGTATCATAAGGTTTAAGTTGGCTATGGAAAAGGGGCAAGAGAAAATTCAGAGAATGCATCTACCGCATGAGTTATATGCAAAAGACTACTTTCTCTACACGGTCCCATCGACATTAAATCGGGTTTGGATGCAAAGTAAAGCTGCTTTTGCACTGTGCCATCAAATATTTCCAGATTGCCTAACAATGTGTCTTATCGGTATTAAGATGGACACTGATGCTATTTTAATAATTTTTTAGTATCCATTCATGGGATGTGGGCACCACTGGCAAGACCAGCATTAATATCCCATCACTAATTGCCCCTGAGAAGATGGCCTGAGCTGCCTTCTTAAACCACTGCAGTCCAAGTGGCATAGGTATTACCATAGTGCTGTTAGGAAGGGAGTTGAGCATGAGTTCACTCTCCACACCATCCATGCAGATTGCCACTTTTGAGAGGTTTCTTGCAGTTGACTCTTACCATAGTTGTCACTTTGTCCACGTCTAAACTCTTCTGGCTGATGTCTCCATTTGCAACTGAAAATCAGTGGATTCAAGTTTCCCATGCAGTTTTCTAGAGAGCACTCTCTTTTGAAGTCACCATTCACAGCTCAGCTAAATTTCTAACAAGTGTTCTGCAGTGAGATTTGACAGTCACGCTTAGCAGTCGGGGCAGCATGGTGGCACAGTGATTAACACTGCTGCCTCACAGCCAGGGACCTGAGTTCAATTTCTGGATGGGGTCACTGTCTGTGCAGAGTCTGCACGTTCTCCCCGTATCTGCTTGGGTTTCCCCTGGGTGCTCTGGTTTCCTCCCACAGTCCAAAAGACATGCTGGTTAGGTACATTGGCCATGTTAAATTCTCCCTCAATGTACTCGAACAGGCGCTGGAGTATGATGAATAGGAGATTTTCCCAGTAACTTCATTGCAGTGCTAATGTAAGCCTACTTGTGACATTAATAAATAAACTTAACTTTAGTACAGGAGAGATCAAAACAACTAGCACAGGAGCTATTCTTTTCCTGGCCCAATAGGTATGCCAGATGTGTCGCTGAGGTAATTGACAGAAAAACCAAAAACAAAATTAATTGAGCTGAAGCATTGTTGAGGAAATTATTAATGCTATGATGCTACTTACAATTATTGCTTTTGCAACAACACAAGTAGAGTGAGTCATATAAAACCCATCACCGAGATGGTTGAGATCACTTAATATACCTCACGATTGATTATATCTCTGTTTACTTTGACTGAAACTGAGAGTGAAGGATGACTCCAGCATTTGTCATCTCCCCACAGCATCGATATATCTATGTAGTGTCTTTCTTCTTCAAGACCAGTTGCAAGTTCTTTTTTTTTTGGAGCCATGAGTTAATATAATAACTGCCTTTATTTTTAGAGTTTCTGTACTTGCTTACTTGCCAGGGTGTGCAAATGCAATAAGAGTGTGGCCAGCGTTTGAGGGGAGATGATGTATTTAACTTGTGTTATATAAATAATCTTCTGGACATTGTGAAAACAATCATCTGAATATTAGGTTTTTAAAAGTAAACGATTGAACAGAAGGCCACTTAGAAACTTGAATTGGAAAAGATTTGTTAAGATTTGTGTGTGATTCTTCATCAAGCCTTCTGATTTTAGGATTAAAAGCCACTGTGGGTCTGGTATGATACAGGAAACGTCTCTTCCTATATCGGTAGGTAGTTTCAGTGTTTGGTGCAGCGTCAGACCTGTGCCATCAGCTAAGGAAGCAACAACTGGCACCTTTAACAGGGATGAACCTCCCAAGGTGTCACTGAGAGGGAAGATCAGGAAAAAAATGGATGTTGTGCAGGAACGGATCTTAAGAGTGGCAATGAAAAGGCATTTTTCGATGGTTGTTCAAAGTGGAGAGGGAGATGAAGAAGCAGTGAGTTCCAGAGCTTGGCCCCAAGTTTTGATATAGCCGTTAATAGTGCAGTAAATGGGGAAAATGCACAAAGCGATGGGCAATAAATGTGGCCTTGTCAGTGCGACCACATCCAAGAGCAAATATTTTTCACGCAGAGTGTGGTGGGTGCCTGGAACATGGTGCCCGAGGAGCTGGTGGAAGCAGGCACATTAGTGACATTTCAGAGGCGTCTGGATGGGTACATGACTAGAGGGATGCAGACATTTTTTTTTAGTTTAGTTAGGGCATCATGTTTAGCACAGGCTTGGAGGGCCAAAGGGCCTGTTCTTGTGCTGTACTTTACTTTGTTCTTTGAACAGCTTTATAGCATTTTAGAAATATGTCAGTTGAACGTCTAAAGTTTGGTGAGCTGTGTCCAGAGGGCTTTTGGGGCGGGAGGCCATGAGTTAAAGAAGCCTAGTATCTATCCACTTGCAAGGTCAGACGTTATGTCAGTCTAACATCTTGTCTGAAAAACGATACGTCTGACAGTACAGCACTCCCTCAATTCTGGTCATGTCCCGCTCAAGTCTTGCAGCTGGGCCTGAACCCTCAACCTTCTGACTCTGAGGCAAGAGCACTATCAAGTGAGTCATGGCTGAATATGATGATGGATTATCAATTTCTAATTGTGTTTTGAGGAATTGTTCTGAATTCTTATGTCTCTGTAGTGTTTCCATGTGCCCTATTCTGCTCTAACCATGTTTCTCGGCGGTAACCAGCGTGACAGAGATTCAGCGACTGCATACAGTAAGTACTGATTTTCCCTTCAGTTGGAATTTAAAATATTCCAATCTTTCCACTGCTGAGAATTTCATAAGACCGTAAGACACAGGAGCAGAAATAGGCCATTCAGCCCATCGAGTCTGTTTTGCCATTCAGTGAGATCATGACAGATCTGATATAATAATTCTCAACTCCACTTTCCTGTCTTATCCTCATACTCTTGATTCCCTGACTGATTAAAAATTGTTCATCTCAGCCTTGAATATGCTTAACGACCAGTGTCTATAACTCTCTGTGGTAAAGAATACCACAGATTCACTACCGTCTGAAAGGAGAAATTCCTCCTCATCTCTGTTTTAAATGGGTAACCCCTTATTCTGAGATTATGACCCTAGACCATCCCTCGAGGGGAAACTACCTCTCAGTATCTATCCTGTCAAGCCCCCTGAGAATCTTGTATATAAGGTCACCTCTCATTCTTCTAAACCCCATTGAGTATAGGCTCAACCTCTCCTCATAAGAAAATTCCTCAATTTCTGGGATCAACCTCCCCTTCATAGTGTAGGACATTTAGACTTGCATCCCCGCAAGAGTTTTTTAAAAAGTGCAAAGATATGTGTTCAAAGTGTGAAGCAAAAGATATTTTCATCCCACTAGATTATCTTGATATAGACTTGTGAAAAAGATATAGGCTCCTGAAAAATGTAAAAACCAAGCGGTGAGAAGTTGTAAAGCTAAGGGGTTATTATCAAACTGTTACTAGTTAGGAGACAGCTAAGTGATGAACCATTTATGTGTGGGTGTCTGTCTCCTTTCAGGGATGGGAGTGGAGGTTCTCGCAACCCTGGCTGGAGCTGCTATTCAGGGTCAAATTGTGGGTGCATATCACACGCAAACTGCAGAAACATGTCGCATGATGCAGAATGGAACAGCACTCAACAACACCTCTCCATTGGTAAACAGCCTCAATAACACGGTCAGTACTGCTCACATTACTATCTTTGGTGTATTGCAAGTTATTTTGACTTGGCTATGTTCTGAGATGGAAGGACATCACGTCGTGCCACGTTCACCGCTGAAATATGTTCAGAATAAATCAGCATCTCACTTCTTCTTTAATGAACAATTTGCATTTATGTGCAGTGCCTTTTAATGTCGGAGAATGCCCCAGGTATGTAACAAAAGCAGAGTAAGACAGAAATGGACCCTGCAGGAGACTGTGGGCCCGATTTTACCATTGCGTCGCGCCTGTTTTCGGGCGCAAAAACGTGGTAAAGTTGGGTGTGATGGCCACTTTACCGAGACCCGGGAATGGCCGCGATCCGATTCGTACCCGAAACGGGCGCAACGGCGATTTAAATGCATTTGCATGCATTTCAATTGAATTAATGAACTGCCCGCCCAACTTTATCAATATTTCCCCCTTTACCACCGTGTTCGCCGATCCGGAATCGAGCCGAAATGGACCTGCTGAATAATAGTCTGGTTCGGGCACTCCAGCTGTTGAAGAGGCGAGTTCAGAGCTTCCAACGGCTCTCTGACTCAGATCAGTGGTCGGGGGCGGGGGGGGGTGGGTGGGTCAGATCATTCTCTGGGGGGGGGGAGGGAGGTGGGCCCGATCATTCTCTGGTGGAGAGGAGGAAGGCCCGATCGTTGGGGGGGAGGAGTGGGGAGGAGGAGGATGGCAGGTGTACCTCAGGTGGGGGGGGGGGGGGGAGTGAGGCCAGATCGTTCTGGGATGCGGGTAAGATGTATCGCTGGTTGCGGAGGTGGGGGGGAGGTCAGATGGTTCTCTGGTGGGGGGGGGGGGGTGGGCAGGGGTGTCTGCTGCCACTCTGCGGGCGATCGGTGGGAGGAGAACGGGGCAGGGGGTCGCGATCAGTCTGGATGGCGGGGGGGGGTGTTGGGTGGATAAGGGGGACAGTGATGTCTGTGGGGACCATTGCTCCCGTTTTTCGCTCCTGGGCCGCTTTCTCCGCTTTCTGCGGCCCTGGAGCGATCTGACACGGGCGTGCTTTTTCAAATTTTCTTTCTAACTGCGCATGTGCAGTTCAGAGCTCCGATCGTTCTGGGTGCACTAAGCCCCGCCCACAACACGATTCAGACCCGCGATTTATTTTTCAGGTTGAGTGCGTATGGGGGCGCCTGAAAGCAGATTTCAAAGTCTGACCTGAATTACGCCCAGATTCAGCACTTAGAATGAAAATGGTAAAATCAGGCCCTGTGTGTTTGAATTCTAGCAGAGTCAACAACCTACCTGCATATAAAATTTGTACATTGAATTTCTTCTTGTGCTGCCATTTGGAATGTTCTCTGATATAACAAAATCTAAGAAAAGGATGCTGCATCCTGTTGCAGAATGCTTTATTCACATTCAAATCCCAGGTCCAACGTGTTGGGTTTGGCGCAGATCCCCTTGAATGTCATAGAAACATAGAAGATAGGAGCAGGAGGAGGCCATCTGGCCCTTCGAGCCTGCTCCGTCATTCATTACGATCATGGCTGATCATCCAACTCAATAGCCTAATCCTGCTTTTTTCCCATTCACCCCAAGTGCTACATCCAGCTACCTCTTGAATACATTCAATGTTTTGGCATCAACTACTTCCTGTGATAATGAATTCCACAGGCTCACCACTCTTTGGGTGAAGAAATGTCTCCTCACCTCCATCCTAAATGGTCTACCCTGAATCCTCAGACTGTGAGCATCAAACTGTTTCCTACTTGGAGCTCAAAGTTTGGCATTATAGGAAGAGAAGTTCTTTGCAACATTAAAACCTTTTTAAAAAAAATTAACACAACCCGTAATTTCATGAGTGAGCCACAGATGGGTCTGTCTTAGAGTTTTGTTTTCTCAATAGAATGTATTTTTTATTGAACATTTGAATTGTTTGAAATCTTTCCCATGTTTTATTTATCACCATACCTTTTAGTGTATTTATGTAGTCAACCTTAGCCAGTTTTCCCCTCTGGAACTGGCTTTGTTTAAACTTAATATGACATTCAAAGGCATTACGATGACTATATACCAGTGGATCTTTTACTATGACTAATTAACCCTGCCTCATTACACCAATACTAGATTTAAGATAGCTTTATCCCTAGTCGGTTCCACAACATAATGCTGTCAATGGCAAAGTGATGTGACCCGGTATAAGTAGAAAGCAGATGGGGATGTTGGGGAGATTGTGTGACCCAGAGCGTGGCCCAATTGTTGTGCAATGAAGTTTCTTTATTGAACCTTTTTCTTTGATTTACTTTGTGAAGTTAGTTATTTTATTGTTTGCAACTGAAGTATCCGTACTGCCGATGAACATAATATTTCAGAGAGGCCGACAGAATGGCAGAGGAAGGGGGTTAGCCCTGATAGTAAAGGATGAGATCAGGACATTAGTGAGAAAAAAATCTGGCCACAGAAGATGTTGAGATAGAATCAGTATGGGTAGAGTAAGAAGTCTCACAGCACCAGGTTAACTTCCAACAGGTTTATTTGGAATCATGAGCTTTCGGAGCACTGCTCCTTCATCAGGTGACTCACGAAAACTCGTGATTCCAAATAATCCTGTTGGACTTTAACCGGGTGTTGAGATTTCTTACTGTGCCCATCCCAGTCCAACACCGGCATCTCCACAGTATGGGTAGAAATTAAGAATAGCAAAAAGTCAGAAAATTCTGACTAACTGTAATTATGCCATTTGAAAGAGCATTAAACAAGAAATTATTGAAGTTCATAGCAAAGGCAATGTAACAAGTGTGAGGAACTTTAATCTCCTTATGACTGGCTGGGACAATGAAATTGGCAAAGGTAGTTTACTAAATGAGTTTTCATGACAGCAATATGTTGTGGAACTGACTAGGGATAAAGCTATTTTAAATCTAGTTATTGGTGTAATGAGGCAGGGTTAATTAGTCATAGTAAAAGATCCACTGGCATATAGGATCATAATGCCATTGAATTTCATATTAAGTTTAAACAAAGCCAGTTCCAGAGGGGACAATTGGCTAAGGTTGACTACATAAATGCACTAAAAGGTATGGTGATAAATAAAACATGGGTAAGATTTACAACAAAAACTCTAAGAAAGACGCATCTGTAGCTCACTCGTGAAATTATGGGTTGTGTTAATTTTTTTTAAAAGGAGGCTTTAATGTTGCAAAGAATAGTAGCAAGTCTGAGGATTGAGAGTGTTCTAGAAACCAGCAAAGGGCCACCAAAAAGTTGATTAAACAGGAAAAAATAAAATATGAGTAAACTAGCCAGAAATATAAAAACAGACTGTAAGAGCTTTTATAAGTATGTAAAAAAGAAGAGTAGCTAAAGTAAACATTGGTCGCTAAGAGGCAGAGACAGGAGAAAATATCACGGGGAATGAGGAAATGGCAGATCTAGAAATGGATGGTAATCTAGAGGTTACCTCAGGGAAATTGAGGTAATTAATATCAGCAAAGAAAAAATTTTGCAGAAACTTAAGGAACTAAAAACCAACAATTCCCAGGACCTGATGACCTATACTCTGGGATTCTAAAAGTGATAATTGCAAGATAGAGGATGCATTTGCTATGATTTTCCAAAATTCTTTAGAATCTGTGTTAGAATCTATCATTAAGGATATTATAAATGCACTTAAAAATGATAGTATGATTAGAACAAGTCAACAAATAGAAATCCTGTTTGACAAATTTATTAGAGTTTTTGAGGATGTTATAGTCGGGTAGATAAAGGGGAACCGGTACATGTATACCTAAATTTCCAAAATGCATTTGATATCATGCCACAGAAAAGGTTAATAAACAAGATCAGAGCTCAAAGAGTAGGGGGTAATATATTAGCAAAGTTAGAGTTAATGGATAGGAGGCAAAGAGTGGACATAAGTATGCCTTTTTCAAATTGGCAGAGTGTCGCTGGAACCTCAGATATTTGCAATCTATATTAATTAAATTACTCTCTGGCTCTTTATCTAAGTTTGCTGATAATATAAAGCAAGGTGGAAAGATGCACTGTGAAGAGAACAGGACAAGGTTGCAAAGAGATGATTTAGACAGGTTAAGTGAGTTTGGCAACAAGCAGGCAGATGGAGTTTAATGTGGGGGAGTTTGAAGTCATTCACTTTGGTCATAAGAGTAGAAAAGCTGAATATTTTTTAAAGGTTGTGAAATTTGTAAATGATTATGTTTTAAAGAGATTTGAGTTTGCTCATACAAGGAAAGCAGAAAGTTGGTATGCAGGGTAACCAAAAGGCGTTTGATAAGGTGCCCCATAAAAGGCTGCTGAAGAAGATTAGGGCACACGGAGTTGGGGGTAGTGTGTTAAAGTGGATTGGGGACTGGCTATCCGACAGGAAGCAAAGAGTCGGAATAAATGGGTGTTTTTCCGGTTGGAGGAAGGTAACTAGTGGCGTGCCGCAGGGATCGGTACTCGGGCCGCAACTATTTACCATTTATATAGATGATCTGGAGGAGGGGACGGAGTGTAGGGTAACGAAGTTTGCAGACGACACAAAGATAAGTGGAAAAGTGAATCGTGTGGAGGACGGAGAAGATCTGCAGAGAGATTTGGACAGGCTGAGTGAGTGGGCGAGGATATGGCAAATGGAGTATAACGTTGATAAATGCGAGGTTATACACTTTGGAGGAAATAATAACAAATGGGATTACTATCTCAATGGAAACAAATTTAAACATGCTACCGTGCAAAGGGACCTGGGGGTCCTTGTGCATGAGACGCAAAAGCCCAGTCTGCAGGTACAACAGGTGATCAAGAAGGCAAATGGGATGTTGGCCTATATTGCGAGGGGGATAGAATATAAAAGCAGGGATGTCTTGATGCACCTGTACAGGGCATTGGTGAGGCCGCAGCTGGAATACTGTGTGCAGTATTGGTCCCCTTATATGAGGAAAGATATATTGGCATTGGAGGGAGTGCAGAGAAGGTTCACCAGGTTGATACCGGAGATGAGGGGTTTGGATTATGAGGAGAGGCTGAGGAGATTGGGTTTGTACTCGTTGGAGTTTAGAAGGATGAGGGGGGATCTTATGGAGACTTATAAGATAATGCGGGGGCTGGATAGGGTGGAGGCGGAGAGATTCTTTCCACTTAGTAAGGAAGTTAAAACTAGAGGACACAGCCTCAAAATAAAGGGGGGTCGGTTTAAGACAGAGTTGAGGAGGAACTTCTTCTCCCAGAGGGTGGTGAATCTCTGGAATTCTCTGCCCACTGAGGTGGTGGAGGCTACCTCGCTGAATATGTTTAAAGCGCGGATGGATGGATTCCTGATCGGTAAGGGAATTAAGGGTTATGGGGATCAGGCGGGTAAGTGGTACTGATCCACGTCAGATCAGCCATGATCTTATTGAATGGCGGGGCAGGCTCGAGGGGCTAGATGGCCTACTCCTGCTCCTATTTCTTATGTTCTTATGTTCTTATGTAACAGCAAGCAATTAGGAAGACAAATGGCATATAAAAAAACCAAAAATGCTGGAAAGACTCCAAGTGTGACCGCATCTGCGGAGAGAGAAACAGACTTAATGTTTGGATCGAGTCCGTATGACTCTTTTTCCACTCGGGTGACCTGCTGAGATTTTCCAGCATTATCTGTTTTTATTTCAGGTTTCCAGCATCTGCAGTATTTTGTTTTAATTTTAGGGTAAATGGAGTTTTGGGCTTTATTGTAAGAGATTGGAGTACAAGAATAAAGATGACTTGCTACAATTATACAGGGCTTTGGTGAGATCACAGTTAGATTACCATGTGTGGTGTTAGGCATTTTTGGGAAGGGTATCCTTGTACTGGAGGTGGCACAGGGAAGGTTCGCTAAATTGGTTCCTAAGATGAGGAGGATGGGAGGCTGAGTGATATCAGCCCGATCTAGAATCACAAAATCCCTACAGTGCAGAAGGAGGCCTTTCAGTCCATTGAGCCTACACCAACAATAGTCCCACCTAGGCCCTATCTCCAGTGCCAGGGAGAACATGCAAATTCCACACTGAAATTTACCTGAGGCTGGAATCGAACCCAGGTCCCTGGCGCTGTGAGACAGCAGTGCTAACCACTGTGCCACGTGCTGCCCACATATTCTTTGGAGTTTAGAAAAATGCGAGGCAATCTCATTGAAACATGCAAGATTGTCCCTCCTGGTGTCTAGTCCCTTGGTTATAGACACTTGCTGTTTCCGATCCTCCTGCTATTGTTTGCACCATTCTTATTGCCCTTGCATCTATTTAGGTCCCAAACATGGTTTAGGGAAGAGTTGAGGAATGATCCTTGGAGTTAGGTGATATGAGGAGAGACTGAAGAAAGTTGCATTTTTCAGCTTTAAAGGAGGTAAATGCAAAATGATGTGTGAAAAGTGGATATGATAGTAAATTTTATAAAAAAAGAGAATACAGTAAACAACCACAACCATAGCACATTTGGGACTCATTAAAACACTTCTTCACACAGCGAGTGATCAGTAAATGGAATGGCCACCTGGTTAAGATGGTGGAGCCAAAAATCATCTGTTCAGTTGATTGAGATTTGAGTAGCTGAGGTTTTGTGGGAGGGTATCTGTGGGGATATTGTGGATAGTTAAACCAGACTGCACTGAGGGGCTTTTCCTTTTGTTTTTGAAACTTGTGAGCATTAGGGGCATCCCTGTAAGAAATGTATTTTCCTCTTTTTCCATAGAAGTGGGCCTACATGCTGGCAGCCATGGTGATCGGGAGCCTTTACTTTCTCTGTTCGTTGATTCTGTTACTTGGAGTAAAGGAGCACACGGGTAAGTGGCTGGGCTGAGATTGATGGACTTGGATGTGGAAATGGCAGGCATGCAAATCAAGTTCATCCACCATCATGCTAAAACTCTTAACTGCCAGCTGGAGTCTGGTGATGTGGAGCTTTGTTCCCCTTTTAGTTTTGTTTCTTGTCATCAAATGTTTCTCTCTTTCCTTTCTCTCCATCAGGCACCGGCTCCTACTGGGCTCCACAGCCTTCTATTACTTTATCCAAGTGTCCATTCTTCATGTGTGAACTCAGCAAGTGAATGCAGCCTGGGGTTTTGATTGTGGAGAGTGCCACAGCCAAGCTTACGGTGGCATAATTTGACGTCCATACAGCTGAACTTTCTTGTTGGGATAGTGATCAGGAACAGAAAACTGGTTGAATTTTCCAGTTTGTTGCTCCAGGAAGCTGGGCAGTTCTTTTTTTAAAAATATTTTGCAAGACTAGGTATCCCTGGCCGGGCCAATGATTATTGCCCTTGAAAAGGTTGTTGATGGGCTGCCTTCTTGAATCGATGAAGCCCAACAAAAGTTAATGTTCTAACTTGTGCCCCAGCTGAGATCAGCTGCCTCAACAGACACCTATTCCAAATGTTCACAGTCCTTAGCCAGATTTTTTACTTTTTATATTGGTTTGCTCTAGTCCCTTTCTCCCCTCTACACCCTTCACATGCGTATGTCTCCATTGATCCCAAGCACCAATTCTCAACAAGAAGCCAGGAAAGCAGACCTACTCCCTGCTAGATAGTCGTTCCTGTACTATTTTCATTACACAAATACTCTCCTAAAATGAGAGAGCCTGATTCAGTTTCAAACAATCGCCATGATGGTGATGACAATCAAGCTCCTATCTTCTTTGCGTATTTTCCTAACAAGATAACTGGTTGTCTCACGAATAGGATGATATCAGTTATATTGTAAATCTGGATGTCAAATGGATGGTTCCTGCAAATAGGCCACATGCTCCAAGTTGTAAGTCCTTTATGTTCACTACAAGATTTTGACAGATATATTGAGTGATCTCAAATCGCTGATCAATTGCAATGTTAAAATATTTTTTTGAATATAACTATAAATTGAAAATGGATAATGTGACCTGTTGCAGAATTCTAGCATGAGATTGGCCAGGTTTGCACATTGTGTAATTCAAATATCTTCAGATGTTTGACTGTGCTCATGTGTGTATTGATTGGCTGTTTTGTGATTATTACAGGTTGCTTTGCTCCTAAAGAACATTTCCGCGTTTCATACATAACGGGCCTGAAACTGGTTATGAGTCACAAGCCGTACCTGAGCCTCACCTTTGGCTTTCTGTTTATCTCACTGGCTTTTCAGGTACTGAGAAAGAATATATTTGTTGGTCATCTGGACTTTCATATCATTTCTGAATATAAGAACATAGAAAACTTATTATCCAATGTTTCTGAAACATGACTATTATAAAGAAAATCAAGGAAACTAAAACGCTTCCAAATAAATTTGACAGTCTTTAATTTCTCTGGCCGTAATCTTAGCACCCTTCACGCCGGTGGGATTTTTCCATCCCGTTGCAGTGAACGGAGATTTGGCTGGCTGCCAAATTCCCTGACTTTGCTGCAGCGGGAGCGTGGCATGAACGGCAGGTAAGATCGCACCCTCAGAGTTTGGTCATAAATCCACCATGTAGTCTGGTGCTACACAATTCTTAGGGATGCTTGAGGGCTATTCACAAGGGTGGGTGTGGAGTGAATGTTTTCTCTTGGAGAAACTAGAATTAGGGCTCACTGTTTAAAAATAAGAGGTCACTCCCTAAAGACGGCGATGCGGAGAAATTATTTCTGAGGGTTGTGAGTCTCTTGAACTCTCTTCCTCAAAAGTCAGTGGAAGCAGAATCTTTGAAGGTTTTGCAGGCAGAGCTGGATACGTTCTTGACTGGCAAGAGGGTGAAAGGTTATCAGGGGTAGGCAGGAATGTGGGCTCGAGCCACGATCATATTGAATGGCAGAGCAGACTCGAGGGGCCAAGTGGCCTACTCCTGCTCCTAATTCATATGTTCATGATGCATACAAAGAAAGCTCTAAGTTCCACCTGTGCTGAATTAACTGATCTCCAAGGTGGTACTAGGAGCACTAGTATCCTGAGGTTAAGAAGATGACAATGATCTGGTGCTTTCCTTTCCTGAATACTACCTCGTGACCTTTGCAGGAAGGTGCATTTGTCAACTGAATGAGGACAGAGTTGAATTCAGCTGTGATGCAAGACTTTTTTCACCACCATCACCTGCGGGGGTCCCCCCCACTCCCCACCCCCTCCCGGCCCCACATACATACACACGCACACATACACACACACCTCTTCCCTTTGAACCTATAGCCCACTGACCTTCTGTCGAGGCTCATGAAAAAATGACTATTTTGCAAGGCTTTGGAGGGTAGATGGTACTAGTCTGCTCTAAACAGTTTATGCTAGGGTAAAAGTCAAATGTGATTTCTGTATTAAGCTGGGGTGTTGAAAATTCCCCCCACTGGAACTTGAGTGTTTGCAGTTAGGCTGTGAGTTCAATGAGGAAAAGAGCCTGCATGAGTCTAGTAAGTGCGGTTTACTTTACATCAAAATCTCATGAGTCCAAAGATGTGCGGGTAAGGTGGATTGGCCATGCTAAATTTCCCCTTAGTGTCAGGGGGACTCGCTAGGGTAAATGCATGGGGTTATGAGGAGAGGGCCTGGGTAGGATTGTGGTCGATGCAGACTCGATGGGCTGAATGGCCTCCTTCTGCACTGTAGGATTCTATGATTCTAATGTAATATTTCTCCACTTTGCTTCACCATACAGCTCGTCCAGAATAATTTTGCTTTGTTTTGCACCCATGCTGCCAATTTGGGCAACCACTTTCAGCACATCATCTTTGTGATTCTGGTAGGTAAAGATTTCCTTGCATCATCATTTCTTAAGGAACCATTGTGACCAATTTATTAAATGCATTTCAGTTAAAATATATTTAAACGCCATCTGTTTTGTGCCAATGGTACAGTGGCTTTACTTGTTTGCTTACATTATATGGGTACTCATTTGTTATTTGACTTGGACATTTTTCAATGTCCTATACATCTATTGCATGGTTACAATGTGTGAGCATCAAAACCCATATCAATTCAGTCCCCATTTATCTAAGAATCATCCACTTCTATATTGGATTTATAGAAATTTACAGTTATGTTATATGTCAGTTAAATTTCTTGAATTAGTTGGGGATTTGTTGCTTATCATCATCCACTCAGTAACCTTCCACTTCAATTGCTTGAAAGCAATTTGTAGAGCCTTTTATTGGTACTTTATTCCTAATCAAAAAAGCCAATTAAGTCTATTCAGAGTCCCCACATGAGGGACAAACCAGATCCAAGCTGACAGGACAAGGAGATATATCTCATCTTGAGCTTGATCAAAGCAAGATCCAAGCTGACGGGATGAGGCATTACACTCCCTCACGGCTCGATCTAATGTTTCATCTTAGCCAAAAGGCCAAGATGGCTTTAAAATATGGCATCAGGTGAAGCCTCAGTTTAGCCTCATTGGCTACCCTGACCGCTTACACTTGATCTTAGCCAAATGGCTGAGAAGAATTTGTAGAGTCTTGAGGGCAGATAATCTCATCAGTTTTAAATTTTCCAACACAAAAACAAAAAGTGCTGGAAAATCTCAGCAGGTCCGACAGCATCTGTGGAGAGAGAATAGAACCAACGTTTCAAGTCTAAATGACCCTTTGTCAGAGCTCTGAAGGGTCATTTTAGAGTCAGACCTGCTGAGATTTTCCAGCATTTTCAGTTTTTGTTTCAGATTCCAGCATCTGCAGTATTTTGCTTTTATCTTAAATTTTCCAAAGCTATTTCTCTACAGCGATTGTGAAATGATCAGATTAGTCACTCTGAAAGGCACCAATTTTGCGCAATTAGAAAAAAAGAATTGGGCAAAATCATGATCTAGATAAAAACACTCATCATACAAAATATCAAGTCATAACTGTTATTGCATAAGGTTATTTGTTGGTTTTTGGGGTAAATTTGCCACCTCCTTGTCATTCAGTCTCACCTTAGTGGATTCTGCACCATTGCAAGTGTTATCTGAATGCATGTCAAAGCGTAGTATTTAATTTTTAAAAGGATTTTCCATTTAATGTATTTAAATCTGCACATGCACAAGAATAGACCCGAATAAGAGAAAGGAGTTGTATACAATTGCTGCTGAGTTTTAGTATAACGGTTATAAGTAGTTGCCATTTTAATGGGATAAATTGGACAGCAACTTCTGCAGTATGCGCATGCAGGAAGACCTCAACTTTACAACCTTTGAGTTATGATGAACTGTACATTTATATATGCGTCTTAACATTCTGTGCCACCCCATCTATATGGCTAGACAGGTCATACCATCTATATTAAGTTGGAAACAAGTATTTTATTCTTTCAAATTTTTTTAACACAACTGACATGATTTTATACATTTGCATTGTTTTAAATATGCACTCAGACTCACAGTAGTTCAAGGTTATCAGCCAACTGATAGTAATTGACAGCTTCATTATATCCCCCATACTAACCTTGAATGCAACTTTTTGTAGTGGAGAAGTTCAAAATCTTCCAAAGGAACATGATTTTGAGCATTACCAGAAAAGCGGAATTTGGAGAAGGGAACATAGCTCAGGGCAAAAACAATTCTAAATTTGTTGTCTAAGGCCCTTGCTATACTAGCTTCCTGCCTTCACTGCAGTATCTAAGATAACTTCCACTTCCTGAGGTTGCAGTGTTAAATGTAGGAGTTTCAATTGTGAACCAACTCTTTTGAATGTAACTTCTTAGCTTATCTCACATTATTTAGTGTTGTTACTCTTTAAAGAGTCTGGCAACCTTCAGTACGGAATAGTTTGTTAGAAGTTGTACAACAATGTGCAGTTTACAAGAGTCCCTTTGAATTCAACCAGTTAACACCAAAATCTGCCAAACCCATTTTGTTAAGATAGCCCATTTGAATTGGTCCCTGTCAAAACTTCTACACTTTTACATCTTAGTTACTCAGCATCATAATGTGCTGATAGGTACAGCAAATGTCACTGGACGTTTGGATAGGGCTTGAAACCAATTTGTATCTCATCCTCTGTCATAGAACATCGCAGAGGTGAAGTCTTGTTTACCACTGTGACTCACCAGAGAAATGCAATGTTAATACTGGTTTAGTGTTCTTATCCCGATATAAAAAACAGGAATATCCATCCAATTGGTCTGTTATTTGTTAACAAAACACCAAGAATATCCATCACCAAGCAATGTATAGCTACCTGGTGGTAGAATGTTTCACCAGGTTATTTAACAATCCCAGCCTCATCCTTTCCATCATGTATTTACTTTTCATTCTAATATGCAGACTTTTTAAAATTCTGGCTTTATGATGTATTAATGACTCACTCCTCTGTTTTTGGCACTGTGGCAATTATATGCTTTCTTCCTAAAGGCAGCAAATTTTCAGTTCTTTGAGGAACAATATCTTGTGATGTTACCTCCTCTTCCCCGCTGGTGATGGTCAATTTCAGTTGTGTATGAAACAGGAATTGAACTAAAAATGCTGAGTATACTAAAGGTCAACAATTTAAGGAAGACAGCATCGTGTTTTGTTTTATTTTTATCTCTATTCAGCAAAAGTCATCCTCTAACTGTTTGATGCTGCTGAAATTACTACTTGTCATATCCCAAAGATCCCTTTGCTCTATTTCTAATTTAAAAGAATGAGCTGTTATTTTTTTTCCTTTTGTTTTCCTGTAGATCTCTGCAACTGTCATGGTTCCATTCTGGCAGTGGGTCTTGGTAAAGTTTGGAAAGAAAATAGCGTTGTTTGTGGGACTGATCGTGAGTTAATTTGTTCATTGACCAGAGTTAAATTCTTTCTCGTTTTTTCTGTCTGCCTTAGAAAACATGAGAATGAGACACATGTTTCTGGCTCTACTGTCTGTGCAGTAGTCTGCTTTAACCCGTGGGCCACTGTGTAACGGCTGAGTCACTGCTGAGAATTTCTGATTATTTTGTTATTTATTTGTTTTGCTATTGTGTGTGTTTGTGTCTGTGCGTTTATGTGTGCTCTTTTTTATAGACACACACTGATAACTTCATCTGGGGACGCAACAGAGGGGACAATTTTATGTTTGAATTAATCATTAATTAACCCAGTGAAAATCTGCGTGGTGAATTTAGTTGAGATTTTTTTTTAGTGCGTGTTCAGTACATTTGCAAGTTATTTTGATAAAGTCATCAGCACTTGCTGGTTCTCAGGAGAGAAACTATTATAAGTATTATTTTAAAAAAGGGACAAAGCCCATAAGAGTTCTCCTTGTAAAGAAATACATCCCTGCAGAGCGAGCATTTTCAATGTACCAAAGTCATTTATAAATCTCTCAATTTAAATGTTTATTTGTGTCATTCATTGCACTGATCTGCTCCTGTGCAAAGGTTGGTTTGCATGGTTTTAGATATCCTAATGCTGACCTGGGAAAACCCTTGTGTTAATTCCAGCTGATATTGAACACATTTATTATTGCATTCGCCACCTGCAGCAATGTAATATTTTGCTACGGTATTTCACTGTATTTCTAATTCTATGAGAAGAGAATGTCTCAGTGCAGTACAAGAGCTGATGAGACAAATGGTATTCACTAAAAGAAAGTTCCTGTCAATTATTTGTCAGAGCTTCATTACCTTCAGACTAAATGAATACAGTGTTGCTTGGTACCTAACCATCAGCACATTCTGATTGTTGGGAGAGAAAATATTCTAAGTATTTTTTTGATGAAGAGGCAATGCCCCCAAGAGTTCTCCTTGTAAAGAAATACATCCCTGCAGAGCGAGCAATTTCAATGTACCAAAGTCATTTAAAAATCTCTCAATTTAAATGGTTATTTATGCCATTCAATGCATTGATCTGCTCCTGTGCAAGGCTTGGTTTGCATGGTTTTAGATATCCTAATGCTGACCTGGAAAAACCCTCATGTTAATTCCAGATGACATGGAACACATTTATTATTGCATTCGCCACCTGCAGTGATGCCTACACCTGTGTGTAGGGGTGTGTGTGTGCGTGGGTTGGTGTGTGATCTTTGAAAAATATAATATAAGATGAAGGTACAAGGTACTACATCCTTAGCAAATCCCACCAGAATGCATCGTTTTATCTTAAAATTCTGCCGGTTTCTGTTCATTCACATTTGGGCTTGGGTGCATATTAACCTCTATGTGAAATATCCTTCATGTTAATTATGTAATCTATTCACTGTACTGGCTGTTAATATTTTATTTTGATCAGTAATTCTTAAATTTATTCATTAGTAAGAAATGTAATTTGTGATCTCCCCATTAAAAATGAGATGCTTTGGCACACTGCAGCTTCTGTGAAAGTATCACTATAACATTGCCAGTTTTAGCTGGAGGCATTCGGTGTTTGTCCATGTTAGCAATTAGTCCACAAAGGAGGATGAATAGCAATGTTACAGATAAGGAGGGACCATCATTGTCAATTGTGGGGTAACTGCTGCTCAGTTTGAGTGACATTATACATTGGTGGGTTCCTCAAAGTGCAGTCCATGCTCCATTCCCTTAGCTGAGGTAAAGGTTTGAAGTTTATTAGTCACAAGTAAGGCTTACATTAGCACTGCAATGAAGTTGCTGTGAAATTCCCCTAGTTGCCACAGTCCAGTGCCTGTTCAGGACAATACACTTAACCTAAGGTACTTGGAAATTCGGGGACCAAAGGAAGTAAGTCAATTCTACAGTTTTCCAAAGAGAAGAATTGTGGTGATAGAAAAGGTCGATTGAGGCCACTACTTAACCCCTATTGCTCCAAAGCCAATTCTAACCTTAGAACCTAAAGGTCAAACCTTGCGATGAACCTCATATTTGACCTAAATATTTTTTGATAAAATTAACACTTTTACATTAGGCACAAACCATTTTGTCAGTAGTAGTGTTGAAAAAATGCCTACACCACTGGTAATAGTGTTTGGTGTGTGTACGTGTACACGTGTATGATATTTATCAATACCAGGAGATGGGAATGCAAGACACGCCACCAGACTGCACAGTTGTATCGTTGGGATCGAGTGTATATTAACTTCTTTCTGAACTATCCTTCATGTTACTAATATAATCTATTCAATGTATTGACTGTTACTATTTTGTTTTCATCAGTAATTCTTACATTTCTCACTAATGAATAAGTTTAACTTGTGATCTCACCACTAAAAATGGGATGCTATTCACAACACTGATCCCTGTCTTCTCTTTTCTCTCTCTGTCTCTTGCTCTCAGTGGTATATTCCACCTTTGATCGTCATCGCTACAGTTAATGGTAATCTGCCAGTTATTATAGTCATGGCCATCGCTGCTGGTGCTAGCCTTGCCGTTGCTTTCTTGTTACCATGGTAAGTTTGTGCAATCACTGATGTTGTGCTTTAGATTGAACCTTTGATCCAAAGGGGCTCAAATAATGAGTTGAATAACCGAATGACTGTTGCACAGATTCCTGTTTCTCCTCTTGAATTGGAAAAGACAAGTAGAGCATAAAAGAAATGAGGGATTTTGTACTTCTGACCATGTTACCATGCTGTAGGGTGACACTGTGGTTAGCACTGCTGCCTCACAGTGCCGGGGTTCAATTCCGGCCTTGGGAGACAGTCTATCTGTGTGGAGTTTGCATGTTCTCCCCATGTCTGCAAGGGCTTCCTCAAGGTGCTCCGGTTTCCGCCCACAGTCCAAAGATTTGCAGGTTAGGAGAATTGGCTGTGCTAAATTGTATCTGAAGATGTGCAGGTGAGGGGGATTAGTGGGGTAAATATGTGGGGTTGCTGGGATAGGACCTGGGTAAGATGGGCTTTCAAAGAGTTGGTGTAGACTTGATGGGCCAAATGGCCTCCGTCTGCACTGTAGGGATTCTATGACAGGTTATATTCTATTCACCAGCCTCATGTACATCTATCATTACAGGTCAAGTGTCAAGTATGAAATCTGAAACCACTGTATTTCAGATAATTTCCGTTTTGAAACTTGTATTACAATAGACGAGGCTAGTCACAGTCTAAAGTAAATAAAATGACTGGAAAAGTAAGATGTACCTCTGAATAATAAATACAGGGGACCTGAAAATTTCTTTTTGACATGTTCGCCACAAAAATAGCAAGTGCAGGCAAACAACTAGTCTCAAACGTTCCTGCTGCTACTTTTTGTGTAATGATTTTACTTGAAAATAAATTGTGCTGTGGGTTTACTATGGTCTGACAGCATGGTGTTCTTCATATTTTAGAGTGGGAAGGGGAGTGGTGGGCAACCCAGAAATCTCCAGTGTAAAATACCAAGATACAATCATAGAAAATCCCTGCATAAGGAAGCCATTTGACTCATCGAGCCTGCAGTGACAACAATTCCATCCAGGCCCTATCCCTGTAACCCTACGCATTTACTCTGCTAGTCCCCCTTACACTAAGGGGCAATTTAGCATGGCCAATCATCCTAACATAGAAACCCTACAGTACAGAAAGAGGCCATTCGGTCCATCGAGTCTGCACCGACCACAATCCCACCCAGGCCCTACCCCCATATCCCTACATATTTACCCACTAACCCCTCTAACCTACGCATCTCAGGACACTAAGGGCAATTTTTAGCATGGCCAATCAACCTAACCCGCACATTTTTGGACTGTGGGAGGAAACAGGAGCACCCGGAGGAAACCCACACAAACACGAGGAGAATGTGCAAACTCCACACACAGTGACCTGAGCCAGGAATCAAACCCAGGTCCCTGGAGCTGTGAAACAGTAATGCTAACCACTGTGCTTCTGTGCCGCCCACCTGCACGTCTTTGGACTGCGGGAGGAAATCGGAGCACCCGCAGGAAACCCACACAATGTGTAAACTCCACACAAACCAGTGACCCGAGGCCAGAATTGAACCCAGGTTCCGGTGCTGTGAGACAGCAGTGCTAACCACTGTGCCATCCCAGATAAAAGGATAGCAGCACGCTGGTGAATTTGTATGGTGTGTAAGAGACCAGTAAGAACCTATTTATAGGAATCACTGGTCTGTTTATGGAGAGGTCCATCTGCAATAGCATCAGTGCCGATTCACATTTGGCAAATAGGAACTTCATTTGTATTTGCACCGTGCCTTTCTCCTTTGCCTGTCCGTCATGTGTCCCAGACAAGAAGGATATCTGATTATTCTGAATTTTTTCTCCAGGTCGATGCTGCCAGATGTAGTGGATGATTTCAGAGTGAAGAACCCTCATTGCGTAGACCTGGAACCATTGTTCTATTCCTTCTATGTGTTCTTCACTAAATTTGCTGCTGGGGCTTCCCTTGGATTTTCTACCTTATGTTTGCAGTACGTGAGCATTTTATATTTTCATACATTAATTTGATTCTATGCCTTTTTACTGTGTTTAAGCTTTGTTTCTTTCATAATTCTGGGTGCTATTCACGAATTAGGTCCTGAAGTTCTCAGTAACTATTGGCATGTTTAGTAATAGTGTTTAGTCATTTGTACAGTTTTCCTTTCATTTTTTTGAATGGTTGCATTCTCGGCATTGAAATTGAGCCTGCCTAGGGAGTTGAGATGTCATAGGTGATGATAATAGAGTGTGGTCATCAAAGTAGACCAATGCTCACCTACCTGAGAGCTATAAATGCCAAACATGCAATGACGTAGCTGTTAAATAGATTGTGATAATGGCAAAGAAGAATCATAGAATCCCTACAGTGCAGAAGGACGCCATTTGGCACATTGAGTCGGCACCGACCCTCTGAAGAGCATCCCACCCAGGCCCACCCCCTTGCCTCATCCCCGCAATCCAGGATATTCACCACAGCTAATCCACCTAACATACACATTAGGGACAATTTAGCATGGCCACTTCACCTAACCTGTACATCTTTCGGACTGTGGAAGGAAACCGGAGCACCCGGAAAAAAACTCATGCAGGCACTGAGAGAACGTGCAAACTTCACAGAGACAGTGACGCAATGCCGAACAAAGAACAATACACCACAGGAACAGGCCCTTCGGCCCTCCAAGTCCGCGCCGCTCCCCGGTCCAGGATTGAATCCAGAATCCAGGATCCCCGCCCAATTTTCCAGCCTATCTACATCCTAATATCCTATCCACCGAGCTGTCCCTCACAGATACGATGCTTTGTTCATCACAACACAACCGAAATCAAACCTGGGTCCCTGGAGCTGTGAGGCAGCAGTGCTAACCACCATGCCACCCTTCAGAATATAATCGATCGATCATTTAGAACGTTTCCATTTCAAAAAGGGATGGTCTCGGACCAAAAAATAATTTGGTCAAGTGAACCAAAACACTCAAGATCAGTAAATAAAGCATCATTGTGCTCCAAAGGCAAAAATGTGACACCATTTGTTTTCAAACACACAGCAAGATGGACTGACAAGGTTCTGAATTGGGTAAAATTCAAAGACAGCTTGAGTAGGAAGCAGTGTCAGCTCTGAATATTGCCGGATTAAATAGGATTGGTTAATTGAATGGTTTCCAAGTTTACAGAGGGGACCACAAGTGTATGCACGAGTCTGATGATGTGCAGAACACACGGACAGTGCCTTTTTTTAGTTAAAACTTCCTGGAATCCCATTCAACATCTGGCCACGATCACTACCTCACTGCTTGGCGAGGGTGAGAACCTAGCTATATCCGGGGTCTTTGGGAACAGTACCTGGAGCAGTTATAGGGGGGTTATCACAGCGCGCAATCAGAAGGCTGGAGATACTTGACCGTATCTGGCTAGTTAGCTCTTTACATTGTGGGTGCACTGCCAGGCTTCAGACAGTGCGGATCTCCTCTTGACCTGATGCTAAGATTACATTGGGGCACCAAATTACATCATCAGACCATTTTAAATAGTTGCCTGTCTGCTTTTTAATGGATATCTGTGAACTGAATCACTGACAATAATAACAGGCAGGAATCCAATTGGTTGGAGGAACCATTTTTATTCTCAAGAGCCCCAGAGGCAGAGGGGAATGATTAAAATCGAGTTCCAAAGTCACTGATTGTTGAACTGAGACTAGCCAGATTTAGGGGTGAGGGATTTAGGACAAATTGAATAGGATTATTTAGCTACAGGGTGATTGTTGGGGAGAAAAATAAGGTTGGTTAATTTTAATGTTGGTCCCCACCAATCGGGTGGTTGTTAGGGTCCTCGTACATTTTTAACTGAGTATAATACTTCCACCGACTTCTCGCCCTTGTATCAGCGAGTACGCGTGCATCATCTATCATAATTACCTCATACGGTCCACACCACTGCAATTGGAAACCGCTGTGCTCTGGACTATTACCCTTTCACCGTATTGTGGTACTTTTTATTTTTTAAGTTACAGATCTTTCTCTAAATCCTGCACTGCCTGTCAATCTAACATTTTTGCTTACAATGCTGTCTTACTCCTTCACATCTTGTCTCATTTATTATTTTTGATCACTACTTTATCTTTAGCTCTTAAGTGGGATGATCTGTGCACCAGGAAAATCCACTACTCCTTTTTAGACTCCTGCTTCATAGAACATAGAACATTACAGTGCAGTACAGGCCCTTCGGCCCTCGATGTTGCGCCGACCAGTGGTACCAATCTAAAGCCCCTCTAATCTACACTATTCCAATATCATCCATATGTTTATCCAATAACCACTTGAATGCTCTCAACGTTGACGAGTCCACCACTGCTGCAGGCAGGGCATTCCACGCCTTTACTACTCTCTGAGTAAAGAACCTACCTCTAACATCTGTCCTATATCTCTCACCCCTCAATTTAAAGCTATGTCCCCTCGTGCTAGCCAACACCATCCGAGGAAAAAGGCTCTCACTATCCACCCTATCTAATCCTCTGATCATCTTGTATGCCTCTATTAAGTCACCTCTTAACCTTCTTCTCTCTAACGAAAACAACCTCAAGCCCCTCAGCCTTTCCTCATACGATTTTCCCACCATACCAGGCAACATCCTGGTAAATCTCCTCTGCACCCTTTCCAACACTCCCACATCTTTCCTATAATACGGCGACCAGAACTGAACGCAATACTCCAAAAGCGGCCGCACCAGAGTTTTGTACAGTTGCAGCATGACCTCCTGGCTCCGAAACGCAATCCCTCTACCAATAAAAGCTAACACACCGTACGCCTTCTTAACAACCCTATCAACCTGGGTGCCAACTTTCAGGGATCTATGCACATGGACACCCAGATCCCTCTGTTCATCCACACTACCAAGTATCTTACCATTAGCCCAGTACTCTGTATTCCTGTTACTCCTTCCAAAGTGAATCACCTCACACTTTTCCGCATTAAACTCCATTTGCCACCTCTCAGCCCAGCTCTGCAGCTTATCTATGTCCTCTGTAACCTGCTACTTCCCTCCGCACTGTCTACAACTCCACCGACTTTAGTGTCATCCGCAAATTTACTAATCCATCCTTCCACGCCCTCATCCAAGTCATTAATAAAAATGACAAACAGCAGTGGCCCCAAAACAGATCCTTGCGGTACACCACGAGTAACTGAACTCCAGGATGAATATTTCCCATCAACCACCACCCTCTGTTTTCTTACAGTAGCCAATTCCTGATCCAAACCACTAAATCACCCTCAATCCCATGTGTCCGTATTTTCTGCAAAAGCTTACCATGGGGAACCTTATCAAACGCTTTGCTGAAATCCATATACACCACATCAACCGCTTTACCTTCATCCACCTCTTTGGTCACCTTCTCAAAGAACTCAATCAGGTTTGTGAGGCACGACCTACCCTTCACAAAACCGTGCTGACTATCCCTAATCAAATTATTCCTTTCGAGGTGATTATAAATCCTATCTCTTATAATCCTTTCCAATACTTTGCCCACAACAGAAGTAAGGCTCACCAGTCTATAATTACCAGGGTTGTCCCTACTCCCCTTCTTGAACAAGGAGACAACATTTGCTATCCTCCAGTCTTCTGGCACTGTTCCTGTAGACAATGACGACACAAAGATCAAAGCCAAAGGCTCTGCAATCTCCTCTCTAGCCTCCCAGAGAATCCTAGGATAAATCCCATCTGGCCCAGGGGACTTATCTATTTTTACCCTTTCCAGAATTGCTAACACCTCCTTATGAACATCAATCCCACCCAGTCCAACAGTCTGCATCTCAGTACTCCTCTCAACAACACTGTCCCTCTCCAGCGTGAATACTGACGAAAAATATTCATTTAGTGCCTCTCCTATCTCTTCAGACTCCATGCACAACTTCCCACTCCTGTCCTTGACTGGCCCTAATCTTACCCTAGCCATTCTTTTACTCCTGACATACCTATAGAAAACTTTAGGGTTTTCCTTGATCCTATCCGCCAAAGACTTCTCATGTCCCCTCCTGGCTCTTCTTAACTCTTTCTTTAGGTCCTTCCTGGCTAACTTGTAACTCCCAAGCGCCCTAACTGAGCCTTCATGTCTCATCTTAACATAAGTCTCCTTCTTCCTCTTCACAAGAGATTCAACCTCCTTAGTAAACCGCGGTTCCCTCACACGTCTGCTTCCTCCCTGCCTGACAGGTACATATTTATCAAGGACGTGTAGTAGCTGTTCCTTGAACAAGTTCCACATTACAATTGTGCCCATCCCCTGCAGTTTCCTTCCCCAACCTATTCCAGCTAAATCTCGCCTAATCGCATCATAATTTCCTTTCCCCCAGCTATAACTTTTGCCCTTTGGTATATACCTATCCTTTTCCATTGCTAAAGTAAACGTAATCGAATTGTGGTCACTGTCACCAAAGTGCTCACCTACCTCCAAATCTAACACCTGGCCTGGTTCATTACCCAGTACCAAATCCAATGTGGCCTCGCCTCTTGTTGGTCTATCTACATACTGCGTCAGGAAGCCTTCCTGCACACACTGGACAAAAACCGACCCCTCTAAAGTACTCAAACTATAGCTTTTCCGGTCAATATTTGTAAAGTTAAAGTCCCCCAGTACAACTACCCTGTTACTCCTCTTATAATTTAAAGTTTATTAATACATTAACACTGCAATGAAGTCACTGTGAAAATCCCCTAGTGGTCACACTCTGGCGCCTGTTTGGGTACACTGAGGGAGAACTTAGCATGGCCAATGCACCTAACCAGCACGTCTTTCAAACTGTGGGAGGAAACCGGAGCATATGGAGGAAACTGTGCAGACTGGGGGAGAATGTGCAAACTCCACACAGTGACCCGAGCTGGGAATCGAACCCGGGTCCCTAGCATTGAGGCAGCAGTGCTAACCACTGTGCTACCTTGCTGCTGCCAAATTTGTGTTAAGTATTAAATATTAACTTGAATATGATCTCTGAATGATTAGATCGATGCTGCCTTCTCCCTGTCATTCCCGACCTGCCAACCACTTCACTCAAAATCATTCCAAATGACATCATACTTAAAATATTCTCCAGTTCTCTTTTTATCCATCTTATGGATATTCCTCATCAGGTACCTTGCCACTAGACCTTTAATAGTTCCCATCCAAATTAATTCCCCTTTGTTTTTTAACACGTACTGATGTGTTTAATTCTGTCCCAATTGGTTTGAAATCAGTTTCTCTATGGAGATTGTGCCAGTGTCTTGTTCACTGTGGCCCCATTAACCATTTCATGCCATATTGTCAAGTAGTGTGCATGTCTGAGACCTGCTCTTCAATGTATAATTGAAATATCATGCCAACACCTTCTTGACTCTCGGGCGACTTATCAAAAGATTTTGAAGTCTTCGCTCGTCTCTCCACGTATGGTCGAGGGGCCTCAGGTGGCGGTCAGAGTATCAAATTCTGTTGTCTTAAAAAAACATAGACAAAGACGCAAATATCACCAAGAGAAAGCTATCCATTTACTAGCCCATCTATAGCTTCCTTTCACTAGAATATACATCACTGCCAGATCAAAATATTCCATTGAATTGAATTGCACTCAATATCCCAATTCCCATTTGCTGTTTAATTTCTGGTCCCTATCTTCTACCCATGATTACTTGTGCTTCGTAATATCTTTAAAACAGAAATCAATCATTTCTATTTGATTCCAGGTTGCTTGTTCTTTGCCCTAAATAGAACTTGCTAACAGCACAATTTTTCCTATGTCAAACTTTTTCCAAATTCTAACAACAGTGTCATTAGCTTTCAAATGTCCACTAATGCCCACCTCATCTCTTCTTGAACAGAAACTTTGTTCTTAATTCCATAGAGACCACCTAAACTGCTTGTATGTCATCTTTTTCTTAGAATCCCTTTAAATGTCTTTTTAGTCACCAGTGTCGTTCTTGTTATCCATCAAGTAATTCCATTCTACCCTGTTCAACTAGTGCCCACCCTGTTCTTGGCTCTCCATTCACTCTACTGTAACCCAAAGACAAACAGGGTCACATCAGCACCATTCCCTAATGGCTCTTCTATTACCCTGTTCACTTTCTCATCTGCACATCACATACATGGTCCTTTCCTTCAATGTTCATCTATCGCACTGGGCTATTCCCCTGGTCCCTAACTATTGTAATCCTCCCATTTATGGTGCACAGTAAATTTTTCCTTTGAAAAGTTGTTTAACAGTGGTGAATGCAAATCTTGCACTTCCCCCATCAATTCTATATTTTGTAACTCCTTTATAGATGTCCTCTCCCCTTTTTCTAGATTTGGAATAGGGCTGACTATTGCTGCAATGCTGGAACTCTGCAAACAAATTCTCAAATGCCTTGAAGCTATTGCAAATATTATTCCATTTGCAGTTGGCTGCCACAAAAAATCCATTCTGCTTGGAGCAGAATGGATTAATTCATCTAAACATACCTGACAATTGCATACTTTAAAATCTTGTAATTCCCAATTCTTGCAAAAATACATACACCTTCAGCTGTCAGTGGCTAGAGTTAATTCTCTGCAAGCTTGAAAAGGGGTGGAGTAAAAGTTCTCAAATTGACGTCATTACATCATCACTCGTCTGTTTTTTTATCTCTAACAAGTACTCGGGACCCAGGACTGATTCCATTTCTCAGATATAGATATAACTTCTCTGGGGGTTTGGTCTGTATGGGGAACTGATCTCGCCTTTTAAATTCCATTCCTCAGAATTCAATTCTAGAATTTTTCTTTTCATTGTACCAAATTGTATCGAGAATATATCTTTTGACCTGACAAGTTTTCACCCAAAATCAATCCAACACAGGATTTGCCATAATCATCTTAACTATCCCAAATTTTGATTAACCCTACCAAATTAAAACTACCACATTCTCACACTTATTTCAAATTCCTCCAGCCTACGCTTAAAATGTCCACATTTCATTGCTTCCCATAAATCTGCCATTACAAATTAACATAGACACATGAGTTTCCAGGCAATTTAGAAACAAATAAACTGTAGACTGTAATAATTAACTTTTCTACAAAACTTTAAAGGCTGCGGAGTGAGCCAAGAAAACACACAGTTGCGTCACTTCACGTCATTAAAAAAAACCTCTAACCACACAGAACAAAATTGATTTTTTTTAACCTTATTCATTTTGTTATGCTCCTCAACAATTTTTTAAAATCAGCTTTGGTTAGGGATAGGTAACTCCTGTAATATCCCCAGTCTCCCTGACGTAGTAAAAGGCGTCCTTATGACATTCCTTGTCTGGGTCTGTTCGCGCTGTGCCTTCATCACCCTTTGATAAGGGGCCATCCATACCATGGGTATGGGACCACTTATACAGAGCTGGATGGCCCCTTTTTCCCAATTCTCTCATTGTTCTTGGCATTCGGCTGCTGTAAGTCCAGATAAGCCACAGTGGCAGTCTCAGTTGTTATCACTTATTTGAGCCTCACAGCACTTTTTACTGCGCAGTGCATTTTGCCAATTAATTTGCAATCTTTCCGGCTGAGGCAGAGTGATATTATTCCTTTTCCTCCCCATTCAGTAACTATAACTCAAGTTCTGCCTGCTTGGATTCAGCTTTTCCTGGTTTCAACATGTCTATTTGATTTAAGGTATCAAAACAGTTATAAAAGACAAACAAAAGTTCTAAAAGGTTTGCGCAAAATAGTGACCCCCCCCCCCCCCCCACCACAGAAAACCTCACAGTACTTTGTTTCCCTGCACCCGCTCAGAAGGAGTTAGTGACTAACTGCACTCTGTACCCTCCCACCCCCTCAGGAGCATAGCTTCTCAAAATGTACTTTGCTATCTCCAGCCCTAGGAGCATAACTTCACAAAACGTAGTTCACTGTCTCCAGCCCTCTACTGCAGAGCTCTTCCTGACGCTCCAGAAAGGAACTTCACATTGATGTAATTCATTCCCTTTGGAGTCCTGAGAGAGGAACTTCACAATGATGTACTCCACTCCTCTAACACACACCCTTAATATGATCTGGTTTTACTCTGAATCCGGATCTGCCTGTTTGTCAGCTAAACTCCAGCCAGGAGTATAATCAAAGATAATACTCACCAAACTGAGGTGCTGCCATTGCATCCAGCCAGAGCAACCATCCTCTTTGTTAGGGAGAAACATGCAGTTATTCAGCTATAGTGTACTTCACACTCTCACTCTCCATCCAGTCATTTATAGTTGAGATCTTGTTACAAGAAATTCCATTATCAAGAAATTTGGTAACCAAAGGATACAGATTTAAAATGGTTGGCGAAAGAAATAGAGGGGAGTTTTTATTTTGATTTTTGTTTTTTGATGCAATGAGCTAAGGTGATCTGGAATTCTCTGCCTGAAACAAAGGTAGAAGCAGATTAATGGTAACTTTGTAAATCTGAAAAGGAGCATGTCTGCAGAGCTTTGTGGAAAGTGCAGGG
Source organism: Mustelus asterias (assembly GCF_964213995.1). Taxonomy (NCBI): domain Eukaryota; kingdom Metazoa; phylum Chordata; class Chondrichthyes; order Carcharhiniformes; family Triakidae; genus Mustelus; species Mustelus asterias. Next base: position 50,746,278 of record NC_135820.1, read on the forward strand.
AGGTTGGATTAACCCAGTTGCTGTGTCAAAGAGCCGGCGCGTGCATAATGAACTGAACAGGCACCTTCTGTGCTGTACAAGGAGGGAATTTTAACATGGGTAAGGTGAGTGTGAGGGATTTGTTGCAGATGGGGAGTTAAAGTGGAGAGTGAAAACAAATTCATGCTAGTCAGGAACCTGACTCCCAATCTGCTGACTTTTGGGTTTTACGGAAATGAGACAAGCGGCAAGTAGCTAACCAGCTCCCAGACGGTACAAGGCATTTAAAATATGATAAAGAGGCTAAAAGCCTCATTTAATGAGTCTGTAGGCTGGAGTGAGTGGGGCCAGATTGCCAAGGCATTGGGAAAACCCAGCAGCTGAAACAAAGTGAGGGAAGAATTGGGGAAAGTTTAAATCAAGTTCCTTCACACCACTGCTTATGGGACAAGCATTAATGCTTCCCTCAAGGGGATATAACTGAGTTAACAGATCAGTGAATTTTTATCAGAATGTGCCACGTTTCTGTGACAATTTATTTCTCACATCCTGTCTCTTCCCTTTATCTCTATTTTATCTCTGATCTCACGATATTATTAAATTACTTCCAAATCGGCGCGCTAATATTTTGACCTTTTGTGAGGAGCCTCATACAATACCTTATAGAAGTCCATATTGACAATATTTAGAGACTCTTCTACTCACTGGATCTCAAAAAAAATGCAACAAACATAAAATCATAGAATTCTACAGGGCAGAAGCTGGCCATTCGGTCCATCGAGTCTGCACCGACCACAATCCCACCCAGCCCTATCCCTACAAACCCCATGCATTTACCGTAGCTAGTCCCTCCGACACTAAGGGGCAATTTAGCATGGCCAATCCACCAAACCTGCACATCTTTGGACTGTGGGAGGAAACCGGAGCACCCAGAGGAAACCCACGCAGACACTGGGAGAACGTGCAAACTCCACACAGACAGTGACCCAAGCCGGGAATCGAACCCGGGTCCCTGATGCTGTGAGGCAGCTGTGCTAACCACTGTGCCATAGACATGACCTACTCTTCACAAAGTGAAGTTGGTGAGTTGCTTTGATCTGCTTACTCACCCTGTCTTCGTCGATTTAGCTTAATATCAATTGTGGAGAAGTTAATAGAATCTGACAAGCCTGTAGTTACCTGGTTTATCCCTCCCTTCTTAAATTGTTGTGAGGCATTTGCAACTTTCCAATCCAAACCTGAATCTATCATTTCTAATGCACCTGCAGTTTGTCTCCTCCATATACTTTATATTCTGCGAGAAGCTATTCCATAAGAGGACCTACTTGTGTCAACACAAGTCAGGAAGGGAAGTCCAGAGACGAATTCTTGGTCATAGTGCGATCCAAGTGTGGCAAACTTAGTGTTAACAGAAGTAAGCTGGTCGGTCTTAAGGCCTTAGGAGGAACTGAAACAGGGTTCAAGCCCAGTTATGATGAATTCGAACTCTGCTTCGAGCTCATCAAGATAGGATTATCAGTGAATGAAAGGAAGTCAACCTACATGGTTCTAAGCAATGTAAGTCTCCATGTGCAATACCAGCTGGTTAATGTCTCGGCATTTTTTTTGGACTGGACTGTTGCTGCAATAGAATTATTGAATCCCTACAGCACAGAAGGAGGCCATTCAGCCCATTGTGCCTGCACCAACAACAATCCCACTCGAGCTCTATCCCCGTAACCCCATGTATTTAGCCTGCTAATCCCCCTGGCAATAAATGATAATTTACCAGGCCAATCAACCTAACCTGCACATCTTTGGTCTGTGGGAGAAAACTGGAGCACCCGGAGGAAACCCATGCAGATACGGGAAGAGCATGCAAACTCCATACAGACAGTGACCCAAGGCCAGAATTGAACCTAGGTCCTTGGAGCTGTGAGTCAGCAGTGCTAACCACGGTGTCACCCTGCTGCCCTGCAATCTCCTGTCAATTTTTTTGCTGTAGAATAATCACAACCCATTTTATACTTTCCTATCTGGTTCTAAGGCAGTAAATCAGGCAAATTTCACAGGAGCCTCTACTGTACATTGTCAACAGTCATAATAAGTACCGACTAAACGCAACACATCTTGAACTCCGTTTGGAGCTTTTATGAATAAAGCATTGTGACACTGTTTGCTGATGATGAATAATATTGAATAGCCCATATGATTAGCGATGGGGCGGCACAGTGGTTAGCACTACTGCCTCACAGCGCCAGGGACCCAGGTTCAATTCCCGGCTTGGGTCACTGTCTGTCTGGAGTCTGCACGTTCTCCCCGTGTCTGCATGGGTTTCCTCTGGGTGCTCTGGTTTCCTCACACAGTCCAAAGATGTACTGGGTAGGTGGATTGGCCATGCTTAATTGCCCCTTAGTGTACCTGAACAGGTGCCGGAGTGTGGCGACTAGGGATTTTCACAGTAACTTCATTGCAATGTGAATGTAAGCCTACTTATGACAATTAAATAAATGGTATATTAGTTTATCCCAGAACTAATGAGCTTGTAATCTTTTAAGATTTATTGATTTCTTTTTCGGAAAGAAGAATACTAGAAGCATTACTAAAAGAGCTAAATGAAGATTAAAACAGCAATTATAATTTAACCTAACTGAGAAAATATGAGCTGTGAATCACTTGCTATCCCTCTAATCACTTTTGGTGCTAATTGTCTATCAGCTGGTAGACGATGAAGATAAACAACATTATTCCTGCAAGGGAAAATCTAATCCACTCCAATGAGCTTCCCATGTGCTTACAGGTCTTGGGAAAGGGTTGAGGCCCATGGATCCTGACACCATGCCCTGGGTTTTCAATCTCTAATCCAAGAAGGCCTGGATTATTTTCGGATCCCGGCCCTGCGCTACATCAGTGTCACTGACGTGACGGGATTTTGATATGCAAAGCCTCTAATTGAGTTTTTTCTTTAATTCATTTGTGGGACATGGGTGTCGCTGGCCGGCCAGCATTTATTGCTCATCCTTAGTTGCCCTTGAGAAGGTGGTGGTGAATCGCTGCAGTCCATGTGCTGTGGGTTGCCGTTAGGGAGGGAATTCCAGGATTTTGACCCAGCAACTGCGAAGGAATGGTGAAATATTTCCAAGTCAGGATGGTGAGTGGCTTGGAGGGGAATTTGCGGGTGGTAGTGTTCCCATTTACCTGCTGCCGTTGTCCTTCTAAATGGAAGTGGTCGTGGGTTTGGAAGGTGCTGTCTAAGGATCTTTGATGAATTGTTGCAGTGTATCTTGTAGATAGTTCAGAGCTCAATTAATGGTTCTGGGTGTTGCCTAGAAGCACTAACTGACACTGAAGGCGATTCTCAAAAGCACACAGCAGCTAAGACCAGGTTTGCCATTGCCTTGCAGAATGGAGCAGGCAAGAGCGCAGAGGGCCATCAACCTCAATCTAAACAGGTACCCAAAGACTCACTGATCAGGAAATGGATCTGCTCGGCTTAAATGATGGCATCCCTGTCATAGCACTTGAGCACCTCAGTTTGAATTTTGCCTTTCTTTTTCAAGGCTTTCAATCAGCAGCAACAATAAATAATGGCTCCCGCTCTGCTGCTGACTGCTGCATACTAACCAGTCCCAGATCATTCGCTGCTCTTGTTCTCGGCTTGGAAAATTTGATTCTGTTCATCTCCAGCCGGCCATCAAGCTCTTAATGAGCTTAATGGTGAGTTAAATTGAGACACTGGGGTTGCCAGCTGCCCTACCTCTTGGTCCTCACTTTGAAAATTGCAGCATGTTCTGGAGGTATTAGAAGGTTGACACGCCATGTGAGAATGCCACTTTCAAAGCGTGCCTCCACTTGGTGTTTGAAAAGCCATCAACATGTGTCTTAGTGTCACTCTGTTAGCACAAACAGACATGTACCACACCTCATGCCACCTCAGGGCAGCACGGTGGCACAGTGGTTAGCGCTGCCTCACAGCGCCAGGGATCCGAGTTCGATTCCCGGCTTGGGTCACTGTCTGTGTGGATGCACACTCTCCCTGTGTCTGGGTTTCCCCTGGGTGCTCCAGTTTCCTCCTACAGTCCAAAGATGTGCGGGTTAGGTGGATTGGCCATGCTAAATTGCCTCTTTCTATCAGGGGGACTAGCTAGGCTAAATGCATGGTGTTACGGGGATTGGGCCTGGTGGGATTATGGTCGGTGCAGACTCAATGGGCCGAATGGCCGCCTCCTCCACTGTAGGATTTTGTATTTCCATAGAACATGATGCAAACTGGCTGAACTCCAGCAGTGTGATGAGGGTGTTGTCTGGAGGATGCTTCCCACTTGAACTGAATGTTGCGTTGACAAGCAAATGAATCTAAGCTGCCATTCATTTTAAATTTATTCATTGATATTCGTGTAAGGGAGATGTACAAAGGTGGGTGCTGATTCATTGTAATGTGCAGTGTTCTAGAATAACACAGATACTTCAGTGCAGGGTGGGAAGGGGGGTGGTGCAAAGAGTAAATACTGACTTGGGGCTGGATTTTTGCCACTGACACAGGTAGGTCAAGTTCAGAAACTTCCCCACTCACTAGACCTGCTTCAGTAAAAAGGACTTCGAAACATGGCATTTTGTCTGGAGGAACAGGATAGAATAGAGCCAATCGGAGCATGGTTGTGGGCTTCTAACCAATGTGGGCTGGTTAGAAACTCACCTCTCTGGGACTTTGTTCGAGTTGTTTTATAAATTGTTAGGCCCTCTAGCCTTTGTTCCTCATACTTATCATGCCAACTGATTCCCACCCCTCTCTCATGGTCCTTCATGCCCTCCAGGCTTACTCAACAACCAACTTGCTCAATATCCACCATTGACAGACCTCAGGAGCCATGTGGAGATGAGAAAAATAATCCAAACAATCAAAGGTATCTCCTCCCTTACACACTTGATAGTGAAAAAAACCCCATTCATAGAATTCATGCACTGTCCCTAAATCTCCTCAAGTGGTTAATCTTTTATAAAACTAAGCAAAATTCTGTTCAGTGCCAACATCAAAGACAGCTAATCCTTTAATAGCTTCTTTAAGCTGCCAGTCAAACTGTGAACTCAGAAACACGGGCTGATATAATTGTAGCTTTTTAAAACTCAGCCAAACATTCATGATGACGTATTGATAGCCCTTGTGGAAATGTCAATGGAGAGCTATATTGAAACTGCACGACTAGATGCAACTATTTTCTATCCTGTACCTGTCAATCTGCACTGTAGGGATTCTATGATTCTAAACAAGCTGTCCAGCAGAGGGATTTTAACTTTAACAGTCACAGCCTGTTTTTTTTTTAAGTTTAAAAAATGGGGCATTTAAGTAACTTAAGATTTGTTTAACTGTAATGATCTGATCAGGAGTACTTGGATCTACTCTACTAATTTGTAATCCCCATCCTGTGGGTTATGGCCCTGATGAGTTCAGGTTTCCTGCTCTGTTCCCTTTCCCTTGCTAGAAAATATTAGATCCGTGGGAAATTGGAGTGGGACTTCTGCATTTCAGTCCCCCCCCGCTGCCATTTTTTTAAGGATCCGTGGAGTTTACCAGACTTTGAAAAATTCCATCCCAAATGTCTTATTGCATCATCTAGTCCTTTCATGAGTTTGTATGTTCTTCGTCATGTATGTAATGGTATACAGTATCATTGTTTGTGCATAGAGCCTTTCATAATATATGCCATATTACAAACACCAGGAGCTCATCGGAGTTCTATTATTTGTGTCTGCTCAGTTTTTCAGGTTACAGACCAGGTTCCTGTACATACATTGCAGCTGTGGCAATGACACTGAAGATGCTGATAGCTCCAGTCCCAATAACCCTGCTACTGATCGGTTTAGTAATATTTTATTTTTATCCAATAAATGAAGCACGAAGAAAAGAGTTAAAGGTGGAGCTTGAAGGAGTTGTGTAAGTGTCTGGTATATAATCTCTCTAAATCTTTCAGTTTTCTACATGTTGGAGAGTAGAAATGAATGAAACAGTGATTTGGCTCAAGCCTAGTTCAAACGGGTTCCATTTATTGTGAAGCTTTATTGACATTTCACCGTATAGTAGCACTCTCTTTACATACATTATCTTCAGTCGGAAAGAGGGAATAACTAATAAACATGCCGTTAACTGAGACTGTGCTCATGTTAAAAGTAGCAACTGCCTGGGATTATCTCACAAGAAAATAACAGAACAAAAGTTATCCATTCCACCTCAAACCTCTTTTCAAAATACGTGCCATATTAGCGACCCCTCATCTATCTAACCCCTCTGAGGGAATGTTTTCATTCCCCGATTCTCAAAGGTAAATGTGCAAAATTCCATCCTCAAATCTCCATTTTTCTTTTAAACACAAACTGATGTTGCAGTTGGATAACATTTCAATATGTGTCGCTGATTTATTTTTCCTGAAGCATTGTCAGAACATTTGAGTGTTTCCATTACCTATGAGATTGTTGGGAGTTGTGACCGTAGAATAAGATCAGATACTTCCACTCAATCTGAGCAGAAAATGGGAGAATTGCACAATGCACTGTATAGTCTGATCGTGTTCTGTCACGTATATGATACAGGGCGAGTGCTGGGCAGGTTTCTAAGGCAAAGAGTTTGTGGTTTTTTTGGATGAAAGAATTATCCTTGGCCAAAATGTAGCACGAGTGTCCAATTTGGATGTGCGGAAATGAAGTAAGTGTTTTAACATCTTCGCAGAAGAGTAAGTTGGAGAATAATTTAGTTGCTAACTTATCTGTAGTTTGGAATTTGGGGCTAGTTAGTAAATGGGTTTTTGCAAATGTCCCATAGTAGCAGCCTCTTTTGTAGCAAAAAAGAATTAAAGTAAGAAAATGTATTCAATTCCACAGAATTTGAAAGAGAATGAAAATGGAAATTACATTTCCTTGCCAAATCTGAAATTAAAAGTGCCCCAAATTGGTTTTAAAGTATTGTTTTGGTGTAACTAGCTGGATATGAAGATGAGCTAATGTAAGAATTATTTTTCAATCGCTTATCCTTTCTCACTTTTTGAATATAATTTCATTTCTGCGAACTCTCAGTTCTCTCCCTCCAGTGCTCTCAGCTGAACTGCTTGAGTTTCTGTGAGTTTTTGTCAAGGTTCCAGCCTGTCCCTCCTCCAAAGAGCTGGTGTGCGGGTTAAACAGCAGCTTTATATGCAGTTGGGAAATCACATGATTTCTGTGGGTGTAGAGAATTAAGTATGCTTTACAAAAGGGAAACATTACATTGACAGCTGGCAATTTATTTTATCTTGAGTCCAGTGTTGTGGAGGTTTTTTTTTCCATGTGTCCCTTATGCCATTGCTTAACCAGAGAATCTCTACATCGCAGAGAGAGGTCATTTGGCCCTTCGAGTCTGCACCAATTTTCTGAAGGAGCAGTCCATAGCCCCACATATTTACCCAACCAACACATCTTTGGACACTAAAGGGCAATTTAGCATGGCCAATGCACCTAACCAGCACATCTTTGGACTGTGGGAAGAACACCCGGAGTAAACCCACGCAGACATGGGAAGAACATGCAAACTCCACACACCCCAATTGTACCCGGGTCCCTGGCACTGTGTCGCCCTGAATAGTTTGATTGAATTGAAGGTGAAAAGATTAGAATCGAATATTCTATATGTGTTGCAAGATATATTTGGTTATGTCTCCCTGTAATATTGCTCTTTATTTTTGTCCTCTGGACCATTACTCCCTTTGGGGCAGAGGCAAAGGAACTGCTTTCCTATGGCCAATCCTGCTGTTTACCCAGCTGCCAGGATGCAAGAAGCTGTGCCCAGTGAGAACTATGTTTCCATTCACTGTAGCACAGTGGTTAGCACTGCTGTCTCATGGTGCCAGGGACCCGGGTTCAGTTCCGGCCTCAGGTGACTGTGTGGAGTTTGTATGTTCTCCCCATGTCTGCGTGGGTTTCCTTCAGGTGCTCTGGTTTCCTCCTCCACTCGGGTTAGATTGACTGGCCATTGTAAATTGCCCCTTTGTGTGAGAGGGATTAGCAGGGTAAATATGCGGGGTTACAGGGATATATGGTGCCTGGGTGGGATTGTTGTCAGTGCAGGCCCGATGGACCGAATGGCCTCCTTTTGCACTGTAGTGATTCAATGATTCTAGTTACTGTCTTTCCGAAGCAATATGGCTAAAAGTCAGCAGAGTTGGGAGTAAAGTGGAGGGAGAATTAATCATGCACTTGCAGAACTATATCACTGTTCTAATACACTATGCCAGTGAACCCTGAAGCTAACTTCTGGTACACATTGAGGAGCTATTCAGAGCTCATGGCGGTAACTATTTTTAAAAAGTTGTAAGTTACACTATTACTTTGGAAATTACAGTCTCCAAACACAAAGGCAATTGAAGGACCTGAAAAGATCCGAGAGAAAACTTATTTCTCGAGGAATTAAGGGCTATGGGGAAAGAGCGGGTAAATGGAGTTGAAATCAACCATGATTGAATGGTGGAGTGGACTCGATGGGCCGAATGGCCTTACTTCCGCTCCTATTTCTTATGGTCTTATGGTCTAAAACCTTTGTGCTGGTGGCCTGAATCGTACTGTTAGTTATTGTGTAATTTTATAAATGATGATTTTGTCTCTTTGCCGCGCAGAAAAAACTGGGAAATGGAACTGGAGGAAAATACGCTTTAATAACAAGTGCATCCATTGTATCAACTGTGACCTTTGTGGATTCTGGCTTCAGTTGGATTGAGATGCAGAATTCTTGGAATGCAGATGTGTGGGTTCGTGGTCACCAGATTGCGTCTCCTTGTGTAAATAACCAAATGTGGCTCGTTATGGAGCTGTCGCATAGAAGGCAGCACCAAAATGGAGGCTGAAGAGGACCTCCTCAACCCAGACATTATCTCTTTACCCACCACAGCTATCCCACAAGCTGAAACCAAAATAAAGGGAGTTTATATCTTTAGTTTTTTACTTTAAGAAAGAAAACGTTTCCCAGTTTGTATCAAACCGCACGCTAAACTCAACCCTCTGCAGGACAACTTCCTGACGAGAGCTGTGCAAACTCTGGTGCTTGAACTGAGGTGTGCGTGTCTTGTTTCTCTTCTGCCTCACCCCTTCATCACAAGATGTGCTTTACCTCATAATTCAGGTCACTGGTTTGTGCCTTTTACTGAAAATGAACAGAATGCGGAATGTGATCCCACTTTCTGGTTACACGTTCACCGTCTCGTGTAATAAAAACAATTCGACTTATTCAGTTAATCAGCTGCCCAAGTAATAAATGGATGAAATTATAGAATGCTATCTGCACCAAAACAAACAATTTAAAAGCAAAATAATTACACGTAACAAACAAACTGCATTGTCTTTTCAGCTACTGTAAACCGATAGTTAAAAGGCCTTGATTGTTAGCAGATTGGTTCCTCCAGTCACACTGACCAACACAGGAACAGGATTAACTGCATTTTGCAGCAAACTTTAACTCCTTTTAACCAAAGATATTCATAATACTCATAAGTGCTGCCATAAACAACACTCGAGCATAGGAATCAAACTGTGTGGGAGAGGCCTGGCTCAAATCAATGCTGTAATCATTGCCTAGGAACCAAACCCTCTTTTGCATTTTAGTTTCTGCATTGAGCCATTGCCTATTGTGACTTGTGTGACAACAAAGCCATATCACACTGAGGTTAATAGCGATTTGTTTTTAAAAATAAAATTAAATCGGTACACTTGAGACAAAGGTTGATAGATTCTCGTTGTTTCTAGGGGGACAATGTAAAGTTTCAACTTGTGAATCAAAATGAAAATGATATAAAATATATAGTTATAGGAGTAAGGATTTTGCCGTGGGATGTGTAAATATTGGATTGTTACTTTGGCAATGTTACAGGATTTTAAAAAGAAATTTGAAGATAACTTGAACTCTTGATTTAAGGATGATTCATTCTGTTGTTTTTTTTAACCTTGCTGCACAGTTGGTGGTAATTCTGAAAATATTCTCTTGCTATTGGAATTCTTTTTAGAGCATTGATGTAATCTGTGTTCTAAGCAGCTTCTTGGGCAGGAAGCTAAACACGACCACTTCCTGCCCATATTCATGAATCAGATTTGCTGACAGTAAAAAGAATTGAGCCGAGTGTCTGCATTGGACACAAAAGGACATTGGACAATGGGTAACCTTTCAGTGCTGACCCAAAGAACCAATTGGATTGTTAATGTTTTTCGTCACAGAGTAGGTGTGAAATATAGCTGAAGACAAATTAAAGATGTAATTTAGAGAACGTAGTCAGGTATTCATTTACATTAGACAGTGAAGAGACTTGCAAAAATGGGAGCAAGTCCAATGAGCAAAATGGTTTTATTCGGTCAGGCAACCCAAGCCAGTGGTTGTAACCAATAACAAATGTAATCACTCAAATAGGAGGGTGAAGGAGGCAAGATTATGTTGATGAATAAATACCTCTCTTTAAAGCAACAAAGGAAAATTTCCAGGACAAGAACCAAAGCAAGCCAGTTTAATATTGACCAGACTATTACTGTATAGGAAGCATAATCCCAGACACAATTTGTATCATGGTATTTCTACTCATTCTTTATGTCTATTGTATATGTTTAGGAAATAATTGATAATTTATTGTAACTATTTCTGAAAGCTTGGTTCTGTAAAAGAATTTGCTGAAAGTTTATATTTTGTATTCTGCAGTCTCCAGGTGGGGGTATGATGTACACTTTCTGTGCACAATATTTATATATTAAAAAAAAGTCACTTTTGTTGCTTCTTAACTATTTTAACTTCAACTTGTACTATGAGTAGGTGGGCCTGCAGATTTACATAGATTTCAAATTGATTTCATGTTTTCACTTAAACAATAATTCCAAGTTTTCATACACAACCCTACAGCTTTGAGCTAGAAATGTACAACAGCTTATTCTTTAAATATAGTGCACCTCTAATTTTTGAAAGTTTACCAATCCCATATGCTTTCAAGCCAAAGAGCATGTCATTCAGCTCATTCAATGGCAAGAATATACTTTTTATTCATAAAATTTCTGCAAGAGTATTACAAACATCCATCACACACAGTGCAATAGTTCTCTACATACATCATGTTGCACTGTGAGGTGCTTCAATACGGGCAAAGAAACATTGCAGACGTTTCAACATGGTCATTACCCATGATGCAAAAGTACTTAAGTTGTCAACATTCAGTGGCTTGTATTTGTATTACTGCTACTACCTTGTTGAAGGGACCTGTGAAAACCCATTCCAACTGTTCCACATCTTAGGCTTACTTTAGAATCATAGAATCCCTATAGTGCAGAAGAAGGCCATTCAGCCCACTGCATAGACAACAATCCCACCCAGGCCGTAACCCCGTACCTTTAACCTGTTAGTCCCTCTGACACTAAGGGCAATTTAGCATAGGCTATCCACCTAACCTGCACATCTTTGGAGTGTGGGAGGAAATGGGAGCACCCGGAGGAAACCCACGCAGACATGGGGAGAATGTGTGGACTCCACACGGGCAGTGACCCAAGGCCAGAATGGAACCTGGATCTCTGGCCCTGTGAGGCAGCAGTGCCACTGTGCCGCCCCCTTACTTTAACAAAGCCTCTGTGAAGAATCTTTGTGTAGTGATTTACAGTGTACCACTTTTACTAAGTATAAAAGAAAATAAGATTACAACCCGATAGCGCTTTTCACTTCCTTCAAAGCAACATCCTCCACACACAATTACTTTCCATCAGTAAATGTAAATTATGCAGACTCCATTATTTTTGTTACCTTGACCTTGAGGAAGAATTAATTTTATGTAAACTTGAAAAAGGTTCATGGTGATCAATAATTCGAATGGACTTTGAGTAGTGATGGCAAAATAACCTTGAACCATTTAAGAAACAATTAGAGATAGCACTCAGCAGCTGACCTAGATGCAGGAAGTAAGATGACTAACATTTCTCATTTACCAATCCACCTTTCTCACCTCCAGAGCGAACTGCAGATTATATTTTAATGAGGTTTGAAGCAAGTCCAATACACTGAATTGCACTTCATCATAGAATCGCTACAGTGCAGAGGAAGGCCATTCGGCCCATCGAGTCTGCACCGACACTCTGAAAGAGCATCTTACCCAGGCCCACCCCATCCCTGTAACCCCACTAATTCTCCTAGTCTACACATCTTAGGACACGAAGGGGCAATTTAGCATAGCCAACCCACCTAACCTAACCACATCTTTGGACTGTGGGAGGAAACCAGAGCACCCGGAAGAAACCCATGCAGACACGGGGAGAACATACAAACACCACACAGGCAGTCACCCAAGGCTGAAATTGAACCCAGGTCCTTGGCATTGTGAGACAGCAGTGCTAACCACTGTGCCACTTACAGCAAAACTTCAGGCACTTTCCAAATAATGTTTTTACTCTGATTCACTAAACTCCTCACTATGTATTGGATATGTAGATCCATCAGAAACTCATGGACATGTACTATTTCAATGAAATTAATGACTTTTCATGGACCTTCGGAAAGGGGGATGAAAATATAAACGTATAAAATATATTGGGCCAGATTCTCCGACCTCGGCCACAGCTGGGATTCTCCGGTCCCGCTGGAGTGAACAGAGATTTGGCTGAGCACCCATTCTCGCTGACAGCAGCGGTGGAGCACGAACGACCAGAGAATTCTTGTCACGTCCCAATCTGTTTTAGTTTTTAAACAACTTGAATGTATATAATATAAAAACAGATATTCTCACCAGGTCAGGCAGCATCTGTGAAGAGAGAAAAAGAGAGATCACATCGCGGGTTAATGACCCGTCTAATCTGCTTCATTCTTCCTATTCCCGCAGAGGAAACTTACCAATTTGAATCATATCACAGTTGATTGTTTTAATGGTTCCTTTGTTGTAAGAATATAGGGCAAGAAGTATTGCCTCTTAACTAAACTGGCAATCCCACTCAGTGGGGCCACCTGATAGCCAGTGTGGGAAATGGGTCACAATGACATTTAACTTGATTTCAATGAGTCATTTGGCTTCTTATCTCTTGCTTCACTGCACACTTGTGCCACGTGCGTAAGAAAGATCATAACCTGGCACTGGCTGTCTGATGAAGCAATGACTGAGTTAGCACAGTGGAGGCTTGTGGTGGGAGTTGGGAAATGTGAGGGAGTTTTGTAACACATCTTGCGCAAGTAGTGGCTAGTGCACTCTGAGAGAGTGGGAGCAAATTGTATACTTACAGTTACCATAATTACGGATCATCTTCAACCAATGCCCAATGGGTTCAACTGTATTCAATGGCACAGTGGTAGCCCCCCTGCTGCTGGACCAGAAGCTCTGCATTTGAGTCCAATGCAAGGACTTGTTGGCCATGGAAAGGGTGTTCATAATGCAGTTCAGCAGCTGATAATCAGCTCTAGAATCCTTCCCCCATTATTCCCCAAAAGGAAAAACAGTGTGGCTGTGGAGATACACTTTTAATAAAATGGTGCACCATTGTTTGTCACTATACTATGACAGGAAACTTTGTCCCCCATAGCATGTAATTTGATTTTAATCTTCCATTTCTGAAGCAAATTATTTCTTCCAAATTTGACCTGTTGACCAGAAAAGGAAATACTATGATTTTGCCACATTTTAGCAAAGCCTTTGACAAGGCCCCACATGGGAGATTGATTGAGAAAGTTGAAGCACATGCAATTCAGGGAAATTTGGAGAAATGGATCTGAACCTGGCTTAGTAATGGGACACAAAGGATGCTGGTAGAAGGCTGTTTGAGTGATTGGAGACCAATCTCCAGTGGCGTACCACAAGGTTCAATGCTGGTCCCACATTGTTTTGTGTATACAGAAATGATATAGATGAGAATGTGAGGGGAATGATAAGTAAGTTTGCAGATTACACCAAGATTGGTAGGGTGATTAATAGTGAAGAAGTAGGCCGTAGGTTACAGGCAGATATAGATGGGTTGGTCAGATAGGTAGGACAGTGGCAGATGGTATTTAACCCTGAAAAATGGAAAAAGTAACAAGACAAGAGAGTATTTAATGAATGGCAGGACATTAGGAAGCTCAGAGGAACAGATGGTTCTTGGGGTATTTATTCACAGATCCTTGAAGGCGGCAGTGAAGGAAAAATAGGGAAATTAAGAAGGCATATGGGACACTTGCTTTTATCAGCCATTGTCAGAGTATAAGAGTAATGAGGTTATGCTGGAGCTGTGCAGAACATTAGTTAGGCCACAGCTGGAGTAGTGTGTGCAGTTCTGGTCACCTCATTTTAGGAAGAATGTGATTGCACGAGAGGGGATACAGAGGAGATTCACCAGGATGTTGCCTGGGATGGAGCATCTGACCTGTAAGGAGAGATTGAATAGGCATGGATTGTTTTCTTTAGAGCAGCAAAGCCCAAGAGCGGACATGATTGAGATGTGTAAAATTATAAGGGGAATGGACAGGGTGAATAGGAAGCAATTGTTCCCTTTGTTTGAGGGGTCAATCACGAGGGGGCATAGTTTTAGGGTGAGGGGTAGGAGATTCAGACGGGATTTGAAAAAAAAGAATTTCCACTCAGAGGGTGGTAAGAATCTGAAATGCATTGCCCGGGAAAGTGGCGGAGGCCAGAAACGTTACAACCTTAAAGAAGTATTTGGATGAGCACTTGGAATATCATAACAAAGAACAAAGAACAGTACAGCACAGGAAACAGGCCCTTCAGCACTCCAAGCCTGTGCTGCTCCTTGGTCCAACTAGACCATTCGTTTGTATCCCTCCATTCCCAGACTGCTCCTGTGACTATCCAGGTAAGTCTTAAACAATGTCAGCGTGTCTGCCTCCACCACCCTACTTGGCAGCGCATTCCAGGCCCCCACCACTCTCTGTGTAAAAAACGTCCCTCTGATATCTGAGTTATACCTCGCCCCTCTCACCTTGAGCCCGTGACCTCTCATGATCGTCACCTCCGACCTGGGAAAAAGCTTCCCACTGTTCACCCTATCTATACCCTTCATAATTTTGTACACCTCTATTAGGTCTCCCCTCATTCTCTGTCTTTCCAGGGAGAACAAGCCCAGTTTACCCAATCTCTCCTCATAGCTAAGACCCTCCATACCAGGCAACATCCTGGTAAACCTTCTCTGCACTCTCTCTAAAGCCTCCACATCCTTCTGGTAGTGCGGCGACTAGAACTGGACGCAGTACTCCAAATGTGGCCTAACCAGCGTTCTATACAGCTGCAACATCAGACTCCAGCTTTTATACTCTATACCCCGTCCTATAAGGCAAGCATACCATATGCCTTCTTCACCACCTTCTCCACCTGTGCTGCCACCTTCAAGGATTTGTGGACTTGCACACCTAGGTCCCTCTGTGTTTCTATACTCTTGATGGCTCTGCCATTTATTGTATAACTCCCCCCTACATTAGTTCTTCCAAAATGCATCACTTCGCATTTATCTGGATTAAATTCCATCTGCCATTTCTCCGCCCGATTTTCCAGCCTATCTATATCCTGCTGTATTGTCCGACAATGTTCATCGCTATCCGCAAGTCTAGCCATCTTCGTGTCATCCGCAAACTTGCTGATAACACCAGTTACACCTTCCAAATCATTTCTATATATCACAAATAGCAGAGGTCCCAGTACAGAGC
Source organism: Mustelus asterias (assembly GCF_964213995.1). Taxonomy (NCBI): domain Eukaryota; kingdom Metazoa; phylum Chordata; class Chondrichthyes; order Carcharhiniformes; family Triakidae; genus Mustelus; species Mustelus asterias. The sequence goes on from NC_135820.1 coordinate 50,761,882, forward strand.
CCTGCGGAACATCACTGGTCACAGACCTCCAGCCAGAAAAAGACCCTTCGACTGTTACCCTCTGTCTCCTGTGGCCAAGCCAGTTTTCTACCCATCTAGCCACCTCTCCTTGTATCCCATGAGCCTTAACCTTCTTAACCAACCTGCCATGAGGGACTTTGTCAAATGCCTTACTGAAATCCATATTGACGACATCCACGGCCCTTCCTTCATCAACCGTTTTTGTCACTTCCTCAAAAAACTCCACCAAATTTGTAAGGCACGACCTCCCTCTTACAAAACCATGCTGTCTGTCACTAATGAGATTGTTCTGTTCTAAATGCGCATACATCCTGTCTCTAAGAATCCTTTCCAACAACTTCCCTACCATGGACGTCAAGCTCACTGGCCTATAATTTCCTGGGTTATCCCTGATACCCTTCTTAAATAACGGTACTACATTCGCTATCCTCAAATCCTCAGGGACCTCACCTGTGTCCAATGAAGAGACAAAGATTTCCGTCAGAGGCCCAGCAATTACATCTCTTGTCTCCCTGAGCAGTCTAGGATAGATGCCATCAGGCCCTGGGGATTTGTCAGTTTTAATGTTACCTAAAAAACCTAACACTTACTCCCTTGTAATAGAGATTCTCTCTAACAGGTCAACACCTCCCTCTGAGACACTCCCAGTCAACAAGTCCCTCTCCTTTGTGAATACCGATGCAAAGTATTCATTTAGGATCTCCCCTATTCCCTTGGATTCTAAGCATAATTCCCCTCCTTTGTCCCTGAGAGGTCCGACTTTTCCCCTGACAACTCTTTTGTTCCTAACATATGAACAAAATGCCTTAGGATTCTCCTTAATGCTATCTGCCAAGAACCTTTCGTGACCTCTTTTTGCCCTTCTAACTCCCCGTTTGAGTTCTTTCCTACTCTCTCTGTATTCCTCCAGAGCTCCATCTGTTTTCAGTTGCCTGGACCTAACGTACGCCTCTCTTTTCTTTTTGATCAGATCCTCAATTTCCCTGGTTATCCACGGCTCTCGAATCCTACCTTTCCTATCCTTCCTTTTTACAGGCACATGCCTGTCCTGCAGCCCTATCAACTGTTCCTTAAAAGACTCCCACATGCCAGACGTGGACTTACCCCCGAACAGTCTCTCCCAATCAACGGCCACCAATTCCTGCCTAATCTGGCTATAGTTAGCCTTCCCCCAATTTAGCACCCTACCCTTAGGACAACACTCGTCCTTGTCCATTACTATCCTAAAGTTAACAGAGTTGTGGTCACTATAACATTCAAGGATACGGGACAAGAGCTTGAAAATGGGATTAGCATGGCTTTAGTGGCAGTTAGTAGGCTCAATGGGCCGAAGGGCCTTTTCTGCACTGTACAACTCTGTGACCCTCACACACCCGCCCCCCCCTCGCCCCCGTGAGTCAGGTGCAGCAACTTTAGCGTGAGACTGAAAGTTATTTACAAACGCCATCAAGTGAACAAATGAAGAATTACATAAGCTGGCGTGCAATGAAAAATAAATTTTGGGGAGCGCTGCTTGAAACTGTTGCAGAATGGCTCAGACATTTCTCTGGGGTTTTCAGTTCGTAAGTAACCTGCACTGTAGCTATTGGAAGCCTCTTCTGCAGCTTGTAAAGTTCAAATGTGAAATAAACTGGGGAAACTCAATTCTGCCTTGGTGTGAGGCCCCAGCACAAAACCGCTCCTAATTTGGCAATATACCAATTTGGACCCAGCGTGAAAATGGAAACTTTCACACTCACGGAATACGAACACTCCTAGGAAACTAGACTGACAGCATTTTCTTGGTATAGCATAGAAAAGTTACCAGACTGCCTCTTGCGATGAATGTAGCATCACAGTCAAATCAAATTAATCAACCCCGTGCCAATATCACTGAAGGCAATATGGTCCAAATCTATTTTTTAAAAAGAAACTGGCTTAGAGACAGCACTAACAGATCCAGGCACCTTCGGGAAGATTTTATTTTGCCTCATATGCATTATTTACCTGATGAGAGGACACAGGGAGGATGACCAACAATGGGCAGGTTATTGTCGTGTAGCAGCTAACGATTTCATCATAGAATCCTTACAGAGCAGAAGGAGATCATTCGGCCCATAGCGCCTGCACCGACAACAATCCCCACCCAGCCCCTATCCCCACAACCCCACGTATTTACCCTGCTAATCCCCCTGATCTACACATCTTGGGACACTAAGGGGCAATTTAGCATGGCCAATCAACCTAACCCACACATCTTTGAATTGTGAGAGGAAATTGGAGCACCCGGAGGAAACCCAAGCAGACACGGGGAGAATGTGAAAACTCTATGCAGTCACCCGAGGCCAGAATTGAACCGGGTCCCTGGCGCTGTGAGGCAGCAGTGCTAACCACTGTGCAGCCGTGCTGCCCCCAAACTCTTCTGCTAATTTTAGTGGTGAGCACCAATGGCAGGTGGTATTGACGCAAGTGGCCTATGTACGAAACACAAATGTCAAAGGATTCCTTGTGAACGGCCACTAAATTTCCTTCCCTGCCAGATTTATGAGTCTTCATTTCACAACAAAGATACAACACCAACAGAACAAAAACACTTATCAAATAATGTCACCAGTGACAAACCTTTAGTGTTTGTTCCTTCATGTCTCCTCATTGTCCTAGCCTCGTACTTTTATTATTTTCCCACAGTTGTTGGCCTCCCTGTTTCTCTAGAGACAACGGGTGTGCACCAATGGCGCATGCCTGGGGGGAATATATGGGGGTTTTGGGTTGCCCTGTTGTCAGAATCCCCCCATCCCCCCAGCCTTGCCAATGGAGTCCAAAGAAGTGCAAAGCATGATGTTTGGCACCAGTTTGGCTTCAGGAGCTAACGGAACATGCTCCATTACAATGCACACATTCACACACACAGACGGCAATTTACTGTAGCCAATCCACCTCACCTGCACCTCTTTGGATAGAAGGCTATTGTACTTTCATGAGGATCTTTCAGATGACTGTGTGGCAGTTGATCTTAATCAGTCCTGAGCCTCCAGGACCAAGCTGGAGAGTGCAGCATCTGAGTGTGAGCTGTCATCTGGTTCAGCTGCCTGTGTGGCACCAACAAGGCACTGGCAAAAGGTTTTATGGGGGAGTAGGTGTGCTGTCACCCTAAAGATGTGTCTCGCCCATGGGGTCCAGAAAAACTCTCCTCGGACACTGTATATGTTAACAGAGTGTAGGAGTAATGTAATGCTCTTACTTGCAACAGTGGCCCCCTAAATCAGGTTGGTAGCTATAAACTGTCCAATACAGTGTAGTGAGCTGTCATGGAAGCTACCATAGCTATCAGCAGATGCGCCACCGTGATACGTCACTGCATTGCTCAATCCGATCATATTGGATGGAGGGTGAGGTCACTGATTGTATCTGAGTCCTCTGCAGCAGAAACTATCTTCAAGAGTCCAGCCTACTGAAAAAGTCTGATGGTCACCGATCAGGAAATGCTAAGTGCAGTGGACAGCCTGCCAGCAAGCCTGCACATAATGCTGTGGAACATGGAAGAGTACGACTCCAACTTGTCTCCAGGTTCTGCGATGAAGGGGGTCGTAAAGGGAATGGAGAATGAAAGGGGTCATGGGGGGGCATGAAGGGGCTACGAAGGGGGTGGAGCATGAAGGAGTCATGGGGGGCATGAAGAGGGTGAACATGAAGGGGAACCCAGGCATACACGTTTCCATCTTCTTTTGGCAAAAAGATGCAAACGTTTGAGGTCACGTACCAACCAACTCAAGAACAGCTTCTTCCCTGCTGCTATCAGACTTTTGAATGGACTTACCTTATATTAAATTGATCTTTCTCTACATCCAAGCTATGACTGCAACGCTACATTCTGCAACCTCTCCTTTCCTTCTCTATGAACGGTATGCTTTGCCTGTATAGAGCGCAAGAAACAATACTTTTCATTGTATACTACATGTGACAATAATAAATCAAATCAAATCGAGTTGAAGAAAAGGGCATGGGGGGTTGAAAGGGGTCATGAAGTGGGGCGGGGTGGGGGCATGAAGAGGGACCCATTGGGATGGCCCCAATGCCGGCGATCTATGCTTGGGGGGGTGGTGGAGAAACATGTCTTCAATGAGGGGAGGGGGTCCCAAAGACAGTGGGGGAGTCTTCATTTTCACTTTGAGATTAGAGCACCCTTTAAAAATCATTGTGAAGTTGGGCTTGCCGGTGTGTTTAGGCCCTGTCCCTCTCAGAATTGGTGCAAAACTCGCCCCTCTCCCAAAAAATGACTAAGGGTGGGAAAATTGTGGTGATGGTTTTTTCATCCAAAATTACACTTAGTAAGTTTTTTGGGAAAGTACACCCTTGGTAAAGTGGGCTGCAATGATTGTAGAAGTATGATGGGAAGTGGGGTGGAAAGCTTTGTGATTGTTGTACATAACAAAGCTGCGATTGGTACAGTTACGATCAGAGAGTATCAGAGCAGTCTTCTGAATCTCATCAACCCTTGTGAGATCATTAACTTTGTTGCAGTATTACTGAACTGCCCTAAAGACAATGACCCTGGCATTGACAAGCTCTGCTATTGCTTTCCACTGGTTGGTTGAGTAGATGCCTAGAGAGATTTCTGTCCTCCGCAGGGGGAAGAGGGTCTCTCACCTCCTCGCGGCTTCTTCCACCAGTGCCTCCAACGCAGCATGGAATAACATCAATACCTGCTTATTTCTCCATCAGTGATTTTTCGGCAGAAGTTACATCCTGGTGCCTGCAAGTTGTTTTAACCTTCTCTCTAAAATGCGCTGTCTGCCTTTAAATGTCTTCATAGACAATCAATATTGTCTCTTTATCCAATTGACTTACAAGCAGTGTGGAAAATGCTCGCTGTGCATCAGCATCATTACAAACAGCTGGTCATAAAAATACTGTGTACCATGCACAGCTCACTTTCAATTGGATTCTAAGCCCATTAACATTTACCTTTACACACAAGGGTAGAAAATCATGCAGCCCTTCCCACTGATTGTGAATTTAGGGTTCCCCAGGGCTAATTCTAATGGTTCCTTGCTTTTTCCTCCTCTAAGTAATTATCTGGTAGCTTTGTAAATACTTTCACCAATTTAATATTGAATGACACTCATGAAAACAAATTCTACATCCTCTAACTTTCATTGTGCTTTTTCCTTTATTCAGCATTTATTAGATTATGACCTTTTGATGTTGATTTGCCTATCAATGGAAATGATCTACTTAAAATGAAAAATCATCATTTCCATTTCTTCTGTCAACCATCACCCCCCATCTTCTCAGTTCAAGAAAATATTTGTTCTAGTTCTCTTTATGAATATCCATGGCCTTTATCTGACTCCCATACACATTACCTATTAAGCACCCTCATTACTGAATGTCTGTGCCCATTACTAATAGGTATACTGGTTACATAATGCCTGTACCCATTACCTAATATGTATGCTCATTCCTAACATCCATATGCATTATCTCATGTCCATGCTCATTAAATAATGGCAGTATTTAGTAATGTCCACACCCATAATAATTACAATGTCCATTATCTCATCCCATATTCATTCCCAGTGGCCATGTTGAAATTACAATATTCATACCCATAAATAAAAGTGCATACAATTCTCTGAATATGGCCTAACCAATGCTTTGTATAATTTATTATTCTTTACTCTTGGACACTGTGCCTCAAGTTATAAAACCCAAAATGATATTAGACATTTTTACATCTTTTTCCTACCAGTACTTGCAAGAATCAAATTTCTATTCACAGTATGCATTCCCGCATACATATATATACATATACCACACACATTCATTTTTGCAATCTTGTGGAGATTTTATAGATAACCTTTGAAAACCTAATTGCACTATAACTATTTGATTGCCTTCAAAGGTTAGAGAGGTTTTTCTCAATTTCTAATATCCAGTGAGCAGGGTCTATGGGCAGATGCAAACAGGAGTATCTTCACCTCCTGCCCAGTCCTGTGGCCCCATAGACATTTAACATCCATTATTGATTATCTCGAGAAGAAACAACCACTCACATCTGGGGTGGATGCTGCACCTTCAACAGCTGTTGACCAATCGGATCTTTGCTTCCAGCAGTGCCATCAGGAACAATGGCCGCAACTGGAACGCCACTCAGTCCCCCAGCAACATTCATCGCTAGGCAAGTGAGGCTGGGGGTGTGAGGGAGGGGGGGTGGGGGAGGGAGGGGGGGTGGGGGAGGGCAATTGCCAGGACCAGGCAGCCAGGCTCAAGTGAGGGGAAGGGGGCAAGCAGCATTGGAAGCCATGGTTAAATATGTGGCCTGCTACTGAGACTAATAATAAACCATGAGGTCAGTGGTAGTCATGTAACTGGAACAGTTTATTAACATGTCTTAATCCCATCACAGTCAGCTTAAAACTGACAAGGCGAGGTCCACCCAGGGTGGAGCTCGAGTCCTAGGTCACCTGGCCCATTCTCTTAAAGGGGCATGCCCCCAACATACAGAACAGACAGGAAAAGGGGAGGAGAAAAGCTGAAGTGTTTGGAGCTTGGGGAATGAGGCCTTCTATCGCAGCAGCATCCAGTAAAGAAGGCACCCCACCCTCCTTTTCCTGCCCAAAGCCAAAAGGGTGTTAACTGCCAGGTTTTCCACCTGTTGCTGGCCTCAGCTTGGTGCCTGTGAAATAGTGGCATTAATTAGAACCATAGAAACTCAACAGTGTAGAATGAAGCAATTGGGCCCATCAAATCTGTACTGACTCTCTGAAAGAGCATCTTACCCAGGCCAACCACCCCACCCTATCCCTGGCCACTTGAGGGCAGCAATCAGCACAAGGGTGGTCAGTTTGTCCAACAGTTCAACCGCTGCTCATAACATTGTGGCAACGCAGGCAGGTAGGCATCAGGGAGGCCTCTTATGGCATTTTATGGCTCCCTCCCACTTGCAAATCCACCTCTTTGGAAGAGTAAAATTTTGCCTCATGTCTATTTGAACCTCCACTGCTTCTACTGTCAACTGTGCGTAGGGGCTAGCTCATTTTATTCCATCTGGTCTTCAGGGAGAAGTACTGATCAGAGAGAATGAGACATTGGTCCAATATGCTTATAATTTGCTTACATCAGTATTTTTTTGAAACCCATTTCAGTTACAAGTGTACATCTGGGTGCATCACTTTTTAAAAATAGTTTCAAAATATAGTTGCCGCTTTTGTAGTAATTTATACTCACCAACGTAAGTAATTATGGTTAATTTGCAGTCGGCTATTTCTCCATTTGGGTCCCAATGTTCTTAGCAGGAATATTTCAATGCTAAATCACAGGTCTGCAGAACACTCAGACCTTAATATCATTTGATCAAAGTTTCATCTCCTTTTTGGGTTTGCAGGTCAGTGCCAATTATCTTCATCTCGACTCACTATCCTAGTCTGTCATTTTCTGTATCTCTATTTAAATGTTTCCCAGAAAAGAAGAAAACATCAGCCTCTACCACATATACGCCTATAATAGTCAATCTGATATATATTCAAATAATGGTCAATCTCATATCTACTCGAGTAATGGTAAGAAATGGCACCTACACAGCCAGGTTCAAACTTGTCATTGAAATTGCAGAACAGAGAAATAATTGTGCAGCAGCTAGAGAGGTTGGGATATCAGAGAAGAACATTAGCAATTGGAGGAAGCTCTCTACACAGATTAGACAAGAGTACACATGCAAACAGTTCTTGCTTTGGCACATTCTATGATCTGACACAAAGGATGGTGTTTTATGCTCTGGTCCAGATCTTGTTTGGAGGCAGGAGGGGATTTAATTGGTTGGGATAGCGGTGGTTGGGGATACTACTACCTTGCTGATTGAATCTCTGATGGGAAGGCGTGTGAACAGCCTTCACACCTTACTGCCAATTAAGGCCCTTAAATGAACGATTAATGCACACTTCAGGACATTTTCTTCCCACCATTGCTATTAACCAGTGGCTGGGTGGGCCTGTCACCACACGGGAGCGTGATGAGCGACCTGTGTAAGATTATTTGTGGTCTCTTGGGGGGCTTTGCTCAAAGGCACTCATTGCCTAATTGAGGGAACTGGTATTGCCCACTCCACTGCGAAACTGACCCGCAAACCGCCCCCCACCCCGGCATCTCTTAACTTTGGCCTGAGTCACTCCACGACCCAGGACCTCCGGTGAGTGTTTTTCCCACAGTTGCAACCACTTCTTCAGTGACACTGCTGAATGAAAAAGCTGTCGGCTTCACTCCTGGGGTCCCAATTCCATGATAGATCCACTTCTCAACAGCCCAATTGGCTCATAATACAGAGGCTGTTCCCACAAAGAGGCAGCATCAACTCCCCTGTCCACAGAGCTCAGACTACCATCCCTTCCATAAAATTCCCCAAAATAAACCCATGCAGATATTCCATTTTCAATTTGAGTGGTAACATCGTGCGGTTTTATTAATACTGCTACAATGTGGTTACCACAAAAAATTAAAACAATTTCTAATGTGTCTAGTCTACCATCAGTGAGCAACCTGATTTTAAATAACTTAAAATGGCTTTAAAATCAATTGTTAGTTTCATGGTGCACAGAAATCAGTTTCTATACATATTTAAAAGCTTTAAAAGTTAGTCACTTCAGCTTAAATGTAAGAGTCTCCTTGAAGGACCCCAAATGGGAGCAATTAGTGGAAAGGTGCGATGATAATGAATTCAATCTGGGGACACAGCTGCTTTTGTGGGCAGAGGTAGCTTTCAGTTCATTGTCTTAAACAGGATGACCAACTACGCATATTTTAAGGGATTGTCCCTTGTTTTCACTGTTTATTCTCTGGGGGCCATCTTGGTCCTGTGGTAATTTAAACAGGACCTAGTTTTAAGGCTGATAAAATTGGATATCCTAAATTAAAGAATTGGGCATATTAAAATCAAACACAGTCAAACCTCGGGCAGGCCAATTGTACAAATACACAAACATGTCTGGGCCTGACCCATCAAAGGTCATTGTAGTCTACTGATACTTAGCAGGAGATCATTGCACCCCATTGAAATGCACCAGCCTATTGTTAGAAGCCCAGATCGGGCCAGACTTTCTGTCACCAAGAGTTCCTGCAGTTACCTCATCTGATAACAGGTTACATGTAAGCAACAGCATGGAGATGGACACCTTGGGACAGACCCTGGTGTCCTGTCAGGCAGACATCAAGAAACCCACTGGGTTTTGGAACTCCCTCCTGGGACCTCATTGGCTGGAAGCCAGAGAAGTTTCCGGAAAGGCAAGCAGGCAGGGGGATAAAGGGACACATTTCAGACACACCAGGAGTGAAGCCTCGACGAGGGAGGTGACCTTGACCATCCGGAAGACTGACCAGAGAAGGAAGGAAGGAAGGAAGAACCTGCCATCGAGGTTCACCTTCGTGATGACGGACCAGAGGGACTCAGAGAATCGAGCCTGCAGTTTAACCAAACCATCTTTACGGGTAGTATACTTGAATCTGGGGTATCCTCTTGTTTTATGTGGGTAATTTAAGGGTTAATAGTGTTATTATTAATAAACTTGTTGAACCTTTACTTGTGTTTACTCTTTGTCCATCTTGCAAATAAGGGCACCGGGGTAAAACCTTGGAGCAAGTAAACTGGTCGAAAGTATCTGAGAATTAACAGGTACAACAGTCCCTTATTTCTAGAACAACACGTGGGAGTCTTGGGTTCGAGCGTTCTGAACGGGATTGCAAGCGAGTTATCCAGCAGAGAAATGATAATGTTTGTGACCCAATAAGATATGTTGTAAGTTTTAGTTGATTTTAACTCCTCTTCCTCGCCATTATGGTCTCAAGGCCCACCTCCCCCACCAAGCCACTTCCATAATCACCAGCTAGCATCCTCCACCCGTGCGTGAAGTTTCCCTGATTTTATTTCATAAGAGTTGGTTGCCCTGATCTAAATTCTATTTGCATTGAATGTGTCAAGTGCTTGAAATGATTCAAATCTTTTGCACTAGTTTTTAAAAAATTCATTCACACGATGTGGGTGTGGCTGGCTGGGTCAACATTTATTGCCCATTCTTAATTGCCATTCAATTGAATGGCTTGCCAGGGCACTTCAGAATCAACCACATTGCTATGGATCTGGAGTCACATGTAGGCCAGACCAGGTAAAGACACCAGAATTTCCTCCCCTAAAGGACATTAGTGAACCAGATGGGTTTTTAAATGACAATTTCATGGTCATCATTAGACATTTAATTCCAAACCTTAGGATGAAGAATTCATGGAAATAGCAGTGCAACCTAATAGGAACTCTTCCCCAGAAGGTACAGAGCAGCATGGTGTCAAAAGATGTTTTGGAACACAAGGCATTTTTAAAATGTTTTAATTACTAGCAGATGTCAAAAATTCAACTTTAAAAAAAGCATATGACAGAAATCAGTCAAATAACTAAGTAGGCAATTATTTTTGTAAGTTATTGTTTATTCTTTACATCTAGCACCTTAAGATGTATTTCTTGGAAAATAATTTAGTTGCCGTAAAAAGAACTCAGTCAATGATGTCCATTTTGCGTGCTTAAATTTTGGCATAACATCTTTGTGTTTGAATTATTTTGCAGTGCCCATAGTTTGCTAACATGTTCCTGAAATCCTCATCTAGCTCATCATAAGTCTTCAAGTCATTCAGCTGATATTCAGAACTATTGAAAATGAACACCACAGGTTGATGATGGTGGGGATTACTCGCATCTGAAACATGTCGAACCAAGTCACTGAGGCAAGCAAATAAATCAGTAATGCTAGAGATTAAAATGGAAACTTTAACATGCGCAGCTTCCTTCAGACTTGGGTGATGCCAGAGCCTTTGTCAGTCAGGGAGGGTAGGCTGGGTAGAGCTGTCAACAGTTCTGAACACCTCCCGAATGCTACACTTTCCCCACACATTCCTTCATTTTCGCAATGAATATGGGGGTTTGTCCCTTTGAGTTCAACGGGCAATATTTCAACTTTTAACCTTTGAAGTGCTACAGAAATAAGTCTTTTCACATCAGTCAAAAAGCACAATTACAATTTTTAAAAAAGTTCAAGAATGCAAGGAACTGAGAAACATTCTGCAGTTCTCTCTAAATCTACTTTGGGATATTTTACACCACAAATGCACAGAAAATCATTTCATAAAGAGTACATGATAAGATACATAGAATGCAGACAACTGTTTAGTACTCAGAAGTTAATATTAAAGAGAAATAATTTAAAAAATAGAAAGGAAAGGGAATAATAGTCAAAATGTCTTTTTCAAACTGATACTGACATTTCTCCTTACTCTTAAGTGTGCTTAACGCTGCTTGATTCCACAGTCTACTGTAAACAGAACAGCGAGCTTTAAGACTAATATTCTTAAAGGTTATAGACAAATATTTATTGAAGACACAGTAAAATTTTAATAACATCTTTAAAAAAGGTTTCAGTCTTGTAACTGATGTCTATAGTAGAGCTTGATTTCATCAGTGCTAAGGTGACAGACAGTTTCAACACCATTGCAAGAAAGTTACATTTACAAAAACAAATATTCAGTTCTTGTTTGAAATATTTGTAAGAATCAATATATCATTAATACACAAGCTTAGCCAGACAAACACTTATAATGATAACAATTTACTTGCAACAATGTTCCTCAAAAAACATTTTACGTCCATAAAAATGTTAAGAGATAAATGTTTGCAATATATTGTTGGGTAAGTTCAGTAATTCCTGCTCCTACAGGGGCCAGCACACAAAGGTGCTGTGGATTGGAGGGCGACAATATTTTCTAGTCACTTGGTAGTATAGAACTTCAGTATGGCCAAAACAAAAGACATGTTATCAAAGCTTTTTGTCTTGCACTCATCAGGACAGTTTGCAAGAATACCAATAGCAAAGAAAACCACATTTTATACTGCGTGAGAAAAGTGTGCTGATTGATTGGCAAGTGGTAGAGGCATTGCCATGGAGAATGCATCAGGGAACAGTTAACTGCCAGGTTTTTGTGCAAAGTCAAACCAAACAGATTGACTGCGGTCGGTCAACTTATTGCCATGGGGAATGAACCACGGAATGGCTGTCCCCCAAGCTTTTGTTTAGTTGAGAAAAGTTGCAATGTGTGGACATGCTCCTTCTGTCCGCAAGGGACTGGCCCGAGTGTGTGATTATATGTAGCTCCGAGCACGCATAAGTGAGCCACACTGTGAGCCCGACTGATAATCTTAAATAGGTTTTCAGTGCAATTCTTAACAATCAAGATTGTTGAGTAAGTGTTTTCCAATGTTGGCATCACATCTAATGTTGGAGATTGTGTTGAGTTTTGCAAGTACGACTGGTTGGGTATGGTCAGTACTTTGCCTGTTGTGAGCAGCTAAAGGGATGTATTATTTGATTCAGTTCCATGCGATTGCCCTTATTGGCAACCTCGTAAATAGGGCCTGAGCCATTTGCTGACTGTGCAAGCTTGACACTGAAAAAGGGCACACCAAGGCCGTCCTGTGTGACTATGGCTACCCTAATCAGATCATTGCTTGCTGTAAGTTGTGCAAACTCATGAATGTGTTTAATGTTACCACTTGGTCCTGAAAACTGACCGCTCAATCTCAGAAATTTGAATAATACATGAAAATAGCAGTTTCATGCTATTACAACACTGCAGCAACACAAGTGGTTTCCTTCACTAGCAGGATGCTGCCCTCAAGCTAAAAAGATGATCTGCCTATCACTCAAATTAGTAATGTGGTTTATTAATTTCAGTGCCAATATGAATCGAATAGGAATGTAAGCCAAATGTCACAAAGACTGGTGAATCACATCAAACAGCATGTCCCTTTTGCTGTTCACAACAGGCAAAGTACAAACCATCCCAATCAACCCATGCTTGAGAAAGTCAACATAGTGTACAACATGACATTTGATCCCACGGTTGGACAGCACTTGCTAATCAATCCTATGAGACCATAATCCTATAAGAACATTGTCAGAGAATACAGCAAGATATAGATAGGCTGGAACATTGGGCAGAGTAATGGCAGATGGAATTTAATCCAGATAAATGCGAAGTGATGCATTTCAGTAGATCTAATGTAAGGGGAAGCTATACAATAAATGGCAGAACCATCAGGAGTATAGACACACAGAGGGACCTGGGTGTACAAGTCCACAGATCCTTAAAGGTGACAGCACAGGTGGAGAGGGTGGTGAAGAAGGCATATGGCATGCTTGCCTTTATCGGACGGGGCATAGAATATAAAAGTTGGCATATGATGTTGCAGCTGTATAGAACGATGGTTAGGCCACATTTGGAATACTGCGTCCAGTTCTGGTCGCCGCACTACCAGAAGGACGTGGAGGCTTTGGAGAGAGTACAGAGAAGGTTTACCAGGATGTTGCCTGGCATGGAGGGTCTTAGCTATGAGGAGAGATTGGGTAAACTGGGGTTGTTCTCCCTGGAAAGACGGAGGATGAGGGGCGACCTAATAGAGGTGTATAAAATTATGATGGGCATAGATAGAGTGAACAGTGGAAAGCTTTTTCCCAGGTTGGAGGTGACGAACACAAGGGGTCACAGGTTCAAGGTGAGGGGGGGGCAAGGTTCAACACAGGTGTCTCGAGGACGTATTTTACACAGAGGGTGGTGGGGGCCTGGAATGCACTGCCAAGCAAGGTGATTCAGGCGGACACGCTGGGATCATTTAAGACTTATCTAGATAACCACATGAACAGACTGGGAATAGAAGGATACAAAAGAATGGTCTAGTGGGCACATGAGCGGCGCAGGCTTGGAGGGCCGAAGGGCCTGTTCCTGTGCTGTATTGTTCTTTGTTCTATAAGACATAGGAGCAGAATTAGGCCCATCGAGTCTGCTCCGCCATTCAATCATGGCTGATTTTTTTTCTCATCCCCATTCTCCTGCCTTTTCCCCATAACCCCTGATCGCCTTATTAATCAAGAACCTATCTATCTCTGTCCCAAAGACACTCAATGACCTGGCATTCACAGCCTTCTGCGGCAAAGAGTTCCGCAGATTCAACACTCTTTGGCTGAAGAAATGCCTCCTCATCTGTTTTAAAGGATCATCCCTTTAGCCTCAGGTTGTGCCCTCTGGTTCTAGTTTTTCTTACTAGTGGAAACATCCTCTCCACGTCCACTCTATCCAGGCCTCGTAGTATCCTGAAAGTTTCAATAAGATCCCCCTCATCCTTCTAAACTTCAACGAGTACAGACCCAGAGTCCTCAACCGCTCCTCACACAACAAGCTCTTCATTCCAGGGATTATTCTTGTGAACCTCCTCTGGACCCCTTCCAAGGCCAGCACATCCTTCCTTAGATATGGGTCCCTGATTGTGCTAAGGAGGACGCTGGCAACCAATGTAAGATCATCAGTTGGGCTCACAGTGTGACTCACTTATGCATGCTAGAAGTTATATATATTCGCACACAGGGTCTTGTCCTTTGCAGTCAGCAGAAGCATATCCATGCATTGTGCCTTTTTCAACTAAGCAAAAGCTCGAAGGACAGCCATTCGATGGTCCATTCCTCATGGCAATGTCTTGATCAATCGGAGTCAACCGGTTTGGTTTGAATTTGAACAAAAACTTGGTAGTTAACTGTTTTTGGTGCATTCCTCATGGCAATGTATCTACCACTTAAGTCCACTTACCAAGCAATCAGCACTCTCTTTGCATGCAAAATAAATTGTTAAAGGCAAAGTACTGAAACAAAAACAGAAAATGCTGGAGAAGCTCATCAGGCCTGACATCATCTGTGGAGGGCTAATAGAGCCAACATCTCGAGTCTGGATGATCCTTCATCAGAGAGGATGAAGGGTCATCCAGACTCGAAATACTGGCTCTATTCTCTCTCCACAGATTCTGTCAGACCTGCTGAGTTTCTTCAGCATTTTCAATATAAATCATTGTTCCCTTCACTATTGCTACTCCTGTGAACTGTTCTGATGAATGCAAGCTGAAAAACTTCAAAAGCATGTAGCTATTCCAACAACACAATATTTTAGCTCTATCGTTACTCCTTTCAAAGATTCAGATCAGAGCAGGAATTATTCAATTTACTCTTCAGAATTTAAACTATTTATTTATAATGTGTTCCAGTAGTAGCTACTAGAATGACATGACTTTTTAAAATCTCAAACAACATTACAATTAGTGCATGTCTACTAACTAGGTACATGGTTAAAAAAGTAACTTCTTACAATCTAGAATGACCAACCAACTGATGAATAGTTCTGCTTGTACATGTCAGAAAATGTTCTTTAAAAAGAATCAAGTATTTTAGTTTTAAGAAGTTGTAAAACATGCCACAAACAGCTTTGTCTGTGCTTCAATGTTGAGAGTTTCTTAAAAATAACTTTTCGATTCTTCTAGTCTGCTAGAAGTTTTGACTTTCTTCATCTTTAGACCAGATGTTTGGCAGACATGTATGCCCAGTTACTAACAACCTGGAATATCACATTCAGACAGACCCAATCTCCTACTCACCCAAAATTCATCTCAGATTAACCCACATATCGCAAACACAAATGATTTTATACAAAAATAAAATACTATGCATGGTGGAAATCTGATGTAAAAGCAGAAAAATGCTGGAAATATTCAGCAAGTCTGGCAAAACTTGGAGAGAGAGGAACCAAGTTACCGTTTCAGGTCTGTGGCCTTTCATCAGAACTGAAATGTTAGAAACATAATAGGCTTTGAGCAGGCTAAAGGAGGGAGGGTGGGAAAAGGAACTTCGGGATGATGTCACTAAACGTCAAAAGGTTTATTGGTGCCAAGGCCAAAGTGTGCGGTACTGGGACAAATAAAGAAATTTTAAAAAGGTGAGACTGGAAGAAATGCGAATGTCCAGATCCTGAATAGTTATCATCCAAAAGGAAAGAAAAGAGAAACAAAGCAGCAGAAAAAAAATGGAAACAAAATGGTTGAGATTTAAAATTGTTGAACTTAAATGTTGAATTTGGAACACTGTTAAGTGCTGAATTGAAAGCTGAGTTGCTGTTCCCCAAGATTGTGTTGAGCTTCACTGGAAGACTGCAGCAATTTGAGGGGCAGAAAGGTCAGAGTTGGAGCGATGGAGAGAATTAAAATACTGCAATAGGAGGCTGGAAGATTGGGGTCAGCTTTCTGAACTCAACAAAAATGTCCCACCAAGCGGCCACTCAGCCTGTGTTCAGGCTCCCCCATGTGGAGGAGACCACATTGTGAGCAGTGAATACTCAGTGTACTCCATTGAAAACAAAAGCAAATCGCTGTTTAATCTGGAAGGGGTGTTTGGGGCCTTGGACATTGGGAAGGGAGGGGACAAAAGGGTCGGAGTACTCTTCTGAGTTTGCATGAAAAGGTGCCATTGAAAGGGGAAGGGTTTTGATGGGGGTGACCAGGGCCTCGCAGCTTGGGGGACAGCCATTCTCTGGTTCATTCCCCAAGACAATTTACAGAGGGAATTGTCTCTTAAGACTGCTGAAAGGGGAGAAGATGTCACTGGTAGTGGCATCAGGCAGGAGGTGGCTGAAGTGGCAGAGGATGATCTGATATTGTGGAGCCTGGTGGGTAGAAGGTGAGGACAATGGGAACACTATTGCGGCTCAAGGTCGGGGGGAGGGGGGTCGGGAAGGGATGACAGCAGAATTGTCTGAAATAGAATGGACACAGTCCATGGTCCCAGCAACCACTGAGGTATGAGAAGAGGTTGGGTGGTGGGGGGAATCCTCAGTTGAGGAATAAAGTAAACATATCAGATGTGCTAGAATAGAACAGATGCAAATTTGTTTATACAAAGTGAAGAAATTATTTTTAATAAATTTATATTAAAATTAAGACAATTTCAAAGATGACGGGTGGATTCTCTGGCCATTCATGCCGGTGGGATTCTCTAGCCCCGCCGCAGTGAATGGAGATTTGGCTGAGTGTCAAATCCTCCATCCTTGCTGGCATCAGGGCGTGGATGGCCGGAGAATTCCAGCCAGTTTCCAGGTCCCAATTTTATCAATGAGTTTAAAGTCACTTCAGCCGATCTTCCAGTCAAATTAATCAGAGTGAACAAATCAGCAAGAAAGAAGATTTTAAAGTGTATTAACAATTAGGTGGATCAATTGGTGAAGTTTCAATAATGGCTGCTTTCCTGACCTCCCTTCATGTAGCATTCCAGTTTGTACTGACTTAAATTCTAAACCACTCGAATCAACTTCATTGATGGACAGAAAAGTAGTGAATATTTACAAGATATAATTCTACGTATTATACAGAAGCTGGTCTTTCTCGATCATGTGTATCTCAAAGCTGTCTAGAAATAATGGTGCCAGAGGCTGGACAGACATGCAAGTCCTTGAAACAAAGCAGTATCCTCAGAATAGGGCTGGTTATCGATGAAATCATCACTCTCTATTAAATATTAATTCACTTCCCTCCCATTTCAAACAAGGCCTTATTCTATAAAGGTCTTCGCCAGTCAATTCATCCCTTCCAATTACATTCTTTTACGGTTATTTCCCTTGCATTGGTGCTCCAGTATTACAAATTTTCTTTCACCCTGCTTTTCATTTTCCAAACTAATTGCCAGTGGCTGAATCTTGCATGGGGTTATCAGCAAACTAAAACTTGCTTTGATAACGGAAATGTTCTGAAATCCAGGTGCTTCATCAAAAAAAAATGCACCTTGTTCCTCTGCTAGAATCAGTCAGTTCCTGTATTTCAAGAGCACTGCATTCCAAAATGACGTCTTGTGGACAAAGTGAGGCATTGCTTTGAGTTACAGTAGATAGTCTAATAACCAGTGGAAGAGGTTCTCCACTCTCATTTACATAAGTGATCCTTGATAGTTTACTTTTCTGTTAAAATTCCCCAACAGTGCAAAACATTCTATCTACATCAGCCTTATTCAGTCTTGAAGGCTAAAATTGAAATCCGGTCGATAATCATACAGGTTTTCACCTTGCGCGCGCGCACAAAGTTTCAAGTTGTTGCCATATGATGCTGCTGCTGAAGTCAGCCTTTTTCCAGAAGTCTAGCCTTCCCATCCTTCCCAGAGTTGTCCTCTGAAATAAAACATAAAAACAGGCTCAAAACAATAAACAAATAGATTTCAAAACACTAACTGGCCTCAACCATTCTTTTCCACATTAAATTTAGAATCGAGGCTGATGGTATCTCGAGACAAAATGTACTACATAAAGTCCGACCAAGGAAAGGGTTCTTTTTTTAATGAATGAAGGAATGATGGTTTCAGTTTGGACAGAATGATATATCACTGCTTGCCTTACCTTGAGGAACATGAATGTATTGCTTCAATTTTAGAAAGGATAAAATAAAAGTGAGGACAAGAATCCCAAGCGCGCCCCTTAATTGAAATTGTGATTTTTGGTAACCCATTTCTAATGTTCCGGTATTCCAATCGGGAGATAAGTCCATCTTGCGGCCAAAAAAAGGCTGGAATCCTCCCACTCCACCCACCACTGGAATTTTAGCGGGTGGGGTTGCGGAGAATGTGAAACGCCGTTGACGGTCGGGCGGGAATTTCCGGCTTTGAGACCAGCACAGCCAGAGAATTCCGCCCACAAAATTTCTAGAATGACTATTCTGTAAGCTAGTCTATGTCAGCTTGAAATTCTAAGGCAAATTTCGCTTTTGAACCTTACTTAAATGCTGCCGGCAAGTTTAATTGGCAAAGCCTGCTGGCGGGTGGATGCGCCTTTAAAGGTTCATCAATAGTCTGCTAGATTTTTGTTTGCTCAGAATTTTTACTTTCACTCGCACAAAACCTACCTCTTCCAACACTTTCTTTCCTAAATCCATTTGAGCTTGCATCTGGAGTTGGATTAGCACCACTTCGAAATAATTTACAACTGAATTGGACCTGACAATGAAAGCTGGCTCCACAGACACATACATGCAGTAGATAACACTCCACAGTTGCCAGCAACCTTGAGATATCTCGCTCAAATGGCCATTCTTCAGGTTTGAGTCTTGGTAATGTTGATGGGCTACATAATTGAGAGAGTAACTCTGCTTCTATTGATCTCACATTCCTAAATACAAACTTACCTGTTTGCTTCTCTAGTGCACAAACTAACCTTCAATGCTGTTAAGTGCATTGCATGATCAAGCCAGTACTCTGTTGAAATAGAAAATGTGGTCCTGCATACATTACAGGACACTGATTTGAATTTTAAATGTGTGCTCACAACACTCTGGTGGGCATTCTGACACCTAGTGATAGTCACAGCGGCTTTGGGAACAGGACAGTAAGTCATTCACCACCATCTCCGAGGCACTATAGTCCTGTTTCTGCCACAGTGCAGGCGTTACCCCAATATTGAAGAATGCAGAGAAAGAAAACCATGCAAGTTCCAACACAATAAGGCAAGTAAATGAGTGAAGCTTACCTGTTTCCAGCAACCGCCAGCAAGCACCTTAAGGACTGTTGCTTAGGCTGCTCTAGACCCTGAGAAACTGAGTACAACCTACTCTACCGAGATTTTGCTAAATTTGATATTAGGTTCTTAAAACAGGTGCTAGGTCCTGATGAGCATTGTCCAGGGGCCTTTTGCCTGTTTCAGGCAGGCACCCCGGACATTGGGAAGCTGCCAGCAAATAGCTTGGCAGAGGTTGTGCTCATACTTCTCCCTGGAAATTGGGAATGATGGTGGATTAAACCCCCCTCCACCCCACGCCACAAGTGACGCTGCATCTTAAAAATAAAAAAAAACTCAACACAACGGAAACAATGGAGGGAAATTAAATGTGTAATATGAAAGGTGGTTAGTAAAGGTTGCCACACCAACAGCAGTTCAAATAAAACAGAAACAAACTCACAAACTTTATAAATGCATGCAGTGTTTTAGCAGGCTAATCCAGCAGAAGAGAAATAAAGAATGTTTTGAGTTCTGCTTCACTGAGAAATTAGTGCTGGTGAAAAAAAAAGGTAAAAAGATAGTTGTTAGGATTATGGAATCATAAAGTGAAACAGTTACCACACATTCCACAGTACAATGTAAATCAGTGTATTTTTGGTTTAATTCATGAAAGGTCTTGCATGCTGTCGCACACTTCCTGTTACAATTCAATGCCAGGCAAGTTAAAAAGAATTCTCGGAGCCCTGAGCACCAAGGAATTTTTGGGGTCTGCCACATATTGCATAAACCGCATTCCGCCACCATCCTCCGCCCCAGCGCCCCCACCCCGCAGCAATCCTGCTTCCCGTGATGCATGGTGAAATGGATGAAACAACAGCCCCATAGAATGGTCACAACCATAAAACAAATGGCATCACAATATATATGGATGGCACGGTGGCACAGTGGTTAGCACTGCTGCCTCACAGCGCCAAAGACCCGGGTTCAATTCTAGCCTCGGGTGGAGTTCTATTCCACTCGGGTGAAATTCTAGTCTGTGTGGAGTTTGCACTTTCTCCCAGTGTCTGCGAACGTTTCCTCCCACAGTCCAAAGATGTGTGAGTTAGGTTGATTGGCCATGCTAAATTGACCCTCGTGTCAGGGATTAGTAGGGCAAATGTGTGGGGTTACAGGAATAGGGCCTGGTGGGATTGTGATTGGTGCCGACTCGATGGGCTGAATGGCTTCCTTCTGCACTGTAGGGATTCTATGATTAAACAAAGGGAACTGATCTAACAGTTAGGTGCAGCTTTTCTGTATTATGATGAGTTTACCTGGCCTCGGATGTGGCTGGACCCCCCAAGGACACTGCAATAATCATCCCTTGCTTTAGTATAAAATTATCCCCAGTACTTCCACTCGTAACACTTAATGGGTGGGCAAAATTATTCAAGACAAATTTAATCAGCTCATCTATTCAATCATGTCTAACTGGATCATTCTTGGCTGTGGTTAACTTCCATTCTTGGCATGATTTCTCAAAAATGTCAGCAAGACACATTATTGTTAACTCTGGCTGGACAGTTTCCAGATTTCATCACACCACCTTTCATCTCCCACCAGTCTGACCAGTCAAACAACCTTGATTCTTGCATGTTCAATATTGTTCATGACCAATAAATAAAATTGTTCACAGAAACTTAAAAAAATACTTTTTCTTGATCCCATCGTCAGTTTTCTGCAAGAAAATATTGAAGATGGATCTTTAGTTCATGGAGACTACCGGAGAAAGATGGAAGTTTATATTATATCCACTCGAACCAACAATACCATCCATACATCTTCAGTAATGTTAATTGACTTCTTTCCCAGACTGCCATACCCAATCTGTACAATCCGTGTTGGTCCTCTAATATTTTAGATTCTGCAAGTTAACACCCCTTCCCCCGCCCCCCAACTTTAAAACAGTGGGACCCCATCCCAGAGTTCCTATATCCCTATATTCCCCTCCTCATCCCTTTCAACATGTCTTCTCCTCATGGCAGCACAAGGCTGGGACCTGTTGCATTGGGATCTCAGCTTAAGTTTAGGCATTCCTAGTGGACACCTATTGAACCTACAGAGCAGCAGTAGGCTGGGGCACCATGGATTTTTAGGACTGTGTACTGTCAATTAACTGGTGGCCCTACATTGTCTGGAGTGGTTCCATTCTCTTCCTTGCTTGCTCTTGTATTGGAAGCAGCTTGCAGCCCACTTATTTAGTTGTCATTACCACTTGTTCATTTATTGGTTGGTTTCCTATCTGTTCAGTTGTGAATATGTTGCTGTTTTACAAAAAATGGTGTTTCAGCAAATCAAATGCAAGTGTGATGCTTTCAACCGCAGCACTTTGAATTTGACAGATGCTAAGGCAAATCTAAGATCTAAATTTAAGTAGATAAATGTAAGTCATGTGTGAGTAACTGTTTCTTTGAGTAGTCCATCCAAGTACATATTTTATAGCACACTAAATCTAGGAAGGATTTATTAATTTGAAATAAAATAGAGAAAGTGCAACATCAGTCCATGCTGAGGTCAGGCTTTGCATGCAAAAAAAAAAGTTAGCAAGCAACTTGCTGTAGCAGTAGAGTTGTAGACAAATCTATTGGAGCATTTCTCACACAACTCACAGGGATTTGGTGTTTGGTCTCTTCGTTTTGGGCCATTTCCGACGCTGATATTGCCTGGTGTTTAAGCAGCAAAGACAAAGAAAAGCTTAGCATCTCAAAATACAAACTCAAAAGGGAAACAGTCATGGAAGTGCTGATGAATGTAACCTTCTTGGTGACATTATGGACCTCTGAGATACCAGTTTCCATATTAAGATCTGGGATGCAAATTCAACCCACCCAGACAAAGAATCAACTGAGAAGAATCATCTTAAAAATAGAATGTTTTCAATACTTACTGATAACAGTCTTTAGCTAACGTCTTATCATACCACATGATCTCCCACATTGATAGCTCCATGCTTATGCAGAAAGGATGCTTGCAACTCTGGATGGAGCGATTGTGGAAGACAAGTAGTTTGGAACAATGATGCTTATTCTGAGCAATAAAATTGTCCCCAAAATACATTTGTAGGTGTAGAAGCATTGGTTATTAACAAGATAGATTGATTATTTACTACTTTCGCGACATGGACACAGTGAAGTACATGCTCACGTGGAAACAGTGTGAAATTATTTGTAAAACAGGATATGAGTGAACTTCTTTTTTTGTGAACACTGAAAAGTGTAGCGCCATCTGAGAACCTGTTTTTAAGTATTAAGAAACGTGCATAATGTTGATGATAATGGAAGGCCAGTCATATACTGAACAAAACAATTTACAATTTGGAAGCCTAAATCTTCAACTGTCCAATTTTACTTGGAATGTCCAATTTTGTGAATGCATTTCAATTCTGCTCTGTGAATTGACATCCCTGATATTTGACGCCGTGGATCCCAAGATTTCCATTTACAATTAGGAGTGGCGGGGGCGGGGGGGGAGGGGGGAATCATGCAAGTCTGAAATATTGAATGTGTTTTTGTTTCCTTCTCAGGAATTGTATTTTGTTTTAAGGATTAAATTAACCTGGACACAAGTTGGGCTAAAACTATAAATCTATTTACAAGGAACACATTCACAATTTTGCAACGCACGAAAAGCAGACATTTTCTCCCAAAATGTTAATCTTGTTATCTTCATTAGCGTGAAAAAACATTTACTGGGCCCTTAATTTGCATTTTGAAGATTAAAGTCATTAGAAGAACAAGTATTGGCATAAAACAGAATATTGGGTAAATTCATGGGCTACTCATAATGAAATGAACTGTCCCCAATTTTAAGGGCATCTATTTCTGTTGGCAGGTAGGGAGATATAAGAATATATTGGCCAGAAATTTACCATTCCACCTGCCATGAAAATTGGAGCGGGCAAGGGGCGGACCATGGAAAGGTTCAAGGACCCCCGGCAGGATTTTACAGTTCGGGATGAGCAAGGCGATAAAATTCTGCTCATTGTCTCACAGAATATGATTGTTATGCCTGTGCTTTCCTTTTCTTGAAGATTGGTTGGCGCCAATGGTTATGATAGGTTAGAAATTATGGTTAGAGGTACTTGGACAAAGGCTTACCATACCCATATGTTATCCCTTTGTCTATTGTTTTAATGGGGGTATTAAGCCAGGTTTCAAATAGTGAACAGAAGAATATTATATTAAACGCTTTTCCACTGAATTCAGCAATCATTTTCAGTCTGATGTTAACTGGAATTAAGATGGGAAGCAAATCATAAACTCACCAGAAATTGCATTATTTGGAAGTGTAACACCAGAAAGAGGATGTCTAGATTTATTTACATAATGAGAACTTAATTCTTGAGAACATATATGTTAAAGGATTCCAATTAATTTGGGCATCAAGGTGGAATTCAATGAAGGAAGGAAGGGAGAAGGTGTTTAAAGCGGGGAAATCAAGGCTTGGATTATGCTCTGAGGTGTAAGGAACCTGCAAATGTTGGGGGTGAGCTCATCTTTGATTGGCCCGCTAGTTCTGCTTTAATTTTTGAGGAGGGATCTCCACTCCTCAGAAACCTGCCAGCCAATCAGTGACTGGCAGCTCTGTAGTACCAGCATCTGGTGGCTACTGTCGGTACTGCAGGAGACGCAGGAAGAAGAGAAGCCACAAATTCTCCAAACCCTGGGTAATTCAAGGTCATGATGTGGAGATGCCGGCGTTGGGCTGGGGTGAACACAGTAAGAGTTTTAACAACACCAGGTTAAATCCCAACAGGTTTATTTGGTAGCAAATACCATTAGCTTTCGGAGCGCTGCTCCTTTCCACTCCATCTGATGAAGGAGCAGCGCTCCGAAAGCTAATGGTATTTGCTACCAAATGAACCTGTTGGACTTTAACCTGGTGTTGTTAAAACTCTTACTGTATCCAAGGTCACACCAGAGCCAGGCTGGCAGGGCTTGGTCAGGTGGTTGGGGGCACGCTGGGCAAGGCAGGGTGTGGAGATGGGAGTTGCATGTGGGGAGGGTAACTCTGGGGTGAGAGGCCTCTGATAGGTGTGTGTATAAAATATAAGTGAGCTGGTTAACCAACTGACATCATGCTTATGTTAATAACTCACATTTGGTTATGATAGGTTAGAAATTATGGTTAGAGGTATTTGGACAAAGGCTTACCATACCCATAGGTTATCCCTTTGTCTATTGTTTTAATGGGGGTATTAAGCCAGGTTTCAAATAATGAACAGAAGAATATTATATTAAACGCTTTTCCACTGAATTCAACAATCATTTTCAGTCTGATGTTAACTGGAATTAAGATGGGAAGCAAATCATAAACTCACCGGAAATTGTATTATTTGGAAGTGTGACAAATGTGATAGTTTCCAAATATTGAGTGGAAACCTAAGGCCTGGATGAGGGCAAATCGAAGACCTGGGAGAAGACCACTGGAGGCTTGGATGGGTGAAGAGGTCAGAGGATTGTGGGGAGAGATTCGTGGCCTGAGGGTGTGGGGAGATTGAAGGGCTGGGGGAGTGTGTTCAAAGATCTCTGGGGTTGGGTAGAAATTAGTGGCCTAAGGGATTAGTCAGTGGGGTTGGGGGGAGGATAATCAAAGGCCTTGGCGAGGTGAAGGGCATATTGGTGTCTGATTGTGGGAATTGACAAGATAGGTCTGCTGAATCCAGCAGGTAAATGGAAAGGCATTTACCTCATGATCCAGCAGTCACTTGCCTCAATATAGCTTTCAGTTTTCCCGAGACTTTGGAAACCTGGCCGGTCAGGGTTAAATTTCAAATAGTGAATAGAAATAAGGCAACAGTCTCATTGCAGCATTTAAAGTGCAACCCATATCCTGCTGCTTCCCATCTTGCCTCAATTGGGACCTGGGTTCTTGCCCAGGGACCTGGGTTCAATTCCAGTCTTGGGTCACTGTCTGTGTGGAGTTTGCACATTCTCCCAGTGTCTGTGTGGGTTTCCTCCGGGTGCTCTGGTTTCCTCCCACATTCCAAAGATGTGCAGATTAGGTGGACTGGCCATGCAAAATTGACCCTAGTGTCGGGAGATTAACGGGGTAAAAAAAAAAGTGGGGTTACGGGAATAGGGCCTGGGTGAGATTGTGGTTGGTGCACACACGATGGGCCGAGTGGCCTCCTTCTGCACTGTAGGGATTCTAAATCAAGAAGTTGACAGGTTGGAAGGCATTGGGGTGGGGGGGGGGATTCAGATTTCTAACATGATAGACCTGGGGCCCAACCCAAACCTGACCATTTCTGAGACTTAAAATTCCACAAATACCGTGGCTGGAATTTTCTGGCTGTTCATGTCTCGCCACCACTGCAAGCGGGAACGGAGAATTTGCCACTCAGCCAAATCTCCGTTGACTACTCACCGGCGTGAACGGCCAGAAAATTCCAGCCTCCACCATTGATTGCAAATAGGCAGAAATATTCGTCAGTAAAAATAAAACTCTATTAGATGAAAAGAAGCGAGAATCCTTTAGATTAAACAAAGTTACCTGTACTGATTGAAGTTTTCTTCATCTTTTCCTCCTACACAGGGAAACACAGCAATTTTGAGAACAATTAAGAGATCACCAACCATGCTTACATTTAAACAGTGACATGTTGCTTCACACAGAATGGACACAAATGCCTAGACTTTCACTATGGTTAAGATCCCATCGTGGAAAATCATAAATCCACCCCTGAACATTGCACTTTCCATTCTCGTAGGGGTGGGGCACATTTCATATATACTTATTTTATGGAGGTAGCTGTACATTTAAGTCACAAGCTGCCTCCACTCTCATTGGATTTTGGTAGCCTAGGAGTATGGATCCCCAAGTATGTAAACATGTTGTGGGTTCATTTATTGAGATTAGGCACATGAGAATAGATATACATTGGTATAAAGCTTAAATACATTAGAGGCATATGTGTGTGTGTGTTGTACTCAAAGGAAAAGTGAAACTAAGACTGAATCACATAATCTCATGCAGATACCCCTAATAGGCATATTACAACACTGTTCTGGACCCCTTCTGCCAAAGCCTGAAGGTCCTGCTTAGAAAAACATGGGGCAGCTGGACCCATCCTTTTCCAAGTGTCTCCTCGGTGTGACTTTCTGTGCATTCAAATGTAAAGTGAAAAGGGACGTCAGCCATTTAGATGACAATGCTCTCATTTACATCTGTGTGCTTTCATACACTCACAATTTTCACCACACCATCCATGATTACTAGTAAGGTTTGTTGGTGAAAATGGTTCTACCACACGCTTGTTACCATGCATGTTATGGCTATGACTCCAATTGGCATGCGGTATTCTGTGACCACTGACAGCCCCTACTAGTCCCCCCCCCCCCCCCCCCCCCCCCCCGCTTAGTCACTGTTTTGCTGTGACAGAGTGGTCAAGGGTCAACCTGATAGATGGGTGGCAAGAGGGCAAGTGGATCGGATAATGAGCATGGCACTGTTCATCATTTATCCGCCCACTTGAGTCTTGGCAGCTAACTGCATGATTGCATAATATTTGTATCAGGTAGTAATAGGCAAGATGTTGCCATCTCCATGGCTGTGTCTTGAGAATCCACTCTGTGTTTTCACTGGTTCAGTGGAGTACACTTTGATTAGGCAGCAACAATGACAATTCTCCCACATGGAAAGCCCAGGATGGGCCATTTGTTCCAGGGTCAGTTAACAGTTGGACATTTTTAAAGGTCAGGTTCAAAGCTGTCTCCGCGCATCTGATCTGGGAGCAGACATCTGGGCCAAAGTAAACCAAGAAAGAAAACAGAATTGGGAATAATTAATATGAGCTTGGAAGCATTGATTTTCTCACATATTTTCAGCTTCTAGGTTCAAATAGAATGATCTATTGCTCCAAACATTTAGCTAGTTCACTGAAAGAGTGCTGAGATTTATAACAAACTATTTCGCCCTTTGGCTGGTTTAATCCCTGTGGAAGTTAATATTGATGTGATATGGGAAATGAACTCCACGTCTAGTTAATTATTCTGTCAGTGTCATCCATAAATTTTAATAAGGGCATTAACTTCTGAATCACTTGTACCACCAAGTTAACAGCTCCCTGATGTAATTACCATAATTAATTTGCACTCAACTACAATATTTTAACTGAACTATTAACCAGCCTTTCATTTTCTACAGTGTGTTCCATAAATTACAAACTTAAAGACCATGAATAATTAATTCTTCTCACCTGTTCAGAAGTAAAATAATTAATTTTAAGTATAAAATCTCCAAGATGTGGTAGCCATCAATGCATGCACCATAATGAGAATATCAAAAAGTATCTGTACCTGTGTTCATATTCCTGGTCCGTGGGTTACACTGTTTAAAGCCACGGCAGGTTCGTAATTCCATAAGTTGTACATGTAACTGGTTCAAAACATCTCGATCCAATGTGTTCACTGCATTCATCAGCTAAAAATGGAAAATATGAACTTTGATTAAAGGGAACGGCAATTATTTCTGCATTAAAATAATTTAATTTGGACTGCACCACCGGGGTTGACACATCAGGATCCCATTATGTATTGGAGGGCACATGCAGTCCACCCTGGTAAATGCTCATTTCCCTGGCTTAAAGGATTACTATTGTATTAGCCACAGTTCAGTGCTGGCGTAATTTTTCAAGAAGCAGTTTGGGAGACTTCACCGACATTGTGAAACAGGTCTCATATTCATAGAATCCTACAGTGCAGAGGGAGGCCATTCGGCCCATCGAGTCCGCACCCACCACAATCCCACCTAGGTCCAATCCCCGTAACCCCATGCATTTAACCCAGCTAGTCCCCTGACACCAAGGGGCAATTTAGCATGACCAATCCACCTAACTCATACATCTTTGGACTGTGGGAGGAAACCGGAGCACCCGGAGGAAACCCACGGAGACATGGGGAGAACGTGCAAACTCCACACAGACAGTCACCCAAGCCGGGAACTGAACTGAGGTCCCTGGCGCTGTGAGGCAGCAGTGCTAAGCACTGTGCCACCATGCCGCCCGAATATTATTCAGTAATTAAGGTGTATCAGAACCCATTTACAAGTTAGTTCGTTTGGAGGATGTCTGTCCATGTTAGCTTCATTCACAAAATCTGTCCACAGGGGTGGACAGAGGCTGTTGGTTTGCTCATGTTTTCAAATCTGTTTTCCAGGCAGCATTGATCAAGTTTGTGCAATTATAACTTCGGAAAGGTTCTTCAAGGTGAAAATTCTTTTAACAGGATCAGTATTTTTGCCATTTAAAGCTCTGTCCAAGACTGCAAGAAACTACAAAGGGTTGTGAATGTACATTACACAAACCAGCCTCCCATCTATTGACTCCATCTACATTTCCTGCTACCTCAGGGAAGCAGCCAGCATAATCAAGGACCCCACGCACCCCTGACATTCTCTCTTTCACCTTCTGCCATTGGGAAAAAGATACAAAAGTCTGAGGTCACATACCAACCGACTCAAGAACAGCTTCTTCCCTGCTGCTGTCAGACTTGTACCTTGGGCTGATCTTTCTCTTCACCCTACCTGTAACTGCAACACTATATTCTGCACCCTATCTTTTCCTGCCCTTCTCCCCATGTACTCTATGAACGGTAGCTTTTGTCTGTACAGTAAGCAAGAATCAATATTTTTCACTGTATCCCAATACATGTGACAATAATAAACCAAATAAAATCAAGTAGATACAGCAATACAGACAGTGCCAAGGGTTGTGAGGATTGGAATAAAAGTGTTGAATTTTTATTTACTTGTAAGGGGTGGGGGGAATCCAAATGGCAGAGGGAATTTGGCAATCAGGACCACTGGAACTCCACTGTGTGCACCCACGTGCATGGTGTTACCAATGTGTTCCCTGCTGAAGGGCCAGTCTTGCTTAAAAGGTTGGCCACCAGTTGGAGTGCGGTTAGAGAGGAATGTGGGGAGGGGTGCATGGAGATTGTGAGCAAAGGCCATATGGAGATGGAATAGATATATTGGTCAGAGGTCTGAGGGAGAGATTTGGAATTCTGCGAGGATAGGTCAGATTATCAGAGGCCTTGGGATGGGGGGTAGATGGGGGCAGAGTTGGGGAGTGGTCATCAGAAGCCTTGAGGAAGTCAGGACCCTGAGGGGGATGCTTGAAGCCACAGCTGCAGTCCAAGTCAGCGGTTGGAGAATAGCCCTTCACGTGTCTGTGATTTAACTAAGACCTACCATCTGTGTTCTTAGCAAACAAATTCTGCAGTCCATAAATTTCCTGTAGGTAAATACCTATTTCTGAAGTCTCAATGATAGCAGTCACAGAGCTTGTGATTAAACATTGTTTTGGACTTGGTCCCTCACTTCTTTGCAATACCCCTGCAGAGACATGTGAACATTCCCACTCACTTCATGGCTCTTTGTGTACAAGTAGACATGGCAACGAGTTGTATGAATTACTGCGTCTGTATCAAGCATGAGTCAGAACATTATTAAGCATTCCCAACACTGAAATAGGTTTGCCCAACAAGTCCATTCCAGTGTTCATGATCCACATTAGCTTCCGCCCACCCATCTTCATCTAACCCCATCAATATATACTTATATTACTTCCTCCCTCATGTGCTTATCTAACCTCCCCTTGAATGTATCTATATACCTTTACTCCCTACGATAGCGATTTCCGCATTCTATCAATACACAGGATAGAATTTTTCTTTTCCTGATTTTCCTAAATTTATTACCGACTATCATATATTTACAAGCTCTGGTTTTCACCCTGGTTTCACCTGCAAGTGGTAACATTTTCCCCACATCTAACCTCTCAAACCATCTCATAATCTTGAATATTTTGATTAGGTCACTTCTCAGTTCTCTCTTTTCTGGAGAAAATAGCCCAGGCCTCTTAAATCTTTTCTACTAGGTTATAACCTTTCAGATACCCTCTGTTGTCATCCTGGTAAAACATTTTTAGATCTTCTCCAGTACATCTATATCCTTTTTATAATATGGAGACCAGAACGGTTCACAATACACCATGTATTAATACTCAAGTATTATAAGCATTAAGCTGATCTTTTGCTACACCCTAGCTATGACTGTAACACTTCATTCTGCACTCTCTCCTTTCCTTCCCTATGTACTGTATGCTTTGGCATGTACAGCGCACAAGAAACAATACTTTTCACTGTATACTAATACATGTGACAATAATAAATCTAATCAAATCAAAAAAGTGTGGTGTAACCAAGGCTACAGTACTAACTCCCCAGTGCAGGCAATTAGTAACTTTTAGTAAGGGGCACCGGGTGATATTCGTAACTGAAAGGGAGCAAGTGAACGGGAGAGGATGCCACAAACAAGGGATTGGTATCCACTGGGCCTGTCTTTAGATGAAAGTTGATAGACAAGCACAAGGTATTAGGTTCAACCTAAGTGTCACTATGAGCAACCTGCAGAAGGTTTGTGCAGCAGACCACCTCGAACATCACTGTGTCCTGTTGGAGGGATTTGCTGAAATGCAGAGTACCATTAATCTAGTGTCAATTCATGGAGCAATAATTATTTTCATTCAAAACAGCTGCTTAGCCCCCGCACAGATTTTGCTGCAAGTTGCCAGCTTTTGCGAAAATCCGAAAATTAAGCACCAATACTGGGAGGTGACTTGGGTTGTTTTCATTCAATGCCATTACCCTGGACAGCCAAAGTCGTTGCAACATTTCAGATAGTGTCAGTGGAGCTGATGAT
Organism: Mustelus asterias; assembly: GCF_964213995.1. Lineage (NCBI taxonomy): Eukaryota > Metazoa > Chordata > Chondrichthyes > Carcharhiniformes > Triakidae > Mustelus > Mustelus asterias. The sequence goes on from NC_135820.1 coordinate 50,793,001, forward strand.
CCATTTTACCTGGTAAGGATCCGTGTTGAGGTCAAAGTACTCCAGGAAACCTGTGGCAAACTCACAGAACAGGAAATTGTGGGTCTCATTGTAGGTCCTCAAGCACCAGTAAGTGTTGTTATTTGCACTGGTACAAGCACAGAATGGTCCCACTAAAACAGGAGATAAGTTTGATAAAGAAATAAAATGTCAGTTCCAGATATGTGATGATGGCACGCACCTCCTCTTTAGTACTTCCATTTCTTTCAGACTAATACCCAATATCAGCTTGTGAATGAACCAATATTTCCTGACATTGAAGATCTAAGTCAGATCTAAGATTCAGCTCCTGCCAAAATCCTTACTCTTGTCACCTCACTCAAATTGAATTTGTTTAAACTTTAAACTCCACTCAAGTTGAATTTGATGATAGGTAACCTGGCTCTTCTGCTTTGATGATGTGGAGATGCCGGCGTTGGACTGGGGTAAACTCGGCAAGAGTTTTATCAACACCAGGTTAAAGTCCAACAGGTTTATTTGGTAGCAAATGCCATTAGCTTTCGGAGCGCTGCTCCTTCGTCAGGTAAGTGGGAGTTCTGTTCACAAACAGGGCATATAAAGACACAAACTCAATTTACAAAATAATGGTTGGAATGCAAATCTTTACAGGTAATCAAGTCTTAAAGGTACAGACAATGTGAGTGGAGAGAGCGTTAAGCACAGGTTAAAGAGATGTGTATTGCCTCCAGACCGGACAGTTAGTGAGATTTTGCAAGCCCAGGCAAGTCGTGGGGGTTACAGATAGTGAGACATGAACCCAAGATCCCAGTTGAGGCTGTCCTCATGTGTGCAGAACTTGGCTATCAGTCTCTGCTCAGCAACTCTGCGCTGTCGTGTGTCGTGAAGGTCGCCTTGGAGAACGCGTGCCTGGGCTTGCAAAATCCCACCAACTGTCCTGTCCGGAGACAACACACATCCCCCCAACCCGTGCCCAACGCTCCCCCCACCACACCGCCAAGACCCGACTACCTGCAAAGACTTGCACTCCAACCACCACCCCGCAAATTGAGTCTGCGTCTCCACATGCCCTGCCTTGTGTACCTTTAAGACTTGATTACCTGTAAAGATTTGCATTCCAACCATTATTTTGTAAATTGAGTTTGTGTCTTTATATGCCCTGTTTGTGAACAGAACTCCCACTTACCTGACGAAGGAGCAGCGCTCCGAAAGCTAATGGCATTTGCTACCAAATAAACCTGTTGGACTTTAACCTGGTGTTGTTAATACTCTTACTGTCTTCTGCTTTCAGCCAGAGCTGAGCTCCAAACCTCATATTCCCCCCATCAAAAGTATTTCCTTCCATCAATGTCTTCCAACTGTCTCCACTGTTATTGAAGCACTTATCCATGTTATTCATAGAATCCCTACAGTGCAGAAGGAGGCCATTCAGCCCATCGAGTTGTTCTTGGCTTTACATTGGAATTAATTAATTCTCTCCTTGATGTATCCCTAAGTTGTATCCTGCAGAAAGCACAATTTGATTAAAACTCCTCATTTTATTTGCCCCGAATCCTACATGTCTATCAACCTTATCCTTGCTAACATTCACCCATCTTCACCCTGACAGTCATTTTAAGCTCTTCATTTATAAATTCCTTCGACAACTCATCTTCCTCTATCCCCAAAACCTTCTTCAATCTTATATATTTTCCTGTGTCTTAAGTCCTCCAACTTTTCCTTCCGTGCACCTATCCTTACTCTATTTCATTCTCAGTGGCAAGGGCATCATTCACCTCAGCATGACAGGGAGGCGATGGCCTAGTGGTATTATCGCTAGACTATTAATCGAGAAACTCAGCTAACATTCCGCGGACCGGGGTTCGAATCCCACTACGGCAGATGGTGGAATTTGAATTCAGTAAAAAAATATCTGGAATTAAGAATCTACCGATGACCATGAAACCATCGTCAATTGTCGGAAAAACCAATCTGGTTCACTAATATCCTTCAGGGAAAGAAATCTGCTGTCCTTACCTGATCTGGCTTACATGTAACTTTAAAGCCACAGCGATGTTGTTGCCTCTCAACTGCCCTGGGGCAACTAGGGATGGGCAATAAATGCTGGCCAGCTAGCGATGCCCATGTCCCAAGACCGAATTTAAAAAATGACTCTGGAACTCATCTCGAAACCTCCTATTTTGCAACCCCTCTCCCCATCTTTAGTGGTCTTCTTGAAGCTTATTCATTTGAGTATGATTTAGGTCCATTCTCCTCATGCTTTCACTACACTTCAGCATCAGTTTAATCCCATGTGAAATCCCTTGGACCATTTTCTCCTTTAAAGGTGCATGTAAATGTAAGTGATTCTTGTTCTCTTCTGGGTTTACTATTGGAGCTGCTTTATGCAAGTCTGATTTAGGTCAGCCTGGTTCACTACAGCTCAGTTTAGATTGCAATCTGCTGACCTCTAATTTTCTGCCCTGTGAGCTTACATGTCCAATATGGGGGCGTCTGCCAGTGTTGGTTGTCGTGTGTGAAACAGGTGAGGCCAGGCATGCTGCATGTATCGTTATTTCTCAGCCTCTTCAGCATTTTTCGCAGCTTCTTTCTTTTTCTCTCATCCTTAAACATCCAGACATTTTCGTTCTTATCCTGGTTTCCTTTCCTACAGTTAAGAGCAGAAGAAGGAACAGAAAGTTAGAATACGCGAATCACTTTGACCTATGCTTTTAGACACTCCTTTCTAATTGAGGGATGTGGTGGGCAGCTTTAATGTTATTTAGTCTTTTACTTCTTGTACTCATTAACCAGTGTTAATACTTTTGGATATTCTCAAGATCTGATAAGTTATGTTAACTGCACGCTAATTTAAATGGTAACTCAAAATATCTTCTACCAATGTGTAATAGTAAGCAGATATTAGGAGGTGGGGTGGCCCTATTCGGGACAAAGAAAGTGCTATATATTTAGAGGGGCAGGGTGAGGTCAGAATACTTGATGTGTATTTTGTATCGGGGTTTACCAAGGAACAGGATGCTGACAACAATATCAGTGGAAGTGAGGCTGGGGCGAAAATAGATATAAAAGGATGTGGGAGGTTACTGAAGGTTGTGGGAGTGGAGATAGCAGAAGGGCTTGCCATAATTTTCCAATCTTTTCTGGATACAGGGAGAGATGCCAGATTGGAAAATTGATGATGATAAACCCTTGTTCAAGAAAGGGCTTAGACCATTCCTAGTAACTGCAGGCCACTCAGTTTAAGATCTGACTGTGGGTAGGAAACAATAATCTGGGGGAAAAAAGAGCAGGCATTTGGAGAAGTTTCAATTAATTAAGGAGAGCCAGCATAAATTCTGGTAAATTCTGCTAGCCTATCCTGTTGACATCAATTGGTTTGTCACATCTCGAGGTTTGGCTCTCATCAGCAAATTTAGAAAACAGTGGTCCATGCATTGATCCTTGGGAAACACCTTGGGTAGCATCCTTTCTTCTGAAAAGCAACTGATAAAGGGTAGTACAGAACTCCTGGTATAAAGGTCCTTGTTTTTAATTTATTATAGTAAGTAGACTAGGTTAAGGAGAAGATTACAAATCCTTATATATAGAATAAGGATTCAAATTGTGCCTAATACAATATATGCAAAGGTATTATCTATTAATCACATATAATCATTAATAATGAATTTTTAAACAAGTATTGTAACTAAAATGTAGTTTTAAATGTGTTTGTGAGTCTTGGCCAAACAATGATCCATTTGCTCAGCATGGTGGGAAGTAGACAGCAGCAGACATGCCACATTCTTTGAGACAATGAAGCATAGTGAGCAGTTCATTCTTATCAGCATGGGTTAGGCATCTGCAAGTTAATCAGGGGTCAGGAATGAATGGGAGTATATTCACAGCTGGTTAGCAAGAGACTGGTGCTGTCTCTTGGGCTGCTAAGAAGGGGCTGGATTTAAGCAAGAGAACTAACTCCTGTACCAGTTAAAATATGCAGATGTTAACAGTAGCCTTGAACATACTGGATTTACGTAGTTAGGCTTTCTAGTAACGAGGGAAGGATTTTCAGGTACAATGGACTAGTAAGCTCCTATTCCTGCTGACAGGTGGAACATTATTGACTAAGGTAATACTGTGTAATATTGTAATTAGGCCCTCCAGTTTGGATGACAGGCTGGGTGGGGAATTGAAGTGTTCAGAAGAGTACATCAATCTCACATTTGTATTGTTACAACAGAGAGGATAGTCAGAACTGACGGTCTTCTCTCCTGATGCATGCATTAGTAATAAACGTATTTTCATTTTTTAACTACATGCTGTCTTTTATAGTCTTTGTATTGGTTGAATGAGACCAGCTGAGTACAAGACACGCTAGTGAGACACCTCAGAAAATTCCTCTTACAACAACCATTTACTGTGTGACTCACCAATACCTGTTATTAAGCCTACTTTTATCCAAGCTGACACTGACCCTCCAATTCAATAGTCTCAATTTTGTTAGCTAACCTTTCATGTGGTACTTTGTCAATTGCTTTCTTAAAATCCATAAAGACATTATTCGCTGCATTTATTTAATCAGCTTTCGCTGTTCCTTTATCAAAACTTAAATTAGTCAAAAATGATCTGCCTTTTATAAACTCTAGACATGGAACTTGGTTCTAGACAGACTGCAGACATACTCCAATATCTAATTTATACTTGTTCATTAGTACTACATCTAAACAGGTTACAGAGAAGGCACATTGTCCCTAGGCATGATTTAAACCTCTCTTTCTCAAGAGTCTCACACATGACTGACTAATGTCAGTGGTACACCATCATCCACATCATACATTAGCATTTCCCATCTATCAATCGTTTAGACATTTGAAGGTGGCAGGGCATGTTGAGGGAGTAGTCAGCAAAGAATATGGGATCTTGGGCTTCATAAAAAGAGGTATGGAGTACAAAAGCAGGGAAGTTATGCTGAACTTGTATAAAGCTCTGGTTAGGCCACAACAAGAGTACTGCATCTCATTCTGAGCACCACATTTTAGGAAGAATACAAGAGTCGTCGGGAGAGTTCAGAGATTTGTTCGAATGATTCTGGGGATGAGTGAATTAAGCTACAAGTTTACGTTGGAGGAGCTGCAGTTAATCTTCTTGGAGTAACAGGAGCTTCAGGGGAGATTTGAGAGAGCTATACAAGATTAAGACCGATCATGAGAGCTATACAAAATAAAATAGACAAAGAAATCTGTTCCCAAAAGCTGATGGTACAATGGCAAGGGGTCATAGATTACAGGCTTTGGACAAGAGATGCAGGGAATGCGAGAAAGAAATATTTTGCACAATGAATGATAACAACCCCAAACTCATTGCATAGGAGGGCAGTGGAAACAGGCAATGAATGATTTCAAAAGGAAACTGGATAGGCATTTGAGGAAAGTAAATTTGCAGGGGTACATGGATAATGGAACTGACTGGACTATGCTACAGAGAGTCGGCATGGCCTCAGTGGGCCAAATGGCCTCCTTCTGTGCCATAATGATTCTATTATATGAACATCTCAGGTTTTCAATTGCTTAAATAGTTCGAACTCATTTGCAATGTAACCAAACCAGTTTGTACAATAAAGGTTTACTGAATGGGGTTGACAACTTTGTTTAGCTTCAATATTTTGCATAAAATTCTTTGAAAACGTTCTGAAGTAATTGGTGTTTATTTTTCTGGTTTCATTTACAAACAAGATGATTTTGCAAGATTGGAAATCTAAAACAACGATTTAAATGTTTGTATTATTTTAACGCAATAGGCTTCTCATAGTCATCAAGCCAAATGTTTATGGCTAATTTGTGACTCTATTCCTGGAGAACAGCTGGTGGAAGCAGCATTGAGGTTTGAGAGACAATTTTTAATGGCATATTTGTGTCGCTCTAAAAATTGAGCATAATAATAATCATCATAATTATCTAAGTATATATAATCTTCTTAGATTTAATGTTGTTGAATGGGACAGGAAATTTCAGGCATTTGGGGATAGATTCTTAACTTGCACTGACGTAAAACCCATAGTTAGAGAATGACTGCCAGTTTTACATCTGGGAGGCAGACTGTAGAACAATCCCATCGACAGGCGGGAATTGGTCACTTTATTAACAATCACAGATTTCATCCTCCGTGACAGAGAAGCTTTAAGCATTTTTCAGCTTCACTGGACAACATATTGTGCAATTGGTTTTCTGATCAATAGCTCATAAACACATCCTTTTAAAACCCTCTATCAAGTGTCACCACATCTTGCCTGCAGGTCCTCCCATCTTACAACACCAGAAAAAAAAGGGCGAGTGATCAAGTCTGAGGAGGACGAGTGGAACGTATCCTGCACCAAAAAAAAGGAAATTAGGGGCGGCGCAGCGGTTAGCACTGCTACCTCACAGCGCCAGGGATCCCCGGGTTCAATTCCAGCCTCGGGGTGTTAGTGTGGAGTTTACATGTTCTCCCCATGCTTTCATGGGTTTCCTCCAGATGGTCTGGTTTCCTCCCACAGTCCAAAGATGTCCAGGTTAGGTTGATTGGCTATGTGAAAGAGCTCCTTAGTATCAGGGGGGCTAGAAAGGTAAATAGGTGGGGTTATGGGGATAGAGGCTGGGTGGGATTGTTGTCAGTGCAGGTTCGATGGGCCAAATGGACTGTAGGGATTCAATAAATTTTTTGAAGTTATCGTCAAGACCCACGTGGGTACACATAGCAATACCTTTTACTTGGAGGAAGTAATTGGAGTTAAGAGAAGTTGTTCAATGTGAGAAAAGATGGAGGATAGTGAATGGAGAATTTTTGCTGGATTAAAGGAAGTAGTGGGGCACCATCAGACGGCACAGACAGAGGGTGGAGGTGAGGATAGGTTAGATGTCCACGGTGAAGACCAGAAAGTTAGTTCCCGCTCACCTTCTTGCCTCAACAACTTCAGAGCATGAACTCTCCCCTCCATCTTCATCCCATTTCCACTTATTTTATTTCATTCTCTTTCTTCTTTTCATCTCATTCATCCATTTTTATCATCCTTCTTTCTCGTTTCCATATTTCCACTTCTCCATTCCCGCTCTACTTCTTGCATCCCCGCCCCCCCCCCCGAAACAACCCCCCACCCCTCTCCCTTCATGCCAACTGTCTTAACCATCTGTACCTCTGATCTGCCATTCACACATTCTGATCCCTTAATAGACACTTTTAGCACCCTTTTATCCTTGGGCAGTGCCAGCCTAGCCCCCTGGCACTGCCCATGGGGGAAACTGGCAATGCCCAAGGCACAGTTTGGCACTGCCCACTGGGCATTGGGCAGTGCCAAGGGGGCAAGCCAGAGGGGGTAGGAACTAATAGGGGCAGGAATGGTGGGGCCCAGCTGCCACTCTGCCAGAAGATTGCAGGCAGAGGGAGGGAAGGGACAATTGGGGCTGGCCATCCAGGTTAGAGGGAGGAATCGGGCTGTCAGGGTGGTCGGGAACACCAGAGATTGGGAGTCAGGACTGCGGGGGTGGGGAGCGGTTGGGGAGATTGGAGCTGGCAAGGTGGCGGGGCGGACATTGGGGCTTTCCTGGAGATGTTCGGGAGGCCAGCGATCGGGGAGTGGTGGGGGTCAGAGGGGCAACGATGTGGGGGTCACAGGGCTGGCCAGTGATTGGGAAGCTGGCAGTGTGGGCCACTGTGAGTGCGCCGATCTCCACTCTGACAGATTGATGCATGCGCAGTGGCCCGCTCAGCGCTATGCTGCTGGCCCCTCGGGCCGGAGTAGGCCCCACCCCTGGATTTTCAGAGTGAATCTCGCTAGGGCACTCTGCAGTGCTGAGACTGTGGAAGATTCATCCTGAAAATCATGCTAAAAAAAATCAGTTGGATTTACTCCACTTTTCACGTGAATTTCGCACTTGGAATTTTTTGGGGAGAATCACCCGCAAAGTCTTTGATCACAGGGAGGAAAAATCTGCATTACAGTTCATTTATTTATGTCACACTCAAATTACATCCTCACATTTTTCCAATGCAATTATAAACCATTACCATTTTCAGGCTAATCTGCAGCAAAGATAGTTGTTGAAAGGAATCTTTTTATAGGCAATTAGGATCTCTATAAAGATACATCACAGATTGTAGTTCATTAATGGTCTCATCCATACATCTCATTGAATCATAGAATAATACAGTGCAGAAGGAGGACATTAGGTCCATCAAGTCTGCACCGACCACAATCCCAACCAGTCCCCCAGCCCCACAACCCCATGTATTTATCCTGCCATTCCCCCTGAGACTAAGAGGCAATTTAGCATGACCAATCCACCTAACCCACACATCTTTGGCGATTGGGAGGAAACCGGGGCACCTGGAGGAAGCCCACGCAGACACAGGGAGAATGTGCAAACTCCACACAGTGACCCGAGGCCAGAATTGAACCTGGGGTCTCTGGTGCTGTGAGACAGCAGTGCTACCCACTGTGCTACTGTGCCGCCCCCACTGAGGCTTGATAGAACAGTGCCCAGAACTGCATGACCACGCAACTGCCCACTGCAGGACCATCCATCGCAGCCCTATTGTTTTCATTTCCTAACCCTACTTAAAAAGCTTTGTTGGTAACTGGACAATTGAAAATCTCAGAAGACATTGCATTCGCTGTCTCGCAGCCCAGAGGCCTTGCTGGAGAAGTGGAAGTCAGGAGAACATGTCTCTGTCCTCCTGACTCCTTAAAACAGGTTTAAGTAACCTGTAAAGGTGTTGATTGGTAAAGACAAATTTGTTGGACTACTGAATAATAAGATGTGTGTTTAAATGTTTGATTAACAAGATTACTTAGTTGGATATCAAAGAATTGATTTATTTACCCTTTATGTAGTCTAAAATATATCTGCCCTAAGGACTTGAAAATTCCATTTCAAACTTTTTTTCCCAAAGTCTTAAACAGCCTATTGATATTTTGGCTCATGGTGCGTGACACATGACATTCCCTATGACAGGACAGCAGATCATTAGGAGTGGAAACATATTTTATTTTAAACTCAGTGCTCTGGTGAATATTTCTAATTTTCTTAAAATTTTGCCCAGTTCTGTTACAGACTAAAATCATTGTTGTCAACAATAGTGGACAAAAGTATTTATGGGAGGCTTCTCTCATTATTATTATTCACAGTAATTTTTAATCTCACGTGCTATAGGAATAATTGAAATGATGCAGTGGCTTCTTTAGTAGCAAAAACATTATTCCACACATGATGGCAGTTTAACTTTAAAGCACTTTAAAAACTTTAACTTTAAAGGTTTTAAGTGTTAGCATGTAGTCAAGCATCACAGAAGCAACAAGATATTTTCTGCTTAATATTTAGATGAGGACTTCAGATCATTTGCAAATAAACAACTCCAAAGCAGCAAACAATTCCAACCACCACGTTTAATAATGGATTTAATTTTCAACAAATCTGATTGTGAAGCTATGCCATTTAACTGCGTCATTTCTGTGGGTTACTTGATCAAAGCAGAAGCTAATAAAAACAATTGCTAAGGTTTGGATTCAATTGTTCGTGGTGATTAGACAAACGGTCCTGGTCCCCCCATGCCGACACTATAGTTAAGAAAGCTCACCAACACCTCTAATTTCTCAGAAGATTAAGGAAATTTGGCATGTCAGCTACGACTCTCACCAACTTTTACAGATGCACCATAGAAAGCATTCTTTCTGGTTGTATCACAGCTGGGTATGGCTCCTGCTCTGCCCAAGACCGCAAGGATCTACAAAAGGTCATGAATGTAGCCCAATCCATTAAGCGAACCAGCCTCCCATCCATTGACTCTGTCTACACTTCCTGCTGCCTCGGCAAAGCAGCCAGCAAAATTAAGGACCCCACGCACCCTGGACATTCTCTCTTCCACCTGTTCCTTCAGGTGGTCACGTACCAATCGACTCAAGAACAGCTTCTTCCCTGCTGCTGTCAGACTTTTGAATGGACTTACCTTGCATTAAGTTGATCTTTCTCTACACCCTAACTATGACTGTAACACTCTGCACTGTCTCGTTTCCTTCTCTATGAACGGTATGTTTTGTCTGTATAGCGCGCAAGAAACAATACTTTTCACTGTATGATAATACATGTGACAATAATAAATCAAATCAAATCAAATCAAACCAAGAGGGTGACCCTCCTCAAGCCAATGCACACCCTGCTTGCAAAAGGTCAGAGAAGGTTAAAGTGGGATGGAGAGCTACGGTTTGTGAAATATTTAGATCCATGGTAAATTGGAGCTTTGAGGTATAAAATTGAAGTACAAAGGAGCTGATCTTATGGAAAATATCACTGGACATTTGGGACCTCTACAATAGCATATTACTTAGTTATCAAAGTTAATAAGGAACTTACTTGAAGGGATGATTAGCTCCTTTATGCTTGAGCTTTCCTTTCATTCCCTTATGTTTGGAGGGAAAACTACAACAAAGAACACAAAGAGAATGGCACAAACATATTTTGTATGCAATGTAAATAGCTGCGTGAATGGTTAATCACATGGTTCATCATTATTATTGACTTCTTATCCCATGTAAAGCATACGTTAAGAGTACATGGCAAAAGTTATGGATGCTATTGAAAGCTATCTGTTGCTGTGACCTATAGCTCTACAGCATGCCATTCTTTAAGAAATGATTGAATATTACGAATGACCTTCCACCAAGTTACCACATCCCAGGCCCCATCTCCAAGATTACATTTTTAAATATTGATTTTACCAGAAAGCATTGTTGTACACATGGGTACCAGTAATGGACTGGTTGTGAGTATACCTGTTGCTACAGGATTCTGCAAATGTCAATTATACCTGTATTTTTTGAAGTCACCACCATCACCAGATTAAAACACAAAGACATAAGAAATAGGGGCAGAAGAAAGTTACTTGAGCCTGTTTCACCATTCAGTATGATTATGGCTAGACATCTACCTCCAATCCATTATCCTGCCTGGTCCTCGATCTCTCAATTCCCCAGAGAGATTGAGACTGAGGTTGATAGATTTTTGAAAATACTCAACGATGGAGTATCCACATTTATCTGTGGTTGATAAGTCCAAATATTCACAGCTTCTCGGTCCAAAGTGACCTGAGGCTATGCGTTCATGTTCTAGATTCCTCAGCCAGGGAAAACAACCTCTCAGTGTCAACCTTCTCAAGCCCCTTCAGAATCTTCTGTTTCAATGAGATCACCTCTGCACACAGAGGTGAGGTATGACCTCACCCAAGCACTGTATAATTGTAGCAAAACGTCCTTATTCTTGTACTCCCATTCCCTTGTAATAAAGAACAATATGCAATTTGCCTTCCGAACTGCTTGTGGTACATGCGTGCTAACTTTGCATTCCTTGTATGAGCACACTCAAGTCTCAATGAACACCAACATTACAACTTTTAAAATATTCTGTTTATCTATTCTTATGACCAGAGTGAATATCCTCACACTTCTCCACATTATACTGCAACTGACACCTTTTTTCACACTTACTTAGCCTGTCTCATCTCTTTTCATCCTCTTTGAGTCCTCTTCAAAGTTTATAATCCCACCTAATTTTGTATTATGAGCAGATTTAGATACATTACTTAGTTTCTCTGTCAAAGTCATTAATATAGATGGTAAATATCTGAGGCCCAGCCCTGATCCTTGAGGTACTCCACTTATTGCAGCCTGCCAACTTGGAAATGCCCCACTTCTCCTACTCTTTGTTTCTGTCCATTGACCAATCCTTCAGTCATGTTAATATATTACCTCCAACTCCTTGAGCCCTCATCTTGCATATTAACCTTATTGTATGACACCTTATCAAACGACTTTTACAAAACCAAGTCTATTAACTACTGTTTCCCATTTATCTATTCTACTTGTTACATCCACGAAAAACGTTTGTCAATCACAGTTTCTCATTCATACAATCACGTTGTTTGTGTCTAATCATTCAATGATTTGCTAAGTGCATTATCGATTCCTGTATGCTCTGCCTGAAGCCAGGTCCTTGGCTCATTGTCTGCTGATGCTTCATCCTGACCTGTTTTCTTGGCAGTTTTTGTCAATGGCCTTCCACTCTCGGGGAAAGGACAAGAAGACAGGTTCCAAGTCCTACCTCAGCCAGAATGGGAATCAAACCCATGCTGTTGATGTTATTCTGAACCACACATCAACCATTTAGCCAACTGAGTTAGCAAGCCCCCAAATGCATAATTAGGCTTTAATACATTCCAGCATTTTCCTGATGACTGATGTCAGGCTAACTGGTCTTTAGTTTCCTGTTTGCCCGTTCTCTCCTCTGAACAGTGCTATTATATTTAATATCCTTCAAACCACCGGAACCACTTTAGAAAGCAAGGACTTTTGGAAAATCATTACCAGTGCATCCATTACCTCTGCAGGTACCTCTTTTAGAACCCTAGATGAAGGCCATAAGGTCCCAATGGATTTGGTGGCTTTCAGTCCCTTAAGTTTCTACAATACTTTTTCTTTGCTGATATTGATTGCCTCAAGTTCCTCACTCTTATTGGACCCTTGACTATTGCCTATTTGTGGTATGAAATTTGTGTCTCCTACTGGGAAGACAGACAGACACAAATACCGGAATTTTACCGGCACGCCCGCCCTAATTCTGAGGCTCGCAGAACGGAATTCTCCCTTGACCTCGGGCGGGATTTTACAAGCCTAGCCTGAGCGAGTTTGTAAAATCCCAGCATCAAAGCGGGATGTTACGGCCTCACTCATCTCAAACCCATAAAATCCCACTCGAAGTCAACGGATCTTTCCATGGTCTGCCCC